>NC_060121.1:272112661-272847352 GCF_021461395.2 Schistocerca americana
TTTCGGAAGGTGCTTCTGTCTGTGGTGTTTGTGGTGCCAATTGCTTGTAGGTCTTTTCGGACTCCTTCCATCCAGGGTGTCGAGACTTTAAGTGTCTTGATGTGTTCTAGAATTTTCTTGGTGAGTCTTGTTTCAGGGAGTCTATCTAAATGTCCGTAGAATTTAAGGCGCCTTTTTCTCATATCGTTCTCGATGTTCGAATATGCTTCTACTGTCGAGTTCTTCTGTAGTCTGTAGCCATCTGGTGTGGGTCTTCCTCCTAAAATTTTCCTCATGATTTTGCGTTCTTCTTTTTTGATTTCTTCAATTTTGATTTTCCTGTTGAGTGCTAGTGTTTCGCTAGCATACAGTACGGCGGGTTTGATCACTGTGTTATAGTGTCTGATCTTGGTGTTTCTGGAAATGCATTGTTTGTTGTAGACGTTTCGTACCATGCCTAGTGATTTCCGTGTCTTCTGTTGTCTGTCTTCGTAAGCCAGTTTTTCTGTTCCGGTCGGTTCGATGATTTTGCCTAGGTATCTGAAGTGTGTGACCCCTTTAATTTTGCCGTACTTGGTTGTGATGTCGTCGCCTTCTCTTGTTAGGACTTGCGTTTTTTCAAAAGAGTTTTGTAGGCCGACTTTCTCGGCGCATTCTTTCAGGATTTCAATCTGTGTTTTTGCTGATGTTGGGTCATAGGTCAGTATCGCTAGGTCGTCTGCGAATGCTAGGTAAGGGATTTCCAGTCTTTTCCTTCCTAATGTGACTGGTCTCCAGGTGTTTTGTCTCCTGACTTCAGCTTCCCATTCGCTCATTACTTTGTCCAGGACGATGTTGAACAATAGCGGGGATAGTCCATCTCCTTGTCTTAGGCCAGTGTGGATTTCAAAGGGGTCCGAGATTTCGCCCATGAATTTGACTTTGGATTTTGTATTGGTTAGTGTCTGTTCGATTAGTCTTCGGGTCTTTTGGTCTAGGCCTTTTTCTCTGAGGATTTGGATGAGGGACTTTCTGTCGATCGAGTCGTAAGCCTTTTTGAAGTCGACGAAAGTGCAGATGATTTTTTTGGGGCTTGTCATGTGGGATTTTATGATTGATTTCAGGTTGAAGATTTGTTCGGGGCAGGCTCTGTTGGGTCTGAAACCCGCTTGGTATTCCGAGATGGCGGGTTCCAGTTGTCCTTGCATTCTGGTGAGAAGGCAGGTTGATAGAATTTTGTAGATGACCGGTAGCAGGGAAATTCCTCTATAATTGTTTGTGTCTGTCCTGTCACCTTTCTTGTGTAGCGGGTGAATGAGTGCGGTCTTCCAGTCGTCAGGTATGATTTCGGTTGTCCAGGTGTTCTGTATGATTTGTGTGATTTCGTTTAGCGAGTTTGGTCCTAGGTTCTTCAGCAGTTCTGCCGTTATTCCGTCTTCACCGGCTGCCTTGTTGTTTTTCAGTTTCTTTATGCAGTGGAGGATTTCTTCTTTTGTTGGTGATGGTGAGTCTTCCGGTGCGTTGGCCGGTTCTCGGGGTTCGAAGGTTGAGTTAGGTTCCGGGCAATTTAGTAATTTTGAAAAGTACTTCGCGAGCTCTTCACAGTTTTCTTTGTTGGTAAGTGCCAGTTTTCCGTCTTCTTTTCTGAAGCAGAGGTTCTGTGGTGAGTATCCTTTGACTTGGTTGGCGAACGTCCTGTAGAAATCCCGTGTGTTGAAATTTCTGAAGTCTTCTTCGATGGAGTTTAGCTGATCGTTTATGTATTTGCGTTTCTCTTGTCTTATTGTTTTCGATGTTTGTCTTCGAATTTCATAGAAGTTGTCCTGTGTTTCTTGTGTTTTGTTGCTGTTGTAGTTTGTGAAAGCTGTTCTTCGATTTTGTAGGGCGATTTCGCAGGTAGTGTTCCACCAAGGGTGCCTGGGTTTTCTAGTCAGCGGGATCAGTTCTTTGGCTGTGTTCACAATTTTTTGTTTAAAGCTGGTCCAATCTTCCGCCTCTTGTTTTTCCCAGTGTTCTGTGATGTTCGATTCTCTGATCTTTCTTGTATCAAATTTCGGTGAGGTCAATTTCTTTTTGTGTTGTCTTCTTGGTGTGAGTTTGATTTTGATTCTTGTTAGGTAGTGGTCCGAATCTATGTTGGCGCCTTTTCTCACTTGGACGTCGTGGATTTCTTTCTGGTATTCATAGGAGATTGCCACGTGATCTATCTGGAATTCGCCTAGTGAGTGGACTGGTGATCGCCACGTCTTTTGTTTCTTGGGCTTTTTCATCAGGGAGGTTGACATGATTTTGAGGTTGTTTTGCTGGCAGAGTTCGATCAGTCTGGTGCCGTTTTTGTTGGTGAATTTGTGTGCAGGGAAATTTCCTACTGTTTTTCTGTAGCGTTTTTCTCTGCCGATTTGTGCGTTGAAGTCGCCTAGTAGAATTTTCGCGTTGTCTTGGGGTATTTTTGCCAGGGTGGTTTCGAGTTTGTCCCAGAATTTGTCTGTTTCTTCTGGTTTGTCCTTGTTGTCTGCATTCGTGGGGGCATGTACGTTGATGAGGGTGTAGTTCTTGTTGGCGTGTTTGATTCGCATGGTCATGAGCCTGTTGTTGATCGCGTTGACTTCTTTTACTGAGTCTAGGATGTTTTTGTTTACTGCGAAGGCCATGCCGAGGAGTGCTCCTCCTTTGCCGATTTTCCTGTTGGTTCCACTCTTGAAGAATCTGTAGTTTCCGTAGTCTATTGTGTCTGAATCCGTGTATCTTGTTTCTTGTAGCGCTAGGATCGAGATCTTTTGACTGGTGAGTTCCGTTGTTAGATTGTGTAATTTTCCCGTTTGTATTAGTGTCTGTATGTTGAAGGTGCCAAAGTATGTGTGTGTTTTCTTGGGTAGTTTGCCAGAGCGCTCCGACTCGCCCTTTAGTACATCTCCAGGTCCCCCAGAATCCGAGTGCCTGGTTGCCGTCTTGCGACGGGTGGATCGTCCACCTGGGGTAATGTTGTTTTTAGGTGTACTTGCCATTATGCTTGTAATTCGTCTGGCTTGCGCCAGTTTGGTAGAACCAGGGATTTTCAGTTCCTGGAGCTCGCATCAGCCGCACCATTGGTGACAGACGCTGGCCAGAGTACCGGTGGTTACCACACAGACGTGTCTGGGCTTTTGTGTTAGTTTTCTTCGTTTCGCCGGTTTTTACTCCGGGTACTTATCCTCGAGGATGTGATAGTTTTGGTCCGCCCCGAGTATTTGATTTCCTCGGTGCCACCCATATCTGGGAGGCTTTCCCCTATCCGCCACCTGGGGAGGCGCCCGATGGAGGATCTATCAACCTCACACGGGTATTATTATTATTATTATTATTATTATTATTATTATTATTTGTAAAAGGGCAAGATGTCCAACCAGCCATCTGGGTGCAGGAGAGGAACTACAGGACATTTTAATTTCCACTGTCTTGAAATAGTTTGATGGCATTCATTACAAAATATACACGTTTGAGTTCCACAGAGTGAAATACAGTGATGTGCCATATAAGAATGTTGTTTGAAGAGGCGTGGAACTGCACCTCAGCACACTTAAGACCAAATAACATGCCATACATTTCCCTGTAGATATATATTTCATGTATCAGACCTTTTTTTTTTTTTTGTGACTAGTCTGAGTTATAGTGGGGGGGGGGGGGGTGGTAGTCTCCACGTGACCCGTGTTCTTTTCTGTTTCCTCTTCGTTTACTGCTCTCATGTCAAATGAAAACAAGACGGATTTCTGTGGCTGGGAGCTATCAAGTGAATTAAAATACATCCACATAATTATGGAAGGCTAAAAATATGTTTCTAGTTTCAGATTTTATTTTATTTCCACCTTTCTAACAGTCGAGCATTAATCGCCTTGCAGAACAATAAAGTTATTTTTGTTGGTTTGTTAAAGAAATTTGGCTTTTATTAAGCTTTGCTGCTGAGGCAGTAAATTTATTTGAAATGAAGTGTTTAATTCCACACTATTGGCTAGTTTCAACTGTTCACTGCATTTCAAGTGCACGTTTTCATCTTCTAGAATGTATGACATTATACCATAATAAAGAACCAAACATGAGATAATACAGTACTGGTGCTCCATGAAAATCTACATTCCGAAAACCACACCGAAAAGTTTGACATCGGGTTGAGGACTGATGTCATTGGGAATCTGGACATACGAATGTGCACTTTAAGCCGAACTATACATTTTAGTATGGTTCACGAAATTCTGATGCTCTTGGAATATCCTCTGATGTCTTGTTTCTTTTATGACAGGATCTTTTAATGTTTTACACGTACAGGCTTCCTACGTCACAGTAGTTGCGCAAGCACGGTAATGCCTCTTATCTGGCAACTGCTGAAATGAATCTAACAGATCGCGGGAAAATATTGCGAATTGTGGTTTGAAAAGCATTATTTTCAAACTAAATTTCATTTAAGCAAAATGGACGATGTGCAAGGATGTATGATGAATTTCTTAAATCACAGAGCGTTTGCTCTCATATAAAAATCAACTCTTTGACGACGAGCCATTTAGTATAATTTCGAGCCTAGAAGATAAGAGATTTATGTCACTATTAAAAATTTTACTGGCGTGTGATGTATCTTCAAGTGTAACATGTGCTAAGCAGATCAACATCATATGTGAAAGCGTAGCTTCTCTTGTAGCTTATTAATCTTCGAGACAAATATTATATGCGAAAGCTTTGCTTTTCTTGTAGCAACACTATGTATAGTAACTTGAAGCATTAACTTTTGCTGTTGGTGGAATTCGAATTTATACTTTTGTAATACGAAATTATGCACCGTACATGTTTGCTGCACATAGGCCAAAAGGGAGATACTGAATGTTTACAAAAAATGGCAGCATGAATGCTCACAGATTTGTTTGTGCCATGTCATGGAGGTGCTGGAAAAACTGAAATGGCAGAAACCTGAAAATAGCAAGCTATCCTGTGAAAGGCTACTTACAAAGTTTTAAGAACCTTCTTTAAGTGAGGAATCCAGGAATACAAACACAATCCCACATATCGCTCCCATAGAGATCACAAAAACAAAATTAGACTAGACACAATGCATGCAGAGGTGTTTAAGCACTCATGATTCATATGTTCCATATGTGAAGGGAATGGAAGCAAACCCTAATAAATGGTACAATAGCCAAGCACTTCATAATGATTTGTAGTGTTTAGGTATATGTAGTATTACAAGTCACAGTTCCTTAAAAATGTGGTTCTCATATAAAACACAGTAGGTCAATTGAGCTTACACATTTTCACACAGTTTTTATTCCTGTGACCTAAAATTTGTGGTGATTTTACAGATATGATATTATACTTGATGCTGCTGGACTTGGTGCTGATGCTGGACCAGGATATGCTGATTGCCTCAAGAACTTAAGCCTTTCAAAGTACATTACATTGAGATCTCCTTTGTTGAAGAATGTAGATGAGTTTGGAATTGTTGGTGGAATGCTGAAGAACATTGCAGAACTTGTTGCTCCAAATGTAAGAACAGGGCTTTCTAATCCTACAAGTTCAGTCCGATGGGGCTTTTTCATCCCATCAACAGACGCCATCACAGAAATTGGCACATTAGTAGGGACTGGAAAGGTAAAGTGTTTGTTGTATCACACCACAAAGCACGTGAATGGTCATGAATGCTTACTAAATTTCAGTTGGTATTTGTTATCTCCAGCACACTTGATATAAAGTGAAATACATTTATTGCACACAAGTAAATGTTATAAATGAAACACATCACAAGTTTTTCAGCGTATTTTGTGATGTGAACTTTTATGTTTTCCTGTTGCTTGGCGATTTGATGATTTTGGACTGCTCTAGAGTACATTCCACCAGGTAGCTTTCACTAGATTTTACAAAATTTCCCCAAGTTCAGTAAGAGTTGGCTTGCCAAATTTTGTAAAATATGAATTACACTACCCTGCAAAATATACTCTGATAATTGTAACAAGTCAGCTTGCTAAGATTTCACAGTATCTATATGATTCAACCTCCTTGAATACTCAAGAGCAGTTGAAAATGTTTTACAGATCTTTTTTTCACAGATCCAAACTATTTTACAGATCTCACAATGGAAAGTACTGGGTGGAATATAAATAACAGGAGAAGGAAAGATAACCACACCCCATACAGTTGAGACCTTGAGTGTCCAGTAAATATAAACAAAATTGCTAATCTTGCTTAGTTTTTAGAAACGTCCTCCAGAGCTAACCAGTATCACACACATGAGCATTCAAGCTGCAGTTTGTGTGTGTGTGGGGGAGGGGGGGGGGGGTGTTTGCATGCATGCATGCATGTTTGTTTGTTTTTGTATTTGTTATCTCTGTAAAAGTATGTTGCCCAAAAGTTCAGCAATATTTTCAGTCTGTTTGTATGTCCACTGGCCACTCAATACAACATCTGTTCAGAGAACAGTGACATTCACCACTATTGTTTGTTTTATAATATCTTATCTTTGTGTAATAATTGAAGTTTGTAACGTATAAAGTAATTGTGAAGAATTATTACTGTATTCATTGTAAATGAATGTATTCTGTATTTGTTGTAGATTCACAATTTGTGTGTGAGTTGTATTGTTATCCTGTTACAGCTAATTCCACTGGTGGAGAAAGTTTATCCTTTTGAGGAAGTACCTGCTGCCTTTGATAGAATGAAAACTGGTCATCTGAGGGGGAAAATAGTGGTTGATATGGATTCCACTAAACAGCAGAGTGAGCAAGCAGTTAAAAGTGGAGAGTAATTATTTGTGTTAGTTTATATTACTTCGAGTTTCCATAGGCACATATGTCTGAATACCTTTCTGCAAATAACTAGAAGACTGGTTGAACAGCAGATGAAATATTTTTAGTTTAAATTGGCATTTACCATTACAGGAACCACTTAAAACTGATACCTGCTTATTTTTATTCAACTTTAATTTTGCTTGACAATTGTAGCCCTTGTTCTGAATGTTACGTAATGCTACAATTTCTCTGAAATTATCACCCTGGATGAAAAAGGGATGGTTAAAGAACTTTTCTCAAAAACTATCTGTGGGTACAGAGTTGAGAGTATGAACGTGTTTCTCATATGTATTTATGAACTTTCAGTGGTAACACTGACTTCAAATAGTGTGATGATTGCACTCTAAAACAATGTCCCGTTAATTTGTGGGTGTAAATTATTCCTTCTAAAGTGCTTTTACACTGTCATATTCATTTAAACAAATTTATATTAAAAATGCAATTATTTGTTGTTAACTGTATGGTAATGGATAAAAATAAACATCACATTAATTGTCTTGTCAATCAGAAGATTTACAGTACAATTCTCTCACTAAAACTGTGTATGTAACTGATTTTGTGTATCTAATTATGTCTGACAATATATAGTTTGTAAACATTTTTTCACTATTTTATCCTAACTTCCTCAGTAAATATAACACATCAAAAATATATTTCTTTATCACAGGGAATAAGGTAACTTGCTGTGCCTGATTGTAGCATGTTCTTTGCATTACACTCTTTCAGTAGATCATTTGTTCTCTACAGTAACCACTAGTGTTGTGTGTGCGCCGCTTCATAGTTCACATGTGAAGTTTGTGCTTGATTCAGCCACTAGAGGCCACCGAGCCTGCTAATACCACAGCTGTCGCATGCACAACCTGCCAGCTGCATCCCTTGTTGGAACTAAGTACTGTATAGACTGGAGCACAATGCTGTGCCATCCCCTTGTGCATCAGTCATTGTATTGTACCTTGCCTTGTACGAGTGTGTTTAGCTGACCAATAAATTAAAGTGTTCTTGGGGTTAGAACGTTTTCTTTCTTCTTATTCTCAGTAGGTGCCAGCATTTGCTTAAAGAAAGCTCTTTATCACAGTGTCAGCACTTCTTTGGAAAATAATTTCTGCATGTTTTTAGTAATTTTGGACTAGATTGTGTTCAGAACTTGCTGTAATATACTAATATACTCTACACTGTTGACTAAGTCATGGCTTATTTCATCACTACAATACAGCAATATATTTTTTTGGTGTAGCACTGGGACAACATTCGGCAGCAACATACTTCGTGTACTTTCACATTCCAAGAGTATTGTTTTCATGATTTTTAGGTATTTGATTTGAGTTTTCTGAAAATTTCACAGATTTCAGTTATTTTCTATCATAAACAGTATTCACTTCAAACATGTTCTAAAATTTTGGTGAATCGCATCAATTTTTTAAATTTACTATTTTAATCTTATTTTGCCCCGAACAATACATTGACCACCTACATAAACTTTTCATTAATAAAATCTTAGGGGGTTAAGCAATGCTTACTGAAATAATGACAGAAGTCAGCTACTGGGGAACAGGTTGAAGTTAGATATACTGTAGGAATTAGTGAAGTGCAGTGACAGGAAGAACACAACTTCTGATCTGGTGAATACATAATTATAATTACAAAATCGAATAGGGGTAATGGAAGAATAGTCTACTGATGAATTATTCTCGAGTCAGAAACATACAAATTTACAGTAACCGTACACATCAATATATATATATATATATATATATATATATATATATATATATATATATATATATATATATATATCTAAAAACAAAGATGATGTGACTTACCAAATGAAAGTGCTGGCAGGTCGACAGACACACAAACCAACACAAACATACACACAAAATTCAAGCTTTCGCAACAAACTGTTGCCTCATCAGGAAAGAGGGAAGGAGAGGGAAAGACGAAAGGATATATATATATATATATATATATATATATATATATATATATATATATATAAAAACGTTGATAGACACACAAACAAACACACACACAACATTCAAGCTTTCGCAACCCACGGTTGCTTCATCAGGAAAGAGGGAAGGAGAGGGAAAGACGAAAAAAAAAACCACATCCTTTTGTCTTTCCCTCTCCTTCCCTCTTTCCTGATGAAGCAACCGTGGGTTGCGAAAGCTTGAATTTTGTGTGTGTGTTTGTGTTTGTTTGTGTGTCTATCGACATACCAACGCTTTTGTTTGGTAAGTTACATCATCTTTGTTTTTAGATATATTTTTCCCACGTGTAATGTTTCCACACACGAATTGTATTTATATTACATGTGTCCAGTACTTTGCAACCTCCAAGGTGCTTGGAGTGGCTTGCAGGAGATCAATCTTCATGCAGGATGTAGGCACAAAAGGCACTGGAACATGTGGCTTGCGGTTTGTTCTTGTCCACGATCACAGGACGTATCTTCTGTTACGAAGCCCCATCTCTTTAGGTTGTCTCTGGATCGTCCAACTCCTGATCGTAATCTGTTTAAAGATTTCCACACCAGCCAGCTCTCATTGTGTCCAGGTGGTAGTTCTTCAGCTTCTGGCATCTGCAGGTGAGGTGTCAACTTCTTCCATAACTCCAGCCTTGCCTTCTCTGGTGAAATGGTGAGCTTCTCGGATGTTCTCAGGAAGCTCTTTCGCGATCTCAGCCGTTGCTGTGGTGGATTATGTCCGTGAAGTGGATGGGCACTGTCCTGTTCCACTTTCAGTCTCTCCTTGTTGGCAGCCACTGTTCTGCATACCCATGGTGGCGCCATTCCAGCCAGGCAGTAGAGCTTATCGGTTGGGGTAGGTCTCTTAAACAACCTGTGATAATCCTGCAGGTTTCGTTGAGAGCAATGGCTACTGATGAATAAGGAAGTAGGAATGTGGATCTGCATTATTGCAGCAAGATGGACCCAAAGCCAACACTAGCCACAGTAGTATGAGTTTATATGCTTACTTCCTCCGCAGGTGCTGGGAACATTCAAAGAATGTATGATACTGGAATTTGATAGACAGAAAAGGAAAAATTAGTAGAACATGGACAGAGAGAGATACGTTAAAGAGGAAGCCATATGGTAGAATTTTGGACAGAGCATAATTCAATCACCATTAACAATTGGTTTACGAATCATGTAAGAAGGTTGTATAGATGGAAGAGATCTGGATACACTGGAAGGTTTCAGTTGGATTATCTTATAATGCTAAGAAAGAGATTATGAAATCAAGTTATAAACTGTAAGACATTTCCAGTGGCAGATGTGGACTCTGATCATAATTTATTGGTTATGATGAAAGAAAATGCAAAAAGATACAAAATTAAGGAAACAGGATGTGGATAACTTGAAGGAACAAGAGATATTTGAGAGTTTCAGAGGGAGCTTTGGGCAACATTTGGCTGAAATGGGGGAAAGGAATAGAATAGAAGACAAATGGGTAGCTTTGTGTGATGAAATGGTAAACGTAGCAGAGGATTAAATAGGTAGAAGTACAAGGCCCAATAGAAATCCTTGATAATGTTGGAGATATTGAATTTAATTGACAAATTGAAAATATATAAAGATGCAGAAATGAAGTAGGTGAAATGGAAATCAGATCAACAGAAAAGCAAAATGGGTAGCAAAATGGCTTTGAAGATAAATGCAAGGCTGTAAAACGATGCACAATGAGGGGAAAAATTAGACAGACCTTTGGAGAAAATAGTAGTAGCCGTATGACTATCAGGAGCTCAGATGCCAAGCCAGTACTAAGAGAACAAAGGAAAACTGGAAGATGGAAAGAATAGAAGGGCTACACAAAGAAAATAAACATGAAAGCAATATTGCAGAAAGGTAAGAGGAAGATAATGCAGACATGACTGAAAATATGATACTGCCAGAAGAATTTGACAGAACACTGAAATAGGTAAGTTGAAACAAGACTCCTGGAGTATATGATACTCCCTCAGGACTACTGATATCCTTTGTACCATGTATCATGGTTGAGGAACAGAGAACTGGATTGTTCATGACTGAGAGTGGTTGGGCTGAAACACATATTTTAATTTTTTTATTTTTCCCAATATGAACTTCATTAGCAGGCTTGTAACCTGATGCCAATTTGGAATCGCTGACATCCACAGAGTGAACTAAGCACCAGATGTGAGAATCTGCTCATTTCGAGCAGTGGCAGCACATGCCATGTAACTGTGGAAAGTACAAGACCAATGGAAAGTGGAAGCTCTGGAAGAGAGATCTGTACGAGCAAAGTGATCTGACTTCAACTAACACCATTGGCTGACAAGGTTAATCATATCCCACAGAAAATTCTAAACTTGATTCAAAACTGCACTTTACTAATGATCTGAAAATTTCTGGCCTTAGTAAAATATTAAACACACACTATAATTAAGAACAATGTTGACAACAAAATAGTTAGATAAATAACAGACCCTCCCATGTACCCAGTTAGTGCTAAAATTCACTGCACATTATTAGACTGTGGTGGCAACACTAAGATATACCTAAGCTGTTTAAGCTAGCATGCTCACTGTTAACTTGATATCACAACTATGCCAGTAGGCATTTATCACAAGATAATACTTGACTATCAGGTGATAACCCTCTTTTGGTAATCAGCACTAGCCGTAGGTCAATAGAAGTTTTCAGTTTTTAGCCAGGACTTAACTCATTTATAACTAAACAGGCACTAGTCTGACGATAACTAACATTATAACACAGTTATAGGATGGCATGCTTCATAATAATCAACACTTTAGGCTCATTTACCACTAAAAGTCTTAGAACTATTCTTGATATGTGAGTTCAGGATAGCCATTGAGGAAACTCGACGACAGACATGTCTGTTGCCCTCAGATGGAATGCGACATAACATCTCAATAAAGTACATACCCATGCGTGCAATAAACAAAACTGACAGGAGTACAAAAGTTTTACCAAACACAAGCAGCATGGACACTGTTCCTTTGAACCAACCAACACAACTGCAAAAAGCAATTCAGACTGATCAGCACAGGGCAATGATTTAAATAAATATGCTCCGTGTGTCTCCTGCACAATTAACACTGAACATGATGAGAATACTGGAGGCGAATACAGGACAACACGAGTTGACAACATAACTAAATGTACACACATTTATCAAGTAAACAGACAGTCTACAAGATTAAAACTATTTGTTGCAATAGAGCCAGCGAAATTGATTCTCTCTTGGACACAGCTCTCAACAGCCACCTGTCCATGAGATAGTAAGCCATGTGACAGCTGAGGGAACAATTCAACATTTGACTTCCAGAAGCATCCTGTTTAGTATATGACTCATGCAGATTTCATTGTCGGTCACTTAAGGGGCTGCAGGAGTGGTGCCATCTCTGCTATAAACTAGTAGTGCAGAATTCAGATCAGACTGCCCAAACCAAAAACATCTCTATGTATAGCTGACAGTGCAAGTAATTATTGAGGCCCAAACCTCCAGATATTTCATGTACCCAGGGGACGGAAACATACACTGAATATGTGATACGTGACTGGCTAGGAACACACCACACACAATAAACTCATTGTGAGACAGGTGTCAGCATGCTGGTGCCTACACCAAAAAACAGCTTGCTACTGGCGGTAGAATGTAACACTCTAGCTGATGCTTAATCAGTTTGGTATTACTAAATAAACGATCAATCGAACAATGGAGGAAAATCATCCAAGCACTTCTGTTATGTAGGAGAATACTACACAGAATGCAACTGCACTTGGCTGCCCCTGACAGCAAAGCTGATGCTGGCACAACTGCCAATACAAATGTGACTGCATGCCTCAGTGATACAACAAGGAAAACCTATAACACAACTGTTGGAGGTGGCACCAAACAGGTGGATAGCTCTGCAGTGTTTGCTGTAACGAACGAGAAGTCCTCATCTCTGGCTGCTGCAGGCCTTGGGTTGTGGAAACAACCACCAGAGAGTGTCAATCTCACAGCAGTGCCGTACACGGCAGGTGGTAGGATTTCAAGCTTGTGGGAGGGCAGGACCACTTGTCACACCTTGGGAGAGCCATCCATGACAAAACCATTCCATCTGGTGTGCAAGATGAATGAGAGAGGCAAAATACCCTCAGACTTCAAGAAGAATGTAACAATTCCAATACCAAAGATAACAGTTTCTGACAGCTGTGAATATTACTATCAGTTTAATAAGACATAGTTGCAAAATACTAACACAAATTATTTACAGAAGAATGGAGAAACTGGTAGAAGACAATCTAGGAGAAGACCAGTTTGAGCTCCAGGTAAATGTTGGAAAACACAAGACAATACTGACTTATCTTAGAAAATGGATTAAGGAAAGATAAATCTACATTTATAGAATTTGTAGACTTAGCAACAGCTTTCGACAATGTTGACTGGCATACTCTCTCTGAATTTCTGGAGGTATTAGGGGTAAAATACAGGTAGCAAAAGGCTATCTGCAACTTGTACAGAAACTACAGTACAGTTAAAATAGTCAAAGGGCATGAAAGGGAAACAGTGGTTGAGAAGGGAGTGAGACAGGGTTGTAGCCTATCCTCAGTGTTAGTAGTCTAGCAAGCAGTAAAGGAAACTAAAGAGAAATTTGGGAAAGGAATCCCTGTTCAGGGAGAAGAAATAAAAACTCTGACATTTTACAAAGTCACTCTAAGTGTGATAGAGGCCACAAAGGACTTAAAAAAGCAGTTGAATGGAATGAGTAGTGGCTGCCAAGAGGATACAAAATGAGCATCAACAAAAGTAAAACATAACAATGGACTGTTGTAAAATCTGGCAATACTGAGCAAATTAATTAGGAAGTGAGACACTAAAACCAGTAGATCAGTTTTGCTGTTTGAGCAGCAAAATAATTGATGACGACGGCAGTAGAGAGGATATAAAATGCAGACAGGCATAGCAAGAAAAGCGTTTCTGAAGAAGATAAATTTGTTAACATTGAATATAGATTTAAGTATCTTTTTCTGAATATTTTTTCTGGAGTATAGCCTTGTTTGGAAGTGAAATGTGGATGGTAAACAATCGAGACAAGAAGAGGATAGAGGCATTTGGAAAGTGATGATGCACAAGAATGCTAAGATTAAATGGGAAGATCAAATAATTAATGAGGATGTAGCTTATCAGACCTGTGAAGGGCAATGAAGGGCTCAGAATGCCCGGAGTGTGCAAGATACCATGTCAGTGTGTGTGACTGCTACTGCATCAGGAAAAAGTATGCACTGTGGAGCTATCCCAGACAGAACACAAAGAGATATTCGCACCTACACTACCCTGAAAAGCCAGACTTGGCGGAACACACTTTAGAGCTGGGTTATGTTCAATGAAACATCTGTCATTATAAAGAGGAATGGAATTTTGGATAGCATTATAAAACAAGGAATATTATGAAAGAGTGTGTGTGTGTGTGGGGGGGGGGGGGTTTAGAAGCAACTATAATACTATAATTCTCATAATATTATTACATTTGATCCTGGATTTCCCACTACGTGATTATAAAAGACACTATATAAATAAAAACATGTGAAAACACATCAATAAGGTTGGCAATTTGCAGCTAAGCACAGCCAGGGACCTGACCGTAACAAGGTTGAAGTGGGCACAGTGGATGTGGGTTGAAAACATTACCATATTTGACGATGAAACAAGCATCAGTGATATGACAGCCAGTAACATGCCTGTATAACAGTGAAGCCAAAGCAATATGCTGGTCATTTACCACTTGGCAAACATCTGACATGGCTGGAAGCCTGAGAAGACTTCCTTAATTCGTATCACCACAGGACCATGCATTCATAACAAATTGTATATCTGCATGACCCACACAAATAGTGCTCCCCATATCACACACAACCACTTTTTATTCTCACTTACCAGTAATCAGCACTTCTCACGTAAGTACAGTACAAAAAATCATAATCCCTAAAAGTACGAAAACAATAAATTGTACCCCCCAAAATTCTTCAGCAAACATTCCCAAAAGCTGCAAAACAATATCAGCTAGTAAAACTTGAATCACGCAAACATGCATGAGTAAAGGATAAAACACTGAGTAAAGAATAAAACACTCATAATTTATACACACTTCTACCACACTCAGGCACATCACACACTCAGGTTTCATGTATACTCAAACTTCTAAACCTTCCCTGGAGCTTCCAAGAACACATCTTCACCTGAATTGCTACCAGTTTCATCATTTACAACTTTATTACGATCTGCTTCATCATTAAAACAAATCAAATTGTCAGCAACATCAATATAAAAATCAGCAACTCACTTAAAAGAAATATTTTTTACTTGTGAAACCACAGAATTTTGATCTACATCAATATGCGCCTTAAGTCCTGCTACTTTCACTCACTCACATATAAATTATTTACCTGTTGCAAACATTCGCCTTTATCATGCTCTGACTGGGAATGTTCAACTCCTGACTTGCTATCTATCTCGTTCACTTTACACCTTACCTCACTATTCGGGCTTATGCGTTTGCTTGAGTTACTTTCTCTGTCTTCAGCTTGTTTCCACCACCAATTTATTTCTTACACGAAGTATTTTCCATTAATAGGATGCTTTCCTTAACTTCAATTCCTTGGTCCTTTACATTATGTTTTATTTTATGTAACTGCTCTTTCATTTTTGTCATAGCTTGCAATATTAAATTTTCTGGGTTCACTTTTACTTCAGAGCTATTTAGTGCACCTCCATCGATTTCATTCTCTGAATATCTACAGTAGCTGGTAACTTTGGTAATACAATTTCTGGCCAGTTTTTTTTCTTTCATTTTTAAATTCTTACTAAATGCGACAAAGCCACAAAAACACCTGTACTCAACACAGTTCATTTTGTGGTATTTCTACTTATCTTTTGGAGTCTATGCTGCTTCCCAAGAGCCATAGTGATGTAGTATGCTTCCCTTCCAAATGCCACTGCATAATTGACACTGCCCCTAGCTAGATTTTCCACTACTTGGTGCCATCTGCTACTGTTGTTCAGTTGCACCACATGGTGTTGCTGCCAGTTTCTGTGCACCAAAACCACTGGGGCTTCCAGTGTTGCTTCCAGAGTTGTTTACACTTTAGAAGGAACCTTAGGTATTTCTCGTCATCTGGATTCCCTTTTGATTTTTCACATCAAACGATCACAGCTTTGTGTTTGTCTGTGATTTCATCAGACAGACCCCATATTATTATGCCCTCTTACCGTTTTAAAAATAAGAACTGTTAAATATTTGAAGAGGAGTCATGATTGGTTCAAAATGTTCCAGTGTGTGTGAATTCCTAAGGGACCAAACTGCTGAGGTCATCAGTCCCTCATGATTGGTTGAAATAAAAAGTGCCATGTGTGCTGAACACATTTATTGAATTCGTAGGTACGTTCCTATAAACAGATGTTGCTTTTGTGGCAGCCAAAAACAAAGTACCTCTCCTTGCTCAGTGTCTCTCTTCCTGCATCTGTTGTCTGATGTTACATCTGCCTGCTACCAGAGAGTGCTTTCACTACACTGTACACAATGTCAAATATATCTCTGACCACATAATGAACTACATTATTATATTTTAGCAGAGACTGTGACTCATACTCTCACATATTTAGAGACGAAGAACTTATCCAGAATAGATAAATGTGGAGAGCTGCATTAAAATAGTCTTCAGAATGAAGACAGCAACAACCGCATGAAAAACGCAATGAGGCTTGTCAGTAGATTAGACTCAGAAAAATGTGGGATCAATTTTAGACTGCATTTGCCTACACCATCTGACATACTATCTCAGCATTTTAGTAAATTCCCTGCTAGTAAACAGACAAAACCCGGGGCAGCATTTATCTGTTTACTTCTTTAACATGCTGATTGTCCCACATGGAGTGATGATGTTTCACCACCAGGCAGGCAGTCTTAGGTATGAGGTTCTGCTGTGGCCATTGACAGACACTGAGTGTCCCGCATATGTTTCTGCTGTGGCTGCCACTGATCACATGACAGCCAACATGTCAATCATGGTTTTCTCCTTATGTGAGCAGGGCTGGTAAAAATTTACTGCGGTGGGTCTTTAATACATTGATCAGATAATATTTCAAGAATTAAAAAGTCTAGCCTCTGTTAGTGGTAAAATTCTTAAATTAGTGAAATCAGATGTCATTAAATGTTATCTTTGCATAGTATGTGCTGATTGATTAATATGTTTAAAAAAAACAGAAGAACATATTGCATGAAAGGTGCCTTGTAGTTCATCAGTTTACCGAGCGAGGTGGCACAGTGGTTAGACACTGGACTCGCATTTGGGAGGACGACGATTCAATCCCGCGTCCGGCCATCCAGATTTAGGTTTTCCGTGATTTCCCTAAATCGCTCCAGGCAAATGCCAGGATGGTTCCTTTCAAAGGGCACGGCCGACTTCCTTCCCTGTCCTTCCCTAATCCGATGAGACCGATGACCTCGCTGTCTGGTCTCCTTCCCCAAAACAACCAACCAAGTTCATCAGTTTTACATGCCACTCATGATATTAAACTGGCCCTGGCTTCAGTATAACATTAGACACAAACGCAAACATGCTGTTCTTGTACTATAAAATAACAGAACAAATTTTGTCAGATGATCACATTTATTTTGAAAGTGCCCAGGACTTTGCTTGGGTTTGTGGAAGTGTTATTGTCAACATACAGTTGTTGTCTGAATTAATGAATTGCAGTAAGAAATTAAATGAAACATTTCAGTTAAGAAGTGTATGGACAATGTAGAAAGTGAAGAGAGACGTATAGCGTAAACTGTACTGATTACACACCTGCACATCTCTGCTCTGTTCATTGGATCTGATGATGGCTGTATACTAACATCTGACCGAGACACTGATGTCTGTAATTTAATAAAGAAGTATACAGCATGCATTATAATAGACTACAAAGTGTTACAGCTAAAAGAAACTACCATTCATTCATGCCATGCAACACACAACGACTTTCCAGTGTGGCACAAAAGTTTCTTAAAAGTCTACCCAAGTATGTCAAAGAGGCATACTGGGCAATGAGATATAGCTCTCATCGGATCTCTGTCCTATACCCTCCTCAGTCCTGTGAAAATATTTATTTTTTTTTAATTTCTTCCATAGTTTGCTTATTAAGCAATACTAGAACCACAAGAAAAATGTTTAAAAAATAATTCATTGCTCCTAGTCATATAAAGGGATGTCCCCCACAGGAGGGTGATCAACTCTAGATTTTGAATGCTTCAGTGCTGGATTTTCGAAGTAATGATCATCATCAGATATCACTTCAGAGTCATGTGTATGCCATAGATATTCCTCATACTTTAGGTCTCAAGGTGTAATGGTTCCACAAATTATATTTGATGAAGAACATAATTTTTAGTTTTATCTATACATTATTTATTTAAATTACCACAAAAGTACATTTTATCGTTACAAAATTGTACCTAGGTATTTCTACTGAACAAAAGAAAAGTAGATTAGAAAAAATTCAGAATACAGTAGGTGTATCATAATCATTTATTTCTGATGACAATTTAATTCATTTATTCTTCACAGCTCATGATAAAGCTTGAAGCAGTTGCATGTATCTTGCAGGCAGAGGAAAACTTAGCAGGTGGAACATCTTATGTGTGCCTTATTAGTGGAACACCCTGGAAATTGACAGTAGTTTTTGGTAACTGGTTGAGGACATTCTGGTAGATGTAAAACATTTTTGGTTCGAAGGGCATCAGGAAGGTGATCAACTCTAGATTTTGAGTGCTTTGGTGCTGGATTTTTGAAGTAAGGATCATCATCAGATATCACTTCAGGTTAATGTGTATGCCATAGATATTCCTCAAACCTTTTTCGGAGCTGGAGGCCACCTAGAATGTCATTCTTCAATGTACCCAAGACAGCTTGATCATACCTGTATTCTAGCCATGAAGCACAAATAGCAAAATCAGTAAAGTGCATAATCACTCTTGCAGTCCACTTCTTAGTTCTGGCATTTATTTTATAATAGCTGATCAACCTGTCGAGAAAGTCAACACTTCCCATATTTGAATTGTAGGTGCTTACAATTGCAGTACAGTCCACTTGAATCTAATTTTTTTTCTTTCCTGCACCAGCAGTGACATTTATCAACTGGATTTACTCCTCCTCTACGGGATATGAAGATAACAGTGTGATTGTCGAACCACTTCACTACACAGACTTGCCCATCACTTCTCACTGACTGATCAATGGATCCTCTACAATTTTTCTTCATATCATTGTCCAATGATAGTTTGGAAGCTTTTGGAATTCTGGAGCTCTGTAATGTTCTAGTAACTTGACACTCAGCTTATTTGTGCAATTTGTCTAAAAGCAACTCCGATGTGAAATAACGGTCCATGTATATGGTCACTTCAGGAGGAATTGTGGCTGTCAGTTTTATAACAGATTTTCCACCTGCATCCAAATGTTCATATTGAGTGTCAGTCGCTTTAGGATCACCTTTCCTTTGGTAAAAGAAGAAGTCTAAAGGAAGGCCATCAGTTGCAGCCAGTTCAAAATTCTTTAGTCCGCAAGGATTAGGTTTCGATTTTATGACTTGTCTTGCTGGACTGTGACCCCAAAATGGAATCATCTGTTCATCAACAGAAACGTTAGTGGGCCTGGGGTTCAATCTGCAACCATTCCATACACTTTCAAGAATAGGCTGTATTTTCCAAAATTTATTATTTTATTTTACTTTGAGGGGCGCTTCATCATCATCAACAAGTTTAAGATGTTTTCTAATTGTAAAATATCTGTCACACCAATTTTTTTTAGCAATACCTTCCACCCTAGTCTTTTAGGCCCAATATGTCGTAATCCAAGGATAGCACAAGTATGACATCATCACTATTGCAGAGATAAACCTCTTCATTTCATCTACGTTACGTTTCAGCTCTCTCCCAGTATTTTTAAGATACCTTCTGTCCGTATATTCAGTAAGGGTGCTAAAAATATTTTCTGGCAAATATTTACTCACATTGTCGTGTGGTGGTAAGTTCACACCGACTGCCACTTGTTCCTCATGTTCAGGTGCAGGCGGTAAGGGGAAAAAATCCAGTCTTCTTCCAAAATGTCCTGTGGTGGTAGATTGACTAGAGCAGATTCTTTCATATCTGCTACCATTCCTGTCTTCAGCTTCATCTTCATCTTCATTAGCTATATCTAATTTCAGTTCATTACTAACATGGTAATCTGGATCTGTACAGATCTCATCATCATCACCATCATCAGAGAGCTCCAGTTCAATAACATTTCCATCAGATAATTCATTAACGAAATCTTCAAATGCCTTTGAATCTGAAAAAAAATCACAATTAGGCCTAATTCACCTGTAGATTACAATTTCTGAAACATAATTAATATTAATCTGATATTCACTACAGAATATAAAATGAAAAATTAAAATATTATTTTTGTAAAAAAAAAAAAAAAGATGAAATATATTTTGTTAACAAATCACGTTATGCGTTACACTAAGTCCTGATGTCCCCTACAAGGTACACTCGAATTTAAATACATTTTTCAAAGACAGTTTTACAATGATAAAGTTATAATTTTAGATAATTATTCTCTGACTATTCATTTACATTATCCCATATAAATTATATTGATTAAAACAGAATAAAGTAGTAATAAAATACAAAGATCTTCTCCTCTGAAAACACACTTTCTTCTGTCAGCCATTTTCTACTCTGCCTGGCAACAATGTGATTGACCACAATGATGATGAACCGTGTGTTGCATGAGGTGCTGCCATCTCAGAATTGCCTTTGAAAACACTTTTCAGCACTGCCAACACAACACGAGCTCAGCGAAAAAATTTCAAATAATGCTTTGTGTTATGTCCCCCATAGTAAACACCAGGACTGAGGAGGATGTTACAGCCACCTACACCTTCTCGGGCCAAAACTGTAAGTGGAAATCAGTCAGTACATGGGGCTCCCCACTGCCCAGCCCACCCCCATGGAAGCTATGTAAAGTAATGACAACTGGCTGTTCATGTACAAGTCACTATACCATGTTCACATTATGTAGAGTGGAGGAAACAGTGGATGCTCACAGTTTTTCACAAACCATCTTTTATGGAGTACTTAACAGGCCTAAAAGTAACTCATCTTTAACATAATTTTCCCACCTAGACTGCAGACCTTATATTTCTTTCTAAGATATCTCCATGTATGTAAGTAATTCAGCCTTTTTTCTCATGTGAACACTCTGATACAGCCTCCATGCTCTGGGTATAGCCTGATGAAGCCTTGTGACACTTGAGTTCAAACAGAGCTGGCAGAGTTGTCAATTTTGTGTACTCAATTTTGCACCATGTATTGTGCCAAGTCACCTACAATTTTAATCATATATTCTTCCTACTAAACAGTATACACACACTTCTTGTTATTGATTATAATTTCTGGTGTTACAATTTTATTGGTTAGTGGTATATACAGCAGCTAAGGGAAAGCCAAAATGCTGCTATTTTCAAATGTTCCTTCATAAAGGAGATGGAAAGAATGATACTGACATTTGATTGCAATATTGCTGCAATGCTGACTGGCATAGCTGTGTTGAAAAGCAGCTGAAATCACTAAAACTCAACAAGTTTTTAAAAAAAAAAACAAAAAAAAAAACAAAGAGGCAGTGGAATGGTGTTGGCAGGCAGCAGAACTAATCCACAAAACTGTTGTCCTGTATCTGTCACCTTTTTTCTGGCATATCATCTTGTCTCTTTATTTATAATATTCATTTCTCAAGAGTTGGCTATGTACAAGGAGCAGTCATGCAGTTTTAATTATCATCTAAGAGGGGATGTTGGGTAAGGATCAAAGTTACACGATTAACTGTTGGTTTCTTTGTTGGTAAATGTGTACAGTCCTGGTACACACTGAAGTCCCTGTACCACAGTACCATAGCATACTGCTAAAAGAGCCCAGAAAATGGCACACCCCATTGATAAAATGGAGTGTTGTGAAGTAGTTCATTTTCTGCATTTCATTGAGAACAGCACTGCAGCAATCCAGGTTCAGTTGTTGGAAATGAACACGAATGATGCACCCTCATATGGTGCAGTGGTTAGGTGGTGCAGGAACTTCCAGTGTGGTCAAACAATCCTGAAAGATGAAGACCATCTCGCTGGAAAGAGCGAGGAATTGCAAGAGTATTGGAGTACCAGGGGGTTCAGACAATCGAGGCAACATGGATGACTTTCCAACATCTTGGATGACATTTTGAAGATGACAAAGGTTGCTGCTTGCTGTGTTCTGCAGCTACTCAATCCCATTTGAAAAGCTCACCCAATGGATGTTACCCATCATTTTTCACCTGGAAATAACTGTTTTACAGGTTTATTTTCTTTTTATCTTTTGTTGTATTATATTAGCTTTGGTATCACACCTCCATTCCCATTTAGGTCTGTGATGGCAAAACTCAAAGCAAATAATGAAATACTGACAAGGGAACCTCCCCATCGCACCCCCCTCAGATTTAGTTATAAATTGACACAGTGGATAGGCCTTGAAAAACTGAACACAGATCAATCGAGAAAACAGGAAGAAGTTGTGTGGAACTATGAAAAAGTAAGCAAAATATACAAACTGAGTAGTCTATGTGCAAGATATGCAACATCAAGGACCATGCCAGCTGACGAGCGCCGTGGTCCCATGGATAGAGTGAGCAGCTGCGGAACGAGAGGTCCTTGGTTCAAGTCTTCCCTCGGGTGAAAATTTTACTTTCTTTATTTTCCCAAAGTTACGATCTGTCCGTTCATTCATTGACGTCTCTGTTCACTGTAATAAGTTTAGTGTCTGTGTTTTGCGACCGCACCGCAAAACCGTGCGATTAGTAGACGAAAGGACGTGCCTCTCCAATACGAACCGAAAACATTTGATCGAAAGGTCATAGGTCAACCGATTCCTCCACAGGAAAACACGTCTGATATATTCTATACGGCACTGGTGACGGCATGTGCATCACATGACAGGAATATGTTGTCGACCCACCTCACTTGCACACTTGGCGAATGGGTAAAAAGATTCTTCTACCTTGCCCGATTTAGGTTTTCTTGTGGATGTGATAATCACTCCCAAAAAAGTGATGAAAACATAAGAGTTTGTCACATAAACTGCAACAAATGAATGCAACAGTTTCACAGTCGCACAGTTTTCCCTGTGCTCTGTCAAAACATGTTTTTTACGTTTTCAAATGTTTCCGTGTGTAGACCGTCAAATCCTGCATATGTCCAAGCAAATCTGAACATGTCCGGAATTTTGGAGAGCGAAGTTGATTATGTGTGAGTGTCTGAACTTTGATAATTGTCTGAAAATAAAAAATTAAGTTTTTCACTCGTGAGAAGGCTTGAACCAAGGACCTCTCGTTCCGCAGCTGCTCACGCTAACCACGGGACCATGGCACTCATTAGCTCATACCCGCCTTGATGTTGCTTATGTTGCGCATGGACTACTCAGTTTGTATATTTTGCTTATTTTTTTCATAGTTCCACTCAACTTCTTCCTGTTTTCTCGATTGATCTGTGTTCAGTTTTTCAAGGCCTATCCCTGTGCCAACTTATAACTAAATCTGAGGGGGGTGCGATGGGGAGGTTCCCTTGTGAGTGACGTGGCGCAGTGCTTAGCCCTCTGGACTTGCATTCGGGAGAACGATGATTCAAACCCATGTCCGACCATCCCGATTTAGGTTTTCCGTGATTTCCATAAATCACTTCAGCCAAATGCCTGCGTGGTTCCCCTGAAAGGTAACAACCAACTTCCTTCCCCATCGTTCCCTAATCCATTGAGACTAATGACCTTGCTGTTTGGTCCCCTCCCCCCAAATCAACCAACTGAAAAATGGCATAAAAGGAAATATAAATTTTAGCTGTAGAACAGTTATTTCCTGGAGAAATATCAGGTAGTTATAATTAAAAGTGCAGCTTCTCAGGGAGTTCCAGGGTAGGCTGTAATTACCATTCAGCAGTGAAACTTGGTAGTTATGTAAAAGTGTTAATATGGAACAAATTTACACTGGAAAAAAATTAGTTCCAATATTGGCCACCAGATGCAAATCTGGCACTGCACAGCATCTCATCAACATCTCCAGTGTTCATATTGAACAAATTGTGTAAGCAGCAATTAATAATAAAATCAGTATTATGCCTTTCTCACTTGTTTGACCTTTTTTGCCCACGTCCCATTCCTAATCCATTACATTTGGAAACAATACTATACATATTTCTTGCATTTGCAATGCCACATTTACACTTGGTGGCCAAAACTGGAACTAATTTTTTCCTGGAGTAAATCAGTTCTGCAGTAACACATTAGAATACTTACCAAGTTTCACTGCCCTATGATAGTTACAAGCCACATTGGACATCTGTGAGTAACTGTGCTTTAATCCTAACCACTTGATAATTATCAGCTACAGAGCCACACACAAAATAAAATAAAATAAAATAAAAGAATTTTTATAAAATAATGGAGGAGCTCATGAACAGAAATTATTATGTAGGTAGTGAAAAACAGCTTGATGTTGTAAAACATTGTCCCCTACCAGATATCCCAAAAATCCCAGGTAATGTATACCCTCTCTTTGAACCATTTTTAAATTAATTGTTGGCATTAAAATTTGGCATTGTCCTTCTTTGTTGTCAGTGTCAGTGGCTGTAAAATGTGTGTCTTGAGCTACAAGCTTCTGTCTTGAGGGGCCTGATCGACCCTTCTCATCTGATATGTCACCTTTTATACCACTGCTCTGTCCATGCCTGTAAGACTGAGAAACTAGTGTTACATTGTTAAGTCCCTTTAATCCATATTCAGTCATTCGTTCAGCACTAGTTACAATCTCAGGATTTTCGCCAATTGTGTCACTACCAGTTGTGAAGTCTTATGGGACTAAAATTTCAGTAGCATCCCATTAAATCTTTACAAAATATCACCTCGATACAAGGACTGTAAATTAGTTCTGCCTGTGTAAGAACATAAAGTCATGCACTTTATTAAAGTTGAGAGTAGTAGTCTTTCACTGCTGGAACTGTGAGTCACAACCCAAGGTAGTTAAACCTTTCAAAGATTTGAGAACAACAATGCATAGAAATACAAGGTTATTCATAAATACCATTGACGTTTCAGAAAACACTGCACAAAAACCACAAGATGTACAGAAAAATGATATTTACCAATAAACAGAGTATTTCTCCAACTTTTGGTTTGTAATATGCGCATGTACAATGAAGTAGTTCCAGAGTGTACCACTAGGGGCAGGCATGTCAGGACACGGCGCCTAATGCAGTAATATATTTGTTTTATGTTCTTGGATTCGTTAAATGTGAGTCAGTTGTGACGGTTCCAGTCTCATGGAACATGTTATACCATCCAGATATAACATATTCCATGAGACTGGCTGCATCTGTGGTGTGAGGAAAAAGGCTGGGTGGGAGTATCAAAAGAGAAGGTGGAGAGAGTGCGGGAATCATGGAGGTATAAACAGAGATGTGCAAAATAGTTCATTAAAAGTATTTAAATTCAAAATATACATACTTGGATATTTTTTTCTATTTCAAATGTAAATACAAAATTGTTTTAAATAAAAGTATTTAAATACAAAATGCAAAATACATGTTTTCAAAATACTTTTATTGAAATAAAATACCACTAGTTAGTGAACATTTTATGTACCATTTATTTTAACTGATTTTAACACCAATAATTGTTTAAATATTTCATCTTTCATGTTCTGCCTCTGTGGCTTTATTATTACTCTACCAAAGGAAAACAGTCGTTCAACAGTAGCAGAACTTGGTAAACAAGTATTGTATTTAAGAAAACAATTTTTACATTTGGATGTCTGTTCAAGGGATATAAACTATTGACATATTCTTTGAAATATTCTAGTGTTTCCAGCCCTATTGTAGCGTTGGCTTCAGAAGAATCAGAGTTCTCAACAAACATATAATAAGACTCAACCTTTTTTTCTATAAGAATGTTGCAAGCTCTTCACATCTTCCTCTTCTTCTTCTTCTTCTTCTTCTTGTTCCAACTGCTACACTTCTGAAATAAACACTTCTTTAATGTATTCTCTGCTAGCCTTCAGTACCCTTATCACTTTGAAAACAAGGATGAGATATGGATGCTAATATGCTATCCTTTGCTTTGGGCTCCTCTAATGGATGGAATCTCTCAAAATGCCTGTTAAGACTTTAATAACTTCTATCAGCACATCACTGTATAAAGGTTTATCCATTTGCAACCTGCTTAGCATTCTTTGCATTCTCATTAGTTCTGGCTGAGGATATTCATAGTAGGTATATTTGTCACCTTCCACACTTCTGATGTCATGTTGAACAGTCTATTTGTGTATTAAGAAATTATATTTCAATTTCTTTAAAAGCTGATAACCTGAGTTTCCTTAAAGTTACATTTAGCAAATCCTTGACTGTAAGTGGATCTTCAATAGAATTGTGGTGTGAATTATATTGTGTTGGACATGGATAAGTTGGGGCTTTTCCACTTGATTCTAGATAGCTTTCACAAGCTTTAGGAGATCTTAAACGCAGGTTCCAAAGTGCTTGACATCTGACATGGTTGCATCATAAACTTTTTTGTATGAATTACTTTGAGATATAGCCTTATACATAACACTATGTGATCAAAAGTATCTGGAAACCCCCCAAAACATACGTTTTTCATATTAGGTGCATTGTGATGCCACCTACTGCCAGGTACTCCATATCGGCAACCTCAGTAGTCATTAGAAATCGTGAGAAAGCAGAATGAGGCGCTCTGCAAAACTCACAGACTTCGAACGTGGTCAGGTGATTGGGTGTGACTTGTGTAATACGTCTGCATGCGAGATTTCCACACTACTACACATCCCTATCTCTGCTGTTTCTGATGTGATAGTGAAGTGGAAATGTGAAGGGGCACGTACAGCACAAAAGCATACAGGCCAACCTCGTCTGTTGACTGTCAGAGACTGCCGACAGTTGAAGAGGGTCATTATGTGTAATAGGCAGACATCTATGCAGACCATCACACAGGAATTCCAACTGCATCAGGATCCACTGCAAGTACTATGACAGTTAGGAGGGAGGTGAGAGAACTTGGATATCATGGTCGAGCAGCTGCTCATAAGCCACACATCACGCCAGTACATGCCAAACAATGCCTCGCTTGGTGTAAGGTGCATAACATTGGACGATTGAACAGTGGAAAAACATTGTGTGGAGTGACGAATCACGGTACACAATGTGGCGATCTGATGGCAGGGTGTGGCCTGTGAATGTCATCTTGCCAGTGTGTGTAGTACCAACAGCAAAATTCAGAGGCGGTGCTGTTACAGTGGTTGTGTTTTTCATGGAGGGGGCTTGCACACTCCTTGTTATTTTGCGTGGCACTATCGCAGGACAAGCCTACATTGATGTTTTAAGCACCTTCTTGCTTCCCACTGTTGAAGAGCAATTCAGAGATGGCGTTTGCATCTTTCAACACGATTGAGTACCTGTTCATAATGCACGATCTGTGGCGGAGTGGTTACATGACAGAATCACCCCTGTAATGGGCTAGCCTGCACAGAGTCCTGACCTGTATCCTATAGAACACCTTTGGGATGTTTCGGAATGCCGACTTCATGTCAGGACTCACCGACCGACATCGATACCTCTCCTCTGTGCAGCACTCTGTGAAGAATGGGCTTCCATTCCCCAAGAAACCTTCCAGCACCTGACTAAACGTATGCCTGCGAGAGTGGAAGCTGTGGTGGTGCTGGTTGTTGGGATGTTTAAGGGGGACTAAACAGCTAAGGTCATCAGTCCCCCATTCCAAAAGCAAGCGAGACAAAGTCGCAGAGCAGATAAAACCCCAAGGGGAAGGAGACTGCCCCCCCCCCCCCCCCAGGTGCTAAAGAACACAAATTAGGCAACGAACACTACAGAAAAGAAGAGTACAGACGAACACCAGACAGAAAGAAATAGAAGAAAAGAAGATGGCCGGAGACTGGTTGACTGACCACGACAACAAAAAAGGGAAAGAGTCAACCATCCGATGAGACACCAAAACAGCAACAAATATGGAGAGACGCGAGGACAAAAGACACAGAAACGGAAAAGTGCAGGACCCCCCTAAATCACCAAGGCTAAATATGGGCCAACACAATACTGAATTCCAGCATTACTGGTGGAGGGCGCCATGAATTTGAAAGTCATTTTCAGCCAAGTGTCCTGATACTTTTGATCACATAGTGTATCTCTTCAAACTATTAAATGTAAAATGTGCGACCTCGCTCCCTCCTTCATTCAATTCCTTTGGCGTTTACAGATGATGTTTCAACAAAACAAACAATAATGGTGAACATATAATGTCCAGTCACGTCTTAGTGCCTTTTCTAATAATTTGGGTCATGGTCACATTTACTTGACCTGTATACCTTTGGTGCTTATTGCACCATCTATATCTGTCGTGGAGCTACTTTTGTTTAAAGAAATGGCTCATTAAGTGAATGAAGGACTATGAAGAATGAAATAAAAAAATCAAGAGAAGCATTTTGAATTTTACAAAGTATCTATATTTTAAATAAAGTAGAAAACTCTTTTTGAAAAAAAGTGTTTCAAATGTAAAATAAAAATAGGTATTTTGTATTGGTATTTTAAATACATGTATTTCACATAATTCACATCTCTGTATATAGTAACGGAGGTGGCGCCGCCATGTTAGTAGTCCCTAAAATTAGCGTACCGCCTCAGTCTAACGTGACTGTGGTACCACTGTTTACAATTACTTCCTGTTCTTAATTTCAGTCGTTCATCCGTGAATAACACAGTGTCAGAAAGACATATTCAGACTTTCTTTCTGGTCTCAAAGGCATATTTGATCCACTAATACGACGCATCTGGTTTAGGTAATATAACTTTCTTTTTGTTACACGCTTCAAATAACAAAGAAGTGCAGTTTCTGACACAAATAGGCTGCTTTCGTTATACAGCATACTCCATAACATAGAGTGACGAAACTGATGATCTGTGTATGTCCTCTTCGCGAAAATTCTGAGAGCATATTTTGCCATGTCTGGACGGTATGTAATAATTCCTTCTGACTGAAATCAATCACAGCGGCCTTCGAGTTGTACTGACAGTCGAAAGTCAAAGTACAGAAATATAAGCACTACAGTAAAAGTAACCAGCGAAAGTAAAATACATGTATATAAAACAAAATATCGCTTAAGAAATGTGATTTTCTTAGATTTTAAACTACAGTTACGCATGCCATAGCATGTGCTATCAATTTGATCCAAAACGACGGGCATAAAAACAGGAATTTTCCAGGCGTAGTCTCTGTTGGTGATAGAAAGACAGGGTTAGGTGTTCTGAATAGCCGGTTGGGCTAGGGGCCATTTGAGTTCCCAGCAGAAGGATCGTCTTCTGTAACTATCTTACAATACAGGGTCAAAGTTTGAACATTAGGCAAATGGAGAAAATCGGTTGATTCTTTTTGAATTAGATGTGGTTTAAGGTGCTGCTTAAGGCGCTTATGGAGCCACCATTTAGTTCATGGGCGCTTCCAGAGAAAACCCGAAAAAACAGTTTTCATGGTTTTTTTTGTCGTCAGCACAGGATATATTCTGTAGACATTTTTCCAGAGGTACCATCTTCCCGTTTTCAAAAAGATTTATCTGTTGTCGGGTAACACTCCAGAAACATGTTTTTAGATGCTAAAACAGACTCCCGGATTCCAAGACACCTATGCGCATCAAATAGCTGTAATTTTTACGATATATGTCTAAGATCTCGATATCGAACAACCTCGCAAATGTTCTCCATATCTTTGCCCGATTCCGAGATACGGAGATGCAAAGTTACTCTACTTATAAAATTTTAAATACGGACGATAAATTCGGTGTGAGGCGAAAGCGTAGTTTTATGATGTGACGCAGGGCGGGGAAATATACTGTTAAGTGTCTTCGTTATCATCAGAAGATTTCTGGGAACGCCACTTGTAATACTGAAACGCATGCAAAGTTTTTGAGCACGTAATATCCGGTCTGAAGTGTAAAATTAGTTTCGCGCTATTTCAATTTCACATAAGCAAACTATCAAACATTTACTGACCCATAAACTCTTTGGGAAAACTTGTAAATATGCTAAAGCCTAGTTTACACGACGACATTGGGTTGCGCCACTCGTTGCGTGGATTGAGTTGCACGCGAGTGGTTTCATATACACTCCTGGAAATTGAAATAAGAACACCGTGAATTCATTGTCCCAGGAAGGGGAAACTTTATTGACACATTCCTGGGGTCAGATACATCACATGATCACACTGACAGAACCACAGGCACATAGACACAGGCAACAGAGCATGCACAATGTCGGCACTAGTACAGTGTATATCCACCTTTCGCAGCAATGCAGGCTGCTATTCTCCCATGGAGACGATCGTAGAGATGCTGGATGTAGTCCTGTGGAACGGCTTGCCATGCCATTTCCACCTGGCGCCTCAGTTGGACCAGCGTTCGTGCTGGACGTGCAGACCGCGTGAGACGACGCTTCATCCAGTCCCAAACATGCTCAATGGGGGACAGATCCGGAGATCTTGCTGGCCAGGGTAGTTGACTTACACCTTCTAGAGCACGTTGGGTGGCACGGGATACATGCGGACGTGCATTGTCCTGTTGGAACAGCAAGTTCCCTTGCCGGTCTAGGAATGGTAGAACGATGGGTTCGATGACGGTTTGGATGTACCGTGCACTATTCAGTGTCCCCTCGACGATCACCAGTGGTGTACGGCCACACCACGATGCCGGGTGTTGGCCCTGTGTGCCTTGGTCATATGCAGTCCTGATTGTGGCGCTCACCTGCACGGCGCCAAACACGCATACGACCATCATTGGCACCAAGGCAGAAGCGACTCTCATCGCTGAAGACGACACGTCTCCAGTCGTCCCTCCATTCACGCCTGTCGCGACACCACTGGAGGCGGGCTGCACGATGTTGGGGCGTGAGCGGAAGACGGCCTAACGGTGTGCGGGACCGTAGCCCAGCTTCATGGAGACGGTTGCGAATGGTCCTCGCCGATACCCCAGGAGCAACAGTGTCCCTAATTTGCTGGGAAGTGGCGGTGCGGTCCCCTACGGCACTGCGTAGGATCCTACGGTCTTGGCGTGCATCCGTGCGTCGCTGCGGTCCGGTCCCAGGTCGACGGGCACGTGCACCTTCCGCCGACCACTGGCGACAACATCGATGTACTGTGGAGACCTCACGCCCCACGTGTTGAGCAATTCGGCGGTACGTCCACCCGGCCTCCCGCATGCCCACTATACGCCCTCGCTCAAAGTCCGTCAACTGCACATACGGTTCACGTCCACGCTGTCGCGGCATGCTACCAGTGTTAAAGACTGCGATGGAGCTCCGTATGCCACGGCAAACTGGCTGACACTGACGGCGGCGGTGCACAAATGCTGCGCAGCTAGCGCCATTCGACGGCCAACACCGCGGTTCCTGGTGTGTCCGCTGTGCCGTGCGTGTGATCATTGCTTGTACAGCCCTCTCGCAGTGTCCGGAGCAAGTATGGTGGGTCTGACACACCGGTGTCAATGTGTTCTTTTTTCCATTTCCAGGAGTGTATGACTGTAGACACGGCGACACCAGTATACACTTCAGTTACGTCGTTTTGTAGGTCCCTGAGCCGTGTCTGAAATGAAAGTTTAGACAGATGCACGTCGCAAGAGTTGTGATGGAGTTAAAGCTTGTTGCGTGGAATCGCTGCATAAGGAAAAAAAAAAAAAAAAAAGAAACGTGTTTCGATTCGTGACTGGATGAAAAGATGTCAGCTCGGTTGCTCAGCATCACTGCTGAAACAATTTATAACGGAAGATCCAAGAATTAATTATCTTAGAATGTCACAAGAACGGTTCACGTTTGTTCTAAATAGAGTTAATTATGCAATAAGGAATAAAGGTACTGTAATGCATGAAGTACTGTCGCCAGAACGGAAATTACATATCAGAACTGAAATTACATATCATATTGCGTGCATTACAATCGAGGACACTCGGCATGCTATAAGATACGGTTCTAGTTGGTGATGACGCTAATTCATTAACACCAATAATTATTAACATTAACAATAATAATTATTAACAGTAGCAACAATAATTATTCGAAGCAGGCCACATTAAGAAGATAGATCTGTACAGTGGGAATATTTCAAAATTCTAACATATGTGAATGGATAGCACTGCAGGGACGTTTTAAATAGATGAAAATTGAATAAAGAACGCAGCTTCTTAAATTTGTATAGCCTTCCTCCTGTCAACAATATTCCTTAACAAAGAGCTGGCCAACTCAAACGATTGGATTTTAGCCTTGTAGACAAGAGCATTGCTACAGCCAGAATTACACTTGCTTGTATTTTATTTAATTCACTTGTATATGTGCTCCTAACTCAATAAATTTTGCCCTGCAGCTAAGATATTGTCAAACCATCTATGTTATGATCGCACATGACGGTCTCAGTGGCAGCAACATGTTGCTTATTCTGGTCATCAGCATCACTGAAATCCCACAAACACCTATCAAAGCATAGATATCCGAAAACCGAACATTATTCTTAGTTCCCTACTTCATATTTCAGTTTGTCTACACTCTACGAACACACGTAACTTCAAAACTCGTGCAACTAGTGTCGCCAAAGTTGGAACACGCCGAAAGTGTTTAGTTTCACCAACGAGTTGCGCAAAACGCGCGGCGCGCATGCGCAGTGGCCAGTAGCGCAGTTGTCTGCAACCTAGTGTCGTCGTGTAAGCAAGGCTTAAGGAAGGTAAAATGAGGCGGCTAGTACTCGCCTTCCCAGTCAGTCTTTTGAACAGGAGCCTATTCACCTTTTTTGTGCTCCGATGGGAGCATTTTGCTGCTGGTAATCAGAGCGACGAGAGCACCTGTAAATGATGCAAGCTGGCGGTTTTTTTTTTTTTTTAAATCATAACACTTCCACCAGAGGATAATGTTTGGAATTGCTAAAATGGCGGACATCGGCTTCAAGTCTGTTACGTCATGGCAACTGCCTTATTATACCTCCATGGCGGAAATCGATCGTTAGGATCCCAAAGAAATTGATGACACGTGCGAGCAGAAAACTGCATATCCTGCAGTCGATTCTCTTTACATTTAATGCAAACATCTGTGTGTAAAACCATACCGGCTGCAGTTGTTATATGCACTACTACTTGGGACAGTGAGTTTCTTTCTGATTTTTGCGATGACTTGGAGCGGCTAATGATGGAAAACGTTTTTTCACAGAAGTTGGTCTTCAGTGACAAAGCCAGGTTTCAAGTTTCTAGAAAGGTGAATCGCCATAACGTGTGTATTTGGTGTGTAAAACAGTCTTTCGAAATTGTGGAACACATTCATCTGAAGTTAACATCTTTTGTGTCACGTCCTCAAAAAGTTCATCGGCCATGTTTCTTTGCGAAATAAACTGTAACTGGTTTCGTGTACCAGGGCTGTACCGAGGCTACGGCGAGATGACTGCCAAAGGAAAAAAAAATCTCAAAAGATGGTTTAATATGTGACCGGGACAGGCACGCCCCTTCACTTGCCCCACGTGGTCCTGACGTATGCCTGTGAGAAGCAGCATTTTTGCTCGGCCATGGAGTGTAAACGTACGCTGTTGCCATAATGTCATTTCCTTCAGGTAGCACTGCCGACAGGGCGCTTGCTTCAAACAGCTGCCGCCTACACAGACAGCTCATGTTCAACATCGGAGTTTTTGCGGCAACTTCACTACGATATTAAAGAATTTCAAAGGTTGGTGAATGGGCGCTGAATCAAGTATGCTATCTGACCGAAGGCTTACGATGTTTGTCGATTTCTGCCTACTGAAGACTGGAGCAAAACCGTGCATGCTAGAGTGCTTCAAATTATTTGACAGAATAATAAGTGAAATTGAAAACATATCTCACATATTTGTCACACACTGAGGTGACAGAAGTTAGTTCAAATGGCCCTGAGCATTATGGGACTTAACTTCTGAGGTCATCAGTCCCCTAGAACTTACAACTCCTTAAACCTAACTAACCTAAGGACATCACACACATCCATGCCCGAGGCAGGATTCGAACCTACGCCGTAGCGGTCGCGCGGTCCCAGACTGCAGCGCCTAGAATCGCTCGGCCACTACGGCCGGCTGACAGAAGTCATGGGAAGGCAATATGCACGTATACAAATGGCGATAGTATCGCGTGAACAAAGGTATAAAGAGCAGTGCATTGATAAAGCAGTAAATTTGTACTCAGGCGATTCATACGAAAGGATTTCTGACGTAATAATGGCCGCACGAGGGGAATTAACAGACTTTGAGCACGGAATGGTGGTTGGAGCTAGAGGCTTGGGACATACCATTTCGGAAATCGTTAGGGAATTCAATATTCCGAGATCTACAGAGTCAAGACATCACAAAACACCAAATTTCAGACATTACCTCTCACCACGGGCAACACTGTGGCCAACGGCCTTCATTTCGCTACCTTTGCGTGGAGGCTCAAGTGGCTCTGAGCACTATGAGAACTTAACATCTGAGGCCACACCGGCCGGATTTGCGTGGAATTTTCAGTGCTAACAGACAAGCAAAACAGCGTGAAATAACCGCAGAAATCAATGTGGGACGTACGACGAAAGTATCCGTAGGACAGTCCGACGAAATCTAGAAATGGAGTAGACGGCTGACGTGAGTGCCTTCACTAACAGCTAGACATCGCCTGCAGAGCCTCTCCTGGGCTCGTGATCATATCGGTTGGACGCTGTATTTCATTCCTGCTACCTTTAAAATTTCAGTGATTGCAATCGAATCAACGGCGTGAAAACATTTCCCTAAATCTACAAGTGATGTAAACGTACACTATGTGATCAAAAGTATCCGGACACCTGGCTGAAAATGACAAGTTCGTGGCGCCCTCCATCGGTAATGCTGGAATTCAGTATGGTGTTGGGCCGCCCTTAGCCTTGATGACAGCTTCCACTCTCGCAGGCATACGTTCAGTCACGTCTTGGAAGGTTTCTTGAGGAATGGCAGCCATTCTTCACGGAGTGCTGCACCCAAAAGAGTATCGATGTCGGTCGGTGAGGTCTGGTCTCGCACGAAGTCGTCGTTCCAAAACATCCCAAAGGTGTTCTATAGGATTCAGGTCAGGAGGCTGTGCAGACCAGTCCATTACAGGGATGTTATTGTCGTGTAACCACTCCGCCACAAGCCATGCGTTATGAACAGGTGCTCGATCGTTTAGAAAGATGCAGTCGCCATCGACGAATTGCTCTTCAACAGTGGGAAGCAAGAAGGTGCTGAAAACATCATTGTAGGCCTGTGCTATGATAGTGCCACGCAAAACAACAAGGGGTGCTGGCTCCCTCCATGAAAAACACGACCACACCATAACACCACCGCCTCCGAATTTTACTGTTAGCACTACACACGCTGGAAGATGACGTTCGTTCACTGGGCATTCGCCATGCCCACACCCTCCCATCGGATCGCCACATTGTGTACCGTGATTCTTCACTCCACACAACGTTTTTCCACTGTTCAATCGTCCAATGTTTACGCTCCTTACACGAAGCAAGGCGTCGTGTGACATTTACCGGCGTGATGTGTGACTTATGAGCAGCCGCTCGAACATGAAATCCAATTCTTCCCACCTGTCATAGTATTTGCAGTGGATCCAGATGCAGTACGGAATTCCTGTGTGATGGGCTGCATAGATGTGTGCCTATTACAGATTACGGCCCTCTTCAACTGTCGGTGGTCTCTGTCAGTCAACAGACGAGGTCGGCCTGTACGCTTTTGTGCTGTACGTGTCCATTCACTTTTCCACTTCACAATCACATCGGAAACAGTGGAACTAGAGATGTTTAGGAGTGTGGAAATCTCGTGTACAGACGTATTACACAAGTGACACCCAATCACCTGACCACGTTCGAAGTCCATGAGTTCCACGGGGTGCCCCATTTTGCTCTCTCACTATTTCTAATGACTACTGAGGTCGCTGATATGGCGTACGTGGCAGTAGGTGGCAGCACAATGCACCTAATATAAAAACGTATGTTTTTGGGGGTGTCCTGATACTTTTATCACATAGTGTAGGTTTGTCTTCCTTCAGCCTTTGTTCTAGCACAAGTCGTAGGGTCAGTGTTGCCCTACGCGTTTCTACATTTCTCCGGAACTCAGACTGATCTTTTCCAACGTCAGCATCTTCCTATTTTTCCATTTTTCTATGAATAATTCATACCCGTGTTTTCAATCATAACTTATGGTCCAGTAGTTGTATTCGCAGCCTATCAACACATGCCTTCTTCGTTGAAATCAAAGGGAATTTCGCCTGCGTCGTATATCTTGCACACGAAGTAGAATAATTTTGTCATTGCTGGTTCTCCCAAGAATCTCAGTAACTTAGAGAGAATCGACAGTGTGAAAACCTTTCCCTAAATCTACAAGTGATGGACATGCGTCTTACAGTGCTCTGTCAAATTCATCTCGCTGTATTATACATCCAATCTCATCTTCAACTACTGCCTATTCCCGTTCTATAATACAGGATGCACATAAAGTCCGGGAACACTTTCAATTATTTATTGCACAAGAACTAAACATTGTATAGATGTCATACGTATTGCATTTTGAAGAGAAACTCTGAAAGGTTTTTTACAAACATTGGATATGCGAACCATGAGTGACCCGGCAGACGTCAATACGGTAATCGAATTCTTGCCATACCCGTCGCACCATGACATCGTCGACTGTGGCAGTCGCTTCCCGTATTCTCTCCCGGAGCTCTGCTACATCAAGTGGTAGAGGCGGTACATACACCAGATCTTTAATGTGTCCCCACAGAAGAAAATCACACGGAGTGAGATCTGGTGGTTGGGGAGGCCATTTCATGAAACAGCTGTCCCCTTCTGTAGTACGGCCGATCCGTCGATGCGGCAGCTCCGTGTTCAGGTACCCACGAACTTCATGATGAAAATGGGGTGAAGCCCCGTCCTGCTGAAAGATGAATGGAGAGTCCAATTGCATTTGAGGCATCAGCTGTTGCTGCAAGATTTCAAGAAGGAATATCCAGTGACAGTGCTCTCAGCGAAGAAGAATGGCCCATACAGTTTTCGCCGTGACAAGACACAAAAAACATTTACCTTTGGGGAATCACGCTCAAATTCAGTGCATTCATGTGAATGCTTTGCACCCGGATTCGGCAGTTATGCCTGGCAGTTATGCCTGATCACTTTCCTATTAGTGTGAAAAGTGGCTTCGTCGCTAAAAATTAGGCGATCAACAATGCCACGCCCATTCTCATTCAGTTGTTGCAACTGCGAACAAAACTCAAAACGCTTGTCTTTGTCGTCATCATTGAGCTTCTGCACTAGCTCCAATTTGAATGGATTCATAGACAACTTCTGTCGCAGGACTTTTCACACTGAAACTGGAGCCATTTAGAGTTCACGAGATGCACGACGCACCGTTTTCGTTGGACTGCTTATGAATGTCTCTCGTACATGCTCCACATTCACCTCACTCACACTGGGACGCCCTCTTGTCTTTGCCAGCACAAGCAACCCGTCGTAGCGAATTTGTTTTGCCAGTGGTAAATGGCCTTCGTTGTTGGTGGCTCCTTACTGTACTTGAATCTAAACACCCGCTGAACAGCTGTAGCACACTTGTTTTTGTCGGACTCCAACACACAGAAAGCTCGCTCCGCACCTGAACTCGCCATGTTTGCGACTAGCAATGACTACCGGCAAATTACCAAACTACGCTGTGGCGGTGCACATAAAAAACTTTCAGCGTTTCTCTTCAAAATGACATATGATGATATCTGTACAATGTTTGGTTCTTGTGCAATAAATAATTGAAAGTGTTCCCGGTCTTTATGTACACCCTGAACTGTCATCAACTTCATTTCCCTTGTAGAAGTCTTACAATATTCCCCCCACCTTCCAACTTTCCCTTCTTTGCATAGCATTGGTTTGCTACCTGAGCTCTTGAATTTCATACAGTTCCCCTCTCTTTTCTCCAAACATCTCTTTAATTTTCTTATCGGTAGCGACTATGTTTTCTCTAGTTACGTAAGTTTCCACAGCCTTGAATTTGTTCTCCATCGCATCCTCTATATTAATGCGCTTTCTGTCAGTCTCAGTTTTTAGACGTCTCTGTTCTCTTTCGCCTGCTTCATTCGCTACATTTTTGTATTTTCTCTTTTCGTCAGTTAAATTCAATATCTCCTGGATTATCCGAGGATTTTACTAGGTCTTGTCTTTTTATCTATGTGATCATCTGCCGCCTTCACTATTTCGACTTAAAGCTGTCCATTCGTTTTAAGTTTTACTGCTTTCCCCTGTTTCAGTCAAACGTTGTCTAATGTGCCCTCTGAAACTGTCAACAACCTCTGGTTACTTAAATTTATCCAGATTCCATCTCCTTAATTTCTGCAATTTAAAACCAATAAATTATGATCAGAGTTCGCGTAAGTCATTTTCAGCCAGGTGTTCGCATACTTTTGATCATATATTGTAAATAAGGTGTATATTAAAGTCATTCAAAATGAAACGAGTCGGAGGCTATAAGAGCGAAAGGAGAGCGGGTAACGGAAATTCTTCGAAGAATGGCAGAAGCGTCCGAAGTGCACTGCACGTTCTTAGCAAGGATCTAGGCATGGCGCAAGCGCTTCAAGAAAGGATGGACGTCTTTGGCAGGATCAGGAACGCCACACCACCTTGTCAATACCACTGTCCAGAAGGTGGACATGTTGGCATCATTGTTGAAAAATGGCGAGCTATGGTGGCAGCCATTGCCCCAAAGTCCGATTGAGCGTCAAATGGTTCAAATGGCTCCGAGCACTATGCGACTTAACTTCTGAGGTCATCAGTCACCTATAACTTAGAACTAATTAAACCTAATTAACCTAAGGACATCACACACATCCATGCCCGAGGCAGGATTCGAACCTGCGACCGTAGCGGTCGCTCGGTTCCAGACTGTAGCACCTAGAACCGCACGACCACTCCGGCCGGCGATTGAGCGTCAAAATTGCAACAGACATTCAGCGCTTTCTTTACTTTTGTGCCATTCTTTGATGAATTCCCGTTCCCCGCACTCCTGTGGAATCCGCCATTCATCTGTTTACAACACCACTGACAAGGGAACCTCCCCATCGCACACCCCCCCCCCCCCCTCAGATTTAGACATAAGTTGACACACTGGATACGCCTTGAAAAACTGAACACAGATCAATTGAGAAAACAGGAAGAAGTTGTGTGCAACTACGAAAAAATAAGCAAAGTATACAAACTGAGTAGTCCATGTGCAAGATAGGCAATATCAAGGGTCATCGGAGCTCAGAAGCGCCGTGGTCCCGTGGTTAGCGTGAGCAGCTGCGGAACGAGAGGTCCTTGGTTCAAGTCTTCACTCCAGTGAAAAGTTTAATTTCGTTATTTTCGCAAAGTTATGATCTGTCCGTTCGTTCATTGACGCCTCTGTTCACGGTAATAAGTTTAGTGTTTGTGTTTCGCGACCGCACCGGTAAACCGTGCGATTAGTAGACGAAAGGACGTGCCTCTCCAATAGGAACCGAAAACATTTGATCGCAAGTTCATAGGTCAACCGATTCCTCCACAGGAAAACGCGTCTGATACATTCTATACGACACTGGTGACGGCATGTGCGTCACATGCCAGGAATATGTTGTCGACCCACCTAACTTGTACACTTGGCGAATGGGTAAAAAGATTCTTCTACCTTACCCGATTTCGGTTTTCCTGTGGATGTGATAATCACTCCCAAAAAAGTGATTAGAGTTTGTCACATAAACTGAAAACAAAAAATTAAACTTTTCACTCGAGGCAAGACTTGAACCAAGGACCCCTCGTTCCGCAGTTGCTCACGCTAACCACGGGACCACGGCACTTCTGAGCTCCGACGACCCTTGATATTGCCAATGTTGCGCATGGACTACTCAGTTTGTATATTTTGCTTATTTTTTCGTAGTTGCACACAACTTCTTCCTGTTTTCTCGATTGATCTGTGTTCAGTTTTTCAAGGCCTATCCACTGTGCCAACTTATAACTAAATCTGAAGGGGATGCGATGGGGAGGTTCCCTTGTGAGTACAGTGGAAGATCGACTCGTGCACGAACTCGCGCTGACGTCACGTCGCTGTGCGCCCATGTCCCTCCAGCAGCGAGTTTTTTGGCCTCAGCGCTCTAATGACCACACCCTCTTCCATAGGCAATTACATTACGATCCCTTCAATGATTTTCATTTTACAGCGTTTGTCTCGTTTCTTTTCGAATGACCGTAATAGACGCAACTAGAGGATGATCGTGCTTGAGGTATAATCATAAAAAAGAAGTATTTGTTAAGAGGCCAGACTAACAAGTGTTTCCTGTAGAGGGGCAGCAGCCTTTTCATTACTTGCAGGGGCAACAATCTACATGACTGACGGATCTGCCCTTATAGCATTAGTCAGCGTAGACTTGCTGTGCTGGTACTGCGAACCGCTGAAAGCAAGGGCAAACTGCAGTCCTGACGTTTTTCCGAGAGTAAGCTGCTCTAATGTGTAGTTAAATGATGGCATCTTCTAGGGTAACATATTCCAGGGATAAAATAATAAGCCGCGCGTAGTGGCCACGCGTTTTAAGGCGCCACGTCACGGATTGCGCGGCGTCCTCCCGCCGGAGGTTCGAGTCCTCCCTCGGGCATGGGTGTATGTATTGTTCTTACAATAAGTTAGTTTAAGTAGTGTGTAAGTCTAGGGACCGATGACCTCAGCAGTTTGGTCCCTTAGGAAATCATGTACATTTGAACAACATAAAATAATACCCCATTTGTATATCTGGACGGGGACCACTCTACACTTACATTACATCTAGATGACAGCACTGCAATACACGCTCAACTGCCTGGCAAAGTGTTTAGCGAACCACCTTCAAGCCATTTCGCTATCGTTCTACTGTCGAACGGTGCGCAGGAAAAAAACGAACGTTTAAGTCTTTCCGTACGAGCTCTGATTTATCTTATTTTATTACGATGATCATTTCTCCCTCTGTAGGTCGGCGTCAACAAAATATTTTCGCATTTGGAGAAGAAAGTTCCTCATCAAATTGCCGACGCAACTCATGTAATATACAGTATCTGGATATTCTACCCATTTCTTTCGTTCTTGGGGCCTGTGTCCCGCTTCAACGCGGGGTCGGCCATGTTACTATTGATTTGGCAGTGTTAGCTGCAGAGGGTGGGCAGATGACCTTCCTGCCACCACCCCAAACCCCCTAGGACGGTATGAGTGTACCCCAGTTGTCTGCGTCTAATGTAAGCCATGGAATAGTGTGAACGTTTTCAATGCATGCAAGTCGTGTAACTGAGGCGGAACGTGGGGACCAGCCCAGCATTCACCTAGTGGGATGTGGAAAACCGCCTAAAAACCACATCCAGGCTGGCCAACATACCTGTACTCGTCGTTAACCCTCCAGGCGGATTCGATCTGTGGCCGTCGCGCCTACCTGAGTGCAGGAAGCAGTGCAATAGCGCTCTCGGCTATCCTGGCGGGTATCCGGATACTCTCCCGATATTTAGCGGTAATACGAAACGACTTGCCCTTCTTTGAACGTTGTCCTTCAGTCCTATCTGATATCCCATCCAGCGCAACGGCACTCCAGAAGAGGGCATAAAAGCGTAGTGTAGATACTCTTTAAAGACCTGTTGCATCTTCTAAGTATTCTGCAACCCTCTGGAAGAAGTCGTGTTCAAGAAAAACAAAATTGGCATTCTTCGGGTCAGAGCATCGATTATTAGGTCCTTTAATCGGATAACAGAAATTAAAAGAGGAACAGAAATGTTTGAAGTTAGATATAGTGGGAATCAGTGAAGTGCAGCAGCAGGAAGAACAAGGCTTCTGGTCAGGCCAGAACCAGGTTATCAACACAAAAGGGGTAAGGTAATGCAGTGCATGATGAGATAACGGAAATATTCAGGTAGTCAAAGGGGGTGAAAATGTAATTGTGATGCGTGATTGGAATTCGATAGTAAGAAAAGAAAGACTGGGTAAAATGAATGAAACAGGAAGCCGCCTAACTGAATTTTGGACAGAGCGTATTTTAATCACCGCCAGTAGTTGGTTTAAGAATCATGCAAGTAGGTTGTATGTGTGAAAGAGATCTAGAGCCACCGAAGTTTTCAGATCGATTATATAATGGTAAGACAAAGATTTAAAAAAAAATTAAGCTCCCAGAATGAGATTTTCACTCTGCAGCGGAGTGTGCGCTGATATGGAACTTCCTGGCACATTAAAACTGTGTGCCGGACCGAGACTCGAACTCGGGACCGTTGCCTTTAGCGGGCAAGTGCTCTACCATCTGAGCTATCCAAGCACGATTCACAAACCGTCCTCACAGCTTCTGTAAAGTTTGGAAAGTAGGAGACGAGATACTGGCGGAAGCAAGGCTGTGAGGACGGGGTGTGAGTCGTGCTTTGGTAGCTCAGATGGTAGAGCACTTGCCCACGAAAGACAAAGGTCCCGAGTTCGAGTCTCGGTCCGGCACACAGTTTTAATCTGCCAGGAAGTTTCAACTTTTAAGCTGTAAGACATTTCCACTCTCACAGGAATACGTTCAATATGGTGCTGGAAGGTATCTTGGGGAACGGCAGCCAATTCTTCACGGAGTGCTGCAATGAGGAGAGGTATAAATGTCGATCGGTGAGGCTTGGCATGAAGTCGGCGTTCCAAAACATCCCAAAGGTATTTTATGGGATTCAGACTAGGACTCTGCGCAAACCACAGTCCATTACAGCGGTGTTACTCTCGTGTAACCACTCCGCCACAAGCCGTGCATTATGGATAGGTGCTCAATCGTGTTGAAAAATGCAATCGCCATCCCCGAATCGCTCTCTTCAACAGTGGGAAGCAAGAAGGCGCTTAAAACATCAATGTAGGCTGTGCTGTGATAGTGCCACGCAAAACAACAAGGGGTGCTGGCTCCCTCCATGAAAAACACGACCACACCATAACACCACCGCCTCCGAATTTTACTGTTAGCACTACACACGCTGGAAGATGACGTTCGTTCACTGGGCATTCGCCATGCCCACATCCTCCCATCGGATTGCCACACTGTGTACCGTGATTCGTCACTCCACACAACGTTTTTCCACTGTTCTATCGTCCAATGTTTACGCTCCTTACACCAAGCGAGGCGTCGTGTGGCATTAACCGGCGTGATGTGTGGCTTATGAGCAATCACTCGACCATGAAATCCAAGTTTTCTCACATTCAGTCTGTCATAATACTTGCAGTGGATCCAGATGCAGTATGGAATACCTGTGTGATGGGCTGCATAGATGTGTGCCTATTACAGATTACGGCCCTCTTCAACTGTCGGTGGTCTCTGTCAGTAAACAGACGAGGTCGGCCTGTACGCTTTTGTGCTGTACGTGTCCATTCACTTTTCCACTTCACAATCACATCGGAAACAGTGGAACTAGAGATGTTTAGGAGTGTGGAAATCTCGTGTACAGACGTATTACACAAGTGACACCCAATCACCTGACCACGTTCGAAGTCCATGAGTTCTGTGGAGTGCCCCATTTTGCTCTCTCACTATTTCTAGTGACTACTGAGGTCGCTGATATGGCGTACGTGGCAGTAGGTGGCAGCACAATGCACCTAATATAAAAACGTATGTTTCTGGGGATGTCCGGATACTTTTGATCAAATAGTGTGTATGTGTTTGTTTCGAACCCGTGCGTGAAACCAGCTACAGCAGTAATTATCTCTGGGTCAGATTTCTTATTCCGGAACTTCAACAGAAACTGCTAGAACCGGTGACTGAAGAAGAAGTGTTGGATGCCATAGGCAACGGGGCTTCCAATAAGTCACCAGGACCGATTGAGTTACCTCTGGAGTTTTATAGGACGTTCCAGAGACTATTGATCTCCCTGTAGGATACTATATGTCAAGAGCTCATGACACCAGAGGTACAACTTCCGGCTGCATTTGTGGAAGGTATCATCATTCCAATACGTACACCTCGCGGAGGTTAACGTATTACAGCTTACCGACCATTAACGTTGTTGAACTGTGATATGAAAATCTCTACACGTCTACTGACAGCTCGAATTCGGCGTACGACGTCCCAGGTCTTATCAGTAGATCAGACATTGATGGGTGGGACGCATAATATCCACTCTGCCCTGTGCCGCTACAGAGACCTGATTGCCCTCGCTAAGGTGCGTCGCATACCGGGAGCTCTTGCTGCGATAGACTTCAGTCAAGCATCTGATCGCGTCAATCATACGTACTTAACAGCTGTTCTTCAGAATATGCATTACCCGGGCACTTTTGCCGATGTGGTACTCCTTCTCCTACGTGGCGCAACATCGAAAGTCCTTGTCAACGGTAGATTGTCGAACACCTTGCAAATTCGCCGTTTTGTTAGACAAGAATGCCCATTATCGATAACAGTTTACGCTTTGGCATTAGAACCTTTGTTGTGCGGGGTGCGAAACCGCCTCCGGGGTTTGTCTCTCGGTGACTTCGTCTTTAGGTGCACTGCGTATGCTGATGATCTGATGTTAACTCTTTGTGACTAACATGATGTTCGCAGAGCCTTGGATTGGTTAGCCACTTATGGCGAAGCTTCGGGGAGCCGTATACATGTAATTAGATCTATGGCTTTGAATATTGGCACCGGGATGACGCTTGCAAGCGTCGCCCTACTCAGACTGTGCGATAAAGTCCGCTGTGTTGGTATCGACTTTACGGATGACATCTCACGCATGGCGACCACTAATTATCGGAGCCTCTTGTAACACATCCTGGCTGGACTTGTGGGTCATCGTCTTCGTGCAATGGACCTTCACTAACGGACAGAATTTATTAATGTCTATCAGCCGTCACGAATTCCGCATATAGCGCACCGATGCCGAAACACATAGCTCGGAGCGTCATGGCGACATTTGATTCCTTTGCCAGCGCTGGTATGATGTTTAAGGTTCGATACGACTCCCTCACTCTTCCTAAAGAACGAGGCGGATTTGGCCTTGTCAGTGTTCATGATCGAGCAGTATCTCTATACGTTAGTAAGCACCTCAAGCTTTGGCGACGATGCCTGCCCAGCTCCACTGGCCTACTGATGAAGGCCCAGGCACCATATTCCCTTGACCCTCCGATGGCACTTGCCGAGATACCGGTGCCTTTTTCTTACTTTGGGATGTTTTATCTGGAGTATAGCTACCTACGGGACATTCTGCCGTCTCTCGATTACCAACGGCCAGTGACATCTACCGCACACTAATTCGGCGCTGGTCGCCTAATGTCGTCGAACTGACATGTCCTACCGTGCGCTGGAACATACGAGGGCAGTTCAATATGTAATGCAACACATTTTTTTTCTGAAACAGGGGTTGTTTTATTCAGCATTGAAATACACCAGGTTATTCCCCAATCTTTTAGCTACACAACACTATTTTTCAACGTAATCTCCATTCAATGCTACGGCCTTACGCCACCTTGAAATGAGGGCCTGTATGCCTGCACGGTACAATTCCACTGGTCGATGTCGGAGCCAACGTCGTACTGCGTCCTTCATTGGGCCAAACATATGGAAATCCGACGGTGCAAGATCGGGGCTGTAGGGTGCATGAGGAAGAACAGTCCACTGAAGTTTTGTGAGCTCCTCTCGGGCGCGAAGACTTGTGTGAGGTCTTGCGTTGTCATGAAGAAGGAGAAGTTAGTTCAGATTTTTGTGCCTACGAACACGCTGAAGTAGTTTCTTCAATTTCTGAAGAGTAGCACAATACACTTCAGAGTTGATCGTTTGACCATGGGGAAGGACATCGAACAGAATAACCCCTTCAGCGTCCCAGAAGACTGTAACCATGACTTTACCGGCTGAGGGTATGACTTTAAACTTTTTCTTGGTAGGGGAGTGGGTGTGGCGCCACTCCATTGATTGCCATTTTGTTTCAGGTTCGAAGTGATGAACCCATGTTTCATCGCCTGTAACAATCTTTGACAAGAAATTGTCACCCTCAGCCACATGACGAGCAAGCAATTCCGCACAGATGGTTCTCCTATGCTCTTTATGGTGTTCGGTTAGACAACGAGGGACCCAGCAGGAACAAACCTTTGAATATCCCAACTGGTGAACAATTGTGACAGCACTACCAACAGAGATGTCAAGTTGAGCACTGAGTTGTTTGATGGTGATCCGTCGATCATCTCGAACGAGTGTGTTCGCACGCTCCGCCATTGCAGGAGTCACAGCTGTGCACGGCCGGCCCGCACGCGGGAGATCAGACAGTCTTGCTTGACCTTGCGGCGATGATGACACATGCTTTGCCCAACGACTCACCGTGCTTTTGTCCACTGCCATATCACCGTAGACATTCTGCAAGCGCCTATGAATATCTGAGATGCCCTGGTTTTCCGCCAAAAGAAACTCGATCACTGCCCGTTGTTTGCAACGCACATCCGTTACAGACGCCATTTTAACAGCTCCGTACAGCGCTGCCACCTGTCGGAAGTCAATGAAACTATACGAGACGAAGCGGGAATGTTTGAAAATATTCCACAAGAAATTTCCGGTTTTTTCAACCAAAATTGATCGAGAAAAAAAATGTGTTGCATTACTTATGGAACTGCCCTCGTAGTATTGCGCACTGTCAACGCGGTAATGCTCGGTTCAGGTGTACGTTCGACTTGGTACTAGATGGTGAACAGAAAACAAATTGCTCGAGAGAGACTTCATAGCATACATCTTGCAGATTCGTCTGTATGTGAGAACTGCAACGTTCAGGATACAGACAAACACTGGCTCCACTGTGGGCCGGCGGAAGAGATCTGGTATTTTGTACGTTAAATGTTGGCTCCATTTTACGAACGTCGCCATCTTATGTCGATTCCCGCACGCTGTTTATTACCTGAGGATGGAACACAACGCTGTCACGTGGATCAGAGGTCACGTGATTCATTATTTATGTGGAGGTGGTGTCGTAGAACTCATGGATTTTGGAACTATTTAAACGATCGTCATTGTGCTATTGTGAAGAACCCTAAGTACAGTCAATACTTTTCGAACTTGTTTGCGGAGCATCTTCCACTATCCGCCCCGTAGCTGGAGATAAATTTGATACATACATACAAGGAGATGAGCAGTTAAGTACCTACACGGCATTACAAGAAGACATGCCATGAAAATGGGGTGGCGGCGTCCGTGGAGTATCGACGCCGCATGTGCGTGTCACAGAAGTGTAGTTTTTTGTTTATTGTTCTTTCTTTCAGAGATTTTTTGTCAATAAATGAATACTCTCCTACGACCATTTACCCTTTCATATGATCTTGTTTGGCAACGGAGACATCGTGGCCAGGCCTCGTACAATGACCCCTGCCCACTTTGCCCCCGAGACCATTCATTCTATTCCTTACAACAAAAAGAAAAAAAATAGGGGTAGCGTCTTTGATTCAAATCAAAACGTCTTCGTTCCCGGGTTCGAATCCCGCCGCTGCTTAAATTTTGATTAATAATCAGCATTGGCGGCCGAAGACTTCCGGCATAAGAAGTCACCCTTCATCCTGCCAACGGCCTTGTCAAATAGGGCGGAGGAGCGGACAGAGCTTCAGGGCATTCTCTTGTCCTAGGGTTGGGGAATTGCCCCTAAAGGCGGAAGAATCAGCAATGATGAACGGCCCCAGGCTACAAAAGGCAATGGAAACCACTGCATTAAAGACATGTAACGTGTATCCACAGGACATGTGATCTGTAATTGAAAAAGTGTCATGATGATCTCTCCATTGGCAAAATATTCCGCACAGTCCCCCATTCGGATCTCCGGGACGGGATTGCTAAGGGGGAGGTTACCATGAAAAAAAGACTGAATAATCAATGGAAGGATAGCGTCCTACGAGTTGGGGTGTGGAATGTCAGATGCTTGAACGTACCAGGGAAGTTCGAAAATCTGAAAAGGGCAATGCAAAGACTCAATCTAGATACAGTAGGGGACAGTGAAGTGAAGTGGAAAGAAGACAAGGATTTCTGGTCAGATGAGTATAGGGTAAATCAACAGCAGCAGAAGCTGGTATAACGGGAGTAGGATTCGTTATGAACAGGAAGGTACGGCAGAGATTGTGTTACTGTGAACAGTTCATGGATAGTGGTGTTCTTATCAGAATCAAAAATGGCTCTGAGCACTACGGGACTCAACTGCTGAGGTCATTAGCCCCTAGAACTTAGAACTAGTTAAACCTAACTAACCTAAGGACATCACAAACATCCACGCCCGAGGCAGGATTCGAACCTGCGACCGTAGCGGTCTTGCGGTTCCAGACTGCAGCGCCTTATCAGAATCGACAGCAAAGCAACACCGATAACGATAGTTTAGGTATATATGCCGATGTCGCCAGCTGAAGATGAACAGATTGTATGAGGATATTGAAAGGGTGAAGCAGTATGTAAAGGGATATGAAAATCTAATAGTCTTGGGAGACTGGAACTCAGTTGTAGGGGAAGGAGTAGAAGAAAAGGTTACAAGAAAATATGGGCTTGGGACAAGGAGTAAGAGAGGAGAAAGACTAATTGAGTTCTGTAACAAGTTTCAACTAGTAATAGCAAATACTCTGTTCAAGAATCACAAGAAGAGGAGGTATACTTGGAAAAGGCCAGGTGATACGGGAAGATTTCAGTTAGATTACACCATGGCCACACAGAGATTCCGAAATCAGATACTGGATTGAAAGGCGTACCCAGGAGCAGACATAGATCACAATATAGTAGCGATGAAGAGTAAGCAGAAGTTTAAGACATTAGTCAGGAAGAATCAGTACGCAAAGAAGTGGGATACGGAAGTACTAAGGAAGGACGAGATACGGTTGATGCTCTCTAAGGCTATCGATACAGCAATAAGGAATAGCTCAGTAGGAAGTACAGTTGAAGAGGAATGAACATCTTTCAAAATGGCCGTCATAGAATTTGGGAAAAAAACATAGGTTTTAAAGAAGATAACTGCGAAGAAACCATGGGTAACAGAATAAATACTTCAACTGGTCGATGAAAGGAGAAAGTACAAAAATATTCGGGGAAACTCAGAAACAGAGAAATACAAGTCGCTGAGGAATGAAATAAATAGGAAGTGCAGGGAAGCTAAGTCGAAATGGCTACATTCAAAATGTGAAGACATCGAAAAAGAAATGATTGTCGGAAGAACAGCCTCAACATACAGGAAAGTCACAACAACCGTCGGTGACAGTAAAAGCAAGGGTGATAACGTTAAGAGTGCAACGGGAATTCCACTGTTAAATGCAAATGAGAGAGCGGACAGGTGGAAAGAATACATCGAAAGCATCTATGAGGGGAAAGTTTGTCTGATGTGATGGAAGAAGAAACAGGAGTTGATTTAGAAGAAATATAGGCTCCAGTATTAGAATCAGAATTTAAAAGAGCTTTGGAGGGCTTAAGATCTAATAAGGCAGAAGGGATTGATAGCATCCATCAGAATTTCTAAAATTATTTGGGGAAGTGGCAACAAACGACCATTCACTTGGGTGTGTGGTATGTATGAGTCTGGCGACATACCATCTGACTTTCGGAAAAATATCACCCTCACAATTCCGAAGACTGTAAGAGCGGACAAGTGCGAGCGTTATCGCACAATCAACTTAAGAGCTCATGCATCCAAGTTGCTGACAAGGATGTTCGACAGAAGAATGGAAAAGAAAATTCAGGATGTGTTAGATGATGACCAGTTTGGCCTTAGGAAAGGTAAAGGCACGAGAGAGGCAATTCTACGTTGCTGCTAATAATGGAAGCAAGACTAAAGAAAAATCAAGACAAGTTCATAGGATTTGTCGAGCTGGAAAAAGCGTTCGACAACGCAAAATGGTGCAAGATGTTCGAAATTCTGAGAAAAGTAGGGGTAAGCTATAGGAAGAGACGGGTCGTATACAATATGTACAACAGCGAAGAGGGAATAATAAGAGTGGACGACCAAGAACGAAGAGCTCGTATTAAAAAGGGTGTAAGTCAAAGATGTAGCCTTTCGCCCCTATTGTTCAATCTGTACATCGAGGAAGCAATGATGGAAATAAAAGAAAGGTTCAGGAGTGGAATTAAAATTCAAGGTGAAAGGATATCAATGATACGATTCGCTGATTATATTGCTATTCGAGTGAACTGAATGAACAGTCTAATGAGTACAGAGTATGGACTGAGAGTAAATCGAAGAAAGACAGAGGTAATGAGAAGTAGTAGAGAAACTTATCAGGATTAATGATCATGAAGTAGATGAAGTTACGGATTTCTGTTATCTAGGCAGTAAAATAACTAATGACGGACGGAGCAAGGAGTACATCTACATCTACATCCATACTCCGCAAGCCACCTGACGGTGTGTGGCGGAGGGTACCTTGAGTACCTCTATCGGTTCTCCCTTCTATTCCAGTCTCGTATTGTTCGTGGAAAGAAGGATTGTCGGTATGCTTCTGTGTGGGCTCTAATCTCTCTGATTTTATCCTCATGGTCTCTTCGCGAGATATACGTAGGAGGGAGCAATATACTGCTTGACTCTTCGGTGAAGGTATGTTGTCGAAACTTCAACAAAAGCCCGTACCGAGCTACTGAGCGTCTCTCCTGCAGAGTCTTCCACTGGAGTTTATCTATCATCTCCGTAACGCTTTCGCGGTTACTAAATGATCCTGTAACGAAGCGCGCTGCTCTCCGTTGGATCTTCTCTATCTCTTCTATCAACCCTATTTGGTACGGATCCCACACTGCTGAGCAGTATTCAAGCAGTTGGCGAACAAGCGTACTGTAACCTACTTCCTTTGTTTTCGGAGTGCATTTCCTTAGGATTCTTGCAATGAATCTCAGTCTAGCATCTGCCTTACCAACGATCAACTTTATATGATCATTCAATTTTAAATCACTCCTAATGCGTACTCCCAGATAATTTATGGCATTAACTGTTTCCAGTTGCTGACCTGCTATTTTGTAGCTAAATGATACGGGATCTATCTTTCTATGTATTCGCAGCACGTTACACTTGTCTACATTGAGATTCAATTGCCATTCCCTTCACCATGCGTCAATTCGCTGCAGATCTTCCTGCATTTCAATACAATTTTCCATTGTTACAACCTCTCGATATACTACAGCATCATCCGCAAAAAGCCTCAGTGAACTTCCGACGTCGTCCACAAGGTCATTTATGTATATTGTGAGTAGCAACGGTCCTACGACACTCCCCTGCGGCACACCTGAAATCACTCTTACTTCGGAGGACTTCTCTCCATTGAGAATTACATGCTGCGTTCTGTTATCTAGGAACTCTTCAATCCAATCACACAATTGGTCTGATAGTCCATATGCTCTTACTTGTTCATTAAACGACTAGCAACGGCACATTACTGGCCAATAGAAGTCTACTAATATCAAATTATAGGCCTTAATTTGAGGAAGAAATTTCTGAGAATATGCGTTTGGAGCACAGAACTGTATGGTAGTGAAACTTGGACTGTGGGAAAGCCGGAACAGAAGAGAATCGAAGCATTTGAGTTGTGGTGCTACAGACGAAATGTTGAAAATTAGGTGGACTGATAAGGTAAGGAATGAGCAGGTTCTGCGCAGAATCGGAGAGGAAAGGAATATGTGAAAAATATTTATAAGGAGAAGGGACAAGATGATAGGACATCTGTTAAGACATGAGTGAATGACTTCCATGGCGATAGAGGGAGCTGTAGAGGAAGACAGAGATTAGAATACATCCAGCAAATAATTGAGGACGTAAGTTGCAAGTGCTACTCTGAGATGAAGAGGCTAGCACAGGAGAGAAATTCGTGGCGGGAAGGATTGATGACAAAACAAGAAGGCTTAATTTTCTTACCACCAAGTAAGGGAAATCATCTACTATAAGGGACGTTGGCAATCCTGGACAGACGGTTTGTAAGGTGGCAGATGTTGGCAGCAGTGCAGACGCACCCCGAGCGGCCGGCGGCGGCGCAGTCTCCGCGCGCGGCGGGCAGTCAGCGCCGAGATGCCGGGCATGCTGTTCGTGGTGTGCGTGCCGACAGCCGAGTACGAGCTGCGGCTGGCGGCCAAGGCGGGCCCCGAGCTCCGCCGCCTCGACGGGCCCACGCTGCGCTCGCGCCTGCCGCCGCCCGCGCCCCTCGGCCAGCTCCCCATGGAGCAGGTACGAACCCCACAACTGTCACGTCTGTAGTTGTACGTCTTCTATTTGCCAATCATTATTTCACACACACGAAATGTTTGACAAGTTTCATCTCGACCCAGGTAAAAATTTGCTTGACGCCTGCCTAAGAGGCAGTCTCCATTCCTTCCAAACTAACTACAGAGGGGCACAGAAAAATTTAGACACTCTTTGAAAATTTAGACACTCTTTGATAATCAGTACCACCGGACAATATGACATACCGCTACAGTTCTTGCACGGGGGGAAGGTTATTTGGTAATTCCAAAGAATGATTGACTATCGAAGTCGCGGGGTCCAAACGATACATATCGAATGTGCGATCCTAAATCGATCACGGGACTCTGGTGGCGGGCGTTATATGTTTACGGGGGTCAACAGAAACCTCCGATCTTACTCGTCTGCTTTGACCCGTGACGTAAGCGTTTTGTGGTGTGTGACGTCATTACGGCGCGGAGTTTAGTCTTGTTTTTGTTTGTGGTGCTCTCTGGTGTTGTGTTCATGGTTTTCGTTTGTTTTAATTTAATGCTCATTGCTGTATGTCGGGTGAGTTTGTTATTGAGTGTATTTGGTTGTGGTTTTTTGTTTAGGAATGGATATGAAAGACCGCCTTAATAGTGTTCGGTTGAGGGCGATGATGGGCGAGACAGCGTTAGAACTTATCAAGTTCTTACAACTATTCGGTTTAATCGCCGAAGTTGTTAAGTGTTCTCTTTGCCTTGAGGGGATGAAATTGGTTAAAGTTCCGGCCTCTCGGACCAGCGACGGATACATGTGGAGTTGCCGGAAAGATGGCGTATGGCGTTCTATAAGGCGTGGTACCTGGTTCGAGAAGTCTAGATTGGGCATGCGTGAGATTGTGCTTATTACATATTATTTTTGTTATAGATGCCCACAGAGTTTTTGCGCGTTTGAGACTGGTGTGAGTGAGAGGACTGTTTTAGACTGGTATTCCTTTTGTCGTGAAGTGTGTTCGGAATTTATTAAGTACAGGGGTAAGTTGGGTGGGCAGTTTGGTAAAAGGAAGTATGGGAGGGGGAAGTCTGTGGCTGGTCTTTGGGTGTGGGAGGCTGTTGTTCACGGGGGTGGGGGTACTGAATGTGTTTTTAGGGTTGTGGAGGGGAGGTCGAAGGCTGAATTAGTGGGGTTAATTGAGGAGTATGTAGAGCCCGGGTCCACAATAGTTTCTGATGCTTTTTCTTCTTATAGGGGGTTGGGTGACAGGGGATTTAATCATTTAGTAGTGAACCACCGTCTAGAATTTAAGAATTATGATACTGGGGCTTGCACTAACACAATTGAGGGGATGTGGGGGGCGGTTAAGTCAGTTCTTGGGAGGGGGAAGAGGCGCTCTTCCAACCTTCAGTCTCATTTAGATGAGTACTGTTGGCGGAAGAGTGTCCCAGAGGCCTATTGCATTTTTCGGGTTTTTTTAAGGGCTGTGGGTAAAATGTATAGGCCGAAAGTGGTTAGTTAGGGTGCATTTGTGTGTGATTGTGGTGGCCAATCTAGTTTGTGGTGGTCGTGCGGTAGCGTTCTCGCTTCCCACGCCCGGGTTCCCGGGTTCGATTCCCGGCGGGGTCAGCGATTTTCTCTGCCTCGTGATGGCTGGGTGTTGTGTGCTGTCCTTAGGTTAGTTAGGTTTAATTAGTTCTAAGTTCTAGGGGACTGATGACCATAGATGTTAAGTCCCATAGTGCTCAGAGCCATTTCTAGTTTGTGGGGCTGGAACTTTTTTGAGGTAAGTTCCGTTTTTTTTTGTTTTTGATGTGTGTTTTGTGTCAACAGAAACATCCGATCTCACGCGTCGGCTTTGACCCGTGACGTTAGGGACCTACACATTGATCTGTAGCGTAGCCCTGAATACGAGGTTAGGTTGGGAGGTTTTTTTTGGCGGGGGGGGGGGGGGGGGGGGTCAGGGGGGGGCGCAGCCCCCCCCTGCCTGGCCTCGAGTACCACTTGTTTATTATTATCTTTGTTCGATCGTAATTTATGTGATTGGGAGCTGTTGTAGATGTATGTAGGTGTAAGGGAAGTGTTCGTTTTTTTTTTGTATTGGAGGATGTGATCGGTAGGTTCTGTTGAGCTACATAGGTCAAGGGAAGTCTCCGATTCTGGATAGGAATGTGTTTTTTGGTATTTGGTCAGTTTTGTGATGCTGATTTATTTCGTTGTTTTGCGTGGTTTTGTATGGCGGTCGGTGGCTACATTTGTGTATATTTAGTTTGTCCCCACCCAAAAACCCCCAATTTCCCACGCTTGTCCCGTTAGAGTCATTAGCCTTTTTGTGAAACTTGTGTATTTCAGTGTTTATAATACGTATGCGATGTTTTTATATCCGCCATATTGGATAATACGTATGCGATGTTTTTATATCCGCCATATTGGAATTGTCGTTTATAGTCGTTTCCGCTACATTTGTGACGTCATGGGTCAAAGCCGACGGGTAAGATCGGACGCTTCTGTATTTCCGTTTACGGTGGTCACTACAGCAACGACAAAAGAGCGTTACAAAAATACTTGTAATTACAAAGGAGAAGACTTACCTTACTCGTTGTCGGTGTTGTCATGTGAAAGTCCATGTGATGTGTACGCTACGGCAACAATTCCCTTTTTGCCATAGCCTGGGTAAACTCTGCCAATATCACGAAGAGTTACCGGCTATTTTATGTGTTGAAAGTGACACCCATTGCCAACGAAACAACGTCGATGCCACTGAACTGTTGACCGAAATACGGCTGTCAGTGTTGCCGGTGTGCTAGCCGCACAGGGCGTCTCGATGGTTTCTCGTAGCTCGTTCAGTGTAGCTGGCTTCTCTTGATAAACTTCATTCTCCGACGTCCCCATAGGGAGAAGTCAACAGGTGTCAAGTGTGGAGACTGTGGTGGGTACTAGACAGCTCCTCTCCACAGGTAAATTTCCACCCAAGTAAGCTCTGACAGTCTGTAGCAGTGAGACGAAACGCCCATCTTATCATAGGCAAAATCTTTCATTTCCAACACCTCTCAGATGGCAGGTAAACTCGATGGTTGCATTATATGAAGATACACCTCTCCAGTTACTATATCTTCAAAGAAGAATGGGCCAACCGCGCGATGACAAACGACACCATACATTAGCACCCGGTAGATTAACATGTTTGTCCACGTGAACGTGAGCATTTTCAGAAGCCCAGTACATGAAGTTGTGGCAGTTTACAGTACCGTTCAGTTTCAATTGCGCCTCGTCAGACCAGATAAACATCCCTGCAAACCATTCATCTACGCAGTACTCCTTTCTTGTTCATAACGTAAAGCGATATTGGAATATACTTATTCCACTTTGCCGCTTTCAGAGTTCGTCGTCTGTTTGATCGGCTAACCCTGCTTTCTTATGCACCCTGCTTCACAGATTTTTGAGGTGATCTAGTAAAATGTTGCAACACATAAGCGCTGAAATCTGGACTCTTGATGTATTTGATCGGTCAGACCTATCCTTATGCTCATCCTGGACAGTATCGTCGGCTATAAATTTTTTCCGAATACGATAAATTGTTGTACGTGTTGGTAGCTGAGTTACCTACATATTACGCCATTGCCATTGTACCTTCATCATGTCTTCGTACTTCCAGTACCATTTCTATACGGCCTTGCGTTGTTCAAACGACAATCTTACTTCATTCATTGCTGCACTGTCATCTGTTGGAAAACACGGGCCAAGATCTGTTGAGAAAACAATGGACTACGCTACCGCGCAAAATTGCAACGATACGTCATTTTGTTCCAAATATGTTAACTATCAAAGATTGTCTACATTTTTCTGGACTCGTTTGTATGTAAGCGTAGATCAAGCGTGGCTTAGATTCATGGCAATGATATCGACAGTATTGGCAGATTCATATGAATTAATAAGAGAAGGAACTAGTGCCCCATGTACACAAAACAAATCAGAACACTGTTGTAGAAGCAACGAAAAAGAATGCCACTTTTAAAAGAACGCAAAACCCAAGATTGGCGAAGTTTGATAGAAGCTCGAAATTTAGTGTGAACTTCAATGCGAGACGCATTTAATGGTTCCCACAACGAAATTTTGTCTCGAAAACTGGCAGAAAATCCAAAGAGATGCTAGTCGTCTGTAAAGTACACCAGTGGCAAGGTACAGTCAATACCTTCACTGCACGTCAGCGATGATAATGTTACTCATGACACTGTCAAAAAAGCGTTACTAAATATGGTTTTCCGAAATTCCTTCACAAAGGAAGACGAAGAAAATATTCTAGAATTCGCATAAAGAACTGCCGTCATGAGTAACTGACGAGTAGATGTCCTCGGTGTAGCGAAGCAACTCAAATCACTTAATAAAGACTAATTTTCCAGTCTAGATTCGGTCGACGAAAGATACTTGTCCAAAGAATGGGAAAATGCACTGGTCATAGCAATACTCAAGAAAAGAAATAGGAATAATTCGTGAATTGCAGACCCATATCACGTAACTCTATTTGAAGTAGGGTTTTTGATCATATACTGTGTTCGAACATTATGAATTGCCTCGAAGAAAACCATTTGTTGACAGCACGGATTCAGAAAATGCTGTTCTTGTGCAACACAACTAGCTCTTTATTCTCATGAAGCTGCGAATGCTATCGGCAGGGAATCTCAAGCTGATTATGTATTCATAGACTTCTGAAGTCTTTTGACACCGTTCCTCACAAGCGGCTTTCTGTCATATTGCGTGGCTGATAAATCACACAAACCTGTAGGCTGCCAGTTCAAGTGAATTCCTAGGAATTACAATAACGAACAACGTAAGTTGGAACGACATAGGTAATATTGTTAGAAAGGTGAACTAAAGACTGCGTTTTATTTGGGAAACACCGGCAAGATGCAACCAGTGCACTAAAGAGACAGTCTACACTACGCTTGTCAGTCCTGTGCTGGGATCTTGTTGCGCGGTATGGGATCCTTACCAAATGAGATTGACGGAGGACATCGAAAAAATACAAAGAAGGGGAGCTCATTTTGTACTATCACGAAATGGGGAGAGAGTGTCACGGATATGACACTGGTGGAGTTGGGATGGTAACCGTTGAAACAAATGCTTTTCTCGTTGCGGCAAGATCTTTTCACGAAATTTCAATCACCAGCTTTCTCATCCGAAAATATTTTGTTGACGCCGACCTACAGAGGCAGAAATGATTATCGTAGTAAAATGAAAGAAATCAGATCTAGCACGGAAAGCTTTAGGCGTTTGTTTCCCCCGCGTACTGTTTAAGTTGGAACGGTAGAGAAACAGCCTGCAAGTGGTTAGATGAACCATCTTCAGGTACTTTAGTGTAAATGGGAGAGTAGCCATGCAGCTCTTGGGGTAATGCTGTACTGCATCTTCGGTGTTGTCACTGGCTGTTACTGCTGCCGATCGACAGCTTGGTTTAAATGTAGAAAAATGTAAATTAATGCAGACGAGTGAGAAAAACAATCGTGTAATGTCCGAATACAGTATTAGTGGTTTGCTGCTTGACATAGTCATGTCATTTAAATATTTAGGCTTGACTCTGCAGAGCAGCATGGAATGGAACAAGCACGTAAGATCTGTTGATGGAAAGGTCGATTTCGGTCTATTGGGAGAGCTCTAGCAAAATGGAGTTCATCTATAAATCAGATTGCGTACAGAACAGTTGTGCGATACATTCTTGAGCACTGGTCAAGTCTTTGGTGTCCCCGCCAGGTGTGAGTAAAGCAAGGAACCGAAGCAATCCAGGCGTGTGCTGCTAAATTTGTTGCCGGTAGGTTCGAGAAACACGCGAAGCTACGCAAGAACTCAAATGGGAGACCCTTTATTGGGAGAATTTTAGGAAAGTGTTATTCATCTGTAATGGAGACCGCATGTAGGATACTAGTGCGATCTATTCTTGAATACTGCTGGAGAGTTTGGGATACGTTCCAGATCGGATTAAAGGGAGACATCGTAGCAATTCAGAGGCTGGCTGCTAGATTTGTTACCACTAGGTTCGAACAACACGCAAATCTTACGGAAATGCTTCGGGAGTTCAAATGGGGATCCCTGGAGGGAAGGCGACGCTATTTTCGAGGAACTCTGTTGAGAAAATTTAAAGAACCGCCATCTGAAGCTGACTACAGGACGATTGTGCTGCCGTTACACACATCGTGCGTAAGGACCACGAAGATAAATACGAGAAATTAGGGCTCATACGGAGACACATAACAGTCGTTTTTCCCTCACCCTATTTACTAGTGGAACAGGTAAGGAAATGATTAGAAGTGGTACAGGGTACCCTACGCCACGGGTCGTACGGTGGTTTGTGGAGTATCTATGTAGATGTAGAAGACAAGTGAGAGAATTCAGGGCTCGCACGAAAGCAGGCAGTCGTTCTTTCCTAGCTCACTTTGCGAGTGGACAGGGAAGGAAATGAATAGAAGCAGTATGAGGTCTCCTCAGCCATACGCTATACGGTGATGTGCGATGTTTGTAGGTGCAGATGTACGAACGGTCCAAGGCAGCACACAAGGTATTTGCAGAAATTTATCCGAGAGGAAGCAAGATTTTAAAATTAATATTTTTGATACAACTATTTCGATGAGCTTCAGTAAGTATCGCGCCTCACGAACTAATTTCGACAGGAATACTTAATTATATCAGACGACTGATTGGTATTCACTCGAGGGTTTCCAGCTAGATTACTTTGATATCTAATTGGTAAGTTCGTGATTCAACGGTGTGGAGTTACGTCAACCTCGTTATTAAATCCAGGATATTTAATGACTTATAAAACAATAATAATATACCGATAATGATAGGTTGACACTTGAAGTTAGGAATCTAAAGAAAGCATGATTGAGAAAATACTGTTGTATATCAACAAAAATAACCACAGAATACCAAACTAATATGTCTCAAAGTGGAGACACTAGCCGTAAACATTAAAAAACTCTTGTTCAATTTTGATCCCGTCTATAACAAGTCGTTTCCATACAAAAGTCAGATCTGACTACGGTAATGAATTTATTGTATTATTTTCATGCCTCTTATTATTTAATGTTAAAGGGCGTAGTTTAGAAACTGACTTTTTCGCCTTGTTTGGATAAAGTGTAACACGAGACCAGCAGCCTAGTACATAAATGTGGGAAACATCCCAAAACCATACTCACAGAGGCGGGTAGAAACAGCTTTCAACAGCCGAAGGTAGAAATGACTTAATAGCCGAAAACTGAACCAATGTGTGACTTTACTAAGCAGCTATGCCAACTGGTCTGTATGATTCGAAACTCTATGATCGCACGTTGCGTTGTGTTGCTTCCCAGAGAGTTTAAGAAGGTCCTAATTCTTGGAAAGGACATCTTTTAGACCTTCATACATTTATTTTCCCCCTCTTATCTCGACTGACGCAATGTCATCTCCTCACCTTCCGTTATGTCGTCGCCTCGGTATTTTCAGATCAGTTGGAATCCAGGAAAGAACTTCCTGCACCCATCTGTCACTCATTCGCGTAGCTACATGTCCCGTCCACCTGCATCTAATTTTCAGGATAGTCATAATTACGTTTGCACTTCATTCTTTCCTCTTATCCATTTGTTTTTATTCCTGTCTCTTCGAATAAATCCCATCGCGCATCTGTCCACTGCTCACCTAGCAGCCTTCCCGTCACGAATGGTTTTCTTTCGTCCGTGTCAGACTGCCAGAAATCAAATCTGGTGATACTAATTGATTCTAAGCTTTCGGTTTCGGATAGATTGGAATCTTTGTTTGAAAATATCATTTAGTTTGCCAAAAGTCTCTAAACCATTTTTAATTTTCTGTTTCTTTATTTTGTGTCCATTCAATCGTCTTCTCCAACTACTGTAAATACAAAAACTCATAAACCAGTTCAGTACATCCCAATAAATATGGTTTATTGGTGTTGGAAGGCATATTTTCTGGATAAACTGTGATCTTAAATATTCGACAGATATAATTTTGGGCAGACATTGAAGTGGTTACTTGTTCTCAGTTAAACGTCATTTCAGAAAGACTGAGAACATGATACACTTCATGTCTCAGTTTACAATACTCTCAGGGGGTCAGTGACCAGTATCTTCGCGTGTGTTCCGCACGGCGAAGCAAAGAAAAGCGAAATGATAGTTTATAAAGACTTGTTACCTATTATCGAACGTATTACACATTTTTTGTCAACTTTCATTATTCGCACATAGCCTTCGAAATCAACTCCAGCGAGACTCTGTTTGAAATGGTCACCTACCCCACATCATTTTACGACGATGTAGTGTTTAATCACGTGTTTCCCGTAGACTGCCAATGAATTTCTGCAGCTAATATTTTCATTGGCCGTACAAATCGAATACCCGCATGAACTATGGCCTCAGGTTGGAACGCCAGTGTTAATACCACACTATGAATGGTAAAACGCTACAAAATCAGCTGCTATTCTCCTCGCTCTAAACCTATTTCACAAATGTAAAATGTACAAGTAAATCGTGTTCCGTTTGTCTACGAATATTGTTGTACAGTAAAGAAATCCTCGATTATTTTTTCCACTCATTTCTAACTTTACTTTTCGGATAGTCCTCATTCAAGATCAATAACGTATAATTTGTCCTTTCAGACGCATAGGTAATTAATCCCTTCACTGTTCTACCAGCCATTTCCATATAACTTTTCCTAAAACGGAGCCGCTGGCCTCCCCATTCGCGGACGTCTCATATCTTGGTTTGGATGCCACACACTGCCCAGTTCCTATTTAACATCTACGTCTCAAAGGAGGCGATAAGTGTTTAACGTCCCGTCGACAACGAGGTCATTAGAGACAGACCACAAGCTCGGATTAGGGAGGATGGAGAAGGGAAGTGGCCGTCGCCTTTCGAAGGAACCATCCCCGCATTCGCCTTAAGCGACGCAAGGAAATCACGAAAAATCTAACTCAGGATGGCCGGATGCGGGTTTGAACCGTTGTCCTCCCTAATGCAAGGCCAGTGTGCTAACCATTGCGCCACCTCGCTCGGTATCTGTGTGCTCATGTGCTCATGTGCGGCACTTCGTTCTTCGAGACGCGTGGTAGATCATCGTTATTTCGTACCTGCTTAGTCTTTCTCGCAACTCTCCTTAGCTCCTCGCCATTCGCTAACATTTGAGCATCTCCTCGCAGTATTTTTCTATCTACTTCCCCTTGTACTTTGTCACAGAATGCTTTACTTAGCTACAAGGATATACGGGCAGATTAAAATAAAACACGGTTTGGTCAAGCCTACCGTCCATTTGATCTATCGCCTGAATTCCGAAAGTTGTGACGTAGATTCGGGAACCATTGTGACACTATGAAAACGTGACCACCCGTCGTTGAGCTTTTATTTGGTAACTCTTCACTTACTTCGAAAGGAAGGTAGGTTAGGGGTAACGCCCAAAAGATGACATCGAGCTGACACGAGACGGAATATCAGCTCTGGTTGGACAAAAATAAGGAAGAACATTGGCTACGATCATGCTGAAGCACCCGTCTCGGCACCCTTTTCATGCGATTTAGGTAAAACATGAAAATCATGGTGACAGATTGAAGATTTAACCCCCAATTAACCTGAAAAATCCGTCAGTACACTAACTGCTACACCACCTTGCAAGATCTTAGTAGCTCCGTGGCGCAAGCCATGTGACCATGTACCGACGTGCTCACAAATGTCTCTTAACTGTCGATTGCCTCCATTTTTTGGCACACAGATGACACAAAAGATACAGCTTTTATATATCTAAGACCGAAATTAGAAAGTGGTTCTGTAAAAGACAGTTCGTCGAGAAGGGAAGGATTTATTTCCACCCATGGATGACTACCTTTTTACACGTTTATAACACTACATTTGTTTAAATGGTCGGTAGATCATCGGTAAGATGTGTCTCCTGTACAATCTTGAAGCATGTAATGGTTCCTGGTATGCACAGACCTGATCTTCGGGCTCCGTAGAAACAGCGCCGTCCTAATTGCGTCATCGGAAATTTAGCACGTACTAATGACGCTAACATGCCAGAGCTGGTGGGGAGCGCTAATTTCATTTCGCTCACGTGGCAGGATGTAGAAGGGAGCAGGGGAAGAGTGAGGGATGGAAGAGCAAGCATATTTCATGCCACGTGGAGCTAGCGGTTTTCTTCCTTTAGCAACCAGCAGGAAAGGAAGCATCGCTAATAAATTCTGTTTATTACATGCTTTCGCATTAACATCACCACAATAAACAAAAGAAGATCAGGACTCTTTCAGGCCGAATCTAAAGACGTCGCGGTCCGTCTAGCACACTGCCTGACCAAAAGAATCCGGGTATTAATATGGGATGTGTAAGCGTTTCACCATTATGACGGCATGAACACTACTACGGACACTTTCAATGAGGTGTCTGAATGTCCGTGGAGGAATGGCAGCCCATTCTTCTTCAGCAGCAGAAACCATAGAAGGTAGAGATTTGGGACGCTGGGTTCTGGAACAAAGGTGACGCCGTAACCCATCCCAAAGGTGTTCCATTGAGTTAATGTCGGAACACTGGACACGCCAGTCTGTTTCAGGAATGTTTTTGTCCACAAATCATTGCCTCCCAGAGATTGCTTTATGGTAGCGCTGTTGATAAAATATCGATATTTTTTTCCAAATGGTATCGGATATAAACTGTAGACAGGCAATGGTAAGTAAGGAAAGCGTTTCTGAAGAAGAGAAATTTGTTAACATCACATCGAGTATAGATTTAACTGTCAGGAAGTCGTTTCTGAAAGTATTTGTATGGAGTGTAGCCATGTCTGGAAGTGAAACGTGGACGATATATAGTTTAGACAAAAAGAGAATAGAAGCTTTCGAAATGTGGTGCTACAGAAGAATGCTGAGGATTAGATGGGTAGATCACATAATTAATGAGGAGGTACTGAATAGAATTGAAGAGAAAAGAAATTCGTGGCAAAACTTGACTAGAAGGGATCGGCTGGTAGGGCATATTCTGAGGCATCAAGGGATCACCGATTTAGTATTGGAGAGCAGCGTGGATGGTAAAAATCGTAGAGGAAGACCAAGAGATGAATACAGTAAACAGATTCAGAAGGATGTAGGTTGCCCTAGGTACTGGGACATGAAGAAGCTTGCACAGGATAGAGCAAGATGGAGAGCTGCATGAAACCAGTCTGCAGACTGAAGACCACAACAACAACATATACCGCCAATATTTTTTCTCCCGATACATCGATATCAAAATGGCGTGAAGTAGTCTTACTAATTGTTGAGCTTTCATCACATCCACTCTCACTTTATGAATGGATGAAGCAAGTATACGTGGTGCAAAAGAAGAAGTCTGATTGCACTGGGGTGACGGTGTGAATGGAATAAAAAGATTTCCGATGAGAAGAAATAGCACAACAGACGCGTTAAAAAAAATTAATTTGTGTTAAGTTCCTATTGGACCAAACTGCTGAGGTCAACGGTCCCTAGGCTTACACACTACTTTATCGAACTTAAACTAACGTACGCTAAGAACAACACACATCCATGCCAGAGGGAGGATTCGAACCTCCGACGGAAAAAGTGGGTGATGCTGAGGGAATTAGATTAGGATTGGTTGGTTGGTTGGTTTGGGGAAGGAGACCAGACAGCGTGGTCATCGGTCTCATCAGATTAGGGAAGGACGGGGAAGGAAGTCGGCCGTGCCCTTTCAAACGAACCATTCTGGCATTTATTTGCCTGGAGCGATTTAGGGAAATCACGGAAAACCTAAATCGGGAATGCCGGACGCAGGGTTGAACCGTCGTCCTCCCGAGTGCGAGTCCATTGTGCTAACCACTGCGCCATCCCTCTCGGTCCGACGGAAAAAAATTAACGCAACTATTGTGCTATTTCTTCACATCGGCATTCTTCAGAAACAGTTGCTGAAAATGGTGAACAAAAATCTGAATGACAAGATTAGGTTTTGCGGTGGGCTGAGACGTGTGAGGGGCGATGCTGACGGAATCGGCGCTCGGCTGTACCGACAGAGACGGCAACATTTAGCTTCAACACGAAATTTCGACACTACAACCGCTAGGTCGCTGGCGTCGGCAGAAATGACAAAACGGGGAAGTCTACATGAACTGTTCCGGGCAAACCCGATGTGTGACGAAACCGAACAACGGATCAATCGGACACCTTTTATTGTGACACTTACATGCAGTTACCATCGTAAGTAAAGTGATTGTCGCCAAGCGTGAACGTGCGTCGCTTTCTTTCCAGTTCTCGCCCTAAGTCGGATACGCAGGCTGCTATCTTGTTGGTGTACAGAATATCTAATAATAAATCAATGCTTAAATATACAGCTCTAAAACCGGTAGTATATTTACAGTGTGTAGCTGATATTTTTATAGGACACTACCTACATATCGATGCCTCTTTTCGATACATCGAGAGCCATATACTATCTAGTTTTTTAAATATCGATACATCGTATTCCCGATCTTTTTAAAAATATCAAGAGCCCTATTTTGTGACAAACGCATCGCCAACAGCCGACTGTGGCAGTTTCAGAAGAGTTGGAATGACTGACATATTTTTTACATAAGTGACACCCAATGACTATACAATCATCATTGTCTCCGAAACGTTCGTCCGATGTACGCAGTATACAATGTTTTAAACTGTGCTCATATCCTTTCGCATTTAGCGTTATCTTAAGTGCGATAAGGCGAGCACACCGTAACCACGAAAAGTACCCAATACCGTAACACCACATTCGCCGTACTTCACTGTTGGCACCATACATGTTGGCAGGTAACGTGCTTCATCGGATTTCCGCAGGGTACAGCGTGATTCGTCACTCGTTTTCTGTAATCCACTGCTCGGCAACGTATCTCTTAACACCACCTCAGTTGACGCTTATCACTAACTACGTTTGTATGCGGCTTATGAGAAGCCACTCGACCACTGAACCTCATTCTTTTTAAATCCTTACGCATAGTAATTGTGTTAGCTGGACTACTGATAGCACTTTGGAACTCACAAATGATTCCTTCCGCTCTTCTCGTGCGATTTTTTACAACAATCCTTCGCATTGCTCGATGGTTCCTGTTCTTCAGTACAAGAGATCTGCGTGGTCGTGCTTCAGCTGTGATTGTTCCTTCGCGTTTTCATTTCACAACCGCATCACCAACAGTCGGCTTGGGGAGTTTTAGAAGGGTTGGAATGTCCGACAGACTTTTTACGCAAGTGACACGCAGTGGCTATTCTACGTTTGGCGTCACTGAGCTCTGATGATGGACTAATTCTGCTGTTACTGGTTCTCTACTGACAACACAATATGCCCGGCACCGTTTATATTAGCGGATCCACCTCTTGTGACATCTAGTGATGATGCTGATATTTTATTTGTGGGGTACTCCTACTGCGTGGTTATCAGGGCCTGTACAAATTCCTAATCTTTTCACTGTCCAGTCTCGCCACTTCCCCGAATGAAGGTGAAATTGTAAGGAAAACACAACCACTCAGTCTCTGGACGGAGAAAATCCCCGAACAGGCCGAGAACCTAACCCGGGACCCCGTGATCCCGAGGCAGCAACGCTAGCCACTAGATCACGAACTGTGGATTTTGACATCCAACCGCATTACATAGACGTGTCCGGATACTTCTTATCAGACAGTGTTTGTGAGGAAGTATCTCTGCCGACAGAAATCGTGTGTTATGACTGCGGTGTCTTCAGTGTAAACAGTTTCAGTTAATACAATGTGGTATTGTATGAGAAGGGAACTATGCAGGATCAAAATAAAGTATCCAACAAAATCTGCTTTCTCAAACCTGTGTTGATTTTAGATTCAGTTATCAAAGGCCATGGGAAGGAATGTCGCATTTGAAGACGTGCAGTGCATGAAGTTGGAATGGTGCAGCTAGATACTGTATATGGACCGAACGTAGACACGAAATCTGAAGTCGTCTGTTACAGACTGGTCTGTAGTAAACATGCAGCATGATGCGAGTTAACCGATTTTGAACGATGGAGCACAATCGGTGCAAGACGTATAGGTTGTTGAATGTTGGAGATTATATAAGATTTCAGGGTCGCACGGTCAACACTGTCTGGTGTGGGTCTTTAGTATTGCAGAGAAATGTTCCAGCATACGTAGACTGCCGTACAGGGACAACCCCAAGTGCTTGACGAATAGGTCTTACGACGCCTCTGGAGAGCGATATGAGGCGATCGACCAGCTACTGTGAGTCAAATCGTCGCCGATTTAAATGTGGGGCGTCAGGAACCCATTTCTACCAGCACTGTTTGATGACAAATAACGACATAGACTTCAGCAGCCGAAGACATCCATCACATTGAGCGCCTTTCCATGAGTTTTGGCCACTTACCATAACTCTACTGTTTATCGGACACTGCAGGATTTTCTCTATTAAGAAAGGCGATGAGCGGGGCATGTAGTCTGACAAACAGATGGAACATTTTATTGTTACAAGAAAAGACCTAGATCAGGATCGGTCAAGATGTGCAAAACTTCATACGAGCACGACGTGCTGTGCTGGACGCGTGCAGGTTGTGGCTTGGCCTGTATCGGCTTTGCTCAGTCCTTCTTGGAAGTAGACAGTACCACACGGCATCTAATTTAGCATTGCAGAGCAGCATTTTTCGGTTGGCATGACATTCTTTAGGTCGGCAGAATCATGGTGTGAGTGCTGTTTACCTTTCACTATTTATTTCGTAAGACATTTCCAGGGGCAGATGTGGATTCTGACCACAATCTATTGGTTATGAACTGTAGATTGAAACTGAAGAAACTGCAAAAAGGTGGGAATTTAAGGAGATGGGACCTGGATAAACTGAAAGAACCAGAAGTTGTAGAGAGTTTCAGGGAGAGCATAAGGGAACAATTGACAGGAATGGGGGAAAGAAATACAGTAGAAGAAGAATGGGTAGCTCTGAGGGATGAAGTAGTGAAGGCAGCAGACGATCAAGTAGGTAAAAAGACGAGGGCTAATAGAAATCCTTGGGTAAAAGAAGAAATATTGAATTTAATTGATGAAAGGAGAAAATATAAAAATGCAGTAAATGAAGCAGGCAAAAAGGAATACAAACGTCTCAAAAATGAGATCGACAGGAAGTGCAAAATGGCTAAGCAGGGATGGCTAGAGGACAAATGTAAGGATGTAGAGGCTTGTCTCACTAGGGGTAAGATAGATACTGCCTACAGGAAAATTAAAGAGACCTTTGGAGAGAAGAGAACCACTTGTATGAATATCAAGAGCTCAGATGGCAACCCAGTTCAAAGCAAAGAAGGGAAGGCAGAAAGGTGGAAAGAGTATATAGAGGGTTTATACAAGGGCGATGTACTTGAGGACAATATTATGGAAATGGAAGAGGATGTAGATTAAGACGAAATGGGAGATAAGATACTGCGTGAAGAGTTTGACAGGGCACTGAAAGACCTGAGTCGAAACAAGGCCCCGGGAGTAGACAACATTCCATTAGAACTACTGATGGCCTTGGGAGAGCCAGTCATAACAAAACTCTAGCATCTGGTGAGCAAGATGTATGAGACAGGCGAAATACCCTCAGACTTCAAGAAGAATATAATAATTCCAATCCCAAAGAAAGCAGGTGTTGACAGATGTGAAAATTACCGAACTATCAGTTTAATAAGTCACAGTTGCAAAATACTAACGCGATTTCTTTACAGACGAATGGAAAAACTGGTAGAAGCGGACCTCGGGGAAGATCACTTTGGATTCCGTAGAAATGTTGGAACACGTGAGGCAATACTAACCTTACGACTTATCTTAGAAGAAAGATTAAGAAAAGGCAAACCTACGTTTCTAGCATTTGTAGACTTAGAGAAAGCTTTTGACAATGTTAACTGGAATACTCTCTTTCGAATTCTGAAGGTGGCAGGGGTAAAATACAGGGAGCGGAAGGCTATTTACAATTTGTACAGAAACCAGATGGCAGTTATAAGAGTCGAGGGGCATGAAAGGGAAGCAGTGGTTGGGAAAGGAGTGAGACAGGGTTGTAGCCTCTCCCCGATGTTATTCAATCTGTATATTGCGCAAGCAGTAAAGGAAACAAAAGAAAAATTTGGAGTAGGTATTAAAATTCATGGAGAAGAAGTAAAAACTTTGAGGTTTGCCGATGACATTGTAATACTATCAGAGACAGCAAAGGACTTGGAAGAGCAGTTGAACGGAATGGACAGTGTCTTGAAAGTAGGATATAAGATGAACATCAACAAAAGCAAAACGAGGATAATGGAATGTAGTCAAATTAAATCTGGTGATGCTGAGGGAATTAGATTAGGAAATGAGACACTTAAAGTAGTAAAGGAGTTTTGCTATTTAGGGAGTAAAATAACTGATGATGGTCGAAGTAGAGAGGATATAAAACGTAGACTGGCAATGGCAAGGAAATCGTTTCTGAAGAAGAGAATTTTGTTAACATCGAGTATAGATTTAAGTGTCAGGAAGTCGTTTCTGAAAGTATTTGTATGGAGTGTAGCCATGTATGGAAGTGAAACATGGACGATAACCAGTTTGGACAAGAAGAGAATAGAAGCTTTCAAAATGTGGTGCTACAGAAGAATGTTGAAGATAAGGTGGGTAGATCACGTAACTAATGAGGAGGTATTGAATAGGATTGGGGAGAAGAGAAGTTTGTGGCACAACTTGACTAGAAGAAGGGATCGGTTGGTAGGACATGTTTTGAGGCATCAAGGGATCACAAATTTAGCATTGGAGGGCAGCGTGGAGGGTAAAAATCGTAGAGGGAGACCAAGAGATGAATACCCTAAGCAGATTCAGAAGGATGTAGGTTGCAGTAGGTACTGAGAGATGAAGAAGCTTGCACATGATAGAGTAGCATGGAGAGCTGCATCAAACCAGTCTCAGGACTGAACACCACAACAACAACAACATATTCACTGCGGCATACGGCATGCGCGGCTATCAATCATACGGCACTGCGGAGAGACTTTTTGAACACCCCGTATGTTACTACAAAGTATGTTGTTGAAGTCAAGAGCATGCCTGGAACGATTTTGCGATTATAACCTGCTGTTGTTGAATTTATGAAGGAAAAGAAAGCAGGAACCAAAATCAGAACGTCTCGAATTGATTGTAGGCCCCGCATTTTCAGTGGACTAAAAAGCACATTATCCACAGGAAGACGTTGCAACATGACGCAACTTATTTGTAATTTGATGGCAATGCATTGAAAAACAAAATCGCATCGTGGAAGGGGCAAATTCTGACAAAAAAACACCGTCCATTTCTCTGAGCTGACTGACATTAAAGAAAAAGCGAGTTTTTAAGAATTCATAGTGGTCTTGAAAGAATTACAAGGGAAGTTCTCTAAATGCGTTGAGGACACTGCCAATCTTACATATGTAGTCGAGACCACACGCCGTTTCAACAAGTACCCATATGTATGTGCAGATGGAACTGATTCATCTGTAGGGTGATTCCTGTTTAAAAGACAAATTTCTTTACAGATCTACGTTTTTTCCTTCGGGTAGAGTTTCCACGTCCTCATAATGAGGTTGTAAACATGATAAAATACTTCGATGACTATGTGTGTGCGAAAGGCCAATTATGAAACTAAATAAGACATGATCACATTGCAACCTTAGTGCGACAATCTATGAAATTGTCTGCGTGTGCTGACAGCTTGTACAAGATAAAAATTATACTATACCTACAGTGCGCCAGAAATAATAAAATCATACTGATCTACATTGTTAAGAAGTCCGCCTCTGTAGCGCAGCGATGGCGCTACCGCCTACCACGAAAGGGGGCCCGGGTTCGATTCCCCGCACTGGACTGAGTGTTGTGTGTTCCTCATCATTTTCATCATAATTGACACGCAAGTCGCCGAACTGGCGTCAACTAAAAAGACTTACAATACGGCGGCCGACCCCGAAGGGGAATCCCGGCCAATAAATGCCATAAGATCATTTCATTTTATTGTTGAGAAAAATGAAACCAAACCTATGCAGTGTGACTGCATTGCCATCTACACTGCAGCGCCAAACAGACTGGTATAGGCACGTGTATTTCAAATACAGGGATATGTAAACAGACAGAATACGGCGCTGCTGTCGGCAACGCCTATATATGACAAGTGTCTGGCGCAGTTGTTAGATCGGTTACTGCTGCTACAATTGCAAGTTATCAAGATTTAAGTGTGTTTGCTGTCATAGTCGGCGCATGAGTGATGGGACACAGCATCTCCGAGGTAGCGATGAATTGGGGATTTTCCCGAACGACAATTTCACAAGTGTACCGTGAATATCAAGAATCCGGTGGAACATCAAATATCCGACATCGCTGCGGCCGGAAAAAGATGCCGCAAGAACGGGACCAATGATGACTGAAGAGAATAGTTCAACGCAACAGAATTGCAATCCTTCTGCAAACTGGTGCAGATTTCAATGCTGGGCCATCAACAAATGTCAGCGTGCGGACCATTCAACGAAATGTCATCAATTGGGCTTTCGGAGCCGAAGACCCACTCATGTACCCTTGAGGACTGCACGACACAAAGCTTTACGCCTCGCCTGGGCTCGTCAACACCGACATTGGACTGTTGATGACTGGGAATATGTTGCTCGGTCGGACGAGTCTCGTTTCAAATTGTATCGAGCGGATGGATGTGTGCGGGTATGGAGACAACCTGACGAATGCATGGTCCCTGCATATCAGCAGGGGGCTAGTTGGTGGAGGCTCTGTAATGGTGCAGGGCCTGTGCAGTTGGAGTGATATGGGATCCCTGGTACATCTAGAGACGACTTAGACAGGTGAGACGTACTTAAGCAACCTGTCTGATCGCCTGCATCCATTCATGTCCATTGTGCTTTCCGACGGACTTGGGCAATTCAAGCTGGACAGTACGACACTCAACACGTCCAGAATTGCTACAGCGTGGCTTCAGGAACACTCTTATGAGTTTAAACACTTAGCTGGCCACCAAACTCGCCAGACATGAACATTATTGAGCATATCTGTGATGCCTCGCAACGTGCTGTTCAGAAGAGATCTCCACCCTCTCGTACCCTTGCGGATTTATTGACAGCCGCGCTCGATTCACGGCGTCAACTCCCTCCAGCACTACTACAGACATTAGTCGAGTCCATGCCACGTCGTGTTGCGGCACTTCTGCGTGTTCGCGGGGACCCTATACGATATTAGGCAGGTGTACTAGTTTCTTTGGCTCTTCAGTGTATAAAAATGCTTAAAAAGGTGAAGTGGAGAAAAATATGCTAAAAACCAGTTCCAAAATCGCAAATGCAATGCCATCGTAAATAGCAGGTCATGTCATATTCACTTTCCACATGGAGAAGAGACAGTTTTATTTCTCGTTGGTTGAACTGTAGTAGGAATTACTCCTCTCAGCAACGTCACTAAAATTATATAAGACTGCATCACAGCTGGTGGGGCGCTCACAGCATCAAATGTTCCTTTATTATCTGGAAAATGTACAATGTACATATGCAGCCATTCTTAATTACACCAGTAGTTGAGCGCTTCCCATCTCTTGAAAAAGTCCTAATTATGGTCTTCAATTCTATCGTGGATTTGTGGAACGGTATGTAGTGCTCAGGAATTCACGGCGCCGATTCTGTTTGGTCTCCTTCATAATTCGGCGAAAGATAGCTCTCGCTACGCGAAAGGTAGAAATATTCTCTGGTTGGAATTTGAACTCCATTGAGTTACGCAACAGCCCTTGATTACCGAGTCCTACGCTTAACTCCGTGGCCTGAAGACCTTGGAATGGAGACATCAATAGACAGATGGATCACAGCTTTATTGTGACCCACGCATCCTTGGATATCTGTCAAAATGTTCAAAGAGCCTGATGGCTTTATAGTGTCTAGTTAGTCTTGCTAAGCGTCCATTTCTGTGGTTTATTTTAAGGAGTGTTTCAGTTTATCAGGTAAATACAGATCTTAAAATGGGTGCTGGAGTAAAAACTTCGAATACTTTCCACTGAGGAGAGAGTGTATCGATGGATCGGTGGTGCGGAATTAGTCTGTGTCCCTTCTGGAGATATAACGCTTCCAACAGCTCGCTCCCAGGGGCCATGTGGTAGAAAAATCCCGTAGCACATCATACGCATTATATTCTCTACGGAGGAGGAACAGATGGATGAGCTGGACAGTGAGTTTAATGATGGCCTCTCGATTTGAATCTCTGTTACCAATGTGAACCGAGAGTGACAATAGGTGGGATTACTTCCAAGAATGTAGCGAAGGGAAGAGACGCGAAACGGTTTTACATCGCTTGAAAGTGGTACATCTGTCGCACATAACTTTTGTTAAGTGGGCAGTATTGAAGAAATTCCTGGCTGATTTGAAACGGTAAACATGCTAGCTCCGTCATTTTCGAGACTATAGTGATGTCATTTTTGCTGGGCAGTTGTAGCAGCTGTTTGCGACACTTGTTAGAGCTCGCTAATGTGCATAACACGACATGGAAGTGGCAAGACTATCTCTTGTGATGACTGATTCGTATTATATCTGGGGTGGTTCGAATGGCTCTGAGCACTATCGGACTTAACATCTCAGGTCACCAATCCCCGCCGGCCGGTGTGGCCGAGCGGTTCTAGGCGCTTCAGTCTGCAACCGCACGACCGCTAAGATCGCATGTTCGAATCCTGCCTCGGGCATGGATGTGTGTGATGTCCTTAGGTTAGTTAGGTTTAAGTAGTTCTAAGTTCTAGGGGACTGATGACTTCAGATGTTAAGTCCCATAGTGCTCAGAGCCACGTTTTCATCAGTCGCCTAGAACTTAGAACTACTTAAACCTAACTAACCTAAGGACATCACAGACATCCATGCCCGAGGCAGGATTCGAACCTGCGACCGTAGCGGTCTCGTGGTTCCAGACTGAAGCGCCTAGAACCGCTCGGCCACACCGGCCGGCATCTGGGGTGGTTTATGAAGTTTAGTTTTAATTATTATGTCAATAAACGAAGCCTTCTCTATATATTCACACTTCAAGCGACATATTTTTCCCAACGATGACTATCGTGGCGAAGACCTTGGTTGTAGAAATCTGCGTTTTGAATGGTCATCTCTTCATCATTCTGGAAATTCCTGCCACAATATGGTTTCTTCATTTGAAGAAAGAAGAATTAATCACTGGATGCCATTTGAGGAGAACACAAGGAAAGAGGTAAAATTTGACAGTCCAAAGAAACAGATTGTGTGATTATGTCGTGTATAGAAAGAGCTTGGCCGTTGTCATAGTAAAAACACAACTGTGAACAACTTCCCGCGACACTTCGTCTTGGCGGCCCCCTTTAACTGTATCAGGAGATTCTGGCAATATGTTCTTGTGAAGGATTGACCCTTGAGAGCATAATCTGCTAGCGCCACAACATGACATTCCCAAGAAACACTCAGCATCACCTTGTCCAATGATTGTTGGGTTTTTGATTTTCAGCAGGGGTGAATCCACTGCTAACGGCCTAGAACACAGCCACAGCCCAGAGTCATAATGAGGGCTTAAACACAGACAATACCGTCCTGATTTGCAGCAGCGATATGATTCCAGACGTTACTTCCTCGCGTCACTGACGCACATGCAGGAGGCTTGCGCAGTTTGACCCACTACCGGATGGCAACAACCGGACCTCAGTCACTGGCCTGTGTTCGAGACGTTTCTGCGTGACACGGAAATGGAACAGCTTCCGCGCGAAGCGCGGACATTGGTATTTAAGGCCAGGCTCTGGTTCAAATGAGCAAAAAGTAGGCAAAGTTTGGAATTTTTTTTTTGAGACAATGAATAGACATACAAAGGATCTGTTTGGGAATTATGATTGACAATACTTTGAACTTTATTTTAGATTTTCTATAAAAACATAATGGCGCTCATAGTTATGGTTTGGTCAAGGGCGTGCAGTGTAGACCCTCAGGAGTTATCTGAAATCAAAAATGGATAACATCAGTCGATACTACATTAAATTTATGGGAGCTTATACCTAACCACAATGAAATAAACTTAAATTTAACGATATTGTGCTAAATCGAACTTTGAGTTCGAGTTTTGGGGGTTTCATTCAGTCTTTACGGCTTCACAAAAAATAGTTATATGCGAGGAGAAAGGGGCTAACCCTCAAATATAAAAGGTTATAGCTAAGTGTTGCCATCTGATGATGGGTGCGGGAACTATCAAAATTGATATTTGTCTCAACTCTAAATATCACATTAGGATTTTAAGGGGTGGGACCAGCAAGAGATGGCAACACTTATCTCCTTAGTTTTTAAATTTGAGGGTTAGCCCGTTCTTCCTCGCTTGGCTTCATATTAACAAATTTCATATACTATAGGTATAAGCTCCCAAGAAAAGTATTTACTTTTCGGGAGTCAAAGGTGTAAGTTAATAAGTCGAACCGTTTTTATTTTATGCAGCACGCAGTTTTGAAAAATCGTTTCTCGAGAAAGACCTATTTGAGGTTGAGGGAAAACTTTTATACGTATTATTAGTTCAATTTGCATAAAAACTACACGCTGTTATATATTTTTGATGTCGCTGAACGCAGACCTGAAGTTAGATTTTCAAAAATCAAAATGGCTAATCCAATATCGTGGACCAAAAATTATGTTTTGACCAATTTTGACCAAAATTTGACCAAAAAAGTGTTGTAGTTACTTACATTTAGTCTGTAACTCCAGGACTGTATATGAGGCCTTCCTCTAACTCGAATTGTTCCTCGAGATCATATTCCCTAGTTCTTGACGAGGAAAGCCGATATGGCTAAGCTGGATATGCTGCGTTCGACAGCCTGGACATGTTATTCGTCAGTATTTTCGGTGAATATGTTTGCATGCGTACTGCAGTATAGACCATTTTGTGAGCGTGCATCACGGCACGAGTTTTCTACGTGAGCCAGGCATCACCGGCTGAGAGCGTCCCGCGGCGGCCGTGACACACTGCTTCGAACAGTGGGCTGTAGAAATTTTCGTAACGCACGGATTAAAAAAATATTTCCGTCTCAACATTCTAGAAATGGAAATGAGCGTTTGGCGTCATTGGCCGGGAGGCCTCTTGCGGGGCAGGTCCGGCCGCCTTGGTGCAGGTCTTATTACATTCGACGCCACATTGAGCACCTGCGCACCGGTTGGGGATGAAATGATGAAGAAAACACAACACCCAGTCCCTCAGCGAAGAAAATCTCCGGCTCAGCCGGGAATAGAGCCTGGGGCCTGTGATGTTACAAAATAGAAGTGATGTTGCTATTCAATGGAAAGTTGGAAATTAAGATTTAGCTTACTGTTTTATCAATCACAATTGGCGTAAGAATCATGGATTGACCATTGTCATAAAATATTGCATTATGAGATGTGAATAGTTTTTACTTGCGGTTTCGCGTGGCTTGAGGCAGTCACAACTAGCGTGCTATTGATTAAGAAGCTGCGTTATCGTCTTTCTAATTACTTCATGATCGTAGATACGATCATACCCGGTTGTGAAGTTATTGTTATGACAAAAAAAATTTCCTAAGGGACCAGAAAGTTCTTAAGGGCGCAAAAACAACTGTAACATCACACAAAAGAGAAATTCAATATTAAAGCTGATGCAAGAAGACGATAAAACAGTTTTCTTTTTATCAATGTAACACGCACATTGGACTGCTGATCTTGGAGTCTGTAATATTAGCAAAATGCATAATTAAAATGAAAATAATACTGAGGAGATAATAGAAATGAGCACTGCTGAATGATTCAGTATTCCCAGAACAAATATTTATTATAACTAAAACATATATCGTACCTTAAGCTTAATACTACAATGACGGTAGATTTTTATGTCCATATCATGTCCATTGAGCGCTCTTTTATATAGCCATTGTCCTCTTGAGTCGCTCGTGCTTCGTCACGGTAAGTTACAACAGTTCTTCTTCCTACACTTCACTCAAAACTTAGACGTACACGTTTTTATACATTTAGTAAAAATAATTAGATCAGACCGCCACAAATCTGCGTCCGTCTTACTTCAGAAAAACAGTAAAAGTCTTCTTAGCGCTCCAGGCTTCATTTGTTCTCCCTCGAACAAAATAGTGAAGGATCGTATATCTATCCGTATTTTTCTGTTTTTATTGCCGCCCAAAGACGACAAATTACATCACTAGAAAATTCCACCGTCGCTATGCGACGCCTCATTATACATTAATCATTATTTACAAACAAGTATTTGCCTTCTGGCTGAAAGTATTAACTACTCGTATTTGCTGTTTTAATGAAGTCAAAAATAGCGAATATCTCATTGCCTCCCATGAGGAGAGAGGGAATGCCGAAGGATTACCTCGATCCTCATGTCCTCATGAGATATTCGTGATTTTTGGTGTGACATTTACATAATGTTACTGGCGTACTATGTACTTAAATTGAAATTACATTTATAAACATATATCAGATATTTATCATTTTTCAAAATAAAGTTTTTCATTCTTTGTTCATCAGTCACTTCATTCCATAATACCAAGACTAACATTTATGTGCATTTTTAAGTTTGGTCCATATTTGCTTATAACAATAAGTGAACGTTCATTTCGCTCTTCAGGGGATAGAATTCAGAAATTACTTTCTCTTGAGCTTAACAACTAATACATGAGTACAGTGAGTGCTTATTTTCACTAAACTAGAGTGGACAATGTTCGAGCATCTGTTGACTCATTGTGGTTCAATTACAGTTTAATAACGTAGCACTACACTTCGTGATGCTTTCACTTTCTGTGTTAGCTGTCTACGGCGTTCATCATGCAGTACATCTGTCCTTTCCATTGTGGTGCCAGGAATTCAAGTGGTTTCCCGGGTTTTTATTTACAATATGAAACAGAAGAAGTGGAAAATTATTAGTATAACTTATAACCTATTGGATACATTTGTTAAGGATCGGGCCTGGTCTGGAGTTTAGGGTCTTCCTATAGTGCACATTCATTTTCTTTGTCCATCAAGAGACAGGATTATAATTCATTTTAGCAGTGTTCAGGAGTGCCGGTATTAATGGCTTTAAGGCCTGAGTAATCTATCAATCTACTTCTCACTCATCTTAACTTCAACTCAAGAAAATTGCTTAATTTACGTATGAAAATGTAGTCACACAAGTGTACAAATGTCTTTCCTCCAGTATGTACAATGGAAGTCATGGCGGTTAGCAGTTTAAAGTTTGGATTGTTTCGTCACCCACACGTCAGCCACTCACAGCGGCTGCACAGTGTTGCGTGAGCTCCAATACTCAGTATCCGTTCGCGCTAAGGCTGTAACAGAGCTGGTGGTCGTCGAGTGCTCCTTTTTTTTTTTTTTTTTTTATGAACTTCGTATCACACGAGTGCATCGATACAAACACCTCGCGCGCGTTTTCCATCGGAGGAGCCAGACACTGAAGCTGCCTCCATACTTTTGTCAACTGCCTCCCATGAGGCTCACAGGTAAGTGACGACGAATGTTTTAGCTGTCGCTGCACTTAGAACAACACTGAACTTTGCGTTGCACCTGTTGTCGTAGCCTTGACTTCTTTTTACACTTGCAGTACAACACTACCACTAATATACAGTGAACAGTTACTTTTATTATGCACGTCGCACTTTAGTGTGCATCTTCACACAGCATTCGTGCTTAGTTCCTTCGCCGATGGAGTTCATTTACAAAACAATTAATTTTGCAAGTTTCCTCCATTGGTACAGAAAGACTTATATTCTACTATTTACAAAAGATCACTTACGAGCTAATATTTACAATTAATGGTCACTCCTTTTGTTAAGTCCAGTGAACAACTGCTTTATGAATGGACTCTTTATATCTCAAGGTTTACTTTCACTAGTGAACCTAAAAATATTCTTTCAAACTTTCTTTTAAGTGCTCATCTCCTCATTATGAAAACTACAGGTTTCGCAACACTCGTTGCATTTATTCTTTAGTGCACCCAAGATCATTTTCTACTGCCACGCAGCATATCTACTACATAACGAGTACGCATTTAACGCTGAATTTTTTTTTTTTTTTTTTTTTTTTATATATATATAAATTTGAGGGCAGACTGGATAACAATAGGTCTCCCTCTTCGCTTCATGTACTCAGCAATCGTTCTCTGTTAAAAAAAATAGGGTAACGCGTGTCTACTATTTTTCGCATGAATGGAATTACCGACAGTTCACTGGGTTTACGCAACCGGTCCATAACAAACATTACCAAAGCTAGCGAAGTTCATCACGTTACGTGTCTCATTTCTCATAAGCACTGCTTTGCCCCGAAGCACACGTGCCTTTTACAAGTCGACCCTTGGTCTGGGTTAATGAACCAGGATCAAAAGGAACGGGCAGAAGGAAAATGGATTTCATAAGAGGAGTGTCTTAGGAGACATTTTTGCAATAAAATCTGCACGTAAATAAAATTATCGTAATAAACATAGGCACATATATAAATTTCAACCTCTTTCATTACAGCATGCTTTGCTACTTCTACGTCTTACTCTGGTTATAGTCAGTATTAAGTTTAAATATCACTGCATTGCTTGTTCTTTAGAATAGCCTTCAATTAGGGTATTGAATGGTCGCTAGATTACACTACAAATCTTCTGAAGATCTTTACTTGGACTTATTTATGATACAGGGGGCTTGCTGTGTGGTTATTTAGTACCTTGATTTTACTGAAATCAATTCGTCAGCTAACATTCCTCATATACTCTTTACATTGGGCTCAGATCACAGGGAAATAGTTTACTTTCATAGCAATTAGTGGCCTCGTGGAGTACTTACGCTACATTATTGATGCTTCATGGTTTGCCTCCATTTGTACTGTATTTCACCTTACTTAGTTTACTACAGCTTATTGTCTCCTTGCGTGAACACATGCGGGTTACCACTTGTTTTTCCATTTAACAGCACGCTTTAACTGAACTTTAAGCTATTTCTTCTACTCCTGTCCACTGTCTGGAGTGTTTGAACATGTACCTTTTTTTTTTAAGCAGGTAATTTGGGCTTTTACAACAGAACTTCAAGTACTTACATTACTAAAAATAAATCTATAAATCTTCTTGTACCTTGAGAGAAGTGCTTATTTACGCATCCTTCTCCATTTCTCACCTTTACATATTTATATAGCTCCGGGCAATCGCCTCGCAAGCACTTTTTTTTTTAATACTAACTTAAAATTAAATTGAAATTCTTGGTGCAACCCCAGTTTCCTGCTTCAGCTTGTTGAAGAAATATCAGTTCAATGTCCATCACTATAAACAATTCTTCCATACTTAACATTTAATACTTAAAGTTTACATGTAGTAGCCGTTACCATGTAGTCAGTGCGCTGTTCAACACAATACTTATTATTAACAGTTCACACAAGGAAATTTCCAGTACGCAAGAGGTGAGAAACCAAAACAGATGCTATCTGCAGTTGAGGCTGTGTCTGTAAACTAACTCTCTGTTTCAATGGACCAATCACTCCCGATATGGAGCAGCACTGAATCGGCAATGATAAAACTTTTGAAACAGAAGACACCTGTCTGAAAAGACATGATGACATCACATTGATGTTTGCTCCTGTATCAACAATGGCTGTGACAGGAATGTTAGTAATAGAAATCTTAATCGCAGCCTGGACCTGTTCATCATAAATGTTGTTAATATCTTGAGCTTCTTTGTCACGTGCAAGGTCATCTCGTAAGTCGGTCTCATGGTCGTACCGTATCGCATTAGCATGCTCAGAATCAGAGTATTCATTAGTGCCCCCACTCAAAATCCGCAGCGACCTCTTGGAGGCTGAAAGGCGCTGCCTCTAATTTTCCGCAGGATGTTTAACCTATTTGTCATTCATTGCCTTAAGTGTTTGTTCCGTTTCATATTGGTGCTGGTTATGTGGTACAGCCCGCATCTCGTGGTCGTGCGGTAGCGTTCTCGCTTCCCACGCCCGGGTTCCCGGGTTCGATTCCCGGCGGGGTCAGGGATTTTCTCTGCCTCGTGATGGCTGGGTGTTGTGTGCTGTCCTTAGGTTAGTTAGGTTTACGTAGTTCTAAGTTCTAGGGGACTTATGACCACAGCAGTTGAGTCCCATAGTGCTCAGAGCCATTTGAACCATTTTATGTGGTACAAATGCCGGTGTAAAGGGGTCAAATCCACTGGGTGCATTCACTTGTGAATAGAATACTTGAGAAGGCTGATGTCGCCCGATCTTTTGGTTGCCGGCAAAACCATTTCCTTGTGAAGGACAGTTCGCATTTGGTACCATTTGAAAATTGTTCCGCGGTCCTCTATCCTGTGAATAGTTGTTCTTATGTTGTGCTGGGTGGCCCCCGCCTTGCCCATGCCACTTGCTATATTTCGACCTATAACTTTGATTGTACACTGGCCCATTTGAAAAATTACCACTAGTTTGTGGAGAATTTCCATACTGCTCAGGCGCAGAATTAAAGGGTGGGTTTCCGTACTGATGTTGTACCTGGTGGTTGTAAATTGGGTGGTATCTCTGCTGATTACTGTAATTGGTTTTCTGCTTCCATTTAAAGTTATTGCCGTTTGCGTGTTGACAACCGCTGGCAGGTTGGTAACAGCGGTCGCAGTAGCTCGCTCTCTCCTTGGGCGCATTGTTGTCCGCGTGCGATGCATTCTGCTGGCTGCCAGGGAAGAATTTGCCGCTGCCAACCTTGGAGCGCACATCCTCGCTAATTAAATCTAAGGAATCCAGCACAGAAAGGAATACATCCGTGTCTTCTTCGGACACATTTACTAATTTCTCTCTAATAGACACAGGGAGTTTGCTTTTGAGAATCATAATTACGTCCTTGGAAGAAATCGGAGAATCCCAGAATTTAATTTTTGCTAGATACTTCTCAAAGTATCGCCGGAGACTTCCATGCTCCTCATTGAAAATTTCCGCACCATACACCTCCTTCCTTAATCTTTGCTGTACCCCATTACTCCAAAATTTTGCCAAGAACATTTTCTCAAACTCTTCATAATTCCTACACGTGTCTACCATTTCCGTTCCCCATAATGCTGCATCACCAGAAATAAAGCCAGTGACGAACTGAATACGCTGTCTGTCTGTCCAGCTCCTGGGAAATATGCCGGAAAAATTCTTTAGGAACACGATGGGGTGTATTTCTCGCTTCTGCGGATGAAAAACAGGAAAAGTGCGATGCTTAATCACACTTTCCTCTTGCATTAAACTCACGATTGTGGGCGGATCATTTATTTTCCCTACTCGGGACTCAACAGGACTGTTGTTTTGCATGTAATCAGGCGGTGAACAATAAGGAGTTGACTGACATTCGTCACCGTCTAAAGAGTTGTTCCCTATAGTTTGCGTATGTGTGTGCGGATTTTCTACCCAGTTTCTCAGCATTCTGACTTCGTCCACTACTTGCTGCTTCCACTCGGGAAGATCCCGTGTAAGTGTCCTCCGAATCTGTCCCAATTCAGAAACCACTGTGTCTCCAGACTTACCAGGAGCAGCTAAGATTTCATAAGTTACATCCTTGACAGTCTCCCTAAGCTCCTCCCTGACCTTCTTTTCGATAAAAATATCTTTACCCTTTATCCATTCACCGTAGTGTTCCGACAATGCCTCCGCGTGTGCTTTCACGGTGCTCTTAACCTGTTCTTCAATACTGATTGAGTCTATCTGCCTCGACAGATCCTCCACTACACCTTCAATGTCAGATACTGCATTTCTAACTGAGTTTATTTCTTTGGTAGCTGCCTGAATTTTTGTGTTTAATGTTCCAGATACTTCAGCTATTTCACTTTTCACCTGTTTCTGCATTTTCTGAATTTGATCACTGATCTTAGTTTGCACCTCACCCAAATGGGTATTTAATTCAGCCGTAATTTCTTTATGCAGATCTGTTTTGATTGTGCCTAGCTGTGTTTTTATTGATTCGCTTACAGCATCTAATCGGGCGTTAACAGTCTCATTTTGTGTTTTTATAGTCTCATTTTGTGTTTTTACTGATTCGCTTACAGCATCTAATCGGGCGGTAACAGTCTCATTTTGTGTTTTTATAGTCTCATTTACTGCGTCAAACTGTTGTTTCAGCATTTCCATTAACGCACCGAGGTCATTTGTAGCTGCAGCGGGAAGAATTTGGACTTTAGGGTCACTTTCCCCTGTTACAGACATGGTTAGTTCAGTTTCCACACGGGAACCTACCGTTCGCGATCGTAAAGGGTATGGAATACTATTAACGTCTTCACTCCCGTCTCCTGTTGTCACCTGTCTCTGTTTACTATCTGCCATTTTCGTCAGTAAACCACGTGCTACGCAAGGCTTTCGTCGTTTGTCAGTGACGTGGTGAGTCCGCTAAGACCACCGCTCTCGCGTGAGCAACAAATGAAATTCTATCTTGCGAGAAGACAAGATGGAACCTAAACGTTTCAGACAAATGAATGAAGATGCTCTTCACTGCAAATTGCACACACTATCCACCATGTTGAAAATGTAATACAGCTATACTAACAATGGGGAGAAATAATTTCTATTATCAGACTACGAATAATTTTACTTTGAAAGATAAAATAAAGCAGATTTTCTATAGCGGGAAGGAGATAGAAAGGATGTGGATCGACTTGGAAAAGCAACGTTGCTACTGAAGCACTACACTGCGTATGCAAAATTCTGACTTACTTTTTGATGGCTTGAATACCGCTATGTTGTCTCAGCAAATTCACGTCTCTTTTCTTTTCTTTTCTCTCGGTAATTAAACCGCGTTATCGACCGTTATTCTCACAGAGAGACGATGTGTACATGAAACGACAGAACATTTATTAACACAAGCACATAGAAAATTTTCCAAGAATTTGAACTAATTTTTGGTCATGTCCCTGTTCGGGCGCCAAGTGTGATGTTACAAAATAGAAGTGATGTAGCTATTCAATGGAAAGTTGGAAATTAAGATTTAGCTTACTGTTTTATCAATCACAATTGGCGTAAGAATCATGGATTGACCATTGTCATAAAATATTGCATTATGAGATGTGAATAGTTTTTACTTGCGGTTTCGCGTGGCTTGAGGCAGTCACAACTAGCGTGCTATTGATTAAGAAGTTGCGTTATCGTCTTTCTAATTACTTCATGATCGTAGATACGATCATACCCGGTTGTGAAGTTATTGTTATGACAAAAAAAATTTCCTAAGGGACCAGAAAGTTCTTAAGGGCGCAAAAACAACTGTAACATCACACAAAAGAGAAATTCAATATTAAAGCTGATGCAAGAAGACGATAAAACAGTTTTCTTTTTATCAATGTAACACGCACATTGGACTGCTGATCTTGGAGTCTGTAATATTAGCAAAATGCATAATTAAAATGAAAATAATACTGAGGAGATAATAGAAATGAGCACTGCTGAATGATTCAGTATTCCCAGAACAAATATTTATTATAACTAAAACATATATCGTACCTTAAGCTTAATACTACAATAACGGTAGATTTTTATGTCCATATCATGTCCATGGAGCGCTCTTTTATATAGCCATTGTCCTCTTGAGTCGCTCGTGCTTCGTCACGGTAAGTTACAACAGTTCTTCTTCCTACACTTCACTCAAAACTTAGACGTACACGTTTTTATACATTTAGTAAAAATAATTAGATCAGACCGCCACAAATCTGCGTCCGTCTTACTTCAGAAAAACAGTAAAAGTCTTCTTAGCGCTCCAGGCTTCATTTGTTCTCCCTCGAACAAAATAGTGAAGGATCGTATATCTATCCGTATTTTTCTGTTTTTATTGCCGCCCAAAGACGACAAATTACATCACTAGAAAATTCCACCGTCGCTATGCGACGCCTCATTATACATTAATCATTATTTACAAACAAGTATTTGCCTTCTGGCTGAAAGTATTAACTACTCGTATTTGCTGTTTTAATGAAGTCAAAAATAGCGAATATCTCAGGCCGTAGGACGGCAATCCGTCACGCTGACCATTCGGCTATCGGGACGGACAACGTTCTAGACATATGTAGCCCACGTTACAAAAAATGCAATAAAAATCGAATTTTCAACCATTTTGAAAGAGACCCTGGTCTTAAGCCCCTAGGGTTAGCCTCTTATCAGCTCAGACAGCTGGACAATTTTGCTATGTACATTTTGCGTCGGTCGCAGTCTTGGATTCTAGACTGTAGCTGTGAGGAAATTCCACCGTCGTCTTCAGGCCACGAACTGCCGACCGCTGCCTGATCTCCCAGACCACTGACAGCCAACACTCCGCCACCATCTCAGCGAGACCGCTCTCCGACGAACCTGTTACCACTGTGTCGTCGGAGACCGCCGGGTACCCGCCGACGGTACAGAGTTGGAGTCTGGGCGGCACCACACCGTCGCCTCCTGCAAAGCTACACTACTGGCCACTAAAATTGCTACACCACGAAGATGACGTGCTACAGATGCGAAATTTAACCGACAGGAAGAAGGCGCTGTGATATGCAAATGATTAGCTTTTCAGAGCATTCACACAAGGTTGGCGCCGGTGGAGACACCTACAACGTGCTGACATGATTAAAAGTTTCCAATCGATTTCTCATACACAAACAGCAGTTGACCGGCGTTGCCTGGTGAAACGTTGTTGTGATGCCTCGTGCAAGGAGGAGAAATGCGTACCATCACGTTTCAGACTTTGATAAAGTTCGGATTGTAGCCTATCGCGATTGCAGTTTATCGTATTGCGACATTGCTGCTCGCGTTGGTCGAGATCCAATGACTGTTAGCAGAATATGGAATCGGTGGGTTCAGGAGGGTAATACGGAACGTCGTGCTGGATCCCAACGGCCTTGTATCACCAACAGTCGAGATGACAGGCATCTTATCCGTATGGCTGTAACGGATCGTGCAGCCACGTCTCGATCCCTGAGTCAACAGATGGGGACGTTTGCAAGACGACAACTATCTGCACGAACAGTTCCACGACGTTTGGAGGAGCAAGGACTATCAGCTCGGAGACCGTGGCTGCGGTTACCCTTGACGCTGCATCACAGACAGGAGCGCCTACGATGGTGTACTTAATGACGAACCTGGGTGCACGAATGGCAAAACGTAATTTTTTTCGTATGAATCCAGGTTCTGTTTACAGCATCATGATGGTCGCATCCGTGGTTGACGACATCGCGGTGACTGCAGATTGGAAGCGTGTATTCGTCATCGCCATACTGGCGTATCACCCGGCGTGATGGTATGGGGTGCCATTGGTTACCCGTCTCGGTCACCTCTTGTTCGCACTGACGGCACTTCGAACAGTGGACGTTACATTTCAGATGTGTTACGACCCGTGGCTCTACCCTTCATTCGATCCCTGCGAAACCCTACATTTTAGCAGGATAATGCACAACCGCATGTTGCAGGTCCTGTAGGGGCCTTTCTGGATACAGAAAATGTTCGACTGCTGCCCTGGCCAGAACATTCTCCAGATCTCTCAGCAATTGAAAACGTCTGGTCAATGGCGGCCGAGCAAATGGCTCGTCACAATACGCCAGTCACTACTCTTGATGAACTGTGGTCTCGTGTTGAAGCTGCATGGGTAGCTGTACCTGTACACACCATCCAAGCTCTGTCTGACTCAATGCCCAGGCGTATCAACGCCTTTATTACGGCCAGAGGTGGTTGTTCTGGGTACTGATTTCTCAGGATCTATGCACCCAAATTGCGTGAAAATGTAATCACATGTCAATTCTAGCATAATGTATTTGTCCAATGATTAGTCGTTTATCATCTGCATTTCTTCTTGGTGTAGCAATTTTAATGGCCAGTAGTGTAGAAGACGCCGCTGGCTGCCTCGTGCCGGCAGCAGAGCCGTGCCAGATACTCCGGTCATCGCCGCTGCCGTGTCGGCACCCGTAGAGTCTCCACTCTGTGTGTTAAGCTGCGTGCCTTCCAGCAGCGTGTGAGATTCTTTTAAGTTTTTATTTCTGTATTGGCCTTTGGCAGCAACGACTTAGCCGGAGAATCAGTAATGAAAAACCTGGTGTGCTATATCCTACGTATTAGGTTGGTGCATAACTTCGTAGCGCTTTTGTTTTGTATTCTGGTTGCTACTGGTTTGTTTATCGATTGTCATCTTTTATTTGTAGTTCATTGCTGGTATTTGAGACGACATTTTGTCATTTGGAGATAGTGACTGGAGCTGTGGACGCTAGAAAATGAAGTGGAGAAATCGGAATATTTCCTCTGTTTGAGATCAGCAGTAGGGGAGGGGGGGGGGATGACAGCAGCGGAGGCAGCCAGAAATATTTGCGCCGTGTACGGGGATAATGCCATCGGACAGAGCAGGGAAAGAAACTGGTTTTCTCATTTTAAGGAGAATCGTTTTCATGTTAGTGACTCTCCACGTTAGGAAGACCTTTGGGGTTTGATGAAGTGCGTTTAAAAGCATTAATTCACAATATCCACGTCAGTATACTCGAGAACTGGCAAATGTGACGGACTGTGATCACTCCACCATCCTGTTTCATTTGCATGCAACAGAGATGGTAAAAAAATCCGTTGTGTGGGTACCGCATGCTCTAAGCCAAAATCACAAATATCAGTGGGTAAGCCACATGTACATCTCTGCTTGCTCGCCATCAATTGGCTCGTGTACAGCACATGCCATTCCTATCCTGTATCGCTACTGGTGACGAGAAACTGTGTTTTTATGCTACGTAAGGAAAAGAAAGGAATGGCTGAGTCCAAATAAAGCAGCAACTCCATGTACAAAGACCTATGCGAACCCACGAAAGATAATGTTATGCTCTGGTGGAACAGCGGCGGTTTGATGTACCACGAATAGCTTCCCCGAGGTGTAACCATCACTGCTGACATCTATCGTCAACAATTGAGACGTCTTGCAGATGGTCGTTGGACCGGGAAGATTGGATGAAGTGATGGAACTCCGCCGTAATGCCCACCTGCATTCTGCTAGACTGACAAAACACGCTATACAGGAGTTGGGTTGAGAAGTCATTCCTCACCCACCTTACTCATCTGATCTTACGCCTTCAGGTTTTCACCTTTTCCACTCTCTATCAAACAACGTTCAATGAACTCCCTTTCCGGTGAAAATGTGCTCCGAACATGAGCCGATGAGTTCTTCTCCTCAAAACCACGTGTTACCCCAACGTTGGCAGACTGTTGAAAATAGTGAAGGATAATATATTATTGATGATTAAAGCCTATGTTAAGTCTATAAACTTAAGGAAAAACTCTACGAACTTATTCACCAAACAAATATAATATAAGCATATTAGATAACACTAATATGGTACACTTTGTACATGCAACTTCTCACACTGGGTCCATTGTGGCTGATGTATAACTGTATATCCGCTTCTTGGAGAAAAAGGGTAATACTGACATAATCAGCTGTGGACAGTGCCGAAACAAGGCTATCACAGATGCAGGCTGGGGAATTACTGTATGATAAAGGCCGTTGGAAACTCTCGCGGATGTCTGCTGTAACACAGGCACACAAGTATCACATGTTTCACATCTGAAATCTTAGGTGGGTGTATGTCCAGCAGAATGTGTATGTCGCAGGCTGTTTGCTTCGGCTGCCGCTCCCAAAAGAAATATTACGAGACAACGTCAATACGGGCCAGAGACGAGGGCGCACCGAAAATAGCTATCCAAATCAGATGTTGTAACTGTTTTGTTCACAGACTTTCTCTGCAGCCTGCTACAAAGTCGCACTGTCTCCTCTGCCATCATACAAACCCAAGATGCCCCAAGTGCACCCCCGACCTGCCGTGTCATGAGATCACAATGAAGCACCCAGCACTCATCCATGGTGGTTGTGTGGCTAAAGAAGTCATCTTGATTAGCCTGATACAGCTGCAACATTTTCACTGCTGCCCCAGTTCGGCAATAACAGAACCAAGCGGACGGTGACGTTCGTCGCGTTCAAAATGTGACGCAAGATATTTAAAAGTTATGCTTGACTGACTTTACCTTCGTTTCTATTGTAATACGTCGGTCTTCAAGCACCAGAGCCACCAGTTTTCTCGCAATTCCCAGTTTTTGGGTATTCAAAAGTGATTGTCGCTACAATCTACTGAATAAATGAATTCAGAATGTGTTGCAGGTATTCTCCTCCAGTGTCTTTGCACTGTTGCCAAAGTTCTGGCAGCTGCATAGCAAACCATTCTTTGAGGGCACGCCGGCGCCACTGGTAGACTGCTCCAAGTTCGTTATTGGTGGTGAACTTGTTACCCCACATGACGTCTTTATTGCGACGAATAGGGCATACTTGCTAGTACCCAGATCAGGTGAATATGGAGGATTTGTCAGCACAGTAAACCCTAGATCACGTGCGGTGGCAATGGTCTGGTGGGTTACACGTGGCTGCCCATTTTCGAGTTGGAGCAGAATGCCAGTACCCCACTTGCCACAGAGGCGTTGTTTAATGGGGCAGAGAACTGCAGTAACGTTCACTGTTGAAGGTGGTTCTGGGAGGGAAACAATCCACCAGCGGTATTCCTTCCTGATCCAAGAACACTGTTGCCATTTGTTTCTGCACGAATATTCCCGGCTGTGACTTTTGGGACGAGAGTTCCCAGTATGCTTCCAAGCCACAGACAGGTGCTTATTTTCTGGAGTCTCATGGAAGAATCTAGACACGTCGGTGGTGACCAGAAGTTAGACGTTCAAAGAACTCCGCTGGCTCTGCACTGTTCTGTTGCACCAACTGTTGGCATATCTGCACAGCCTTCTTTTTCTGCGCAGTGGTAAGAGAATATGACATCCACTGTGCACACACCTTCTTCGTCTTCAAATCCTCATGGATCATCAAACGTGATTCGCCTTTCGCCTGTGGCCGATTATCAAGTTCAAATGGGTCAAATGGCTCTGAGCACTATGGGACTCAACATCTTAGGTCATAAGTCCCCTAGAACTTAGAACTACTTAAACCTAACTAACCTAAGGACATCACACACACCCATGCCCGAGGCAGGATTCGAACCTGCGACCGTAGCAGTCCCGCGGTTCCGGACTGCAGCGCCAGAACCGCACGGTCACCGCGGCCGGCGATTATCAAGTCATTGACACGCTGGGCATTGTTTGGTTTTTGGTTTTTGGCGCAGCTGCTGGACGCCCAGTAGTTTTGGGTCTCTCAGCACAGTCCCTGCCATTTCTGACCTCTGACACACAACGATACACGAATCTGCAACTTGGTGCAGTCTCCCCACATATCACTACTAACCTCTTCTGGATGGCTGAAGCAGTCATTCTCATCATAGTTCTTTCTAGGGAGAACAATGCGCCTACGGGATGCAGCAACACCATCTGGTGGCAGGAGCGAGTACTGTAGTCAATCATCGCTCATACACTGAGACACATGTCAAGCTGCTACTTTGTAGGAGTTACAGGGAGAGTGCCAATTAATATTGAACGAACTGAATATATTACCTACCAATTTCTTCTTCGTGATTCTGTTAATGCACACTTCCACTAACTCGGCACGGATGTTGCAGTGCTGTTCCCCTTCAAATGGAGAAAACGAACTACCACACGACACTCCGTTTTATTAATGGGCTGCAATATTTTATTTTGGCTCCTCTACCGTTTGCGACGATATGTTTCAATGTGTACCAGGGCTGTAGGTACATACCTCTAAACAAACAAAATGTTAATTACGCAGTTTGGCGAAGTTGTTATATACGTGAAGAATAGAATGTAGCCCGTATATGCCAAGTCTGAAAGAAAGGAAACAGACATGAATGTCAGAACTACAGGGCTATTAGTCTTCTGAATTCTTGTTATAAGTTGTATGCCCGAATTCTGACAAAACGACTATCCCCAATCGTTAAAACTGTACTGTCTGATGCCCAACATGGCTTTCGAAAAGGCAGATCATGCTCGGACTGTATCTTCACCATGACACAACTAATAGAAAAACATTGTGAATTCAATTTACCAACTTGTCTTGCCTTAGATGACTACGAAAAGGTGTTTGATAAAATAAATCGAAACAAAGTGCGCGAAATTTTAAGAAACAGTGGCGTTTCACCTCATGTTATTAGATGTACAGTGTTTATATATGAATAACAAAATAAAAATAAAAATAGCAGGCAGAAGACTTAATATGGCTGAAATAAATCAAGGACTTAGCCAAAAGTATCCCCTCTCACCCATTGTTTTTAACATGTAAGATATTTGTTAACATCGAGTGTAGATTTAAGTGTCAGGAAGTCGTTTCTGAAAGTATTTGTATGGAGTGTAGCCATGTATGTAAGTGAAACGTGGACGATAAATAGTTTAGACAAGAAGAGAATAAAAGCTTTCGAAATGTGGTGCTACAGAAGAATGCTGCAGATTAGATGGGTAGATCACATAACTAATGATGAGGTATTGAATAGAATTGGGGAGAAGAGAAATTTGTGGCACAACTTGACTAGTAGAAGGGATCGGTTGGTAGGGCATACTCTGAGGCATCAAGGGATCACCAATTTAGTACGGGAGAGCAGCGTGGAGCGTAAAAATCGTAGAGGGAGACCAAGAGATGAATACACTAAACAGATTCAGAAGGATGTAGGCTGCAGTAGGTACTGGGAGATGAAGAAGCTTGCACAGAATAGAGCAGCATGGAGAGCTGCATCAAACCAGTCTCAGGACTGAAGATCACAACAACAACAACATATGTGTAACCAGAACTTGCTTACAGACAATAAAACATTTAAAATTAACGATATGGATGTTAGTACACTACTTTTTGCTGACGCTCGATCAATTATTAGTCAGAATGAAAATGACTTACAAGAAGCTGTCTTTAATTTAAGTAAAATAGCCTGGGAATACAATCTGATTGCCTCCATCACCAAGACAAAATAAATGGTATTTTTAAGACACCAGCCCATTCGAGTTAAAGCTGAAATTAACAAGCAGATCATGAAGCAAGTTAATACGTGTAAATATTTAGGGTGCAGTATTACATATAGATGAGATGTGGTGCTACAGAATAATATTGAAAATTAGGTGAAGTGATAGGGTAGGAATGAGGAGGTTCTGCACAGAATCGGAGAGGAAAGGAATATGTGGAAAAGAATGACAAGGAGAATGGACAGGATGCTAGGGCATCCGTTAAGACATCAGGGAATTACTTCTATAGTACTAGAGGGAACTGTAGAGGGTAAAAACTGTGGAGGAAGACAGAGATTGGAATACATCAAGGAAATAGTTGAGGACTTAGGTTGAAAGTGCTACGCTGAGATGAAGAGGTTGGCACACGAGAGGAATTCGTGGTGGGCTGCATCAAACCAGTCAGAAGACTGAGGACTCAAAAACAAACGTATAGGGGAAACAGTAAAATACAAAATAGGTTAGACGTATTTAACTATTTCTGTGGAACTGTGGACCTTCACGCAGGGTATTGGGAAAGGAAGTCCACAGACATATTCCACTAAAGTTCTGTAAGGTTATGGCTACACCAGCACTCTTTGTGGATGCGAAAACTGGGCTCTTAAGAAGAGAGATGAAAAGAGAATAGAAGCATGCGGAGTGAATTTCCTTAGATAGGTGGCTGGATATACTTTGATGGATAAAAATAGAAATGATGACATCTGAGCTTACTAATATGCAAAACATAATTGACATAATAAACCAACACTAGTCAAGACGGAAAGAACATATAGACCGTATGCCAGATGCAAGAATCACTAAACCCATAAAACAATGTAAACCAAGAGGCAAAAGATCTTTAGGAAGACCAATTCGCTACGGTCGGAGATTCGAATCCTGCCTCGACCACGGATGTGTGTGATGTCCTCAGGTTAGTTTGGTTTAAGTAGTTCTACGTTCTATGGGACTGATGACCTCAGAAGTTAAGTCCCATAGTGCTCAGAGCCATTTGAACCATTTTTTTTGAAGACCAATTAAGAGATAACCTGACCAATCGTGAAGAAGATGGAACAGACTAAAAGGTCCAACCCTTGTTGTAGATGTACATGTGTACTCTTTTTTCTAGGTGATAATTAAAACTTTACTAGACAAAAGTATCCCCTCTCACCCATTGTTTTTAACATGTAAGACAAGTAAGACATGGGACAATCGCTCAGCTTTCCAGGGGCTCAAGAATTCAGCGAATAGTAATTTCACACTCAATAAATTCACATATCAGGCCTCCGCTGTGTACGTCCATCCAATCCTTTCACGCCAAGCGAAGATACACAGGTGCTGTCTTTCTCTTTCACATAGATATATTAGAAAAAGAACTAAAAATTTATCTCACGTTCTATAGGCAATAATTTCTAGTTTTATAAATGTAAAGCAAGTGCCTAACTCCGTTCACTTCAGATACTCATCACCATTATTTATTAGCACCTCAAAAACGTCATTGTTTGCTCTCCAAGTGTGAGATAACAGCCCGCAAATATATTTGTTAAATGTCCTTATCGGTGGTATTCATATAAAAAGCAGCTCTTCCATTAATTTCCCTTGTGCAACAATGCAGCTATAGAATTTTATGTTTTATGTTATGGTCCTGTGGTTATTTGTAACTTTCCAGCACAATCTTCGGTGTGTATTTCACTAATATCATAACGAACAGTAAAATAACTCCTTTGCTGCAGACACTAATCGATTAGCGTATATGTTTCACCTCTCACATTTGGTTCCCAACGTCTTGAAGCTTGGTGCAAGATCGTGATGTTGCAAATACTTGTAAGCGCCACCCGGGAACTGGGTGTTTGTGTTGTGCTCATCATTTCATCATCATTCGTGAAAAGTGGCGAGATTGGACTGTTGTAAAGAATGGGAATTTGTATGGGCGCTGATAACCGCGCAGTTGAGCGCCCCACACGACAAATACATCATCATCATCGTCATCATTCTTGTAAACAATGAATTTTCTTCCGCTCCCGCCCCCCTCCTAATCCCCCCTCTCTCTCTCTCTCCCTCTCTCTCTCTCTCTCTCTCTCTCTCTCTCTCTCTCTCTCACACACACACACACACACACACACAGACACACATACACATACATAAACATACACTAGCACGCACACACAAGTTACGTTTCTTTCGCGTCTGGCAGATACGATGATATTCGTCTCAAAGTTTTTGTCAATTTATGCTGAAGAATCGTTCACAAAGACGAAAGACAATGTATTTTCACAACTTTGTTGGAATAGTTTTTCTCAGAGACAACAGATCCATGTAAAACACTGCACTATTACAAGTGAAATCGTAAATCATCAACCTCCCTTGCGACGTGTGCGTGAAATATGCATATACCCTCCGCTTGTCGAAATTCCGATGTTCAACTGTTTTCCACACTCGTACAAGTAACCATACGAACTCATATGGTGGGAGTCAGTAGAAAATGATTGGAAACAGAAAGGAACTATATAAAACTGTTTAACAACCCTATTTAGTGGCGCGATTGGATATTCACAAACAGGGAAGATGAAACTAAGTACTATACGCAATTACTATGGAGTACACACACATCCCAAATGCAGCGGCAGCATGTCCCAATCGCCCCTATAGTAACGTTTACAATATCATCAGGGCCGCGTAGGCTATCTAAACTGCACCTTCGGCGGCGGCAGCAGAAATGCACTGCTGTGCTTAACTTAAGGACGAAAGTAACTTTAGCATAAGTATCACTGCTAAGTAACATTGCTCTATGAAACTTGGACCATACACAGAAAGAACAGCAACAGTATCGTGCAGACGAACAGAGATGATGTTTTCATTCAAAGACAGTCGCGATTATTGAGAATTCTCTGGACATTATAAACGGTGGGACGTGGTTCTTAGTAGTCTGTGATCACCATGGAGGGCAGCGCATGCTCTGCAAAGTGTTCCCACGCTGGTCACAAGGTTGGTAAGTTCTTGTGATACGGCGTGCCATTCCTTCACCAGTACTGCTGTCACCTGCTGGACGGTAGTTGGTGATGCGGACATACTGCAGAACGTCTCCCAAGCTCATTCCACGCATGCTCGATGGGATTTAAGCCGGGGAATGGGCAGGCCAGTCTATTTGCCGAGTATTCTCTCGTTCCAAGAACTCGTCCACCCTCACTGTTCGATGCGGTCACCCCCTGTCGTCCGTAGAAATATTGTCAGGAGCGAATGCACCCCGAAAAGAAGCACGTCGGAAAGGGGTATAGTATCACAAGAACTTTGACCGGCGACTGTACTGTGTTGAAAGATTTGGAGGTCTACACACGCATGCTAGACTATGCCTCCGTACGCCATAACACCTGGACCTTCAAAACGATTTGTTCGACAACGTTTCTGAGTGCATTACGTGTTCATATCTCTCGCCATGTGCGGGTACGTCCAAAATCACTACTCAGACTGAATCTGCTCTCATCCGAGAAGAGTACACATTAGTCTATTAGCTATGCTCTTGGCACCGTCTCAGACGGTGCCGTCGATGTGCTGGTATCAACAGTGCATAACGTACTGGTCGTCTGTCAAAGAGACTACCGTCAAGCAGTCACCGTGTCACGGTGGGGTGTTAGGTTGCGTGCCTTGCAGTCCTGTTTAACGAGGCTTGGAATCGCACCCACTGTTTGACGTGGGTCCCTTCTTGCCTTTTGCGCAATGTATGGGTCATTTGTTGCTGTAATTGACAGTGATCGACCACCTCCTCTGCGCAGCAGTGCCTTTGGTCCAGAACGCTCCCCACGCACGTGAAACAGTACGGTGAGCAATAACCGAACTCCTGGACTACACCAGTTACACTTCGTCCTTCTTCCAGTTTCACAATGATTCTTTCCCTTGCAAAGTCATCCAGATGTTGTCTCCGGGCCTTGTTGTAATGAAGAACACTACAGTACACCGTAACTTCTCGCTGATTGCCATACGCCGCCTTTCCTGTTGCTGCAGCTGCCTTGTGTTGCAGAGTTAGTCCCATTTGATGCTGTAGTCACGTTGATCTCACGCTATGTGACTCCCAACTTACTATGTACGACTGGGATACCTCTGACAACATGATCCCGCCCTTTCATTCATTTCCACCGAGCAGTTAATATGTTATCTCGTCATTAAGTTTTGCAGAGCAGTGTAGTTACACAGTCATTATTAACTTACAGATGTGAAACATGCGCATGAGGTCAAAAATTGAGGGTTGTACAATGAGCATTGGAAAGGTGCATATTAGCCATGAATGGGGGCCGAAAGAAAAACGAACAAGTGGATAAGAGAAAAGACAGTAATTGAGGGTGTAACAGTGTCTGTTACAAATCTGAAAAGGAGATGGGCAGAACATGTATTAAGACGAAATGATGCACCATGGAGTAACGATATTGTGTGTTGAGTTCCTGCGAAAAGATATAAAATAAGATAAGTTAACGAAATAAAGAAACAAGCATCAGAACAAAGTAAGCTGCATAAAGCTTAAGATTATAATTTATGGGGAAGTTTGGAAGAGACCTACAACAAGCACTAGATAATAATGGCTTCTGCTGATTCTGCTGTCGATGATGTTTTATGTCATTATTCACTCCTTTAATTTTCTGAAGAGAGAAATCTTTGATAGAGTATAACTGCTCTTGAAACTGATGATAGTTTTGTTCTTCACGGCTGTTAACAGTCCAAATAAATGAGATAGTGTTCTTGACTGCTGACAGGTAAGATAAAACAGCATTAGCATAATGTGGAACGTCACTTAAAAACACTAATCACCATGGTTATCACTATGAAGATATTCAGCCTAAGTTTACTTGTGGCAAAGACAATTCGATCATTGACCGTGTGTATATGTCACTAGTTAACTGTTATGAACGATTATCTCTTTCCTTCTTTCCCCTGTCGACTTCTTCACTCCCCTCCCCCTCCCCCCAGCCTTTCCCCCTTCTCCACCATTTTCTCTAAAATATGAGTTCAGAATGTTCTAGACGTTTCGAGCTGTCTCAGAGAGGAACGTGCTTGTCTGTGTCAGCGATTGTCTTTGCACAGGAAAACGAGGTTGCTCTCCAGACGGACGTCGTATGGAGTATATAATAAGCGGTAATGAGCGCCGTTCGCTGGTGCTAATCAGTTCGTAGCCGGGCCAACTGGACACCGGTACTGTATATATATATGACCATGAAAGCAAAGGTAGTTTTCTTTTTATATATATTACTGGCAATTATGCAGAAAAAACAAACTTAATTACGTATATAGACAGTTCATTCAGTCCGGGAATCGAGAACATCGGCCATTTTTGCCTATTATTAATATTGACAAGATATCGGACCGAGGGATTCCACGGTCTTTGAAAATGTTTTAATTTTAATAACATAAATTTGACATAAAGTCATGCAGGAGGCCGGCGACTGTCTTTGTAATAATTAGTAGTTCTCCATGCAGGCTGACAGGGTCGCAGAGATAAAGGTCAAACGTCACGTAAGGAATTACTTTATTACTTATATGAGGCCTTCGGAATTTATCCATCATCAGATATCCAGGAGCGATTACTGCACGTAGATATTTCTTTAAAGTCAGTACCGCCATTAGACTGTTTTTCATTTGCAGTGTTACATTTACACGATCATGATTTCGGCTTTAGCCATTATCAAGTGTTTTAATGTTATGCAGTACCTAAGATGGCATACTATCGTATTTAAAATACACTATTTAAATACATTATGCTATCTTAGGCACTGTACAACATTAAAACACTTGATAAAGGCACGTATAAAGCCGAAATCATGATCGTGTAAATGTAACACTGCAAAAGAAAAACAGTCTAATGGCGGTAATGACTTCAAAGAAATATATTATGACTGTGGCTCCACATTATGAAAAAAAAATTATGTACGTAGATATGGCGTTTCGAGTTGTGTGAGGCCGGCCGAAGTGGCCGTGCGGTTAAAGGCTCCTGGGTACGCCTTTCAATCCAGTATCTGATTTCGGAATCTCTGTGTGGCCATGGTGTAATCTAACTGAAATCCTCCCGTATCACCTGGCCTTTTCCAAGTATACCTCCTCTTCTTGTGATTCTTGAACAGAGTATTTGCTATTACTAGTTGAAACTTGTTACAGAACTCAATTAGTCTTTCTCCTCTCTTACTCCTTGTCCCAAGCCCATATTTTCTTGTAACCTTTTCTTCTACTCCTTCCCCTACAACTGAGTTCCAGTCTCCCAAGACTATTAGATTTTCATATCCCTTTACATACTGCATCACCCTTTCAATATCCTCATACAATCTGTTCATCTTCAGCTGGCGACATCGGCATATATACCTAAACTATCGTTATCGGTGTTGCTTTGCTGTCGATTCTGATAAGGCGCTGCAGTCTGGAACCGCAAGACCGCTACGGTCGCAGGTTCGAATCCTGCCTCGCGCATGGATGTTTGTGATGTCCTTAGGTTAGTTAGGTTTAACTAGTTCTAAGTTCTAGGGGACTAATAACCTCAGCAGTTGAGTCCCATAGTGCTCAGAGCCATTTGAACTATTTTTTTGAGTTGTGTGTGAAACAAATATTCGCAGATTAGTTGTTTCAAGGTGTATGTGAAACAAGTATTCGCACACAAACAACTTGAAACGCCATATATACGTGCAATAATCGCTCCTGGATATCTGATGATGTATAAATTCGGAAACGTGTCATATGAGCAATAAAGTCATTTCTTGCCTGATGTTTGATTTTACCATTGCGAACCAGTCCCCTGAACACAAAACTACTGAGTGTTTTAATTCCAAACTATAGGAAATACTGCAGTCAACCACAAGTGTAATTTACAAAAACAGCTCCGATGTTCTCCAACGACAATGGATAAAATAAGGGTTTTAATTTCCAAGTTTTACGTCGGATAACAAATGACAAAAGAAGTATTTTTTCACCTGATATAATTACAGATCAACAGTTTTCGGATTTTTTCATTCACGTGTACTGTGAAACCTTGCCTCTTGCCAAATTTCATGATTCTAGCCCGTCGGGAAGTACGATATGGATTTTGACAAGTGTTTGCGAATATCAAAATATGTGACTTAAGTGGCCGTATCTTTTGATTACATTCACTTAGAAGTTTCAAATTTTTACATCTTTAGCGGACCATGGACCTCAGTATGTGACAGAAATCTCAACTTATATGTCTAACCGTTACTGAGAAAAAGGGTTTTTAACAGTCGAACAGACAGATGGGCAACAGTTCGATTCTGTTAGGGTTCCTTTTTTTACCGACTGAGGCACGAAACCTTCAAAAAGGAATAAAATAAGGAAAAAGTAAAAGCGGCTGTCGTTAGCACATTTTTACGACGTTCAGGTTGCTATTAATCAGCGAACTAATTTTTCTGCTGCTGTGAGTTGTATCTTTGATTATCAGTCACTCAGGTGAAGCAAATGTCGTAAGTAGAACGTGTTCTCATTACACCACATTCGTTGAATATCTTTGGAGTGAAAGTTTAGGAGCTAAGAACGAAATTTTTTTTGCCAATATGCATTGTCTCTCATATCTTGTGACGACGTATACTTAACCTATGAAAAATAACAGTTTCTAATTACACGTATTTCCATTTGTGTCCCCATCATTAACTGGTCGTGCTGTTACTAACAAATAAATCCATAAAATCAGGACAAATACGTGTAACAATATAAAGTTTAAGACTGTACAAAATGCAAAAAACGGCGTTATGCCGAAAGTTACGTGACATTTCCTATTTGATGTTGGTGACATGTGCGGTATACTGTACTCACTCCTTAGATATTCCTACAGTGGGTTCACCAACTTAGAATCAAACTGACATCTTTCATTATAACCTAGACCTCGGTCTACACTACAAATCAGTTTGCCACCACAAACAATGTTACAAAACGTAAGATACAGGCAATATAAACATTGTCAGCTTTCTGTTCTGTCTGGATTGCACGCTCGCAGCGTGACAAAAGAGAACTGCAAATAGATTATCTACATACGGACTTATTCAGCTGAATTTTTCGGCGGTTATCTGTTATGAAAACCTTTTTACGCTCAGTCCCCCAAATAACAATTATGCCTTTCTGGAGTTTCTTGCATCATCGATTTACGTACGCATACTATAATGTAGCCAGCCATTTCTCGCTGGTAAGGTCGTTACAAAAAGGGTACTGACAATGCCTAGCTAAATCGCAAGAAAAAGGGGAATACGTATTAACATTCCCACAACACCAATTGTTTCTCATATCACGTGACGACGTATACTTAACCTGCCGCCGTTGGATAAGCAGCTGCCAGCAGCAAGTCGTATACTCTTAGCTCATTTCTTTGTTACATAGTTTAATTCTTAATTTTTTTGCGTGTTTTTGGGTACTTGCATTGTTTAATTCATAAATTTCGGGCGTATTATAGTATTTGAGAGTTGTAGCATTGCGTTTTAGTACCTGAATTATGTAAAATCGCGTAGTCTCTTTCCGCAGCCGAGCAGTGTGTCAGCAGTGCGCAAGTAGCAGCATTACTGCATTTACTAGGCAATCTTGTATTTTAACAATCGTTTAAATTTTGTGTCGAATTGTTTGTGCTCTCTGTGGATTAGTTCACACGTTCATTGCACAACAGTTTTTAGCATGGATAGGGACTGCAACTACTGTGTTCGGATGCGGGCTGAGTTGGCATCCCTTCGCTCCCAGCTTCAGGCAGTGTTGGCTTCGGTCACACAGCTGGAGGCTGTTGCCAATGGGCATCACTGTGGGGATACGGATGGGGGTTTGTCGGGAACGGCCAGCTCGTCCCCATCTCCCGATCGGACTACGACTGTGGCTGCCTGGGATACTGCCCACATTGAGGCTAACCCTCACCCGTGGTAGAGTGGGAGGTCGTCTCGAGTTGTGGCAGGGGGTGAAAGACATTCCGGAGGGCTGAACGGAAGGCCTCTCCAGTTTGTCTGACGAACCAGTTTCAGGCTCTGTCTCTAGCTGATACTGATCTTCGGCCGGACATGGCTGCTTGTCCTGTTCCAGAGGTTGCCCCTCAGTCTGCAAGATCCTGGCGGTCGCAGAGGGTGGGCTTACTGGTAGTTGGGAGCTACAACGTCAGGCGCGTAATGGGGCCCCGAAAGCCGTCGCCACACGGACCGTGCTGTCGAACGTTAACGTTGAGCGTGCCGAGTTCAACGTGCTGCTGAACGCTCAGGAACGATGCGACTTGTGCACACGGTACGTGGGCCCCAACGTGGTATACGCGATCGCAACGCACTCTAGCGGCAGTAGTGGGATGTTTCTAGCTCGTAAATCACACTGTTTACTCAACGGACGCGCGTAAAATTCCCACGTTAGCTCTCTTAAAACGCACATTTCCTTCATCGTCCACAAAAAGGAAAGTACCATGTCCAATCAATAAGGACACAGCTTATAAAAGTTCGATTACAAACAGTGCGGTACAAATTTGGAATACTTCTCCGCATAGATAAACATTATTTCATCATTCCCACATTTTAGTAAAACCCCAATGTCAGCCTTACTTGATCACTGTTCCTACCCAGTAGCAGAATCTTTGCAATATGTGGATTATGAAGCTTAACAGAAAAAGGAGCAAAATATCTTTATACAAGTAGCGCAAGCTGTCCTGTAGATTAAGCCAATCGAACAAAGTCACCTCTCAAAAAAAGGTGAACTTATATTTACATAACATCAAATATTATATTATATACTTATATTAAACTAATAATAAAGTATCAGAACCTAATAAAAACGCGAATGTTAGGAAAAAAAAGGAAGTGAAAATCTCCGACCCAGCTGGGAATCGAACCTGGGCCCCTTGGCGTGACATTCCGCCACGCTTACCACTTTTTTTTTTTTACAAATACATAAATAAGAGTTACATACAAGTTAAATGAAGGTGATAATAAAAAATAAATAAAAATCCGTATTCCAAGCGGATTTTTTTATCTTGTTTGTGGGAGCAGGAAGGCAGGGTAAACAAACAATCTTTATTCGTACAATTGTACCATCTTAGGAATAAGAAAAGGATCGAGAAAGCAAAAACAAGGCAAAAACAATTTGGAAGCCAGAAAATCAACGTAAAGGCCGCCCTTTTTTTTGTGTAACATGAATAAAGTAAATGACAATCCTAGTCACGGGCGGGAGTGAAACTGAAGTTATCATCTGCAGCACAATCCCTGCAGCACACGGTGTCGTATCATAAATCTGGCAGACAGCCATATAATCATGACCATTTCTGCCTTTGTGGGCGGCATATATTTATGTATTTCTCCTGCGTCGACCATGTAGGGCCAGTTTTCTTCTCAGTGTGCTGTATGCCAATATAACTGAACCGCGCAGTATTGTCTCTAGTCGTTCTGCTGCAGGAGTCTTCTCAGTTCTGAGACACCCCAGCTGTCGGGCGGATTGTGAAAAACGCTTCCTAAAAAATTGGAAAAGTAAGTCCTGTATTTCGTATGACTCCGTATGAGCTCGTGTTGTTCTTGTAAATACATCCAATAATCCACCACGGACTTAATATCGTACGAATACAAATATTTCGTCGCATGTCCAGCGATCCAATTGACCGCATACGTCTTTTGTTTGGGAAAAAAGGTCTTGTCCGGTAGAAAAAGCACATCCGATGTGATCTCTGTGTAGTTAGTGCGCCGAAGGAAGGCCAATATTCGACGCGTCAGCATCCAGACGTCCCTCGCTGCGCCACACACTAAACCATGTTCTTCCGTTGCTAACAGGCCACAGTTTGTGCAAAGAGGAGAATCGACCATATGAATTGTATGTAATCGACTCCTGGTCACAAGTTTACGGTTTATAAGAATGTACCACATCGATCTCGCTGCTGTTGACAGTAATGGAGTATGCACTGCACACCAAATGTGGTTCCACGTTCTCGACGGGTATTTGAATTCCATTACGTTGCGGGCATGGTGATCCATCAAGCACCTATAGATCTCCCGAGTGGTGGATATTCTCGTCGAAGGTACTTTCAGACGAACATAACTGTAATCAACAAGAAATGAGGCAATGTGTGCAAGAGAAGGCGAAATATTGCCCACCGCAATAGGGGGTTCGTACGAAGGCGGAACAAGTACTTCTATCAGAGCTGACGTTATGGTGTGCTTTCGGTGTTGCCAATTTCGTATCATCGCTCGCATGTAAAGCGCCAGAGCTTTGTTTCGCACGTTTGTGAGGTTGAGGCCACCGTTCCGGAATTGTAGCGTTAACGTGTCATATGTGATCTTAAATAACATACCAGTACTAACATAGTAACCAAAGGCAGCCATGAGGCGGTCTGCAATACCCTTCGGTATTGGTAGGATCTGCGCTAAATGGGGCAGTCGTGACGCTATGTGAACGTTAGTGTATGTCACACGCTGGATCATGTCAAAGGCTCTCAGTGAGTTGTTCCGTATCGCCAGACGAACATTTTGCAGAAGCCGCCGAGAACTCGCCGCCACTGACCGCCGTAGTGAACGGGTAAATGTGATCCCCAGACATCTCAGCGATTCCACCGTCTGAAACGGTCCCGGTACGTCTTCCAGACCCCGTCCAATGTGCATAATTTTGGATTTCGTCATGTTAATGACACTGCCTGCCGCCGTCCCGTAAGAGTCTAGATATTCAACAGCCTGATGCACTTCATGACCTGATCTGACAAGAAGGATCAGGTCGTCCGCATATGCGTGACAAACGAAGGAGGTCTCATTAAGCGCTATCCCAGTAAGTGAGCGCCTCATAACACACATCAGCGGCTCAAGCGCTATCGCAAACAGCATCATGGAGAGTGGGCACCCTTGTCGGACGGAGCTGTTAATAGGAACCGAGCCCGCTTCCCGACCGTTTACAATCACCTTCGACGTAGCCCCTCTTATTAGCCTCATAATGATGGAGATGAAAACAGGTGGAATCTCCATTCGGCTCATGACTGACGCCAAGAAGTCATGGTTTATCCTGTCGAACGCACGATCGAAGTCCACAGATATCATCGCTGCTCGCATTTTACAAGTTTCCGCAAGGGCGATAACGTCACGGTATTCACTTAACGCCGAGGAGATGTTGCTTCGCACCCCTAGGCAAGCCTGATCAGGGGATATTGTCCTGGATATCGCCAGCTTGAGACGAGACGCTAGTAGCCGTGCAAAAATTTTATAATCGGTGTTTAGCATAGTGAGAGGCCGATATTGATTAACACTGCGACTCCCCGCCATCTTCGGGATGGGAAGAAGAAAGCCCGTCACAAAATCCGACGGTAGGCGCATGTTTGGACTCATCGCCTCATTGTACATCGACACCAACTGTGGCATCATCATGTCCACGAATTCTCGATAAAACTCTAGCGTAATCCCATCTGGCCCCGGTGATTTATGGGCTGCTCCTTTTGTGAGTGCCACCTTTATATCGTCTTCTGTGAGTGGCTCCATAAGCGCTGCCTTATCCGTCTCTGTCAGTGTCGTTTGCAGATGTTGCAGTATCTCTTCCCCTACCTGACGGTCCGTCGGTGTACCGGCATAGAGATGGCGGAAATGCTCTAAAAATTCATTTGCAATGTCCTGTTGTGTTGTCAGTTGACGGCCATCTAAACCGTGGAGCACTGTTACCAATGCCCGGCGGTAACGCTTATGTTCCCGCGACACATGGTGCATCGAGGTACGTTCCCCAGTGATGGTGTCGAGACATCTTGCCCGTATTGGGATGCCACCCAGTCGTCGTCGCGTGATCGATAGGATTTGTGCCTTGACACGATGAACTTCCGCATGATGTTCTGCAGACGGCACCTGGAAGGACAGCTCACGAAGCATGGTGTAATAATAATCAAGAGTGTCTCTCTGCCATCTCGCCTTATCCCGACCATACTGTATTAGAGCTCTTCTTATTGCCGGCTTAGTGCACTCGAGCCACCATTGAAGCACGGAGGTATACGTTGGTAGACGGCGTTGACATGTGGCCCATACCTCCTCGACTCTCTGACGACATTCGGGGTCCGCCAAAAGGGACGAATTGAGTTTCCATGTCCCGCGGCTTCTCCACACACTTTGCCTAGGGAGTGACATGGTACAAATGTAAACCAGATGATCAGTAAATGCCGCAGGCCATCGTTCCGCGTCGACCACCTTATCCTGTAGGCCAACCGAAACATATATTCGATCGAGTCTGCTCGCCGAGTGACTGGTAAAAAAAGTATATCCCTCACGGTTCCTATGAATCATGTCCCAGGTGTCGCTTAACTCCAGATCCCGGCATAGCACATGCAATTCACGACAGGTATTGTAATGTGGTGTCTGGTCTTTTTGGGCTAAAACACAATTGAAGTCACCACCTATAATGAAATGATCGAATCTGCCGGTAAATAAGGGCACAATCTCTTCCGAATAATATCTCGCACGCGCCCGTCTGTTTTCTGTGCCGGAAGGGGCATAAACATTGAGAATGCGAATTCCATTAACAGTTATCGCCAGTCCTCGTGCCGAAGGTAGATAAGCCAGGTCTCGGACCGGAATCCCGTCCCGGACCAATATCGCCGTTCCACTGTCGTTGTTCGAGGGCGGCGAGGTGTAGGAGATGTATCCATGTACTTCCTGGAACTCAGGAATGTAAATTTCCTGCACCATCAGTATATCCACATCCGACACGTATATCATGTCCCTAAACAACTGCTGTTTCACGGGCGATCTAATGGTATTTACATTCACTGTCCCTATTCTGTATGCCTGGGGTCGAGTAGCTGTCATCTCCACATGATGTTAAAATGACAAAGTTTCACCGTGTCGATAGTCCCTTTGCACATCCGCCGAGGGTCGCCCGAGGAAAGTGTCCCTGCGGCATTAGGTTTCTTGAGATGCGGACGGATGCAAGGCCCCGCCAATAGAATGGTCCGCATCGGTGATGTCGTCGTCCTGCTCATACCAGCTGATACTATTGGTGTGCTCCAAATTTTCCTGTGCGGCATTGATGTGTGACATCTGTTGTTCTTTCGCACCTGTAGACTCTACCGCCGAAGGGGTAGCAGGCCCCTGAGCGGATGCGTCGTCTGAACGATATGACATCATTTCACTGTCCGAATTCATATGATCTGCGACATCCGAAGCTTGTGGTTCCGTGTCAGACAGGTCCATAGTGTTAGACTCGTCTGGGCTCCCTAGAAGAGAATGGAGCGTCTCCGCAGAGTTTAGTCGGCGCTTCTTGCGGCGCTTTGGCGAGCGTTGTTTGCGGGCCCTAACCTCTGCCTCTGGTGTTGGCGCATCTTGCATCTCCTGCGTTCCCGCCGCCGCCACAATGCCCTGGGGCCGTTCCACTTCAGCTTCCATGCCTATTGTGATGCTCTCATCCTCTTTCTGCGCCACCTGTAGTGTCTGAGATTGGAGGTTGGTCGGAGCCATTCCTTCTTCAGTGGCGTCCGAAGGCGCCTCAATCAACTGCGGCGTCGGTTCGATGGTGCGCTCCGACCTCGGCGTCACCTCCCCGCGAAGTGCCGTCACGTAAGTCATCGGCAGTGACGTTGGTGTAGTCGGATTCTGGAAGTCTCCGCTGGGGAGTTGCACGAGTCTCCTCTGCATACACGCTGATCGGAGATGTCCTTCACCACCACACCCGGAGCATGTCCGGGGCTGTCCATCATAGATGACAATAGCTCTACAGCCGCCGATGTTTATGTACGATGGCACATGTTTCGTAAGGGCAATTCGCACCTGTCGGACACCATTGAGCACTGGATAAGTGCTAAAACTTGCCCAGCGTTCGGCCGTATGACTAATAACTCTGCCATATGGCTGGAGTGATTCAGTGACCAATGATTCGGGTACCTCGAAAGGCAGCTCGAAGATTCGAATCGTACGCACGCCCAGGCCCGAATGAGCGACTAAAACTTCGCCAATATGACCATCGGAGTGTCGGAACTGGAATCCTCGTTTGGCGGCTTCAATGATCCTATCACATGCTGCGTCGTCAATCATCTTTACGTAAAGAGTGCTGCTCACGATTGATAAATGAATTCCAATAATCTCCGTGTAGTTGAGATGCACTTCGTCCCTCAAGAAACGTTCGATTTCGAAAGCCTTCGGTCTTGCATACTCGTTAAAGAACGTGAACTGTATCGCGGTTTTTCGGAAATTGTGTGCCATTGCGTTCGATTCAAACAGTAACACACGCGAGTGACGACGGTGTAAACACCGCTTCTTCCGCGACCGATCGCAGCCGAGACGTAAACAAGTCCGAGCTGCTCCGCGGCGAAAGGCGGACTTACTCACTACGCTAAACCGACAACAGGCTCCCTGTATTTAATCATATTATCTTACGCCTGCTGAAAACGTTAATCGTAGATAATTATGTTACTAATTGAAATTTGATTATAACAAAATGTACCAAGAACAATGCGTTTTGGGTGGATGTTCAGTGTGTGTCGCTGCCTTCAAATAGCTACTCTCATAATACGCAAGTTACAATAATTCTTTGCCTTCCAATATGATGTTTGTTATAATTTTATTGGATCGAATCACACAACTAACAACGGGTTTTCCAGTGATTCTGAATTTGCTGGTGCTCAGATACGGCATATATACATTTAGGCTTGAAATGAATGCCAATATGGCGCCTCACAACTCTGTACTGAAGGGAGATGGCGTGCGTGTGACATAGGTGGCGTTGTTCCGTCTCATTGGTCAACGCTCAGACGCACGCTCAGAATATCTGACACGCTAGATATTGCTCTGCACGTTCGGAAAGACTCCCGAACGTGCTATTCCACGCTATGACGTCAGAAACTCGGCACGTTCAACGCTCAACGTTCGGATGCACGGTCCGTGTGCCGACGGCTGAACGTGCTATTCCACGCTATGACGCTAGAAACTCGGCACGCTCAACGCTCAACGTTCGGATGCACGGTCCGTGTGCCGACGGCTTTAGGGATATGGCAGCAAGAGAGGGGAAGAAAACTAATGTACACTGCGTGTGCATACCGGGGGGAGTCATTCCAGATGTGGAAAGGGTCCTTCCGGATGCCATGAAGGGTACAGGGTGCACCCATCTGCAGGTGGTCGCTCATGTCGGCATGAATGATGTGTGTCGGTATGGATCGGAGGAAATCCTCTCTGGCTTCCGGCGGCTACCTGATGTGGTGAAGACTGCCAGTCTCGCTAGCGGGATGAAAGCAGAGCTCACCATCTGCAGCATCGTGGACAGGACTCACTGCGAACCTTTGGTACAGAGCCGAGTGGAGGGTCTGAATCAGAGGCTGAGTCGGTTCTGCACCCGTGTGGGCTGCAGATACCTCGACTTGCGCCATAGGGTGGTGGGGTTTCGGGTTCCGCTGGATAGGTCAGGAGTCCACTACACGCAGCAGGCGGCTACACGGGTAGCAGGGTTTGTGTGGCGTGGACTGGGCGGTTTTTTAGGTTAGATGGCCTCGGGCAAGTACAGAAAGGGCAACAGCCTCAAAGGGTGCGGGGCAAAGTCAGGACATGCGGGGACCAAGCAGCAATCGGTATTGTAGTTGTAAACTGTCGAAGCTGCATTGGTAAAGTACCGGACCTTCAAGCGCTGATAGAAAGCACCGAAGCTGAAATCGTTATAGGTACGGAAAGCTGGGTGAAGCCAGAGATAAATTCTGCTGAAATTTTTACAAAGGCACAGACGATGTTTAGAAAGGATAGATTGCATGCAACCGGTGGTGGCGTGTTTGTCGCTGTTAGTAGTAGTTTATCCTGTAGTGAAATAGAAGTGGATAGTTCCTGTGAATTATTATGGGTGGAGGTTACACTCAACAACCGAACTAGGTTAATAATTGGCTCCTTTTACCGACCTCCCGACTCAGCAGCGTTAGTGGCAGAACAACTGAGAGAAAATCTGGAATACATTTCACATAAATTTTCTCAGCATGTTATATTCTTAGATGGAGATTTCAGTTTACCAGATATAGACTGGGACACTCAGATGTTTAGGACGGGTGGTAGGGACAGAGCATCGAGTGACATTATACTGAGTGCACTATCCGAAAATTACCTCGAGCAATTAAACAAAGAACCGACTCTTGGAGATAAAATCTTGGACCTACTGATAACAAACAGACCCGAACTTTTCGACTCTAAGCGCAGAACAGGGAATCAGTGATCATAAGGCCGTTGCAGCAGCCCTGAATATGGAAGTAAATAGGAATATAAAAAAAGGGAGGAAGGTTTATCTGTTTGTTGTTGTTGTTGTGGTCTTCAGTCCTGAGACTGGTTTGATGCAGCTCTCCATGCTACTCTATCCTGTGCAAGCTTCTTCATCTCCCAGTACCTACTGCAACCTACATCCTTCTGAATCTGCTTAGTGTATTCATCTCTTGGTCTCCCTCTACGATTTTTACCCTCCACGGTGCCCTCCAATGCGAAATTGGTGATCCCTTGATGCCTCAAAACATGTCCTACCAACCGATCCCTTCTTCTAGTCAAGTTGTGCCACAAACTTCTCTTCTCCCCAATCCTACTCAATACCTCCTCATTAGTTACGTGATCTACCCACCTTATCTTCAGCATTCTTCTGTAGCACCACTTTTCGAAAGCTTCTATTCTCTTCTTGTCCAAACTAGTTATCGTCCATGTTTCACTTCCATACATGGCTACACTCCATACAAATACTTTCAGAAACGACTTCCTGACACTTAAATCTATACTCGATGTTAACAAATTTCTCTTCTTGAGAAACGCCTTCCTTGCCATTGCCAGTCTACATTTTATATCCTCTCTACTTCGACCATCGTCAGTTCAAAATGGTTCAAAAGGCTCTGAGCACTATGGGACTCAACTGCTGAGGTCATTAGTCCCCTAGAACTTAGAACTAGTTAAACCAAACTAACCTAAGGACATCACAAACATCCATGCCCGAGGCAGGATTCGAACCTGCGACCGTAGCGGTCTTGCGGTTCCAGACTGCAGCGCCTTTAACCGCACGGCCACTTCGGCCGGCACCATCATCAGTTATTTTACTCCCTAAATAGCAAAACTCCTTTACTACTTTAAGTGTCTCATTTCCTAATCTAATTCCCTCAGCATCACCCGACTTAATTTGACTACATTCCATTATCCTCGTTTTGCTTTTGTTGATGTTCATCTTATATCCGCCTTTCAAGACACTGTCCATTCCGTTCAACTGCTCTTCCAAGTCCTTTGCTGTCTCTGACAGAATTACAATGTCATCGGCGAACCACAAAGTTTTTACTTCTTCTCCATGGATTTTAATACCTACTCCGAATTTTTCTTTTGTTTCCTTTACTGCTTGCTCAATATACAGATTGAATAACATCGGGGAGAGGCTACAACCCTGTCTCACTCCTTTCCCAACCACCGCTTCCCTTTCATGCCCCTCGACTCTTATAACTGCCATCTGGTTTCTGTACAAATTGTAAATAGCCTTTCGTTCCCTGTATTTTACCCCTGCCACCTTCAGAATTTGAAAGAGAGTATTCCAGTTAACGTTGTCAAAAGCTTTCTCTAAGTCTACAAATGCTAGAACCGTAGGGTTGCCTTTTCTTAATCTTTCTTCTAAGATAAGTCGTAAGGTTAGTATTGCCTCACGTGTTCCAACATTTCTACGGAATCCAAACTGATCTTCCCCGAGGTCCGCTTCTACCAGTTTTACCATTCGTCTGTAAAGAATTCGCGTTAGTATTTTGCAGCTGTGACTTATTAAACTGATAGTTCGGTAATTTTCACATCTGTCAACACCTGCTTTCTTTGGGATCGGAATTATTATATTCTTCTTGAAGTCTGAGGGTATTTCGCCTGTCTCATACATCGTGCTCACCAGATGGTAGAGTTTTGTCATGACTGGCTCTCCCGAGGCCATCAGTAGTTCTAATGGAATGTTGTCTACTCCCGGGGCCTTGTTTCGACTCAGGTCTTTCAGTGCTCTGTCAAACTCTTCACGCAGTATCGTATCTCCCATTTCGGCTTCATCTACATCCTCTTCCATTTCTATAATATTGTCCTCAAGTACATCGCCCTTGTATAAACCCTCTATGTACTCCGTCCACCTTTCTGCCTTCCCTTCTTTCCTTAGAACTGGGTTGCCATCTGAGCTCTTGATATTCATAGAAGTGGTTCTCTTCTCTCCAAAGGTCTCTTTGATTTTCCTGTAGGCAGTATCTATCTTACCCCTAGTGAGACAAGCCTCTACATCCTTACATTTGTCCTCTAGCCATCCCTGCTTAGCCATTTTGCACTTCCTGTTGATCTCATTTTTGAGACGTTTGTATTCCTTTTTGCCTACTTCATTTACTGCATGTTTATATTTTCTCCTTTCATCAATTAAATTCAGTATTTCTTCTGTTACCCAAGGATTTCTATTAGCCCTCGTCTTTTTATCTACTTGATCGTCTGCTGCCTTCACTACTTCATCCCTCAGAGCTACCCATTCTTCTTCTACTGTATTTCGTTCCCCCATTCCTGTCAATTGTTCCCTTATGCTCTCCCTGAAACTCTCTACAACCTCTGGTTCTTTCAGTTTATCCAGGTCCCATCTCCTTAAATTCCCACGTTTTTGCAGTTTCTTCAGTTTCAATCTGCAGTTCATAACCAATAGATTGTGGTCAGAATCCACATCTGCCCCAGGAAATGTCTTACAATTTAAAACCTGGTTCCTAAATCTCTGTCTTACCATTATATAATCTATCTGATACCTTTTAGTATCTCCAGGATTCTTCCAGGTATACAACCTTCTTTTATGATTCTTGAACCAAGTGTTAGCTATGATTAAGTTATGCTCTGTGCAAAATTCTACAAGGCGGCTTCCTCTTTCATTCCTTCCCCCCAATCCATATTCACCTACTATGTTTCCTTCTCTCCCTTTTCCTACTGACGAAATCCAGTCACCCATGACTATTAAATTTTCGTCTCCCTTCACTACCTGAATAATTTCTTTTATCTCGTCATACATTTCATCAATTTCTTCATCATCTGCAGAGCTAGTTGGCATATAAACTTGTACTACTGTAGTAGGCATGGGCTTTGTGTCTATCTTGGCGACAATAATGCGTTCACTATGCTGTTTGTAGTAGCTAACCCGCACTCCTATTATTTTATTCATTATTAAACCTACTCCTGCATTACCCCTATTTGATTTTGTATTTATAACCCTGTAATCACATGACCAAAAGTCTTGTTCAAAAAATGGTTCAAATGGCTCTGAGCACTATGGGACTTAACATCTTAGGTCATCAGTCCCCTAGAACTTATAACTACTTAAACCTAACTAACCTAAGGACATCACACAACACCCAGCCATCACGAGGCAGTAAAGTCTTGTTCCTCCTGCCACCGAACTTCACTAATTGCCACTATATCTAACTTTAACCTATCCATTTCCCTTTTTAAATTTTCTAATCTACCTGCCCGATTAAGGGATCTGACATTCCACGCTCCGATCCGTAGAACATCAGTTTTCTTTTTCCTGATAACGACGTCCTCCTGAGTAGTCCCCGCCCGGAGATACGAATGGGGGACTATTTTACCTCCGGAATATTTTACCCAAGAGGACGCCATCATCATTTAATCATAAAGTAATGCTGCATGTCCTCGGGAAAAATTACGGCTGTAGTTTCCCCTTGCTTTCAGCCGTTCGCAGTACCAGCACAGCAAGGCCGTTTTGGTTAATGTTACAAGGCCAGATCAGTCAATCATCCAGACTGTTGCCCCTGCAACTACTGAAAAGGCTGCTGCCCCTCTTCAGGAACCACATGTTTGTCTGGCCTCTCAACAGATACCCCTCCGTTGTGGTTGCACCTACGGTACGGCCATCTGCATCGCTGAGGCACGCAAGCCCCCCCACCAACGGCAAGGTCCATGGTTCATGGGGGGAGGTTTATCTGTTTAGCAAGAGTAATAGAAGGCAGATTTCAGACTACCTGACAGATCAAAACGAAAATTTCTGTTCCGACACTGACAATGTTGAGTGTTTATGGAAAAAGTTCAAGGCAATCGTAAAATGCGTTTTAGACGGGTACGTGCCGAGTAAAACTGTGAGGGACGGGAAAAACCCACCGTGGTTCAACAACAAAGTTAGGAAACTATTGCGAAAGCAAAGAGAGCTTCACTGCAAGTTTAAACGCAGCCAAAACCTCTCAGACAAACAGAAGCTAAACGATGTCAAAGCTAGCGTAAAGAGGGCTATGCGTGAATCGTTCAGTGAATTCGAAAGTAAAATTGTACTTACCGACTTGACAGAAAATCCTAGGAAGTTCTGGTCTTACGTTAAATCAGTAAGTGACTCGAAACAGCATATCCAGTCACTCCGGGATGATGATGGCATTGAAACAGAGGATGACACGCGTAAAGCTGAAATACTAAACACCTTTTTCCAAAGCTGTTTCACAGAGAAAGACCGCATTGCAGTTCCGTCTCTAAATCCTCGCACAAACGAAAAAATGGCTGGCATTGAAATAAGTGTCCAAGGAATAGAAAAGCAACTGGAATCACTCAACAGAGGAAAGTCCGCTGGACTTGACGGGATACCAATTCGATTCTACACAGAGTACGCGAAAGAACTTGCCCCCCTTCTAACAGCCGTGTACCGCAAGTCTCTAGAGGAACGGAAGGTTCAAATGATTGGGAAAGAGCACAGGTAGTCCGTCTTCAAGAAGGGTCGTCGAGCAGATGCGCAAAACTATAGACCTATATCACTGACGTCGAGCTGTTGTAGAATTTTAGAACATGCTTTTTGCTCGCGTATCATGTCGTTTCTGGAAACCCAGAAACTACTCTGTAGGAATCAACATGGATTCCGGAATCAACGATCATGTGAGAACCAACTCGCTTTATTTGTTCATAAGACCCAGAAAATATTAGATACAGGCTTCCAGGTAGATGCTATTTTCCTTGACTTCCGGAAGGCGTTCGATACAATTCCGCACTGTCGCCTGATAGGCAAAGTAAGAGCCTACGGAATATCAGACCAGCTGTGTGGCTGGATTGAAGAGTTTTTAGCAAGCAGAACACAGCATGTTGTTCTCAATGGAGAGACGTCTACAGACGTTAAAGTAACCTCTGGCGTGCCACAGGGGAGTGTTATGGGACCATTGCTTTTCACAATATATATAAAGTGTCGGAAGTTCCATGCGACTTTTCGCGGATGATGCTGTAGTATACAGAGAAGTTGCGGCATTAGAAAATTGTAGCGAAATGCAGGAAGATCTGCAACAGATAGGCACTTGGTGCAGGGAGTGGCAACTGACCCTTAACATAGACAAATGTAATGTATTGCGGATTCATAGAAAGAAGGATCCTTTATTGTATGATTATATGATAGCGGAACAAACACTGGTAGCAGTTACTTCTGTAAAATATCTGGGAGTATGCGTGCGGAACGATTTGAAGTGGAATGATCATATAAAATTAATTGTTGGTAAAGCGGGTGCCAGGTTGAGATTAATTGGGAGAGTCCTTAGAAAATGTAATCCATCAACAAAGGAGGTGGCTTACAAAACACTCGTTCGACCTATACTTGAGTATTGCTCATCAGTGTGGGATCCGTACCAGATCGAGTTGACGAAGGAGATAGAGAAGATAGAAAGAAGAGCGGCGCGTTTCGTCACAGGGTTATTTGGTAAGCGTGATAGCGTTACGGAGATGTGTAACAAACTCAAGTGGCAGACTCTGCAAGAGAGGCGCTCTGCATCGCGGTGTAGCTTGCTGTCCAGGTGTCGAGAGAGTGCGTTTCTGGATGAGATATCGAATATATTGCTTCCCCCTAGTTATACCTCCCGAGGATATCACGAATGTAAAATTAGAGAGATTCGAGCGCACACGGAGGCTTTCCGGCCGTCGTTCTTCCCGCGAACCATACGCGACTGGAACTGGAAAGGGAGGTAATGACAGTGGCACGTAAAGTGCCCTCCGCCACACACCGTTGGGTGGGTAGCGGAGTATATATGTAGATGTAGGTGTATGAAAAGTAACTGTTTCTCATTACATGTATATCCATTTGTGCCCGCAGCATTAACTCGTCGTTACTAACAAATAAATCCGTAAAATCAGGACAAATACGTGTAACAATATAAAGTTTAAGACTGCGCACAAAATGTAAACAACCGCTTTATGCCAAAAGTTACGTGACGTTTCCTATTTGATGTTGGTGACATGTGCAGTATACTATACTCAGTCCTTAGACATTCCTACTGTGGGTTCACCAACTTAGAATCAAACTGACATTTTAGACATTAGAGACGAAGCAAGAATTCAAGTTACGCAAGAGAAGGGGTGACTGAAAGAAATTGCCTGAGTTTCTTTGAAAGAACGATTCTGTTATTTATCTTAGTCATTTTTGAAGAATCTACAAAAAACCGAAATCTGAATGACCGTGTGGGGATTTGCGCCCTGTTTCTCTCGAACTAGTGTCTCTGCATTCGTAACTTATTAACCGGCAAAGAGAACTGAAGAACTAGTCATGGTGGCTGTTCATAGCGTTTACGCCCGAGAAAGAGGGAGGAAGGTACGAGCTCCACATACTTTTGCTAGTGGAGCGCTGTCATACGCTCTCCGTCATTACGCTTATGCCCCGCATAGCACAACAATTAAAGATTAATAGGCACTTTTGTATAACAATACCCTTCGCACACTGACAGTGTGACAGTTACAGTTTAAAGTGTGTGGATCCATGTTGCTTCTCTGTACAGTACTGCCCGCCTTAACTCTGACGCTTCCTTTCTTTTTCTTAAAAGCGATGTCTTCTCATCCCCACATGATAACTCAATGATTTTGGCACATTTTAAAACTAATTCACTCAGAGAGAGGCACTGTTCCCAGAGCTTCCTTGCTAGCTTTGAAATTCATTTCCACATGGTAAAAACTATAATGTTTTAGCAAAAGTGGTACAGTGCATTTAAAAATTAATATAGCGTTTGCAAGCAGCTATAACCATTTAGTATATAGCAATACATCGGTGAGAATTACAATGAATCAAAAAAAGGTTTAAATTGATCACACAGGCAACTTCTAAGTATTAATCTGTACATTTTGAGGCGTATATGAAGTCGTCAACACAAACACATTAGAAATGTGCGTTTCGAGTTCCCACTGCTGCTCTAGCCCCTGCTAGTGGGTATATGGAATCGGAGATGTGTCACGGGGTTGCCTGCCTGCAGGTGCATATAACTCCGGCACTGGTTGTCACTATACAGGTGCAATTCTAAAGTGCTCAACAGAGCTGCATGGGTGGCACCGAGGGTGTTGTCGAACGGGGGAGATCTTAGAGGGACACTTCGCCATTTTGTTGACACATGTGTCAATGTCACACCCTTCCTGCCCGTCCAATCTCCCCTCATCGCGCAAAAGGAGTGTGTGAAACAGGAGATTAGACAAAGCATAAGCAGCGTTTGGTGCTTCGGATCGCCTCCAAATTTTGTCGAATGGTTTTGAATGGTCTCTAGTGGTACTACCCTGTTCACTAGAGAAAAATTGCAGTCGCGCCACACTCCAAATGGATGCAATCACGTTCACTGGGATTGCTGGTCCATGATATCCTTAGAGAAGGGTTGAATCGTGAGACGGGAGTCAGCAGTGTCAAATGTTGTCAAGAACGTCGTCCTGTTGCTTTTCACACTGTAAACTGACGTTTTAGGCCGCAAAATGCGAGGGAATCAATGTCCCAATGGAAGTAACTCCCCAGGAGTCTTCTCGTGGCGATTCCGAGCTGCGTGTGTCTAAAATTTTTTTTCGGCCATCTGTAAGGAAACTGTGTGATCTCAACGCTGGGCGTCGCGGATTCGACTTCCGTCGCCGAGCGTCGTAAGAAAGGGTGAAACGTTGGTAAGAAAGCCTGTGACGTTCTTCAAATCGTGTGACAAGACCTCGTTGGCGTTGGGCAGAACTGCGGTGAAATTTGATGCCATTGTGACATCATTAACGACCTTGTACCTCACAAGAACTTCTGAGCTCTGGTTTTTTTTTCGCATTTGTCGACACCTTACGGTTTGAGGACATCGTCGAGCCCAAGGATGATGTCGAAGGGCGCTACGCTTTTTCACTGTTATATATATAGGTTATAGACACCTTTGAGCCTATATAGAACTAAATAAATTCTATGTGTTAACCATATGACTAAATACATCCTCATTGTGTGCTATCATTTGCCAAAATCTCGTTTCGATACCTCGAACGGTTTAGGTGGTGTGAAGTACGTTATGAGTATTTCATTCTCGTGCATTTGCGGTCGGAAGTGAACGTGCTACGTAGATTCAATTTTCTCGAAATTAGACAGATAGAGACCTTCTCCCAAATCTAAAGAAAAATTCAATATCTTAGCTAAATTACATTCACAGCAACATATGGTGTAATATGCACCAAATGCAAAGTCATAGCGACTTCTATTTTTGGTTTCAAATTTTTCGAATTTCGCATAGTGAGATATTTAAATGCGAATATCACATTAAATATGACTTTATCTAAACTGGCATACGAAGCTATAATTAAAGTGAAAATCGTCTTTTTTACGATTAGTTTCTGTAAAATCATTTCAGAAAGACTGCAGCGCGTGCGTCTCGATTCTGTGAGCACACGTCACCAACAGGCGTGCCGAAAACGGGCAAAGAATCTTCCATTCAGGCCTCGCCGGCAGGCCGGGACCACGCCAGTCGGCACCGCTACCCTACTGCCATTGTGAGCTGCCTCGTTAGATAACAAGACGATATTTTCCGCGCTGGGTCAAGCCGACTCACACTGCCCCCCCCCGCCCTTTTACCCCTTCCTGAACAGGTAACACGCTTTCTTTCTGTGCGCATCCTAAAGATGTAGCAACATCCAAACTCTTAAGCCCAGGACTTAATTGATTTTTGACTTTCGAATTTTTAACATGATTTTTAATGGCATTTTTGAAAATCAACATTTGGTACTCAGTCATCAATTTCTGTATTCTAGAGTTTTTATGTACATGCACAGGACATAGAGCAACACTTCTGTGCATTCATTTTATGAGAAAGGATATTAATTTACATTCAGACTTTTTTCAAGTTTCAAACTTAAATTTCGTTTAATTATTGGTACATAAACGTGACAATAAACTGTACAAAGTACATCTTCGATATTAATGCATATAAGTATGCAAATACCTTAAGACTACTCCCTGCAAAAATATCATTGAGATTGGTTGATATTTAGCATAAAAAAGTTAGCATTGAACTTAGAAGTACAAACTTATGGGAACATGGATCTTAAAATTTTATTAAAAAATAAATGCTAGTGCAAGACACATACCCATTAAAATTCACTAGCACCATATGCTTTCCCTTTCTGCTCTTGTAAGGCTTCTTCTTGTAATTTCAAGAGCAGGGTAGCGTTTTCTTGTTTTGTTTTGTTTTTTTCCTTTTCTAGACAACGTCATGTGGACTTGTTGAGCTGTTGTCGATCCCTAGACGAGCAGATCTTCTTCTGGATGGGTGAAAAGGAAGTGCTAGGATTCCTGTTTCTTTCAAACATCCCGTGTTGACCTGAGAAACAGTTTCTAGAAGACGCAAAAATATCTATTTTTTTTTGTGATACTTAGACCAAATGCGCAAATTTTCATTTGCATTTTGTGTCTTGTTATCAGCCCATTTTGTCTGTTGTGAATCAGACGCAAGTCTCTGATAGGCACGTAATATCTTCACCACTTTTGTAGCTGTAAGTGTGGCATGGATCCTCGTGCATTCTGTATTTCAAACATTTCTTAAATATACTTATAATCTGGGTACAGTCAAATCGTTTTGTGATCTAAGATTAAATACCCCGAAGATATGAAATAACCATCAAAATTTTTTTGAAAAAGAATCCACATTTTAGGCTGTAGTTCCTCGTAAAGGAAAAGAAAAAAATAGAAACCGCATCCAAAAAGCCCGATGTCTCTTGTTCTCTCTGAATTTATCCCTTATGTGATGTAAAAGTAGTAGAGTTGTACTGACGTTCACTAGCTCGCGTTCGTCCATTTTGTGGCAATAGTGTGGCTCCTTGTAAACGTTTCTGGCCTGGAAACATATTGCCCCAAGCACTGCCGTACGATCGCGATTCGTGTGGCCGCAATGTTGTCTGGCAGTATTGTCGAGATGTATTATCGACGACACGCAATTTTTATCGCCCATCTAAACGTACCTTAACTCATCCATTCACCTCTCTTAACACTAATTTAGGTGATTCTCCTATTTCATACCTCTCCCTAAAATTATCGGTATACCTAAATATGGTTTGACAAGGTCTAGATGCTCACTATTATTCTTGAAATCAGTCAGCCCTTTCTGTTTGTTATAGGCTTCATCTAACATTTACCTACTTTAGTGAGACCCAGCATCCATGCACCATGTAGAAATTTTGTCTAAATCTACCAGTAATTCATTACGATCGTCCAACGACGACAATTTTCTGTTCACAACAGCACCATCAACGAATAATCTTATACTGCTGCTGATTTTGTTTGATAAATCGTTCATACAGCATTTGAAATATCAAAAGTCCTATTACGATTTCTTGGGGCACACCCGACGTTCGTTTTTGTGGAACATTCGCCGTCAAACACAACGGGTTCTATTAGTCAAACTATCTCTCTTAATGACAACGGCGTTCGTACACAATCATTGGCTGGTGACAAAACATTCACTGATTCTATTTACATAAATACGAATGTGTCGTTACTCTCCCGCTATGTATTCTATCATTTTAATTCCATATAATGCCTGAATGGAATAATTTTCCACCAGTGACTTTTCCCCACAATGCGGGCAATTTATGTGGGTTAATCTAACAATTTCTAACGGATTATTTGGTTTGGATAATATTTTTAAACATCTCTTCTTGCACAGTTTATTCCTCCTCCACCTTACGAGCTCACTGACAGCCAAAAGGATATCGTATTCTCTCTTTATTAATAATTTCGTATGGATGAAGACGCGAGATTATCACAACTTTCATCTGTAAAACAGGCACCAATCGTGTACAAGAGCTGACGTTCGTATAAAATCGATATGTTACCGGGTTTGCAAAATAGATTGACGCCTAAAATTAAAGCGGTAGCGTAAAAAGTTTTCCTAAATTCAGTTTTAATCTTCCACAAGTTACTCCCGTAAACTTCGTGAGTAGTACTGATTACAGATTATGAAAGGAAATAGTTATAGTATTGGAAAGAACAACGATAGAGTATCGTAAGAAACCTTCACAACTTGAATGGAGTCAACGATATGCAGTTCGAAGCCATGAAAAAATCTATTAAAAAGAGATCGAAGGCAGCATAGGAAAATAAAGCGGTTATCGGAAAAGTAACTTCAACAGTTTGTCGGAAATAAAAGGTTTCATTATATACAAAATCGAATCTGGTATCGCAAAATAAACTTTAGCTATGTAGTTTAAGTGGATACTGCAATATACAGTTATGAATATATATACAAATAGCGAATTAATTGAAGCGGTTACCATGAAAAGAAATGTTACTATATTTAGCGCAGAGTATTGAAAAAATATTCTGTAGCTGGAATGGATTGCACGATATACAGTTTTAAAAAGTCATCATGAACAAATTGAAGGTAGTATACCAAAATAAATTTCAACTTTATAGTTCATATAGAAAGTAATATTATAGTTACGATTGCAGGTACGATAACGTGCGTATCAAGCGCAAATCGAAGCTGTTATCGCAGTATGAAATTTATAAGTTTTCAAGAATCTAATGAAGGTCATCGGATATCTAGTCTTCTCAATCAAATTAAGAATAGTGAAACGCAGTCCTGGAATCTATCTATAAACTTTCACGCTATGTTAAAAAATGTTAGCAGAATCAGTCATTATACTCAGACCCGTTACCATCCTCATACTCCGCAATAAAAGTGACTAATAACACGCCTAAAGTTTACAAGCACACCGAAACAGAAAGTATTTTTTTACTTTTTTCCAACACAAAGCAGAGCATAGAAAAAAATAATTTCTTTCGAAACCATCGAAAATATGATGATGAACAACGCTGTGGAAAAATAGAATTCATAATACGCACCAAGAAATGTCGTCACAGCAGCCATCGCTATTACGTCAGTGGTCAAAGCCGACGGGATATTTCTCTCGATCCGTTGGAACAATCGTCGCTTGAAAAACCCTGAAAAAGCACAGAAAGCCAATGCATAATGCGAAGTGATGTGTACTGTTCAATCTGTTTAAGAAATGGTGGGACAAACCTGCTGCAGGTTTTCAACTTTTGTCACAGGCATCTCCAATAAGCGCCTCTTGTTTATTGCACTTGTATCTCTATATTGAACACTTCGTTTGTATCTTTCAAGGAACCGTAATACGCTGCAGCCCATGCTTTGAAAATAATTTGTGATTATTTCTTTCGATATTAAACCAAGTATGCTATCACACGTGAAGTTTCAGCCGCGAACAATGATCTTGCCAGCACAGAAAACCTATGCCATATATTGCTTAGTGATCTCTGCTTTCGACATCCAGCTATTCCCATAGAGGTATTGTTGACAGCACTGAGCTTGTTGTATTGAATTTTTTTTTGTGGCTTTATTTTCTGTTTTCGTGATGTGACTGCACCAGATATATATATGTTCCGTGACATTATAAAATTATATCTTTGTTTTTTTTGTTCCATTGTTACGGTTACGGTGTAACTTTAGGTTGCAATAAAGAAAGGAGCAATAAGTTATTTTTACTCCAAGATACAGTATTTCGTTCTGTAATTTTCTGCCAAACACAATTAAAGACATCAGGTTATAGGCCCAGACAAACGCATACATACGGTATTTCTTTCTGTTCTGTGAATTCATTGCTTTTATCGGAGTTTGATTCGCGTGAACCGTGTCGCGTAAGTTCTGGAACCGTCTTATTTCGCAAGTCTATTGTGGAAAACCTGCGTTTTTGTTTTGAACTGAGTGTTACATTCAGCCTACACTAAGATGGATAAATTGATAACGTAGAGTAACCAGAAATTTGACGGTAAAAATTTCCAGCTTGGGAGGTATCAGTTGCAAATTTTTTCGTGCTGAAAAAGTGCTCGATATCGTCGAGGGGGAACCGAGACCAAATTAAGCTGGTGAGAGTCAAACCGCTTGGGACGACTTAAATGCGAAGGCCATGCTCATTCTATCTACTGCGATGGAATTTGACCAATTGCAATCTGTTATGACGTCCACAAATGCAGCGGAAATGTGTGCCAGACTAAAGACTATTCATGAACAGCGATCCGCTGTTAATAAAATGGCCTTGAAGCAGAAATTTGATTACAAAATGTCGCCAACAGACACAATCGCACAGCACATCAGTCAAGTTGAGACCTTGGCACAAGCATTAGCTGATATTAGGAACCTGTTACAGAAGCTGACAAAATGGCTAAAATTTTTGGAAGTCTGGCAGCAAAGTTCGCAGTTTTTTCAACTGCCTGGGACTCGTGTGCTGAAGATCTACAAACGTTTGATAATTTGACTTTAAGGCTATTTAAAGAAGAACAAAAACTTTTACAATGTGATGTAAACTCAACAGCCTTCGCAGGAGTTAATGTGGACAAAACACAAAATTTCAGTTCAAATACCGGTGATAACAGTGCGTCTAACATGGTCAGTAGAAAAGACGTTTAATGTTATTACTATCACAAAAAGGGACGTCTTAAATCTGAGTGCAGGAAACTTTTAGAAAAACTTAATACGAAAACTGATACGTCTGAGCACCAATCATTGAGTGCAGAACATGCGTATGTTTTTGCTTCAGGTTGCAAAAAAATTTGGTTAGCTGACAGTGCTGCGTCAAAACATATGACGTCACAAAAGTAGTTTAACACATTTAAGCCAATTCAGTCGGATGACTCATTTGTCCAACCTGGAGACAACGCGATCATCAAAGCAGAAGGTTCAAATGGTTCAAATGGCTCTGAGCACTATGGGACTTAACAGCTGAGGTCATCAGTCCCCTAGAACTTAGAACTACTTAAACCTAACTATCCTAAGGACATCACACACATCCATGCCCGAAGCAGGATTCGAACCTGCGACCGTAGCGGTCGCACGGCTCCAGACTGTAGCGCCTAGAACCGCTCGGCCACTTCGGCCGGCAAAGCAGAAGGCATTGGATCAATTGAAGTACTGTCATCAGTTGAGGGCAAATGGCAACCTCGCACTATGGGACACATATTGTATATTCCTAAGCTAAAGAAAAATTTATTTTCGGTGGGAGCAGTCACAAAAAGAGGAATGAAATTTATTTTTGACGACAGCAGAATGGAAGTTCGCAGTTCAGGTCTAATTGCAGCAGGAATTAAGATGGACAATCAGTGTTATCAAATGTTGTTTAAACGTCCAGATGCACTACAGGCAAATCCTGCTTCCCTGAATTTCACCATGATCTGGCATGAGAGACCTGGGCACATTAATTTCAGTGGCCCAAGAATATGGCTGATCTGAACTTAATACCAGGTTTCAATACGAAGAGAGTTGAAAATCTTCATTGTGAACCGTGTCAGTATGGCAAGATGAAAAGAAAATCTTTTAATTCAAATTTGGAATCAAGATCGAAAGTTCCTGGTGAATTTATTCATGTAGATTTGAGTGTATGGATGAGAAAAGGAGGTGCACAATTGTACGTAGTTTTCAAGGATGATTGCACTTCATACAGGTTCGTGTATTTCCTTAAAAGTAAGCATGATACTTTCCCTGTGTTTTGGGAATTTCAGAGATTAATTGAAAGACAAACTGGAAACAAAATCAAAGTTTTGAGAAGCGACAATGGAACTGAATTCATAAATAAGCAATTTGAATATTATTTCAAGCAAAATGATATAATACAATAGAAAACAAGTCCCTATACACCACACCAGAACGGCCGAATTGAACAAGAAAACAAATCCATTGCTGAGTGTGCACGTACTACGTTATTAAGTCGTGGCTTGTCTCACGAACTGTGCGCAGAGGCAGTAAACTGTGCTCCATATACCTTAACTCGTCGACCATGTTAAGCAAACGATAGTGTTATGCCATATGAAAAACGATTTGGAAAGCCGCCTTCTTTAGGACACATGAGGAAGTTTGGATCAGCAGCATACGTACACGTTCCTGATAAATTTAGATCAAAATGGGATAGTAAATCAAAGAAGTTTATCATGGTTGGCTATGATGAGTATAGTACCAATTATCGCATCTACAATCCTGAGTCAAAGAAAATTACAATCTCCTGCAATGTCTCTTTCAATGAAGAACAAACCCATAGCTTATACGTAGAACAAAGATATACTGAATGTTACCTGGAAGACCATGCTGCAGAAGATGTTCAAGAGGAATCTGAAGAGGATGATACTGGTGAACAAATGAAAGAAAATCAAAAATATGTTCGAGAGAAATCTGAAGAGGATGACACTGGTGAAGAAAAGGAAGGAAAATCAAAGGATGAATCTGAGAGGTGGGTCTAATCTGCTCGTTTTTGGGACCAAGATGTAGCTTGTTCTGCCGTTATCTTTGAACTTCAAACTTTTGAAGAAGCAATGGCATAGAAAGAGTCATCAAAGTGGAAACAAGCAATAGAAGAGGAAATGACATCCCTGAAGAAGAACAAAACCTGGGACCTAGTACCATAACCACACAACCGCAAGGGGAAAATTGACCGCTTTAAAGCTAGATTACGTGTAAAAGGTTATTCACAACGAGAAGGCATTTATTATGAAGAGACATTCTCTCATGTGGTTCGATATGATTCAATCAGAGTTTTATTAGCCGTAGCAGCTTCACGAGATATGGAAATTAGGCAGTTTGATGTTAAGACTGCATTCCTGAATGGGGCTTTGAAAGAAGACGTTTACATGGAGCAAACAAAAGGTTTTGTTGTAGAATGACCAAATCATGTTTGCAAACTGAAGAAGAGTCTATATGGACTCAAACAATCACCACGTTGTTGGAATCAAAAATTCGTATAGTTTCTGACAGTGTTTGGCTTTGTGTAACTGAATGCAGACACATGTGTTTTCCATTCGTTAACAGGTGACGCTGATGTTTACCTGGGACTTTATGTGGATGATGGCTTGCTTATTTGTAAGTCTCCTAAAATACTGGAAAATGTTTTAACAGCACTGGGATCAATGTTTGAAATTACTGATGGCAATGGAAAATACTTCTGTGGATTGGAAATTGAACACAGTCCTTCTAGAAAAGAAAATTATATATAGACCAGCAAAGATAAATCAATTGTTTGCTTCAGAAGTTCAACATGGATGATTCAAAACCGAACTCGACTCCTTTTGATGCTGAAATCATGTTGCACAGTGGGCAGTGTCCTGCAAACCAATATGAGGTAAAGGAGACGGAAAGCAAACCTTATCGGCGGCAGTCGGCAGCTTAATGTTTGCAGCAACTGTCTCGCGGCCAGACATCATGTTCGCTGTGAGCATGGTGAGTACATAATCCAGGTCTCGATCATTGGCATGCTGTTAAAAGAATTATGGAGTATCTACAGGGGACCAGGGACCTGACCATAAGGTACAAAGCCGACTCTATTGGACTGGTGGCCTACTCAGGTGTCGACTTTACTGGTGACTGTGACACTCGTCAGTCAACAACTGGCTATGTGAGCTTGTTAGCAGGTGGGCCTGTAACCTGGTGTTCACGTCTGCAGAAATGTGTAAGCAGATCAACAACGGAGGCCGAATACATTGCAGCTTCAGACGGTGCTACTGAAGTTGTTTGGTTGCGTGGTTTTCTCAGTGAACTTGGTTTTCAGTTAGTCAAACCAGTAACACTCGTTATTGACAATCAGAGTGCCATTCGCCTGATTAAAAATAGAGAACATCACAAACACACCGAGCACATTGACATTAAATACCATTATACACGTGAACATGTTGAAAATAATGAGATTGAAGTCTATTATTTTTTTTTATAAAAAATTGGCAGACTTATTCACAAAACCTTTAACTAGAGACAAATTCATATCAAACAGAAAAGCTCTGTCAATGATCTCAAAACAAACTCAATAAAACAACAGCAGTGAGCTTGTATTGAGCCTTTTTTGTGGCTTCATTTTCTGTTTTCGTGGTGTGAATGCACCAGATATTTATCTTTATTCTGTGTGTGGCCGTGTTCCATGACATTATAAAATTATATCTTTGTTTTTTTGTTCTGTTGTTACGGTTACGGTGTAACTTATGGTTGCAATAAATAAAGAAAGGAGCAATAAGTTATTTTTACTCCAGTATACCGTATTTCGCACTGTAATTTTCTGCGAAACACAATTAAAGACATCAGGTATAATATCTCCATGGGTATTCTACGACACTAATTTTTTTTCAGCGGCCATGTGTACAATTAAACCGCAGCTACTTCACTGTAGTCTTTCACAGTTTATTTTCTTCGTAAGTGCTCTAAAATAAAATGAATGGCTCTGCGGGGATGAAATCAGTGAAGTCGTATACGAGTAGTCAGTTTGTTTCCCATTCCATGGATCATTTGTACTATGAATTGTAATGATGAATGATTCATTTTACATTCTCATTACACATTTTATGCTGATCATTTACAAGCGGTTTGTTTAAATACAGATATGGATTAGTAACTCCTACCACGACCTCTTATGCATTTAAAAAACTAGAAATTCTTCTACGGAACAGAATGAACTGTCAAGGAGAAACTTTTTCACTTTGTTTTCAGATTTAACGTTACTATCTGTCAAACGTTTTGTATCACTAGATAAGTGATAAAAAGTTTTTGTGGTAGCATTGTGCACGCTCTTTTGTGCTAAAGACAACCTTAATGTAGAATAATGTCATTTTTTCTTTTATTATCTGCTGTATGTGCTTCCTAAGAGTCATCAGACGCATTTCTATGGTGTTACGGCAGATTTGTTCAGTTTTGTTTTTGCAGTATGTAGCTGGACTCAGTCCAAACAAATACTGCTTGTTACGGTTTGTTTCGCGTTACCCGCCAGGTTAGCCGACAGCGCTAATACACTGCTTCCTGGACTCGGGTAGGCGCGCCACCCCCAGATCGAATCCGCCCAGCGGATTAACGACGGCGGCCGGTGTGCCAGCCAGCGTGGGTGTGGTTTTTAGACGATTTTCCACATCCCCTAGGTGAATACCGGGATGGTCCCCACATCCAGCCTCCGTTACACGGCTCGCAGACATTCGCACTATTCCATGGATTACGCTAGTCGCAGACAGTTGGGGTACTCTAATTCCGTCCTAGGGGGTACGGGGTGACGGCAGGAAGGGCAACTGGCCGCCCCTTAAACTTACATTGCCAAATCCGGTTAACATGCCGACCTTGCCTGACCACGGGAAAAGTCACAAGCGAAAGAAGAAGAATGTTTGTTTCCCGTTACAAACAAAATTATTTTTAAAGTCGAATTTGTGTGCTCTTTCGATGGACAGTCCAGAATTAGTCTAGTGCGGTACTCGTTTTATCGATACGGACTAACAGGGACATTAAAACAGAGAGAATAACCATTACCAAAGCAGCGGCTAGGTACTAGTGCTGCATGCCAGTAACAGTGACTGCGGGGCAGGGCAGTGCTGCAGTGCTGTTGCTGCTGGAGTACTGGTTATTCTTCGTCTTTTACTGTCCATATGAATACATATCGATAAAATAAATATCACACTTGAGTAATCTGGGACCACTCTATTGACTGAGCAAATAAAATTCCGCTTTTAAAATCAATTTGTTTATAAATGGAAAACATAACCGTCGCTTTCCGTCGACAGTGGGCGTGCCACGAAAGACGTGATGAGCAGTATTTCTTTAGACTTACTCCAGCTACACACTGCAAAAACAAAATTGCAAGTACAGGGTGAAGCAGAGGAAACGCATGTTTTTTGAACCGCTAGTATGCGGCAACAAGAGGGGGTATTGACGTAGAATGAATGTTGGCAGTGTAATGGTACTTTGACTTCCGCGCCTCCGCCAATACAAAGATATAATTTACGATCGCGCACCCAGAAGAGCGCTGCGCCAGCGACCGATTTTTATAAATAATTTTGTTCGTCTTTTTAGTTTTGCGTAGGTTTTTGTTTTTAACAACTAATTGATTAGACTCTCTCTCTTGTCTTCATACGAAAGACGTGTATTTTTCGGCGATGTGTTGAATGTGCTTTTGGGTGGAAATTAAAATTACATTACAAAGCGAGGTTGTTTCAATAGTGATTCGAGGTGGTTATCATCAAATTTGTAAATTGATCATGACAGTGACAACTTGAAGAAGTTTTCAACAGACGGAGAAAAGTGAAAGACGGGTCGTCCTACAAGAGAAATTAGGAGGACAGCCATGAAGACTACATTGTAATTAATACTGCGTATCTAACAAGATTATAAGGTAAATTTCAATTAGTTTCTGATGCTATTTCCGTACAGTCGCTTTTTGTAGTGTTACCGACCCGGTCTGCCATGCACGGTCAAATTACAGCACGATCTCAATCAATAATACGAAGTCCGCCTTATGCGTAACTGAAACCACCAAAATTCCAAACCCAATCAGATTTTCTATTTTCTATTTTTCACGGCAGAACCCTGAGGAGAAGGGAACACTACAGCAGACTGCCCATACAATTCAGTTTCAGTCGCTATCAAGGTTATTTAAAAGCTAAATCGGCTGTGATTGGCTGGCGCAGTGACGTCACTGTAGGAGCAAAGCGAAGCAGCGGCTAGCGCAGCAAGCGACTCTTACTAAGGACAAGCAACTACTTATAACACCAATAAGTTCTCAGGAAATTATTTAAAACAGTTGATTTATCTGTTTAGATGTTTGCAGTAGAAGAAGAGTGCCACTGTCTTGATTTCCGCTTCTGTGCTGCTGCTGCTTTCTGCATTTTATGCTTCGTATTGAGGAACCGCATACGAATGAAAAGTCGTGTTCTGACATACAGTTTTATAACGTGTGACGAAAATTCCGGATATTTAGTTTGGACAGCAGTGCATATTGTTTTCACTATATTTTTTTCCTTGGAAATACTATCCAATCCATTAAATTCATTAAAAATTAGTTCAAACTGAGACACCTTATGTAGCCACTCATCTGTTGGAACTGTAAGCCCACCGCGAGATAGAAATTCAATCCAACCATAATTTTCATTTGTTGGAGGACTTAAAATATCAGCAGACGGCGTTCCCAGTGTCTTGTCACAGTTCTTTGCACGATATGCAATGTAGCCAGCCAGGTAAAGGAATCCTTCTGCAGAGCAGTCACATCCCTCTTTGACAGCAGATTCTTCTGGTGCAGGTTGAACAGGAAAGGCAATATCTCGTAGCTCTTTTTCACCATCTATCATTTGCAGTGCTTCGCTCATGTCAGGCAAAATTCCTGTGAACAGATGTGACCTCAAAAATCCGTCACACTCATCTGCCTCTGCTGATGTGTCACTTGACAGAGGAATGTCATGAGCATTGTGTCCCAGCAGTAACAGCCGTAATCGATATTTTACTTCTGTTGGAGGAGGGTTCAAATGGAAATGACCAATTCCTCTGATCTGTGAGAAAAAATTTTCCTGGTTCAATCTTGTAGTTAAAATATATGTTACTTGTAGGAGCTGAAGATCTGAAAACAGTCCAAATAATGACCGAACAGTTGTCATAATGCTTTTCTGGAATGGGAGCAAGTGATTTGCATTGTCTACGGGCATTTTTTCGGCACATGTATACAGTTCTCTCAATAGTCTTTCTTGAACATCCTTATGTATCCCATAACCACATGATAACACATTCTTATTGTACTTCCGAGCATTCAGAATGTCAAATGCGTCGTTTGCTTCTTCTTCTTCAGGCATTAAGTACTTTATGGCTTTTAGCTGTGGTACTCGAAAAAAGTTGCATTGCCAAATAAACCCTTTGACGCTCTCTCCCCTTGACACTGAGATGAAGCTGTGACAGTTTAGGACACAACTTCATTTCACTCCTATCTAATGCGAGCAGTCTTTCTACAATAGATTTATTAACAATTTTCCCACTTGGAAGCTTTAGTCCGTCATCCAGAAAGTAGTTCCTCATTAATTTAAACAAATGCGGAACATCTGAAAACACCCACATTCGTTTATTTTCATACTGCGGATTGGAAAAGCAGGAATTTGTTTCTGTCACATTAAAATCTTTCCACACAGATCGATTTTTTGTTCCAAGGTCGCACACTACCGCAACAACATCGTAACGAACATCTTGTACAGAGCAGATAATACTATTTAACCGATCAGCTGTTATTTGTGTGTCAAAATCATAGTAAATGGGTTGCTTCCACCCAGAAACAAACCACGAACCATAACAAATAGCACGTTACTGTGTGGCCCTACAACACGATCTCCAACAGGATCATAAATAATATTGCTGTCTACATTCATTTCGTCGAATGATAGCACAGACACAAGTTCAGTTTTTGTCAATACAGATGAGTGGGCTTTCATTAGTTGCAAAACGTCTGTCACCACACCAGGAAAGCATCTGAAAGAGCGTGACGTCCATCTCTTAAGTGTTAACAGTCCTGGAAGTGGGAAACCGACCTGATTTCTTAAAAACAAGTAATACTTCCTAGACACAGCACGAAGTGTGACCGCTTTACAAATATCTTCCCTTTGCCATTTTGCTCGTTTCTTTCCACTCAACAAGCAGTTTATCTGTGTTTTTGAAAACAATTTGCCTAATATTTGAGTCACTTTCTCCTGCACTTGCTTCTTTTGACACTTTTGTTGATATTTTATTTTCTCACCACAAGCTTTCACTTTGAGTTTCAAACGCTTCTCACTACACCCGAGATTTGCACACATAGCTGTCAGTCTGCGGTTCCCGTATTCTAATTCTTCTATACGTTTACAGAGTTCGCTGATTTGTTTCCTATCAGTGTCACGGTCATCTGTCGCTGTTGACTGGTCTATTTTTCTTTTTTTCGGAGACACACTAACCAGGTGCTCAATTGCATTTTTCATTGTCTCTCTTGCCTGCAACCTGTCTGCCCTATTCGGAGAAACTGTGTCATCAGGGCCTGAATTTCCACTAACACTGGGAACACTTCCTGGTATATTCACACTCGGCACTGCGTCTGGTTTAAGTGTTTTCTTCGGCGGTAGATTGAGAAGTTCTGCTCGCAAGTCACGTAGATAATCATCGGATGTGAAAGGCAATGAACAAACCGTTGACGTCGCAACATTGATTCGATCTTTTCGGTGGCACTTCATAATCCAGGCCTTCTGCACTTTAACGTCTTTTTGGAACGAATCATAAATTATATCCGTGCCTTTTGTCTTTCGGCTGTACGACAGACACCCTGTTACAGCACACCCAGGCATTTTAACGCAACACTTTTACGGATCACCGCAACAACACCACACACTAAAGCAAAAGAACAACACCGGTAAAACAGCTCTTTTGGCGCCTCGACACAACGTGCTGCTATGCTGACATCATGCGCAGAACGACGAAATATTCGCCGATCTGTGCAGGCCATTTGGGCCGCCCCTGGGTCGCTATGGAGTGTAGGAGCGTAGAGCATCGTGTGTTCGTTGTCGAGCAGTACTTTAGAAACAATGATTCCGTAGTCACAGTGCATCGTCTTTTCAGTCAAAGTTTTAGAGTTGGATGTCGAGGTGCAGCGCCTGATCCAAATATTGTACTCCGATGTGTTGCAGCGTTTAGTAGTACTGAATCTGTGATGAAAAAGAAACCACCTGGTCTTCCTCGTTCAGTTCGTACTCCGGAAAATGTAGACCGAGTGAGAACGGCAGTTCTTGCTAGTTCGAAACGATCGGCTAGGCGACAGGGTGTAGCGCTGGGTATATCACGTCGTTCGCTTAACCGCATCTTACATCATGATCTTAAGTTTCACCCGTACAAGATAATGACCGTCCAGCAGCTTAGTGAAGGGGATTTTGTGCAGCGCAGAGTGTTTTGTGGCGTAATGGACGAAATTTTTACGGAAGATGCAGAATGCTACAGTCTTCATGAGTGATGAAGCACATTTTCATGTAGACGGTTAAGTCAATGTTCAAAATTGTCGGTATTGGGCTCCGGAGAACCCACAAGAATTACACTAAATACCTCTCCACAGTCTAAAAGTAACAATGTGGTGCTGCATTTCAAAGATGGGGATTGTTGGACGCTATTTTTTAGAAGAGGAAGGAACTGCAGTTACTGTTACATCAGTGCGTTACGTTAAAATGTTAAACAACATTCTTCGTCCAGAATTTGAAAGGCGTCAAGTGAACCTGAGAGAAATATGGTTTCAGCAGGACGGTGCCACACAGCTCACACGGTGAGAGCATCCATGGAAGTGGTTCGACAAATGTTCCCAGGACATGATATTTCAAGATATGGTGATGCTTATTGGCTCCCTCACTCACCCGATTTGTCGATATGCGACTTATTTTTGTGGGGATATATAAAATCAAAAGCCTACATGAACAAGTCTCGCACAATCGATGACCTGAAAGATTCCATTCGTCAGGAAACTGAAGCCGTGCCGAATGAAATGTTGGAGAGAGCCATGCGTAACTTTCGGGAGAGGGTCAAAATTTGTATCCAGCAAGAAGGGTGTCATCTCTAAGACATTATTTTTCGAACCTAATTAAAGTGTGTATATTTCAAAACTGCATTAAAAAAATTTGTCGCTTAATGCTTGTTTTTATTAATTTTATCAAACCGTGTCCCAGTAGTACTATAGTGAAAAACATGCGTTTCCTCTGCTCCATCCTGTATGTGCCAAAACTCCAGAGAGAGAGAGGAAAAAAAAAAAAGAACGGCGCCTGACGACTCTTAGGAGTGAGACCCGTTATATATAAAATGAAATAGCATTTCAGCTCTTCTTATGATAAACATTCATTCATGGTACATCACAATCTGCCTAACGATGTGTGGAAGGGGATATTTTGGATACTTATGACATATTCTCCCTCTCATTCTCTGATGTCCACAAGAAAAGTCTAATAAGTCTTCCTATGAGCTCTAATCTTTTATTTACTCTGTTGATTACTCGCTAGCTATTTATGTGGGAAAAAAGCAATGAGATGCTTCACTCACCTTGGAACGTACGTTCCTAGAGTTACAGTAACACTCTCCGTGACGTTCAACAGGTCTCTTATAATGTCTGCCTCTGGTGTTTGTTGAGCATATCAGGTATGCCCACGCGCCAACTAAACGATCCTGTGACGAAAGGCTCTTTATTCTTTGGATTTTCCTTATCTCCTCTATTAATCTTACCTGGTAAGTATTCCAGATTGCTGAAGGATAGTGAAAAATTGGTCGATCGAGGATTTTGTAAGCTACCCCTTTTGTGGGTGAATTACATTTTCATTTCAGTGAATCTCAGTTTGGCATCTATTTTTCCTGCAACTAGTTTTATGTAGCCGTTACACTTTAAATAGTTCCTGACACATACTTCTGTGTACCTTACTGCCAGTAGTGTTTCCAGTGATTATTCCACAAAAATACATTCGATCAATAATTAGTGTCACTGTTTATTATTGCTCAATGCGCTGCATTTCCTTATGTTGAGGGGCGTAATCTATGCACATCGTGAGTCTGGTACTTGTTTTGTGATCCTCTTGCCTTCGTGGCGTTGGAAAGTAACCTTTCTCGAGGGGAGAAATCTCATATCAATAACGTAAACTCTGTCCTGTTTCTTTCTCTGTTTTATCTCTTTGTTACGCGTTTTTGAGGTCAGCCCGTCGTGCGGCCGTAATCACGTCGAACACCTTTTCACGCGAACCACCGGAGTGCAAATGACAGCTCTGCCAATACACTGCCCTATCAAACCTTGTGTACGCGATACTGCCGCCATCACTGTATGTGCATATCGTTATCCCATGACTTTCTGTCGAGTCAGAAGAGCCAAAGAAACTGGTACATCTGCCTAATATCGTGTAGGGTCCCCGCTAGCATGCAGAAGTGCCGCAACACGCCGTGGCATGGACTCGACTAACGTCTGAATTAGTGCTGGAGGGAACTGACACCATGAACCCTGCAGGGCTGTCCATAAATCCGTAAGAGTACGAGGTGGTGGGGATCTCTTCAGAACAGCACGTTGCAAGGCATCCCAGATATGCTCAATAATGTTCATATCCGGTGGTTTGGTGGCCAGCGTAAGTGTTTAAACTCAGAAGAGTGTTCCTGGACCACTCTTTAGCAATTCTGGACGTGTGGGTGTCGCATTGTCCTGCTGGAATTGACCAAGTCCTTCGGAATGCACAATAGACATGAATGGATGCAGGTCATCAGATAGGATGCTTACGTACGTGTCACCTGTCAGAGTCGTATCCAGACGTATCAGGGATCCCATATCACTCCAGCTGCACACGCCGCACACCATTACAAAGCAATCGCAGCTTGAACACTCCATTACTGACCTGCAGGGTCCACGGATTCATGAGGTTGTCTCCATACCCGTACACGTCCATTCGCTCGATACAATTTGAAACGAGACTCGTCCGACCAGGCAGCACATTTCGAGTCATCAACAGTCCTATGTCGGTGTTGACGGGCCCAGACGAGGCATTGATCTCAGTGTCGGGCTCTCATCAAGGGTACACGAGTGGGCCTTTCTCTGTGGAGGCCTACATCGATGATGTGTACTGTAGGTTTCTAGAAGAGCGTAGAGTTCCAAAAGATTGGAAAACGGCACAAGTCATCCCTGTTTTCAAGAAGGGACGTCGAACAGATGTGCAGAACTATAGACCTATATCTCTAACGTCGATCAGTTGTAGAATTTTGGAACACGTATTATGTTCGAGTATAATGACTTTTCTGGAGACTAGAAAGCTAATATGTAGGAATCAGCATGGGTTTCGAAAAAGACGATCGTGTGAAACCCAGCTCGCTCTATTCGTCCACGAGACTCAGAGGGCCATAGACACGGGTTCACAGGTAGATGCCGTGTTTCTTGACTTCCGCAAGGCGTTTGATACAGTTCCCCACAGTCGTTTAATAAACAAAGTAAGAGCATATAGACTATCGGACCAATTGTGTGATTGGATTGAAGAGTTCCTAGATAACAGAACGCAGCATGTAATTCTCAATGGAGAGAAGTCTTCCGAAGTAAGAGTGATTTCAGGTGTGCCGCAGGGGAGTGTCGTAGGACGTAGCTATTACAATATATATATAAATGACCTTGAGGATAACATTGGAAGTTCACTGAGGCTTTTTGCGGATGATTCTGTAGTATATCGAGTGGTGGTAACAATGGAGAATTGTACTGAAAGGCAGGAGGATCTGCAACGAATTGATGCATGGTGCAGGGAATGGCAATTGAACCTCAATGTAGACAAGTGTAATGTGCTGCGAATACATAGAAAGAAAGATCGTTTATCATTTACCTACAATATAGCAGGTCAGCAACTGGAAGCAGTTAATTCCCTAAATTATCTGGGAGTAGGCATTAGGAGTGATCTAAAATGGAATGACCATATAAAACTAATCGTCGGTAAAGCAGATGCCAGACTGAGATTCATTGGAAGAATCCTAAGGAAATGCAGTCCGAAAACAAAGGAAGTAGGTTACACTACACTTTTTCGCGCACTGCTTAAATACTGCTCACCGGTGTGGGATCCGTACCAGATAGGGTTGATATAAGAGATAGAGAAGATTCAATGGAGAGCAGCGCGCTTCGTTACAGGATCATTTAGTAATCACGAAAGCGTTACGGAGATGATAGATCTTAAACCAGAGGCTCAGGCGATTCTGCGGAGATCTGGGGTGCAAATTTCTCGACTTCCGCTATCGGTTGGAGAAATGTAGGGTCCCCCTGAATAGGTCTGGCGTGCACTACACGCCGGAAGCGACTACAAGGGTAGCGGAGTACGCGTGGAGTGCACATGGGGGTTTTTTAGGTTAGAGAATTCCCTCCCTAGGCCCGACAAGATGCCTCCTGAGACGCGGCAAGGTAGGAGTAGGCAAAATGCAACAGGGAATAACAGTATTAATGTGCTAATAGTAAAGTGCAGGAGCGTCTATAGAAAGGTCCCAGAACTGCTCTCATTAATAAACGGTCACAACGCCCATATAGTACTAGGGACAGAAAGTTGGCTGAAACCAGACGTAAACAGTAATGAAATCCTAAACTCAGATTGGAATGTATACCGCAGAGACAGGCTGGACAGTGAAGGGGGAGGCGTGATTATAGCGATAAGAAGTGCAATAGTATCGAAGGAAATTGACGGAGATCGGAAATGTGAAATAATTTGGGTGAAGGTCACGGTTAAAGCAGGCTCAGACATGGTAATTGGATGTCTCTATAGGCCCCCTGTCTCAGCAGCTGTTGTGGCTGAGCACCTGAAGGATGATTTGGAAAATATTTCTAGTTGATTTCCCCACCATGCTATAGTTCTGGGTGGAGATTTTAATTTGCCGGATATAGACTGGGAGACTCAAACGTTCATAACGGGTGGCAGGGACAAAGAATCCAGTGAAATTTTTTTAACTGCTTTATCTGAAAACTACCTTGAGCAGTTAAACAGAGAACCGACTCGTGGCGATAACATATTAGACCTTCTGGTGACAAACAGACCCGAACTATTTGAAACAGTTAACGCAGAACAGGGAATCAGCGATCATAAAGCGGTTACTGCGTCGATGATTTCAGCCGTAAATAGAAATATTGAAAAAGGTAGGAAGATTTTTCTGTTTAGCAAAATTGACAAAAAGCAGGTTACAGAGTACCTGACGGCTCAACAAAAAAGTTTTGTCCCAAGTACAGATAGTGTCGAGGATCAGTGTACAAAGTTCAAAACCATCGTACAATATGCGTTAAATGAGTATGTGCTAAGCAAGGTCGTAAGAGATGGAAAAGAGCCACCGTGGTACAACAACCGAGTTAGAAAACTGCTGCGGAAGCAAAGGGAACTTCACAGCAAACATAAACATAGCCAAAGCCTTGCAGACAAACAAAAATTACGCGAAGCGAAATGTAGTGTGAGGAGGGCTATGCGAGAGGCGTTCAATGAATTCGAAAGTAAAGTTCTATGTACTGACTTGGCAGAAAATCCTAAGAAATTTTGGTCTTATGTCAAAGCGGTAGGTGGATCAAAACAAAATGTCCAGACACTCTGTGACCAAAATGGTACTGAAACAGAAGATGACAGACTAAAGACCGAAATACTAAATGTCTTTTTCCAAAGCTGTTTCACAGAGGAAGACTGCACTGTAGTTCCTTCTCTAGATTGTCGCACAGATGCCAAATGGTAGATATCGAAATAGACGACAGAGGGATAGAGAAACAATTAAAATCGCTCAAAAGAGGAAAGGCCGCTGGACCTGATGGGATACCAGTTCGATTTTACACAGAGTACGCGAAGGAACTAGCCCCCCTTCTTGCAGCGGTGTACCGTAGGTCTCTAGAAGAGCGTAGCGTTCCAAAGGATTGGAAAAGGGCACAGGTCATCTCCGTTTTTAAGAAGGGACGTCGAAGAGATGTGCAGAACTACAGACCTATATCTCTAACGTCGATCAGTTGTAGAATTTTGAAACACGTATTATGTTCGAGTATAATGACTTTTCTGGAGACTAGATATCTACTCTGTAGGAATCAGCATGGGTTTCGAAAAAGATGGTCGTGTGAAACCCAGCTTGCGATATTCGTCCACGATATTCAGAGGGCCATAGACACGGGTTCCAAGGCAGATGCCGTGTTTCTTGACTTCCGCAAGGCGTTCGATACAGTTCCCCACAGTCGTTTAATGAACAAAGTAAGAGCATATGGACTATCAGACCAATTGTGTGATTGGATTGAAGAGTTCCTAGATAACAGAACGCAGCATGTAATTCTCAATGGAGAGAAGTCTTCCGAAGTAAGAGTGATTTCAGGTGTGCCGCAGGCGAGTGTCATAGGACCGTTGCTATTCACAATATACATAAATGACCTTGTGGATGACATCGGAAGTGCACTGAGGCTTTTTGCAGATGATGCTGTGGTGTATCGAGAGGTTGCAACAATGGAAAATTGTACTGAAATGCAGGAGGATCTGCAGCGAATTGACGCATGGTACAGGGAATGGCAATTGAATCTCAATGTAGACAAGTGTAATGTGCTGCGAATACACAGAAAGAAAGATCGTTTATCATTTAGCTACAAAATAGCAGGTCAGCAACTGGAAGCAGTTAATTACATAAATTATCTGGGAGTACGCATTAGGAGTGATTTAAAATGGAATGATCATATAAAGTTGATCGTCAGTAAAGCAGATGCCAGACTGAGATTCATTGGAAGAATCCTAAGGAAATGCAATCCGAAAACAAAGGAAGTAGGTTACAGTACACTTGTTCGCTCACTGCTTGAATACTGCTCAGCAGTCTGGGATCCGTACCAGATAGGGTTGATAGAAGAGATAGAGAAGATCCAACGGAGAGCAGTGTGCTTCGTTACAGGATCATTTAGTAATCGCCAAAGCGTTACGGAGATGGTAGATAAATTCCAGTGGAACACTCTGCAGGAGAGACGCTCAGTAGCTCGGTACGGGCTTTTGTTAAAGTTTCGAGAACATACCTTCACAGAAGAGTCAAGCAGTATATTGCTCCCTCCTACGTATATCTCGCGAAGAGACCATGAGGATAAAACCAGAGAGATTAGAGCCCACACAGAAGCATACCGACAATCCTTCTTTCCACGAGCAATACGAGACTGGAATAGAAGGGAGAACCGATAGAAGTACTCAGGGTACCCTCCGCCACACACCGTCAGGTGGCTTGCGGAGTATGGATGTAGATGCAGATGTGGGTGTTTCATTAAATGGCTCGCACGCTGACACTTGTTGATGGCCCCGCACTGAAATTTGCAGCAAGCTGCGGAAGGGTTGCACTTCTGTCACGTTGAACGATTCTCTTCAGTCGTCGTTGGTCCCGTTCTTGCAGCATCTTTTTCTGGCCTCAGTGTTGTCGGAGATTTGATGTTTTACTGGATTCCTGATATTCACGGTACACTCGTGAAATAATTGTACGGTAAAATTGCCACTTCATTGCTACCTCAGAGATGCTGTGTTCCATCGCCTAATGCCCTTAAATCTTGATAAACTGCCATTGTAGCAGCAGTAACCGATCTAACAACTTCGCCAGACACTTGTTGTCGTATATAGGAGTTGCCGACCGCAGCACCGTCTTCTGCCTGTTTACATATCTCTGTATTTGAATACGCGCGCCTATACCAGTTTCTTTGGCACTTCAGTGTAGAAATTCCATTACTGGTAGCGATGGCGTTGCGAGTTGATTAACAGAACAGCAGATACTGGTACATGAAATCATGAAGTCATATGGGTGTCCAACTAAAAGTCGTCGAAGTAGTAAAGACAGTTTATTTTTTTCCGTGTGTAAAGTACAGCAGTCTTAATGCCGTTTTGCTGTAGTCAGCATCCATGGATGCAACCTGGTCCCGGAATGTTGGGAGTGTGCTGGGCTCAGTATGTGGCCTTCGAAAGCATTGCCCTGTCGTGCAAGGCAGCCTGGCGAGCGATGTGCGGCGTCAGGACCCTAGCAGGTGGCCAGCACGCTGTGACGAAAAGTCCCGTGGATGGCGCTCTCGACGACTGCTGCATATGCGCAGCTGGCGCAGGTAAATCCCCGCACATGTAGGTGAACCGAAGACCCCAGTGAGGATACATCGGCAGTGGCATGCATGCTCGAAGGAAAATTTCTTCGCACTATGTAGGACAACACAGGCACTGCGCTACAACACAGTACCTCACTCCATAGCAGAGCGAGGTGACAATTGAAAAACTGCCTCAGGCTGTGCGGGAATCACGGCAGTGTACTTCAGCGTGGCATGTGTAGACACCAGGACAAATGAAGGTTTGTGTCGCTCCTGGAAGCGTGCTCGGATAGCCGATGTGGTAGGGTGACCGCTCTCGACAAGAGGGAAATCCGGGTTCGAGTCCCGGTCCAGAACAAATTTTCATTTGTTCTGAAACATTCTACAGCTGAGGCGCAGCGTAATCGCAATGTGGGAATCAGTTCTTAAGTGAAGTACCATACGGACTATAAGATGCAGTCTTTTCTTCGGAAAATTGTCTCCAAAATTCAGGTTCGGCTTATACTCGGAATATAAAAATATACCATCGGTGACCATGCAGCTCGTTAGAATGAAATTACAATGAAATGAACACCCTTAGCTGCTTACAGGCGTTGACGAACGTCAACGTGGACAGATTAAAATGTGTGCCCCGACCGGGACCAGAACCCGGGATCTCCTGCTTACATGGCAGACGCTCTATCCATCTTCTTTTTTTTTTTTTTTTTTTAATTATATTTTTATCGTTTTCGTTCGTTGTATCTGCTCTTTTTTTTCATAAAAATATTTATTAAAAAAACAAAGCTACACATTCCAAATACATACTAAGTTATACATACATGAAGTTATTTAAACAAAACGGTTTGATCAGTTCAATTACGCTGACGTTAAGGAAAGACAACAGAAGATTGTGTTACTGACTAAATTACCAGAAAGAATTACGTTAAACATCAAGAAATTTTTTTTTAAAGGCATTCGAACTTCAATCTGAAGAAGTAAGATCTGCACTTTGAATTACGTGAGCTGCAATCTTTACAGAAGCATAATTTCTTTATGATGGATATCAGCAAGTTCGTGGGATAATTTTAAATATAAAACAATTTAATAATCGTATTACGCAATTTCTGAAATACTTGAGAATGGCGGAAAGGAGATATATAATAAAGTTGACTAGCCTTCCAACTACACTTTCTGGACATTAATGGAATCTTAAGTATCTGAAGTGATCAGATCTATATAATCAGACTTTCACTGCGAAACTGACTTACACATCACAGTGCAAAAATGAACAGGGCAATGTCCCAGCCATTGAATATTACATTTATCAGATAGAATCTTATGGTTTTAACCAATCGATAAGGACATTTCTATAAAAAACTGTCTATTTCCAAATTTCTAATATAAGCCAATAATGCACCTTTAATGTTTTGTGTTTTGACACTATTAGACACACAATCTCAATGTCACATAAGTTCTGTACATTAGCTTATAAATTTCAAACACTACTCTCTGAAGTAGAAAAAGCACACATCATAAATATACTGTAAAATCGTAAATTGTATCCTTAAGGTAACTACAATACATCATTGTCAACACAGCCTTTTTTTTATATTAACCAATGCCCATTCTTTCAAATACAATTTTTAACATATTACCGAACTTTTTCTTGTGATTCGAATAGCTTCTAATTTTGTGGAATTTACACAGCATGTGTACCTTGAACTCTATGATGCTATCGGATCCTAATTTGTTAAGGACGTAGTTAACAAAATTTCCCAGCAACCAGTACGCAGCGTTATTTTTTGCTTCTGGTAAATAGCGTGCTTCAGGCCTGTGTATCAATGACAGCGATATATACTCAGGGGATGTTCTTGTAATCAGAGCTATTTGCTCCAGCATCCACTTCCAACTATTCATGTGACCACTGCAAGTGTATCTATGAATTACTGTGTCAACTAGATGGCATTGTTGACATAAATTTGTTTAACAGAGTCCGATTGCATGCAGTCTTTCATTGGTGCAAACTATGTTGTTAACTGTCTTGTACCATGACGTTTTTATATTAGACGTGAGCACATTAGAATTAATGTTTTTCGAAATCTCAGTCCACTCAATGTTTGGAAATTGTCGTTCTATTTTGTTCCTTCCTTCGCTTTTCTTTCGTTCCCGCATTATGGCTCTCGATGTTAGGTGTCGGGACTGCCTGAGTTCGACACTGACATAACTAAACTCAACATAGAAAATCCTCACGTGCTGTAAGCGACTGTTGATATTCTGCACGTCAATCGGGGGAAGCAGGCTTGGAGGTTTAATGATCTTGAAAAGTTGGCTGGTTATGCTTTCTCGCGAGTCTCTTATTAAATTAACTTGCCTTTTGATAAAAAGAGCAGAGGCTTTATCCGTTATATCAGTTAATCCTAGTCTACGATTTTTAGGATCTAAAGTGGCTACTTTAGCAGGTACTCTGAACACTTCACCTCTCCACAAAAAGTTGGTGATTTTAGACATTATTCTCCTCGCTATCATTCTCGGTATTGGAAACAGCTGGGCAGTATAATAAGCCTTAGCAAGGATGCATGAGTTGATACACTGTGTTCTTTGAACTTTGTTCATATATCGAGTTAAATTCTCTACAATGGCTCCTTGCAGTTTATCTGCTGCAACTTTCCAACTTAAAGCCGTCATTTCCATAGGGCATGCTGTCAGGGTGATCCCAAGTGTTTTATGTTGTCGGACTAATTTTGCCCACTCGACGTTTATATTATCAAAACCTCTGAGATTTAACATCTTACTTTTTTTTCGTTTGCATTGGCTCCCGATGCTCTACAGTACGAATTAATCACTGTTGCTAGCGTGGTTACCTCGTCATTGTTCCTTATAATGACCCCTATATCGTCAGCATAGGCTCTTATAACTGTTTTATTTCCTGATAATGTTAAGCCGTTTAATCTAGCATGGACATGTCGGAGGAAAGGTTCCAGCGAAATGGCGAAAAGCGACATGGACAGAGGACTTCCTTGAGGAACACCTCGTTGTATTTGCATCGGCCTGGATCGTTGACAATTCACCGCTATTTTAGCATTTATTCCAGTTGCTATGTTCTTAATCAACTGTATGACCCTATCGTTGAAACCTATTTTCTTCAATGTCTGTAGAAGATATTCGTGATTTACTACATCGAACGCTTTATAAAAATCTAAAAACAATAAAGCACACTTTATGTTTGTTACCGAAGTTATTGCAATGATATCCCTGAATTCCGCTAGATTTTGAGAAATGGTTCTGCCTTGCGCACAGTTCTGATGTTGACTTATAATTTTATCTGTAAGGCATGAAATTCTCTTGTTTATTATTCTAGCTATTAATTTATAATCAGAATTCAGCAGTGAAATTGGACGAAAATTATTTAAATCTTTGTTTCCATTATTTTTTGGCACCAGAACAATTTTACCCTCCTTAAACTCAGCCGGAATCATTTTACCCTGAATAACCTCATTTACAATGTCCGTGATTTTCGCACCTACTATTGGCCAGTAACGGATGTAAAACTCTGCTGGCAGACCATCCGGTCCTGGGGATTTTTTTGGTGGTGAGGCGCACAGAGTCTCATACACGTCTTCTTCGCTGACAATCTCGAGAAAATTTTCGTTGTCATCTTCTGTCAGCTGTGGGGCTAGGCTAGGATGTCAAGGAATTCTTCCAAGGAAGCATCACTACTTTGATGTACAGAATATAGCTCGCAATAATAGCTATAAATCTCGTCCATGATATCCTGCTGGGTTCTAAGAGTCGTACCGAGTTTTGTTCGAATTTCATCAATAAAAGTCCTTCTCCCGTTTTTCGTATGCTTCACTAAATGATATAGGGAAGTAGTTTCATCTTCTGACACCGAATTTGCCTTCGATTTTATTTTCAAGCCTTCCATTTGACTTCTCTTGATATTAAGTAACTTGGCTTTGAGTTTTTTGATGTCTGCTATCCGAAGTGAGAAACCTGCTGAGACTTGATCATATAGATCTCTCAAAACGGAATAGTAATACTCTATAGCGCATTTCATTTCCCTTGCGCTCTGAGCACTGTATTGAATAAGAACTTTCTTCAACTTTGGCTTTGCCATTTTAACCCACCAGTCAATAGCAGTGGCATATCTACTACGGGCTCGCAGGCATATTGCCCATGTTTCTTTAATCAGATCTTCTAAATCATGATTTACTAACAAGAAAGTGTTCAAATTCCACTGATTCTTGAATCTGCGAACCGGCTGTCTTGTTAGATTTATGCAAGCTAAGACACTTGAATGGTCTGAAAAGTACGTAGGAATGGTTTCTACTTATGTCACGGAAGTTTCAAGATTTTTAGAAATATATAGTCTATCAATCCTGCTACGTGATGTTGCCGTGACATAAGTGAACTCAACAGTGGAGGGGTATTTGATTTCCCATATATCCTTTAATTCTAAACCAGTAACTAGTTGTTTTAGTTCACTTGAGAAATTAAAATTAGGTAACTGATCTTTTCGATTTAAAACACAATTAAAATCACCTCCAAGTAATAACTGTCTTGGCGATTTCCTTAACAAGTATATCAGGTCATCTTTGAAGAAACGTGCCCTGTCAGCTCGATGAGAACTTTCTGAAGGGCCGTACAAGTTGATGATAGTCACATCATCGATATTTAGTCCTATTCCCCTTCCAGATTCCAGTCGTTCCACCTCGCTTACTGTAATCCCTTCCCTCACCAAAATAGCTGTTCCAGCACTTGTTTCGGGAGACACATTTATGTAACTGACAAAGCCGGGAATTACCAAATCCGAAATTAGAACTTCTTGTAACAGGGCAATATCAGTCGCGGATTCGTACAAAAATTCCTTAAGGGCCGATAATTTCAAACCGGCCGTGATTTTATTTATGTTTATAGTGATGACAGAATAAGATTGCATCATTGTGCTTTCACTATGTAGTTGTTTTGATGAACTAATTTAGTTTCCTTTTGTTCAGGGTTCAGCTAAGCTGTAACAGTTTTCTCGGAAGGCTGAACATGGAATAACACTTCCATCTGTTTATTAGTTACTGTCCCGTTTTTTTCTACTTCTGATGTTTTCTCTTGTAACGCAAGCAGAATGATTTCCTGGTAAACTTTCTGATTTTTCCTCCAGTGATTCGTGTACGACCGTTTCGGACTGAACATTCTTTGGGCTTGGGTCGCCCCTACCGGATTTTCCCTTCCCTTGGTTACGAGCTAAATTCTCATTTGGTTGCGTCGGTATTTTACTTCGCGGCTTATCTGGAGCAGCAGCAGACGCTTTCGCAATTTCGGTTGCCGGCGCCTGCCCTGAGGTGTTGACCGTGATTTCAGTTTGGCCACCACTTCCTCGTTCTTTATTAATTTCACTCACTTTCTGATCGAGGGAAACAAATGGAGACTGCAGTTTTGCAACCTCTCCCTGAATTTGTTTATTATCAGATAGATTCTGATCTTTGCAATCGGCTACTGCACCTGTAGTTTCTTGCAAATTAATGCTGTTTACACCCCCTTCATTTTCTGATACCGTTTGTGTATTATCTTTCTGTTCATTAGTTTCCATTCGCATTTTGCCTTCAGGTTCCTCTGCCTCCTCATCGCACTGTTTTTGCTTGCGACGTGAGGGAGTGGGACAAGACAGCTCGTCCTCTGAACAACTATCAGTTATCTCCAGAGGTAGTTTTTTCGGTTGCATTTCAGTTTCACGAGTAGTGGCAACAGGGTTTCCTTTTGTTGTTAACGGGGGAAATTGACTGTTATCGTGAAGGGATACATCAGCTTGGCCTGCTACGTTAACATCCTCAACCAGTTGTTCCGGGCTATTCTTTGGTAACAGATCATTTAAGGTAAGCTTCTGACGCTGTATCAAATTACTTTTAAGAACAACAGTTCGCCGCGGACATTCCTGTGTGAAGTGGCCGGTTTCGTTACATATATGACATGTAGCTTCCTGACCTGTATAAACAATTTGTGCCTTATACCCACAAACAGTTATGTGAGACGGAATATTCGTCTTAACGTCCATCTCTACACTGCGGACCCCGTTAAAACACTGCAGTTTAAAGCGAGGCGATCATCTTTCATTTGCAATTGATTTAACGTCTCCTTAGTTTGAAAGAGCTTCCTTAATCTTATCATTTTCAATTTCAATGGGAAGATTCAAGACACGTACGGTTTTGCAATGAATGTCCTCTCTATAGATGGAAACCTTACTTTTATAACCATTTCTGTGCACAAAATCTACTTCATAGCCCCACTTTCGTAATACTTTATCAACAGTCGAAGCACTGATTAACTTGACAAAAACACAGTATTTTTCCTGATCCAGTTGCCAGGTATGAACGGTTTCAGAATTTAGTCCAATTACCTGTGTAATCCAGTCATCTATTTTCAGGGATGTCGGCTGAACAGGACGGGATTCCTTGTCAAACGCAAATACCAGAGTATTCTTCCTGGGGTTTGTAGCCATGGTTAATCCAGCGAAGCAATTTCGGTTAAACAACCGAAATTCCAAGTAGCAGCAGCAAGACCAGAAAGAGCGATCAGATCACAAGGAACAGGAACGAACACGGAGATTAACGGACGGACGGCACTCGGCGGAGCACAAGTACAGCGATGTAAACACTGAAGTGCAGCGCAACAGTTAACAGCGGCTACTCGCGAGCGCGGCTGAAACGGAACTGCTCTGGGCGGACGTCGAAAGACACCCATTTTAGTTCGATGCTGATCCATTAACTCAGTTTTTTTATTACACAGGGCTGCTAGCTACCGTGCCGGCATCCATCTGAGCCACCGAGGACACAGAGGATAGCGCGACTGCAGGGATTTATCTCTGGCACGCCTCCCGCGAAACCCACATTCTCAACGTATTGTCCCGCACTACATTCGTAGTGCCCCCGCCCATTCTACTCATTACTCGCGGCGCGTTGCCGATTCCCGTAAGAGTTCGGGCACTGTTTGTGCATTCGCACAGAAGAAGAGGATGGTCAAGTGGCCGGTGAGCCTTAACTATATGTATACTAAGATGGTATCTGTTTTTTCGACCATGCAGCTCGTTAGAATGTAGTGCGGGACAATACGTTGAGAATGTGGGTTTCGCGGGAGGCGTGCCAGAGATAAATCCCTGCAGTCGCGCTATACTCTGTGTCCTCGGTGCCTCAGATGGATAGTGCGTCAACCATGAAAGCAGGAGATCCCGGGTTCGAGTCCCGGTCGCGGCACACATTTTAATCTGTCCCCGTTGACGTTTGTCAACGCCTGTAAGCAGCTAAGGGTGTTCATTTCATCGTAATAATACAAAAATGTCCAGTGTTTGATTTAAAATTCCCTGCCGTCTTAAAAACGACGCCGCGGGAAACCTATCTTCAACTGGCAGCAGCAGTGTACCGATGCTACGAACATGAGTTGCGGAGATTCACAAGCTTGCTAACACTGTCTCCCTCCGGTTCCGCCATCACAAACCCAGAACACTATCTAGCCTATGATGCGTCATTGCAATCTATGGTGCCCGTGAACTTGAACTGAAAGTGATTCTTGTTATTAGCAACAGTACAATATTGTCGTCAGTAGCTGGTTCCGTAATGAAAAAAAGGTAAACGGCATTCGTATGATGCGGGCTATAAAGTGAAAGTAATAGCACATGCAGAAAAACATGGAAACAGAGCAGCTGAACGGCATTTCAGCCCGGCACCAACAGAAAAAGAAGCAATTCGCGATTGGCAGACTAGTAAAGAAGAACTGAAAAAAATCTTGAAGACTAAATGTGCAAACAGAGGACTGAATGCAAAATGGCCAAAACTAGAAGATGACATATTGAAATGGACTAAAGAATACCGTCAAAATAACGTTTGAATTAATACAAAAATGACTCAAATACACTCTCGTAAGCTAGCGCTACGGCGGAACTTATAGAATTTACGGGTGCTATTGGTTGGTGCTACAGGTTTATGAAGCGGCATGGACTTAGCACGCGAACCAAAACGAACATGTCTCAGAAAATGCCACAAGAAGATGAAGAGAAAATATCATCTTTCCATCACTTTGTCATTCAACATGGAAAGGAAACCAGTGTGGGACTAAGCCAAACAGCGAATATGGATGAAACTCCTCTGACATTCAATGTGCCGACTAACAGAAGAGTTTCCATGAAAGGTGCTAAAACTGCAACTATAAAAACAAGTGGACATAAAAAAATGCGCTACACTCTGGTCCTTTCATGTTGTCTAACGGTTATAAACTTAATCCAGTGGTCATTCTCAAGCACAAAACAATGCCAAAATCTTCTGAAATACCGTCAGGTGTTGTCCACGCACATGGCAAGTGTTGGATGGATGAGGCTGGTACGGAATTATGGACTAACAGAGTGTGAGAGAGAAGTAAAGATGCTTTATTGAAGAAGAGTTCTCTTTTTATGCTAAGAAAATATGCTTTATTGAAGAAGAGTTCTGTTCTTATGCTATATCAATTTAATAGTCATTTGAAAAATTATGTGAAAGAGAAATTGAGCCAGGGAGGACTTACTTGACAATTTCAACCTCTTGACGTTTCGATAAAAATACAATTTAAAGTGTAAGTGAGAGAGGAATAGAATAAATGGGATGATGGATGAAACTCAACATGAATTCACGCCGAAGGGAGCTTTAAAACGACCTACAGTCAAACAGGTGTATCAGTCGATAAAATAGCCGTGGTCTAGAGTGAGGGAAGACATTACTGTTAAATCTTTCAACAAGTGCGGCGTAAGTAACGCTGTCGATGGAAGTGAATGAAGAGGACAACGATGGTGACGAAGAGGAAGAAGAAGAAGAAGAAGAAGAAAGTTCAGACGTCGATTTTCAGGGATTTTAAAGGTTGGTTCGGTTTTATAAACTAAGAATTTTTTGTCTGGCTTTGCGATCTGATAATACAGATGGTAAAATTGCTATTATTAAAAAAACTGATTAAAAATTGAGGTGCGTCTTATAGTCCTAGCTTCTTATACTCTGTAAAATACAGTAGGATGCTGCCCTGAGTGTGGGGATACGCGGAATGTTTGGGAGCGGCAGCTGTACCACACAACACCGCCGTTGCGCGTGTAGCCTACGTGCAAGGGACTATGCACATCGTCGTTCGCTAAGGATTGAAGAAATGTGTATTGTCTTGCCTGTCTCTTGTCTTTACTGGTTTTAGATATCCTATATTAAATTTTATGTCATACAGAAGAGCAAGTTATTACCTAATAGCCAATAAAGAGTCCAGATTTTCTGGAGAGTTCTTATTCTCCCGGTTACAAATTATCCCATCCAGTATTAATTGCAATTTTTTTAAATTTTTTTAAAATTTTAATTTTAAGGTGTCGACCGTGATTTCAGTTTAGCCACCACTTCCTCGTTCTTTATTAATTTCACTCACTTTCTGATCGAGGGAAACAAATGGAGACTGCAGTTTTGCAACCTCTCCCTGAATTTGTTTATTATCAGATAGATTCTGATCTTTGCAATCGGCTACTGCACCTGTTGTTTCTTGCAAATTAATGCTGTTTACACCCTCTTCATTTTCTGATACCGTTTGTGTATTATCTTTCTGTTCATTAGTTTCCATTCGGATTTTGCCTTCAGCTTCCTCTGCCTCCTCATCGCAGTGTTTTTGCTTGCGAAGTGAGGGAGTGGGACAAGACAGCTCGTCCTCTGAACAACTATCAGTTATCTCCAGAGGTCGTTTTTTCGGTTGCATTTCAGTTTCACGAGTAGTGGCAACAGGGTTTCCTTTTGTTGTTAACGGGGGAAATTGACTGTTATCGTGAAGGGACACATCAGCTTGGCCTGCTACGGTAACATCCTCAACCATTTGTTCCGGGCTATTCTTTGGTAACAGATCATTTAAGGTAAGCTTATGACGCTGTATCAAATTACTTTTAAGAACAACAGTTCGCCGCGGACATTCCTGTCTGAAGTGGCCGGTTTCGTTACATATATGACATGTAGCTTCCTGACCTGTATAAACAGTTTGTGCCTTATACCCACAAACAGTTATGTGAGACGGAATATTCGTCTTAACGTCCATCTCTACTCTGCGGACCCAGTTAAAACACTGCAGTTTAAAGCGAGGCGATCATCTTTCATTTGCAATTGATTTAACGTCTCCGTAGTTTGAAAGAGCTTCCTTAATCTTATCATTTTCAATTTCAATGGAAAGATTCAAGACACGAACGGTTTTGTAATGAATGTCCGCTCTATAGATGGAAACCTTACTTTTATAACGATTTCTATGCACAAAATCTACTTCATAGCCCCACTTTCGTAATACTTTATCAACAGTCGAAACACTGATTAACTTGACAAAAACACAGTATTTTTCCTGATCCAGTTGCCAGGTATGAACGGTTTCAGAATTTAGTCCAATTACCTGTGTAATCCAGTCATCTATTTTCAGGGATGTCGGCTGAACAGGACGGGATTCCTTGTCAAACGCAAATACCAGAGTATTCTTCCTGAGGTTTGTAGCCATGGTTAATCCAGCGAAGCAATTTCGGTTAAACAACCGAAATTCCAAGTAGCAGCAGCAAGACCAGAAAGAGCGATCAGATCACAAGGAACAGGAACGAACACGGAGATTAACGGACGGACGGCACTAGGCGAAGCACAAGTACAGCGATGTAAACACTGAAGTGCAGCGCAACAGTTAACAGCGGCTACTCGCGAGCGCGGCTGAAACGGAACTGCTCTGGGCGGACGTCGAAAGACACCCATTTTAGTTCGATGCTGATCCATTAACACAGTTTTTTTATTACACAGGGCTGCTAGCTACCGTGCCGGCATCCATCTGAGCCACCGAGGACACAGAGGATAGCGCGACTGCAGGGATTTATCTCTGGCGAAACCCACATTCTCAACGTATTGTCCCGCACTACATTCGTAGTGCCCCCGCCCATTCTACTCATTACTCGCGGCGCGTTGCCGATTCCCGTAAGAGTTCGGGCACTGTTTGTGCATTCGCACAGAAGAAGAGGATGTATACTAAGATGGTATCTGTTTTTTCGACCATGCAGCTCGTTAGAATGTAGTGCGGGACAATACGTTGAGAATGTGGGTTTCGCGGGAGGCGTGCCAGAGATAAATCCCTGCAGTCGCGCTATACTCGGTGCCTCAGATGGGTAGTGCGTCAACCATGAAAGCAGGAGATCCCGGGTTCGAGTCCCGGTCGCGGCACACATTTTAATCTGTCCCCGTTGACGTTTGTCAACGCCTGTAAGCAGCTAAGGGTGTTCATTTCATTGTAATAATACAAAAATGTCCAGTGTTTGATTTAAAATTCCCTGCCGTCTTAAAAACGATGCCGCGGGAAACCTATCTTCAACTGGCAGCAGCAGTGTACCGATGCTACGAACATGAGTTGCGGAGATTCACAAGCTTGCTAACACTGTCTCCCTCCGGTTCCGCCATCACAAACCCAGAACACTATCTAGCCTATGATGCGTCATTGCAATCTATGGTGCCCGTGAACTTGAACTGAAAGTGATTCTTGTTATTAGCAACAGTATAATATTGTCGTCAGTAGCTGGTTCCGTAATGAAAAAAAGGTAAATGGCATTCGTATGATGCGGGCTATAAAGTGAAAGTAATAGCACATGCAGAAAAACATGGAAACAGAGCAGCTGAACGGCATTTCAGCCCGGCACCAACAGAAAAAGAAGCAATTCGCGATTGGCAGACTAGTAAAGAAGAACTGAAAAAAATCTTGAAGACTAAATGTGCAAACAGAGGACTGAACGCAAAATGGCCAAAACTAGAAGATGACGTATTGAAATGGACTAAAGAATACCGTCAAAATAACGTTGGAATTAATACAAAAATGACTCAAATACACTCTCGTAAGCTAGCGCTACGGCGGAACTTATAGAATTTACGGGTGCTATTGGTTGGTGCTACAGGTTTATGAAGCGGCATGGACTTAGCACGCGAACCAAAACGAACATGTCTCAGAAAATGCCACAAGAAGATGAAGAGAAAATATCATCTTTCCATCACTTTGTCATTCAACATGGAAAGGAAACCAGTGTGGGACTAAGCCAAACAGCGAATATGGATGAAACTCCTCTGACATTCAATGTGCCGACTAACAGAAGAGTTTCCATGAAAGGTGCTAAAACTGCAACTATAAAAACAAGTGGACATAAAAAAATGCGCTACACTCTGGTCCTTTCATGTTGTCTAACGGTTATAAACTTAATCCAGTGGTCATTCTCAAGCACAAAACAACGCCAAAATCTTCTGAAATACCGTCAGGTGTTGTCCACGCACATGGCAAGTGTTGGATGGATGAGGCTGGTACGGAATTATGGACTAACAGAGTGTGAGAGAGAAGTAAAGATGCTTTATTGAAGAAGAGTTCTCTTTTTATGCTAAGAAAATATGCTTTATTGAAGAAGAGTTCTGTTCTTATGCTATATCAATTTAATAGTCATTTGAAAAATTATGTGAAAGAGAAATTGAGCCAGGGAGGACTTACTTGACAATTTCAACCTCTTGACGTTTCGATAAAAATACAATTTAAAGTGTAAGTGAGAGAGGAATAGAATAAATGGGATGATGGATGAAACTCAACATGAATTCACGCCGAAGGGAGCTTTAAAACGACCTACAGTCAAACAGGTGTATCAGTCGATAAAATAGCCGTGGTCTAGAGTGAGGGAAGACATTACTGTTAAATCTTTCAACAAGTGCGGCGTAAGTAACGCTGTCGATGGAAGTGAATGAAGAGGACAACGATGGTGACGAAGAGGAAGAAGAAGAAGAAGAAGAAGAAAGTTCAGACGTCGATTTTCAGGGATTTTAAAGGTTGGTTCGGTTTTATAAACTAAGAATTTTTTGTCTGGCTTTGCGATCTGATAATACAGATGGTAAAATTGCTATTATTAAAAAAACTGATTAAAAATTGAGGTGCGTCTTATAGTCCTAGCTTCTTATACTCTGTAAAATACAGTAGGATGCTGCCCTGAGTGTGGGGATACGCGGAATGTTTGGGAGCGGCAGCTGTACCACACAACACCGCCGTTGCGCGTGTAGCCTACGTGCAAGGGACTATGCACATCGTCGTTCGCTAAGGATTGAAGAAATGTGTATTGTCTTGCCTGTCTCTTGTCTTTACTGGTTTTAGATATCCTATATCAAATTTTATGTCATACAGAAGAGCAAGTTATTACCTAATAGCCAATAAAGAGTCTAGATTTTCTGGAGAGTTCTTATTCTCCCGGTTACAAATTATCCCATCCAGTATTAATTGCAATTTTTTTAAATTTTTTTAAAATTTTAATTTTAAGAGGGGCAGGATGTCAAACCAGCCGACTGGGAGCAGGAGAGGTACTAGAGGACATTTTAATTTCCACTGTCCTGCAATAGTTTGGTGGCATTCATAAAAAATATACGCGTTTGAGTTCCACAGAGCGAAATACAGTGACATGCGGTGTAAGAATGTTGTTTGAAGAGGCGTGGCGCTGCACATCGTCCCACTTCAGACCAAATATCTCTTACATTTCCTCGAAGATATATGTTTTATATATCAGATTCTTGCGAAAGATGTGCGCTACAAAATGAACTTATTTGAAAAGTCCCTTTTTTTACACTATAGTGGGGGAGGAGTCTCCAGGTGACCCGTGTTTACATTTAGTGATTTTTCTGTTTCCTCTTCGTTTACTGCTCTCACTTCAAATGAAAACAAGACGGATTTCTGGGGCTGGGGGCTATCAGGTGAATTAAGATACATTCACATAATTACGGAAGACTAAAATATGTTACTATTTTCAGAGTTTATTTTATTTCCACCTTTCTGACAGTCAAGCATTAATCGCCTTGCAGAACAATAAAGTTATTTTTGGCGGGTTGCTAAGGAAATTTGGCTTTTATTAAGCTTTCCTGCTGAGGCAGTAAATTTATTTGAAACGAAGTGTTTAATTCCACACTATTGACTAGTTTCAACTGTTCGTTGCATTGAAAGTGCACCTTTACATCTTCTAGCACGTATGACATTATGCCATAATAAAGAACCAAACTTGAGGTAATACAGTATTGGTCGTCTAAGAAAATTTGCGTCCCGAAAACCACAGCGAAAAGCTTAATATCAGGTCGAGGCCTGGATTGGGAATCTGGACATACGAATGTGCGCTTTAAGGCGAACTGTGCATTTTAGTATGGTCCACGAAATTCGACGCTCTTGGAGTATTCTCTGATGACTTGTTTTTTTTATGACATAATGTAAGAAAGATCTTTTAATGTTTTACACGTACGAACATACGGGCTTCCTACGTCATCGTAGCTGCGCAAGCGCCGTGACTCCCCTAATCTGGCGCTCTCTGGCAACTTCTGAAATGAATCTATTTCTAACAGGTCGCGGGGAAATATTGCGAATTATGGTTCAAAAAGCGTTATTTTCAAAGTAAATTTCCTTTTACGCAAGATGAGCTATGTGCGAGAATGTACGATGAATTTCTTAAATCACAGAGCGTTTGCCCTCATTTAAAAATCAAATCTTTGATGACGAGCCATTTACAAGAATTTCGATCACAGAAGATCAGAGATTTATTTCGGTATTAAAAAATTTAATGCGTATTTGTGTGACGTATCTGAAAGTGTAACATGCGCTAAACAGATCAACATTATATGTGAAAGTATTGCATCACTTGTACCTTATTAATCTTCGGGACAAATATTATATGCGAAAGCTTTGCTTTACTTGTAACAACACTATGTATTTTAACTTAAAACATTAACTTTTCCTGTTGGTGGAATTAGAATTTATACTTTCGTAATACGAAAATATGCAGCGTACATGTTGCTGCATATCAAAGATCTTCCAAAACGTTTTTCCCCTTGAGTTTCGTTTTCTAAAGTGCCGAGAAATTCAACGCTGCTTTATAAAACCATATCCATTCAAAGGATTGATAAGCTTTACAGTTCCGACGGTAAGTATACTGTCACTTAACAAGCAAGAAAATGTATTTTTAACCTGGAGATCCGGGAAAAATCCTGGAATTTTTTTTCCGTGTCTGCGTATACACCCAGGTGTAACTTCTGGCACATAGCCATCTCACACACCCCTGCTCAGTGCAGCGCAGTGATGGGAGAAACCGAAGCACTGAGCAGACCCAGCTGCACATGTGGAGTGCGAGCACAAATCTTGGTCATGCATACCACAGACTATAAATTGTTGCTGGCCAGTACATATGTTCAGGAGACAAAATGTGTAGTGTTGCAGATAGGCACGAATAAAATTAAAAATGAACCTTGTAATGTTGTTGCAGCTGTGAGCTGTCTGGGAAAGTTAACCTTGCATTACTGCGCAATTGTTTCACCAGGTATCCAGTCTAGCTTACCAAATTCCCAACCAGACTAACATTAATTATAATCTTTTAATAGTCATATGACAACCAGTGATATATATATATATATATATATATAAAAGAGAATTTAAATAAAAAGAAATAAATCAGTTTATATTTGGAAATTTATTTTAACATTGATCATTGAAATTTCAGCATACTAAATTCATAACTAAACTGGTGCCTTATTTAAGATTGTGAAAATGTGAGTTTGTAATCTTACGGAACACATCAAATATGGAGCCAAGATTAGGAGACTGCATACAACACTGCATTCATAAAATAGCACACAAAGAACGTTGAAACATATGCAAGAGGAAATTAACCACAACCAACCGATTCAATTTTCACCCAAAGAAGTTACGTTGGTAGCGCAATCCTGTCCGTCATGAAATTACCACACACTGGTATACTAAATTCATACTAACTCTCTGTGAAATCTTCCCAAAAAGAATAGCTGAGGGCTACTTTGATGCTTACACCACATGCTTCTCGTGGTCAACTTGGTTTACACAAAGAGTGTAACTCCACAATAATTTTGATAATTAAAATAAATTACATCGAAACGCAATTTACTAAAGAAAAACCTCGAACTGGTTACTGTCGTCTTATTATTAACCTGATGGGTCAAACAATTGTATAAGCACGTGGTACTGGTCTCACAAAGTACACCCCACGTGGGTTGAACATAAAGAAAAGTTGCTGTATTGAAAAATATTGTCAAGACGAGACGTTATAATCTCACGCACATTCGCATTTAAGATTGATGATCTTAGTTAGAGTTACTGATCAACACATGGTTCCACTTTACTCCCAAAGTAGTGACAAAGCAACTACTGGAAGATATTCTGAACTTCACACTCAGAATACACTGCGTTGCAATTTAAGATAACATTAGACATTTTAGAGCTAAACCTGAAATAAAGGTGATTAAATTTTCAATTAGGCTGAACTTAAGAAATCCAGTGTCCTACGGACTTAGCAGAGACGTGCTTAGCCGGAGATCTTACCACTTCAGACGCTCGCCACGGACAGACTGACCTGGGCTCCTACCGAGCGTGCTTCACAAATACGAACGGAAGTGACCAGAGAGGCAGCTCCCTATACCAACATGACAAGGGACGGACAGGACCATACTAAGAATAGAAACCTCTTTGCTTCTAGAAAGCGTAGCTACCTGTTCCAACATTGGTCCTACTGTTCTCTAGCAGACAGGCTTGTCTGCTACCATCAAGCATGCAACTAGAAATACATTTGCTCATTCATCCTCTCACACAGAAGGGAAGGGGGATGTCAGTATCTTATCATATACAGTATATAAAAGAAAGCGGATGTAGGTTCCATATGAGACTGTGTGACATGAATAACATAGAAACAGTGTTTTAAAGTGTAGTAGTGTGACAGATCGTTCTTGTTTATGTGTAAAAGTAACACGTTTCACTGCTCAGTCTCCTCCCAGATAGTCAGAAACACCACAGTAAATTTGGAAGAGGAATTTATGCCGTAAATGACAACAGATTTAAGAAATTAACATGAAAGGGATCCAACAGAGACCTTTCAACCTTTCCTAGCTTTCGGAACTAATAATTCCTTCCTTTGGGAAGATAGATTGGGGAAAGTTAGATCTCTCAACTCTAGGATGAGAGAGTCTTTGTCCACATGAGTCAGCAGCTTACAACTTGCCGCAAGGTAAACTATTAGTTCTGATGCATAGGTTAAAATCAACCTCCAGGTTTTGTCTTCACTGTATAGAAGACATAACCTTGTGCAACTGGGCGAATCTTTTAGAAACACCGTGTACTGTTCATAAAGATTATCAATGCTACCTTTCAATTGATACTGAGTAGGCATAAAATTTACCAATAGTGATATATGCTAAACTTGCATTTCTTATTTAATGTGCATGTGTTGTGGAGCCATTCCTTTGAGAATTTCAGTTTAAGCCTCCATTAGTTATATTTCTACACACTGCCCTGATAATCATTTTTGGAAAAGTAGTTGGAAGGATTTCTGTGGCTTGAAATATTGTGGTATGCATGAGGAACACTTAAGGCTTTTCAAAATTGCAGTAGTCAATCCTCCACAAAGCTAGTTTCTTAGGGATTTAAAACTTGTGACAAACTGAAGGCAATTAAAAACATTGATAGCAGAATTTCTTCAATTTCAAGAAGACTGTAAAGCATATCTTCAAAAATTCATTTGCAAAAATCCTCTGACTCCTGTTGATTTAACTGTTGTCACAAATTGCTTGCACTCTTTATCTGGATGTAAAGCTGATTTGAGTAAAAAGTGGTCAAAGACACTTCTTTAAATACACATCGAAAAGTGTTGATTTTATGGTTCCAAAGTCGATGCTGCAGTTCACAAATTCAACAAAATAATAAAACTTCTATGAACAACTGATGCACTCAGAACCTTTATTCATGTAGAAGAATAAGTTTATCATTTCTGCAGAGACATTGTTCATGTGATATGGGCACCTTTCCTTCATCTGCAATGATAATATGACTGTGGAGTGGAGCTTCTCTGTGAATGAAAGGTATCTGAGAATTTGAAAAAGGATTCATTTGTTACATGTCATCAAGTCTGTGATCTCAGACCACAACATGCTGGCCTATATCATTTATTCATTCATTCACTGTGTTTTGCAATCCCATGAAGGAGGAGAACATTGAGGGATGTGAAACATGTTACACACAAGCAAATCATAGAAACTTCATGTGCACACTGCATTAACAGAAAATTATCACTACGCGGTTTACTGCTACTCATCCATGTGACTGCTGCATTTAGTCAAGTAAACTAGAAAAAAGCCAATACTTTGAAAAGAGCTGTTGTCTTCTCAGTTATGCTGTATAGCTATTACTTACCTGCTATTGGCAGCTTAATATTACACGATTACAATGCTGTTTTTCAAAGGAAATAAATCCTGTTTACAGTTCATTATTACTTGTCATGCAGCTTTTACAACTGCTACACTGCTGCTTGCCATGTAGTTAACAGAACTTTTCAATGCCTGGCTCTAGATATTCAGATAATTTGTAGGAAGAGTGGTTAATGGAGTATGTTTTCAATTTTCTTTTGAATTGGTTAAGAATCCCAATTTCTTGTTAGTTGAATATTTGTCTACCAGAGTATGTAAATTGTGGTGTAACGTATCACTTCTGTAATGTGATGTGTTGCCCATTGTCTACCTAAACGATGAATGATAGTTGCAGTATCTGAATTTATTTTTATTAGTTAAGTAATTGAGGATTGCAAACTATTTGGAAGATTTTGTCATTGTTTGTGCATGCATAAGGGTTTGTTCAAAAAGTATCTGACCTTATTTTTTATTGTTGAAACCAACAATGGTAACAAAGTGTGTGTTTACACTCTGTATTTGTAGGCATATGTAGTGTGCATACCTGAATTTTTTAGGACTGCAGAAACAACCAGTTTTTAGCTAACCATTGACAAGTGAACACATGTAAGTCAAGTTGGGCAGCTCCTAGTGGCTCTGTCCTGCTGTGGGATTGAGTAACGTCATATGGTGCGAGCAGCTGATGCCAGTTTGAAACTGCTGCTCCTGTGTCCTTAAGAGCATCAAGCCTACGTCTTTGCTTCCGCTCAGTGTCCAAAGCCTGACCCCATGCCCTAGTAAGTGCGTACCCCTGGTCTCTCTTAAAATTGTTGCTATTTGTTCTAAGTTCAGCTGCTTCTTTGATAATGGAATCCCAGTATTATGTTGTTTGAGCCAAAACTACTGTTTTTTTCAAATTGTATTTTATGCTTTTTTTCTAGGCATGGTTCAACCATGGCCAACACCTCAAGTTCTCTCCATTTAATATGTTGTGAATGCTGTGCACTACACTCGGTCACAGTGCAAATGATTTAACCTCTGTAAATATAGGGTGATACAGAGAAATGGGAAAATTTCCACAATCCAATAAAACTAGAAGTGATGAACGAAAGAAATTGCATTCATAGTAGTTGAAACCATACAACTTTCCCATTTATGAAACATTGATGGCATTTATCCTTTTTTTAAAATTACATACTTTAGGTGGCATCCTCCTGTATGAACACATTCGTGAAATCTGCTATTGAGATCCCTCATTGACCACTGCAACATCTCAGCTGGGATACTGTGAATTGCATCCTGAATTCTCTGTTTTAACTCATCCAGGGTTCTAGGTCGAGTCGTGTAGCCGTTGCTCATGTGGTAGCCCCACAAGAAAAAAATCACAAAAGGATAAATCTGGTGATCTAGGGGGCCAGGGAATGTTACTGAATCATGAGATCACACAATTGCCAAACAATTCTCACACATATGCCGTTGATTGCCGTGCAGTGTGTGATGTCACTTTATCCCACTGAAACCAGGCTGCTTCTTGAACGTTTGAAAAGTTGCTCAATGCATTTGTAACAAAAGTCCGTAACATGTCCATGTAACAATCAGCATTGACAGTTATTATATTTCCCTGTTAATCTGTGAAAAAATATGGTCTGATAATTTCATGTGATGAAACACCACACCATACCGTCAGTTTACTAACATGTAAAGGTCGCTCATGAATGTCATTAGGATTTGTGTTTGCCCAGTAATGGTAGTTCTGTTTGTTCACATAACTAGTGAGATGAAAATGTGCTTCATCTGACTTCCACAGCTTGTTTAGAGATTCATTGTCATTGTTTATTTTTGTTATCATTTGTTGGCAGAATCCTAACCGTAACTGGTAATCGTTGTCCTTCAATTGTTGCACCATCTGTAGTTTGTAAGGATGAAATTTTAAATTGAGATGAAGAGTTCTGCGAACACTCTCCCGGGACATTCGAACCACTGCTGCTTGCTCACAAATTGAACGCCGTGGGCTCTGTAATACAGACTCGCAAACAACATCAGTGTCTGGTGGAAAACGCACACTTCTTGGTTGCCCTGTTGGTTTCTTCTTGAGGGCAGATCCAGTCTCTTCAGAGTTATTAATCCAATGTTTTATTGCGTGTTTTGGTGGAACAGCATCATGACGTCCTAAATTATAAAAACGCCGAAATTCCCTCTGCACTGTTACCAAACTATCATTGTTTTTATAAAACATTTTTATGGCTAATGCATGCTGTTGTCTGTTCCACTGATCCATGATTACTGAAATAGCGGACTGTTTACTCCCTAACTGTCATGAACCCTCAGTGCTGCCACCTGCCCACAGTCGTCGCTACTCATTTCAAGCATTCCCGATATTCTGTGTCATCCTGTACTGCCACATTCATAGTGGACACCATACACACAAGTAACTTGAAGACCCATGTTGTCTTTAACAGGACATAACATATCTCTTATTTTGTTGGTGGGGCCAGACACTAGTCTCAGTCCATTTCTATTCAGCATGTGCCCAGTCTTGCTAGTAGCTGCTCCACAGTTTGGGAAGAATGAAGCTAGCTTGGCAGCCCCACTGAGTCACAAGGTGTCTTTTGTCTGTGGCACTTGGAAGCTTTAGCAATTTCTCCCTTGCTGTAATCATTTTCTCCGAATGCATGCTTCAAATGCATGCTGAAATTCAGAGTCTAGAAGGCCGTTATCATAAATGATTTTTGCCTTGTGTACTAATGTGTTCAGTACCACCAGGGTTGCCACAATTTCTGGAAATCAGGGAATATCAGGGAATTTCAAATGTGTCAGGTAAATCAGGGAAATATCAGGGAAATTTGAAAAAAAAAACACTGGAAAAATCTCGTTTTTGTCTCAGTAGATGAAATGGTTTATTTACTGAGATGTCATGCATCATCGCTGGCTGGGCGCAGCTGAGTATGTGAGCCGCTTCCTTACTCCCTCATTCTTGCCCCAAGGAATCTTACACTATGTTTTTCATTTAGAGTATGACAATTAATTTCAACTACTGGCAGTAACAGGACATTATTGCTTTCTAGGAATTGCATAGTATGGGTCTTTGTGAGATTAAGGTATTAACAGTTACTTGTAAACCAGTTGCAGGCCTGCCCCATTATCATATGAGTTATGTCAATTAAGGTTGAGTTTGGGCCTTGATTAATTGTCGTAAATTGGATGTTGCTTTGCTACCAACCTTATTGGACAGGAGTGGGACCAGTACCAATTCCTGTGGCATCTCACATGTTATGTTCCCTTATTCTGAAGTTAGCTTCTTGCCTGTGAGACAGTTTGTCATTGAAACCCTCTGTTTTCTGGTATGAAGGTGACTTCACCCATACAAGAGGGGATGCCATTTATGCTATAACATTTTGTTAGCCAAGTAGAGTTTCATGACAAGGTCACAAAATATGCCAACAGGATAATTCTCTGTGTTTAGCTACCGTAGCACTTAATTTGTGAGTTCATGCCTTGCTTTTTCTGCATGGGATCCTTTATGAAAGCACATAAAGAGTTTTCAGTTTTGCTGGTATAAGTGGATCATAGGCCAGTTTTTGAAATGCTTTTGGAAAGACTCAAAAGAGTGTAATAGGTCTGTCATAGAGGTGGTTTACATATCTCCACTTTTCTAAATGAGTGTTACTACAGCATATTTAAGTCTGTCAGGAAATAAGCTCTAAGTCATTGATTTGTTATGAAGATAAACTAAGGGTAATGCTATCAAGTCAGTGCCAGGGTTTGATGTTCTGCAACATCATCAAAGCCAGCACAATTGCTGCTTTTTAGTGACCTTATGAATTTTGCGATCTCCTTAGCAATTGTATTTGTTTTGAAACTAATGTCTGTTGATGGTGCATGAGGTGTATGTACAAATAAATCTAATGCATCTGTATTTGGTTGTTCATCAGTGTGTGCAATGTTTGCTGTCACTGTGCGGAAATATTCAGTAAATTTGGTGACCAATGATTAGAAAGTATCACCATTTCTATCAGAGCTGTTTTCTGCGGGCTCAGTTTCTTTTGGATGACTAGTTTCATTTCTGTTTTAATAATGCCCCAAATAGTTTTTACCTTATTCCTAGTGTATTTTATTTTTTGAGTAAACCATTGCTTTTGCAGTGACAGGCAGAAGATTTTACAATGCTAGTGATAATGGAGTTTGAACTTTTGACTACAGCTTTTCCTGTGAATTAGGTAAAGCTCTCTCTTCCTAGCATGAAATGCTTTTAATCCCAGGGATTATCCATCCCTTTACATGCTTTTGTTCAATTTTTCTCTTCTTTGTTTCAGGAGAAAACAAAATTCAAAGTACTGTACGAATATGTTTAAGAAATAGTTAAATTTTCCAGCCAGACTCTCTGTTTTAAAATTTTCCACCTTTCTGCCCATATTTTCTCTCTAAGCACTGTGATTGAGTCATTGTTTACAGTTCTGAAATAGAACACTTTTCATCTATTCCTAACTGGTCAGTACATTTAATTGTTTGCATTTGACCATCATGACCAGATAAACCATTGGCTATTGGTTTTATGGCTAAATCACTGCAGTTTGTTGAACCTAAAAACAAATTTTTAATAGCTGTTGCACTGTGTCCTTTAATACTTTTAGAGAATTTTATGCTGCTTATTATTCCAGTACTGGGCGTCAATAACTTTAGATGCCCATGGTCAGTACTTTCTGATAGAAAATCGACATAAAATGTAGCCGTAGCAAACTTGCTTGTGTGCTGTGTTATGATAGTACATTCTTCATGCATTCAGAATAGAAAGCGACATCACAAAAATTGCAGGCTACTTCAGCACTGGTGCCATGTAAGAAGTGAAACATTATTTATTTAAAAATAATAAAAATTAGTATTTGTATATATGTCTGCTAGACTCTTGCCCTTGAGGTCCCAGTTTCAATCCTGAGCAGGAGTGGGCATATTTTCTTGTTTCAGTTCCTCCAGGGTGACCCCAGGTCCACTCAGGCTGCTATCAGTTGTGTACTAGGGATCTTTTCTGGGGGTAAAACGAAAGCTGAGGCAGTGGGCTCATTTCCCTCCATTTCCTAGAAGCACAGCAAATGAAAGGCTGCAGTATTCTTGCAGTCAGGTCAGAAGCTCATTCATGGCTTTACCTTTTTTTACACACCATGTTTCTAATTCTAGCCGCACTCAAAATACTCACTTATAAGTTCCAGTGTAAGTAAAAAAATGTGTCTGTAAATTTGTCTCACATTCAACAGTAATGAGGTCAGAAAAAATCAGAGTTTCAGCATGAAAAACCCTGGACCTTTTGCGGTATTCTTTTGATAGATTAAAATTGTCACCCATTGTATAGCTTTGCTTACCTTGTATACCCTGCATTATTTGCCGTTAACAATGGAACCTGCAAGGAGTGGGCGTATTGCATCCCCATTCAGTTTAATATTTTCTGTAATTGAGTATTTAACAGGTTTTTTTTCTTTCTTCATTAGGATGCCTGCTAAGTAATAGTACATAAAATACCAAAATCAGCATTTTCAGAATCCATGCTGGCTGGCATTGAGGAGGTCATTCTGTTCAAGGTCTCAAGATCCCTCATTATGTTTGACCTCAGAATATGTTCTAAGATTCCACCACAAATTGATCTCAAGGACACTGAACAGTAGTTTTGTGGAACACTTGTACTAGGCCTACCCTAATTGTAGAACGGATACATATACCTGTGCTTTTCTCCAGGAAATGACCATTGTTTTATGTTTGAGAGATCTACGATAGATTATAGATAGAAGAGGGTCTAACTCAGCCACAAATTCAGTATAGAATCTGACAGGGATTCCATAAGGGCCTGGAGCTTTGTTCAGTTTTAACGATTTGAGCTGTTTCTCAACACCACTGCCACTAATACTTATTTCATTCATCTTTTCAATACTACAAGGATTAAATTGGGGAAATTTTCCTGATTTTTCCTTCGTGAAGGAACATTTGAAAACAAAGTTAAGCATTTCTGCTGTTGCATTGCTACCATCAATTTTAGTTCCTTTTCCATTTGTTGGTGTCCCTAACAACCTTCACGTATGACCAGAATTTCTTTGAGTTTTGTGAAATATCATTTGACAGTATTCTACTATGGTAGTCACTGAAGACATCATGCATTACTCTTTTGACAGCCAAATGCATTTCATTCAGCATCTCTCTATCTATAGCCTTATGCTTTTTTTTACACTTGTTATGCAGTAATCTCTGTTTCTTTAGAGACCTTGTATACCATGGAAGTTCCCTCCTATTATGAGCTGTTCTGCTGGGTATGTATATATCCAGTGCATGGTTAACTATTGTTTTAAACTTGAGCCATAGTTACTCTACATGTTCCTGACCTGTGCTGAAATTTTCGATGTGGACAACTTCAAAGAGGTCAGGGCTGTGTCTGTTGCCATTAGATCCAGTATATTTTCATCATGAGTGGGGTTCCTAACTATCTGTTCTAGGTAGTTTTCAGAGAAGGCATTCAGTAATGTTTCACAGGATGTCTTGTCACACCATCCACTAACAAAACTGTAGTATTCCCAATTGATTGTTGGTTGATTAAAGTCTCCACCAATGATTACAGTATGATTGGAGAACTTACATATAACTGAGCTGAAGTTTTCTCTAAAGATGAGTCTGGTGGGCAATAGAGGGATCCAATTATCATTTTATGATGCCCACCCCTGACACTGTGTCTTTCCCAAACACTCTCCCACACAGCTTCAATTTCTATCTTGGTGGATTTGAGTTTCTTGTCTACTGTGACAAATACGCCACCTCCATTTCCCATTAGCCCATCCTTTCGATATACTCTCAAAATTTGCTCAAAAATCTCACTGATATAAATTTCAGGTTTCAACCAGCTTTCTATACTTAGTATTATGTGAGCTTCTATAGTATTTTGTTAGCATTACATCTAAACACACTGGACTCACACAGTGGAGGAGTAAGATTAAAATCCATGAACACTCATACAGATTTATGTTTTCCACTGTTCTAAGGTGACATCCAGAATGACTGCACTGAATAGGCCACAGCCAGTCCCCTACACCATTCTCATCCATTGTGAGCTTATACTCCATTTCTTATGACTTTGTTGTTGGTGGGATGTTAAATCCTAATATTATTTTCCTTCCATTTTTTCATGCTTTTGGAGTTTAGTGGCCTGCGATGTTCAGTGAATAGAGGTACATATGTGAGGCAGTGGCTTCTGTAACCATTATGTCGCTGCAGATGGTGCAGCTACTCAGTGGTTGCTGTTGTCCTTCACTGAATTAGTAAGTGGTTTGTTGTTCTGTGGCCAGTCTACCTGACAGGACCTCTCTCTTCAGCATTTTGTTGCACATAGTAATTTACTCACAGCACTTACTATTGATTTTCTGGCACATGAAAAGCCCAGTACTTACGTGACCATGAAGACAGAGTACCACATCAATTGGCCACTTGCTGTCTGACTGTAAGAAAGTGAGCTGATGTTGCACATCTTGTCTACCTTTCAATTGCCCATCAGAGAAATAACCAATATGAGATTTGATCACAGTTTAGTCACATGAGCTATTTGCCATGATGACTAATGATAGGAACACTCTCTCTCCAACACAGCATGTATCTCCTTTTCAACTGATTATGATTTAAGAATGCGTGCGCGCGCCTGTGTGTGTGTGTGTGTGTGTGTGTGTGCATGTGCATGTGCCTGCATGTCTGTTCCTAGCTTTCAAACAAATACATTTGAACCATGGTGCATTCATCATAAACCTACCCTCGTTCCCCTGAACCCTAAAATGGAAACATTTTTTTGCTACCAATCCCTCTGACAAAACATAATTTGATATCCTAATCCCAGCATTGGAGCTTGCCTCTTCAGTTCATACCACCATCCAATTGTGACCCTGCCCTCTCCCATATAACCCTCCATAGTTACCTTCCAGGAATTCCTTGCCTCCAATTTGGCCTCACCATCATTCCCCAAGTGCCTTGCCAAAAACACAGACCTCTCAACAGAAGACAGACCCTGACTTAATCATCCTCCCTGCAGGAAAAGGCTCTACCACATTTATGACGAATCACAGTGACTACCTGAAAGAAGGGATCTGCCAACTGTCTGACTCTCCATCTTCAAGCTTTGCCATAGTGATTCCCTCCCAGAAGTTCAACATAATCTCTAATCTCCAAGAATATTTCCCCTGAATCCATCTCCCTTCTCACCTCAACAACTCCCCACATACCCACCTTCTAAATGCTTCCAGAAATTCATAAACACAACAATCTTGGACAGCCAACACCCAATAGCAGCTAGTTCCTATGCCTCCAATGAATGAATCTCCAGTCTTGTCAACCAACAACTCCAACTGATTGGTTGAACCCTAGCCTCTCATATTGAAGATGCAAACCACATCCTTCACTGACACTCGACCACCCCCACTCCAGTACCACTTAGATGCCTACTTGTCATTGTTGATGCCATCCTCCTGTACACCTACAGCTCCCTGCCCATGCTCTTGATGTTATTGAATACTACTTCTGATTATGTCCTTCCAGCTCCATACCCACTACTTCATTCTTTATACATTGAACCTGCTACATCCTCACACACAACTACTTCTCGTTTGAGGCAAAGATATGTACACTAATCAGTGGCACAGCCATGGACATCTACATAGCACACTCCTATGCCAATTTGTGAACTATTTGTAGGAAACCTTCCTAGCCTCCAAAACCCCGAAACACGTTGTCCGGTTCAGGATCATTGATAATTTTTTTATGTTCTGGACTTATGACCAAGACACACTATCCACATTCCTCCACAGCCTCAACACCTTTTCTCCCATTCACTTCACCTTGTCCTTCTCAGTCCACTGTGCCAACTCCCTGGATGTTTACCTCCACCTCTCTGATGGCTCCATCCATACCTCTACCTGTATCAAGCCCATTAACCATCCAAAGTACCTGCATTTTGACAGCTGTTTGTTATAACCTTTAATCACCAATAATTGCGTGGATATTCAAACACACTCACTCAGAAACAATAGCTGGTTACATGATAACAACTCAGTATCTCTTATTCGACTGCCGTGTCGTGACATGCGGCCGGCGCCGTTCGTAGCTAGGTGGCGCTCAGCCTCTATCGCCGTTTGCGCGTACTGTCGTGGCGCAACTGTTAAATGTCGTGGCACTGTCACAACACTTTTCCCCCCCTTGAAAAAAAAACACTCACTTCCTTGGAGACATGGACAGTGCGGAGACATCCATGGCCTCTTGTGAGGCCCCGAGAAGATCCCGCGGAGAGACACGAGAGTATGGTCGAAAATGTCCAGGACGGAAGCTCGTGCATCGAACGTGCCTCCTGGACGAGATGATGGGTGAAAACTCCGTAGCAGCATCCATAGGTGTTGTGGACCTGGGGGTGTGCTCCAGAGAGATGGGTCCCGGAGACGGCGGCGTCGCGACTAGGGCCGGATCCGGTGTACTCGGAAGCATGTATGGTAGATCGGCAGCAGCGACAGGACTGGCTTCTCGGGCTGGTGGAGGCGAAGGGAGGGGCGGTGGCACTGGTGTGGTCACCACTCGTGGGTGCATCTGGTCGTAATGGCGAACAACCATGCCATCGTCCGTACGTATTTCACAAAGCCGGCGGCCGCGAAGAGCCTTGACCACCCCTGGAATCTATTTAGGGCGAGATCCATACCCTCGTGCCCACACATCGGCGCCCACCGAGTATTTTCCCGCACTAGGGGACACAGCGCAAGGCCTGACAGGGTGAAACAGATACAGTAGAGTGCGCGGTTGGTGGCCATGCAAGAGTTCAGCAGGGCTGCGATCACCCAGAGGCGTGAAGCGATAAGAACTCAGAAATTGCAGCAGAGCGTCATCTGTGGAAAAATCACTAAGGAATTTTTTCATCTGGCTTTTGAAAGTGCGGACAAGGTGCTCGACCTCCCCATTCGATTGTGGATGGAAGGGCGGTGCTGTAACATGATGAATCCCTTGTCCAGTACAAAAATCACGGAAGGCCTGCAAGGAGAACTGAGGGCCATTGCCCGTGACGATTGTGGATGGAAGACCTTCTAGCGCAAAGATTTTGGACAAAGCCAGCGTCGTCGCCGCAGTGGTGGGTGACGGACATCGAACAACAAACGGAAACTTCGAGAAGGCGCCAATCAACAGTAGCCAATAAGTACTGAGGAAGGGGCCGGCAAAGTCCGCGTGCACCCGTTCCCATGGCTGTGCCGGATCAGGCCACGGAGAGGGCATTGTACGAGGTGCAGCCAGTTGTTGAGCACACTGACCACACGCAGAAACCATGTGGCCGATGTCCGAATCAATACCAGGCCAACAAACGTGCCTGCGGGCTAGGGACTTAGTCTGAGAAATACCCCAATGGCCTTCATGCAACAGTTTGAGAACATCTTTGCGAAGAGAGGCTGGCACCACGACCCATGGAGATGCGCCATCCGTGGCCAGAAGAACAACACAATCACGAACAGACAGATGAAGGCGCAAGGCATGGTAGTTGCAAAGGGGATCTGATGCCCGGGCCTTGGTGCTGTCCGGCCAACCCCATTGAACAAAACTGATCACCTGGCGCAGGACCGAGTCCCGCGCAGTAGCCGATGCAACCTGCGAACCTGTAAGTGTAAAACCCTCGACCGCACGACGTTCTTCCTCATCAATGTGGAAACAGAATAGTTCATCACGATTGAAAACCAGGTCGGGGCCCATCGGCAATCGCGACAATGCGTCAGTGTTGGCGTGCTAGGCCGTGGGGCGATAGTGAATCTCATAGTGAAAACGAGACAAGTATAGGGCCCAACGTTGCAGGCGATGAGCTGCCTTATCCGGAAGCGACGCTGATGGGCTGAACAGAGAGACCAGCGGCTTGTGGTCGGTGATGAGGTGAAACTTAGAACCATACAAAAAAAATGGTTCAAATGGCTCTGAGCACTATGGGACTTAACTGCTGTGGTCATCAGTCCCCTAGAACTTAGAACTACTTAAACCTAACTAACCTAAGGACATCACACACATCCATGCCCGAGGCAGGATTCGAACCTGTGACCGTAGCAGCCGCGCGGTTCGGGACTGAGCGCCTAGAACTGCGAGACCACCGTGGCCAGCCATACAAAAAAATGCTGAACTTTTTTAGAGCATAAATGATAGCGAGCGCCTCCTTTTCGATTTGAGAGTAACACCGTTGTGCATCGTTGAGGGTCTTGGAAGCATAGGCGATGGGTCGTTCCGACCCATCCTCATACCGATGGGCGAGAACAGCCCCTAGATCATACTGTGATGCGTCAGTCGCCAGAACCAAGTGCTGACCCAGACGGAATGTGGCAAGACAAGGCGCCGACTGCAAATGAGCCTTCAGGCAGACAAAAGCCTGCTCACACTCGTCGGACCAACAGAAAGGGACGTTTTTTGCATAACAGCTGATGCAGAGAATGAGCTACCGCCGCCGCGGATGGAATGAATTTGTGATAATAAGCAATCTTGCCTAGAAACGCCTGAAGTTCTTTGACTGTAGACGGCCGGGGTAGAGCGTTAATGGCCGCAACGTGCTGACGTGGAGGACGTATACCCTCACGGGACAAGTGGAAACCAAGATACACAATGGAGGGTTGGAAGAACTGTGACTTGTCCAGATTGCACCTCAACCCAGCCGAATGCAAAACCCGAAACAGTGAATGCAAATTGCGAAGGTGCTCCTCAGTGGAGGCCCCCGTGACAACAATGTCATCCAGATAGTTTATGCAGCCGGGAATGCAAGCCGTGAGCTGTTCCAAAAACCCCTGAAAAATGGCCGGCGCGCTAGCGACGCCAAATGGTAACCGCTGGTGCTGATACAACCAAAAAATGGTTCAAATGGCTCTGAGCACTATGGGACTTAACTGCTACGGTCATCAGCCCCCTAGAACTTAGAACTACTTGAACCTAACTAACCTAAGGACAGCACACAACACCCAGCCATCACGAGGCAGAGAAAATCCCTGACCCCGCCGGGAATCGAACCCGGGAACCCGGGTGTGGGAAGCGAGAACGCTACCGCACGACCACGAGATGCGGGCGTACTGATACAACCCACAAGGAGTGTTGATGACGAGAAATTCCTTGGAAGAAGCATCCAACGGCAACTGATGGTACGCCTCCGATAAGTCAAGTTTGGAAAAGAACTGGCCCCCAGCGAGCTTGGTAAATAACTCCTCAGGACGGGGAAGAGGATAAGTGTCAATGAGGCTCTGAGCATTGACAGTGGCTTTAAAATCACCACACAATCGCAGACTCCCGTTTGGTTTAGAAACCACCACGATTGGCGATGCCCATTCGCTGGAGGTAACAGGAAGGAGAATCCCTGAAGCTGTTAACCTGTCTATCTCAGCCTTGACAGGTGCACGCAACGCCACCAGAATAGGGCGTGCCCGGAAAAACTTAGGGCGAGCTGTAGGTTTAAGAGTAATGTGGGCTTCAAAATCCTTGGCACAACCCAGACCAGCAGAGAACACGGACGAAAATTCAGAATGCAATCCATCCAGCTGTTGATACGGAATATCCTCAGATATGAGGTGCACATCATCATCAATGGAGAACCTGAACAACTGGAAAGCATCATAACCGAACAGGTTTTCAGTGCCCGCATGATACACCACATAAAACATGAGGGGCCTAACAACAGACTTGTAGGCAGTGGAAGCATCAAACTGGCCAATGATAGGAATTTTCTGTTTATTATAAGTTCTCAGATTTCGCGTAACTGGAGACAAGGGAGGGGAGCCCAACTCCAAATACGTGTGAGAATTAATGGGAGTTACTGCAGAGCCAGTGTCCACTTGCATGTGAATGTCTTTATCCAGAACATGAACAGTAACAAACAACTTATTTGTTTGAGAAAGCACACAGTTAACATCCATGTCTGATGCCTCGTCCTTGTCGACAGGAACTTTAGGGCACTGACACACAGAAGCAATGTGGCCTTTTTTCCTACATGAATTACACGTGGCCCAATGTTTTGGACACGCGGCCCGGTCATGCTGTACAAAACAACGTGGACAAGAAGGAAGTGCGGAACGAACATGCTTCTGTGGTTGCTGTTTTCGCTGCGAGCGTTGCGGCCAAACGCGACGTTGTTTACGCGAGTGAACCGCCACCACATCTTCGCTCTCCTGTGAAACAGGCAAATTGTCCATGTCGAAAGTTGACTGTACACTGCCTACATCACACCACGCGTCTATTTGCGCGCCAGCAGCGTGAGACACTTCAAAGGATTGAGAGATGCTTAGAACTTCCGACAACGACGGGTTTGGCAGTTGTAGGGCACGTTGCCGAACTTCTTTATCAGGAACAAGCCGTAGAATAGCATCCCTAACCATTGAATCAGCATAAGACTCATGATGAGTGTCCTTGACAAACTGACATTTCCTACTCAGACCGTGTAGTTCCGCCGCCCAAGCCCGGTGAGATTGATGGGGCTGTTTACAACACCGGTAGAGCGCCACGCGGGCAGCAACGATGTGGGTGTTTTTTCGGTAATAGTTAGACAATAAGTCACACATTTCTTGGAAGAACAGAGAGGCAGGTTCCCGCAGAGGGGCTAACTGAGATAGCAGCTGATAGATCCGTGGGGAAATCCAAGATAGAAGTAACGACTTACACATAGGAGCGTCAACAATGCCAAAAGCCAAGAAGTGTTGCTGCAAACGCTTCTCATAATCCTCCCAGTCTTCAGCGGCCTCGTCGTAAGGGGGGAATGGAGGCGGAGAAGAGGAAGACAGACGATGAATAAGCGACATCGACAACGCCTGAATAGCAGCCATCAGCTGTGTTTGTGGTGCCTGAATAGCAGCTGTCAGCTGTGTTTGTTGTTCAATGAGCACTTGCATAAGCTGTTCCATGTCTGCCCCGTCACGAACACACAAATCCACAATGCAGTGAAAATATCCGACCTCGTCGCCAAAAAGTGTTATAACCTTTAATCACCAATAATTGCGTGGATATTCAAAAACACTCACTTAGAAAAAATAGCTGGTTACATGATAACAACTCAATATCTCTTATTCAACTGCCGTGCCGTGCCATGCGGCCGGCACCGTTTGTAGCTAGGTGGCGCTCCCGCGCTCAGCCGAGTTGCGGAGCACCTCTATCGCCGTTTGCGCGTACTGTCGTGGCGGCACTGTTAAATGTCGTGGCACTGTCACAACACTGTTCTACCTTCCTCACCAAAAAATTGCTCCCAAGTTGCCAGGCCACTCATGGATGTGATATTTGCAGTGATGAAAATCCCCTTGCTGAAGGTCTCACAAAAGCCTTCACATACAGACACTGTCCCTCAAACTAAGTCAAAACAGATTTTTTATGCCAAATTCTCACACTCCAAGCATGTCCAAGAACCAGTTTCAAGGAGCCCTTCTCCCCCCTCATCAACCATATCATGCTGGATGGAGCAACTGAACTATGTCATTTTCCAGGGCTTCGACTATCTGCCATTGTGCCTGGAAATTAGACATCCTACCCATAATGCCTCCCACACTAAAGTGATATTATCCACACCCAACCAACCTGCATATTATTCTAGTCCATTCTTATGCCACTCCCTGTCTCAACCCCTTGCCAGAGGGATCATATCCCTGTGGAAGACCCAGGTGCAAGACCTGCTTGATTTACCCACACAGTGCATCCTATATTAGACCTGTCACAGGCTTATCCTACTGATCAGAGGCAGGGACACCTGTGAAAGCAACCATGTCATACACCAGCTCTGCTGTGATTTCTGCACAGCATATTATGTGCTCATGACCACCAACCAGCTGTCCACCACAATGAATGACCACTGCCAAATTGTGGCTAAGAGTAAAGTTGACCACCCAGTGGTGGAGTGTGGTGCTGAGCACAACACACTCAAGTTCAATGGCTGCTTCACAGTCCATGTCATTTGCACCCTTCCCCCAATAAGAACTTTTCTGAACTATGTAGATGGGTGACAATTGTTGAAAAACATTCTTTGCTCCTATGATCACCCAGCCTCAATACCCACTACACTACTGCACCCACACCCTCCACCCAACAGTCTCTCATACCTGTTCCTGTCACTCCCTTCCAGTTCACTTGCCCATGCCGCTGTCATCATGTGCTGTACAAAATCACTGGTTCTATTACCCATGTGTCACATTCCTATCCTGTGGACCTGTTGCATCTCTCTCCCACTTATTGCGTCCCCCTGAGCCATCAACCACACTTCCTCAAACCATGGTCCTACTTCCTGTGTCTTTTCTCCCTCTATGCACCCCACTCCATGCAACCTGACACAACCTGTCACCCCAGTATACGTGACTAACTGCAATCCTAGCATGGTGTGTTCAATTGACATCATGTAGCTGGTGTGTGTGTATGTGTGTGTGTGTGTGTGTGTGTGTGTGTGTTTGAAGGATATTTCCAAAAGCTAGTGAAGTTTTCATTCTTTCTTTTTTTGTGTGTATGCCTATCGGGGCTCGTCACTTCTAGTGTTCGGTGAGCTGTCTCCTCATTTACATTATGCCACAACATTCCTTATCATATTAATATTATGTAGGTAGTAGCTCTTTGAGCAGTATAATTTCATAAAGCTTAAATATGTTCTATGTAAAATGTATGTTTGTCATTGTATATACATTTACAAGAATGAGCAGCTGTATATGCTCTTTATATCTTACTGGTATACAGAGCTAAATGGATAACACTTTTAGTTTGTATGGATTTTAAGGCAAATAATGATGTCAGCTACAGCTTCCAAGGTTCTTTGTGAGCTGTCTGGAGAGTCGTTTTCCATCTGTAATCAACAGAACAAATCAATGTGTTTTGCTGCAGAATTGCATGATATATTAAGACTCCAAACAACTTATATCTTACATGCATATTTACTCTATGTATTTTATCTGAATGTGTTTATCAGATCATGTCTTGATTGTATTGTTTTTCAGGTTTTGGAAGATTTGCTGAAGAAATTAGGCATTGAACATGTGGTCTGGTGCAAGGACAAGGTTGGCAATTATTTTGAGGTAAGCATTTCTCTTTCTTTTTCAGCCTTTTAACTGAAGTTTGTCTGGCAATACCTGTGGTTAATCAAGTTCACTTAATGAGCTGTTATGTTTTATGCATATTGTATGAATGAACATTTGATTTCCCTATCACTTAGCTCTTCTGGCCAACTCATTTTGCTGTTACTGCTTCTCTACTGACATGACAATACTACCATGGGTCCACCTCCCTGAACACCAAGTGATCAGCTCTACATTGTATATAGTTATCCAGATATTTTTGATCAGACACTGTATCTCTCCCGTGGTTGGTCAACACCTGCAACAGAAGTATGGAGACTCCTCTCCTATATTAAAGATACCAGCCATTTACTAGTTTATCTGTAATCTGCGCCCATCTTGCTCCCAATGCACACCTTGCTTGTCACCATTGATACCACCTCCCTCTATACAACATACCTCATGTACATAGTCTGTGTGACGCTGAACAGTACCTCAAACATGCCCACCTGATTCCACAATTTTTGATGTCTTTTCTGCACACCTCAATCAAATTTCTGCTTACCATCAACTGCTTCACCTTTGAGGAGTGGAATACAGGTATATCAGGGTATGACCATGGGAAAGAAGATGACTCCTTCCTGTGCCAACCTTTTCATGGGTTAGTTGGTGAGGGCTTTGCTGGGATCCATAAGCCTTTCAGTCCTTTGTTTAGTTTAGATACAGCGATGACATTTTTGCCATACAGACTAATGATGAGACTGACCTGTCAAAATTTTTGGAATCTCTAAATACTTTCTCCCAATTAAATTTCACATGTTCCTATTCCAAACCCATGCCACTTTTCATTATGTTGACCTCACTCTTGCTGATGGTCAGCTACACATTTCTTTCTCATTAAAGCTACAAATAAACAACAGTACTTATATTATTACAGTTGCCATCCTTTCCATGACTCATTTTTCTGCTCAAACAGCCTTGAGATTCAAGGCAAGTGTATTTGTTCATATGTTGACTCTTTACAGCAATTCTCACCCCACTCATCACTACCACCAGTCTAGATGGCCCATGCCACCCAGTCAAATCCTGTTACTGCATATCCCTCCAAAAGACAACTTAGGATTACACCTAATTACTCAGTACTGTCCTGGTCTTGAACATATTAATCAGCTACTTTGGCAGGGCTAGGACTTCTTATAATTGTGCCCTGGCATGAGGTCTATTCTGTTGAATATTTTACCTTCATCATCTAGAACAACTTCTTGTCACCTCCCTCCCAGTCTCCACAATACCTTATGCTCCTTCTGTAGCCATATCACTGCCCTGTGGTACCTATATCTGCGACGATTCCCACTGATAGACTTTCCTGATGCACCCTCATACAACCACTTAAATTTATGTTAAATTCTGTTGTAACTGCATTTCTTTTCGATGATCATTCCCTTTCCTTCTCATCCTGTCCAATAAGTCTCCCATGGCATGTGATTTTGGGTGACTTATCCACAACTCTTGCCATTTCCACCAGTCTCTTTTCTTCATCCCTCCTCCTTTCCTTTCAACCCTTCTGCCAGGAGGAACAGCCGGCTTCAAAAGCTGATGCATTTCCACATCTTTTATGTATGTTCTGCCACCACTTGTTGAATAGATTTTCTTTTGCTAGCCATATCATATCACCTAATCATCTGTGTTTCAATCATATCCACACAGCTCATAACTGAAATTTCCAAATAACTGATACAGGAAAATAAGTTTATATTTTATTTTTATTTTTTTAACTTCTTTTAGTACTCCTCCTTTCCTTTCAACCCTTCTGCCAGGAGGAACAGCCAGCTTCAAAAGCTGATGCATTTCCACATCTTTTATGTATGTTCTGCCACCACTTGTTGAATAGATTTTCTTTTGCTAGCCATATCATATCACCTAATCATCTGTGTTTCAATTATATCCACACAGCTCATAACTGAAATTTCCAAATAACTGATACAGGAAAATAAGTTTATATTTTATTTTTATTTTTTTAACTTCTTTTAGTACTTCTAATGTGTTTTCCATATTCTGTGAAAATTATTCTATCATTTCTCTTCCAAGCAATTATTTTTGTTTGGCTGATTTATTTTTATGTTCCCTTTTTCCATGTTAGCTCTGTCTATGTACTTTATATACTTAAGTTTCTTTTTTCAAAGAATGGAAAATCCAGGATGGAATGTAACAATATTAGAGAAGGAAAGTTGCTACTCACCATATAGCAAAGATGCTGAGACACGATAGGCACAGCAAAAAGACTCACACAATTTTAGCTTTTGGCCGTTAAGGCATTTGACAAAGGTGTGGTTTTGGTCTAGTTCACTCATGCCATGCCCAAATTTGGCGAGGTTGCAAGTGATGTTATTGCTCAGGAAAATCACGTTCACTTGTCTGAACCATGGACATTGCCGTTGGTGGGGAGGCTTGCGTGCCTCAGCGATACGGACAGCCGTACTGTAGGTGCAACCACAACGGATGGGTATCTGTTGAGAGGCCAGACAAACGTGTGGTTCCTGAAGAGGGGCAGCAGCCTTTTCAGTCGTTGCAAAGGCAACAGTCTGGATGATTGACTGATCTGGCCCTGTAACACTAACCAAAACGGCCTTGTTGTGCTGGTACTGCGAACAGCTGAAAGCAAGGGGAAACTACAGCCGTAATTTTTCCCGAGGGCATGCAGCTTTACTGTATGGTTAAATGATGATGGCGTCCTCTTGGGTAATATCCCGGAGGTAAAATAGTCCCCCATTCGGATCTCCGGGCGGGGACTACTCAAGAGGGTGTCGTTATCAGGAGAAATAAAACTGGCGTTCTACGGATCGGAGCGTGGAATGTCAGATCCCTTAATCGGGCAGGTAGGTTGGAAAATTTAAAAAGGGAAATGGATAGGTTAAAGTAAGATATAGTGGGAATTAGTGAAGTTCGGTGGCAGGAGGAACAAGACCTCTGGTCAGCTGACTACAGGGTTATAAACACAAAATCAAATACGGATAATGCAGGAGTAGGTTTAATAATGAATAGGAAAATAGGAATGCAGGTAAGCTACCACAAACATCATAGTGAATCCATTATTGTGGCAAAGATAGATTCAAAGCCCACGCCTACTACACTAGTGCAAGTTTATATGCCAACTAGCTCTGCAGATGCCGAAGAAATTAAAGAAATATATGATGAAATAAAAGAAATTATTCAGATAGTGAAGGGTGACGAAAATTTAATAGTGATGGGTGACTGGAATTCGGTAGTAGGAAAAGGGAGAGAAGGAAATGTAGTAGGTGAATATGGATTGGGGCTAAGAAATGAAAGAGGAAGCCGTCTGTTAGAATTTTGCACAGAGCATGACTTAATCATAGCTAACACTTGGTTCAAGAATCATAAAAGAAGGTTGTATACATGGAAGAACCCTGGAGATACTAAAAGGTATCAGATAGATTATGTAATGGTAAGACAGAGATTTAGGAACCAGGTTTTAAATTGTAAGACATTTCCAGCGGCAGATGTGGACTCTGACCACAATCTGTAGATTAAAACTGAAGAAACTGCAAAAAGGTGGGAATTTAAGGAGATGGGACCTGGATAAACTGACTAAACCAGAGGTTGTACAGAGTTTCAGGGAGAGCTTAAGGGAACAATTGACAGGAATGTGGGAAAGAAATACAGTAGAAGAAGAATGGGTAGCTCTGAGGGATAAAGTAGTGAAGGCAGCAGAGGATCAAGTAGGTAAAAAGACGAGGGCTAGTAGAAATCCTTGGGTAACAGAAGATATATTGAATTTAATTGATGAAAGGAGAAAATATAAAAATGCAGTAAATGAAGCAGGCAAAAAGGAATACAAATGTCTAAAAAATGAGAATGACAAGAAGTGCAAAATGGCTAAGCAGGGATGGCTAGAGGACAAATGTAGGGATTTAGAGGCTTATCTCACTAGGGGTAAGATAGATACTGCCTACAGGAAGATTAAAGAGACCTTTGGAGATAAGAGAACCACTTGCATGAACATCATGAGCTCAGATGGAGACCCAGTTCTAAGCAAAGAAGGGAAAGCAGAAAGGCGGAAGGAGTATATAGAGGGTCTATACAAGGGCGATGTACTTGAGGACAATATTATGGAAATGGAAGAGGATGTAGATGAAGATGAAATGGGAGGTATGATACTGTGTGAAGAGTTTGACAGAGCACTGAAAGACCTGAGTTGAAACAAGGCCCCCGGAGTAGACAACATTCTATTAGAACTACAAACGGCCTTAGGAGAGCCAATCCTGACAAAACTCTACCATCTAGTGAGGAAGATCTATGAAACAGGCGAAGTACCCTCAGACTTAAAGAAGAATACAATAATTCCAATCCCAAAGAAAGAAAGTGTTTACAGATGTGAAAATTACCGAACTATCAGTTTAATAAGTCACAGCTGCAAAATACTAACGCAAATTCTTTACAGATGAATGGAAAAACTAGTAGAAGCCGACCTTGGGGAAGATCAGTTTGGATTCCATAGAAATGTTGGAACACGTGAGGCAATACTGACCCTGTGACTTATCTTAGAAGCTAGATTAAGGAAAGGCAAACCTACATTTTTAGCATTTGTAGACATAGAGAAAGCTTTTGACAATGTTGACTGGAATACTCTCTTTCAAATTCTGAAGGTGGCAGTGGTAAAATACAGGGAGCGAAAGGCTATTTACAATTTGTACAGAAACCAGATGGCAGTTACAAGAGTCGAGGGGCATGAAAGGGAAGCAATGATTGGGAAGGGAGTGAGACGGGGTTGTAGTCTTTCCCCGATGTTATTCAATCTGTATATTGAGCAAGCAGTGAAGGAAACAAAAGACAAATTCAGAGTAGGTATTACAATCCATGGAGAAGAAATAAAAACTTTGAGGTTCGCTGATGACATTGTAGTTCTGTCAGAGACAGCAAAGGACTAGGAAGAGCAGTTGAATGGAATGGATAGTGTCTTGAAAGGAGGATATAAGATGAACATCAATAAAAGCAAAATGAGGATAATGGAGTGTAGTCGAATTAAGGCAGGTGATGCTGAGGGAATTAGATTAGGAAATGAGACACTTAAAGTGGTAAAGGAGTTTTGCTATTTGGGGAGCAAAATAACTGATAATGGTCGAAGTAGAAAGGATATAAAATGTAGACTGCCAATGGCAAGGAAAGCGTTTCTGAAGAAGAGAAATTTATTAACATCGAGTATAGATTTAAGTGTCAGGAAGTCGTTTCTGAAAGTATGGAGTGTAGCCATGTATGGAAATGAAACATGGATGATAAATAGTTTGGACAATAAGAGAATAGAAGCTTTCAAAATGTGGCACTATAGAAGAATACTGAAGATTAGATGGTTAGATCACATAACTAATGATGAGGTATTGAATAGAATTGGGGAGAAGAGGAGTTTGTGGCACAAGTTGACAAGAAGAAGGGACCAGTTGGTAGGACATGTTCTGAGGCATCAAGGGATCACAAATTTAGCATTGGAGGGCAGCGTGGAGGGTAAAAATCATAGAGGGAGACCAAGAGATGAATACACTAAGCAGATTCAAAAGGATGTAGGTTGCAGCAAGTACTGGGAGATGAAGAAGCTTGCACAGGATAGAGTAGCACAGGGAGCTGCATCAAACCAGTCTCAGGACTGAAGACCACAACAACAACAACAACAGCACCTACTGTACTTTTATTTTATACATTATAATGTATTATCAATGTAGACTGTTCACACCTTTATAAGGCTGTATTTTACCAACAATTCATAAATTGTTATTTTTACTACAATAAAAAGTTCCAATCCTTTGGTGCAAACCACTACTAGCAGCCTCTGGCTTAACTTTTGTGTTCACTGGAGTTACCCCATAGTATCAGTTTACATTTTGACATCCAACAATGTTTATATGTGACTGCCACACTGTATTATGCGGTATTGACATGTTTTGTAGCCTGTAATGCATGTCTGGTTGTAATGAAAGACTTATGCACACACCAATACTTCAGGAAGTATTGGTATTTTGGCAAGCCTTTATTGCTATGTATCATAACATTTGCTGTACTTGAATCTTCAGAATGTGTGATAATGGATCAGTTGTCATCATTGAATAAATAAAACTTCCTACACAGCTTATGATGGTTCTTGTAATAGATATTGTAATCACATAAAAGTTGCTGATCTGTTCAACCCCAGCATACTCAAGGTACAGAAATTTGTTCACTAATAAGCCATTGTTCTTATGTGAGGATGTAAGTGCTATAGACAATTGGCAGTTTGGTTTCTCTCGTAACAATGAAAATTCATCACACCACATGTTAGGGTCACCAGTGAAACAGAAATATTTGGGTATCACCACTTCCAACTCAGCCATGTGATGAGCCAGATATACTGCCACATCCATGCACTGTGTCCTGGAAGGAGGCCGTAGTGATGATGTGGTGTCGGGAACTGAGAAAGAGGATGTTTATCAAATGTTCATTTATTCCTCGCAAATTAATACACAGCCAACTGGTGACTGAGTTCCATTTGTAAATATCACTCATGATTGCATGGCCACAGTGAATACTATTAGCACAAATAGCTCACTCTTGTCACATGCCACAGTGCTGGAGTACTGGTTCCAGAGGGTGTGTGCTCCACAGTGTTATGAGAGTATTGCCTGGTCGCATGATCATGGGAGAACAACAGGTTGTGTCTCACTCGAAAGTGAATGATGTTTTTCTTGAACCGCTGGGCACAGTGTCTTTCACAGACACTAGAAAATAACACAAACAGCACTAAATTAAAGTCTCATGGAAGTTGGTGAGGAGTTTGTGGTAAGCTTGACTAAGGTGCATGATACAGTGGCTTAGCTCACGCTGCTCATCTCCCTCATGTTTGTACACACCACACTATAGCCAAAAGTTAGCATAATGGGAAAGCTTGTTTTGAGGCAGGTATGAATTGCCATTTTGCCATTCAATGTTTTACTGCAGGGTGGCTACTGCAATCACGCAATCACGTTATGGAGTCGTAGTCCTTTTAGAAAATTACATTAACATAGCACTGCGCCTGTGTAATCTTGAAACAGGGCCCATGTTCAAAAGAAGTTGAAGTATTTGCGTTATAATCTTGTGCTCCAAGATCAACATGAATCTACTCGTCATTTGTTCCTATCTGGTGCATGTGGTATGCTGTTCAACTTGATTTATGATATCATCAGAAGTATGCTAGATGGGTGAGTGTGATACTCATTGTATGGCAGTTAAACAATTGATCACTATATTATGTACAAGCAGAAAGATCAGAAGATTTGACCACTGTACTGATATGGAACACCAACACAATGAGACAGACATATTCAAAACCAAATAAATTTGCTATATTTATTTTTTTAGAAGGTTTCCTAACCAGGAACAGTTGTAGGACAGTAATTTGGTTGCAAGATTCAAATCAAATCTGAATGTAATAATTTATTTTATTCGCTCTAAGACAGGGTTCCACAAGAACTGAATAAGTGCTCCGGTAAAAACTATTAACAACGTTGTGTGATTTTTTTTGAATTTTTTCTTATATTTTAAAAATATAATGATTTTTGTGTAATTACTTTTGATTTGAAATTGAAGTAATCTGAATAAAACAGTATTTTTTGTTTTTTTTAAATTTTATAAACCTTCAAAATAAATGAGGTGGTTCCGTCAAAATACTGAAATTCTCAAAATGTTCCATCAGCAGCAAAGTCTTTGAACACATGGTGTATTGCAGCAAAACTAGCAGAAATTAATTTAAACAAAACGAAAATGCATTCCCCAAAATTTCTTATATTTAACACATATCTGGTGCGCTAATTTACAAGTCTGACCATGTGATCAATTTAGTGAGATGCAGTATCTTGGTGACACATTCAGTGAAGGTGGCATAATCCAACTTGTACAGCACTTATTAAGACAATAATATCCCTTACACAAATATCATTAAGCTCACTCGCACTCACCTGGCTCACATTGGTGACAGACAAATCATTATATCACACTGGCAAATACTCCAAGACATTATTCACACCCGGTGGCAGGCCAGATCTCCCAAAAACATCTGCAGTGCATACCACAACCACATAGAACTTTAAAAGAAAAACAAACAACACTCCTCCTCACTTCATTCACAGTAAGCCCACTCTCAGTTCATAAATGCATAAATTTGTGCTCTTCTAAACTCTTAAACAAGTTGCAGAGACAAAAGTTTTCTCCCTAGAAAGAATGAATCCAATATGTCACAACATAAAACATACAACACATCTTATATGGACCAGACATCAAAGGAGAAAGAAATGAGGTCCTGTAGAAAATAAACACTAAATCCCTAGAGGGAGAATACCTTATGTTTTGGTTAATCTTAGGTAGACTTCTTGACACTGACAAGGGGATGCCGCCAATTGTGAAATTCAAATTCGATTCATACTGCGCATAATAAAAGCTCATGGCCAGAGGTGTAATGTGGCAAAGCACCAAGATGCACTTCTCAGCCGTTGTCGAGAAAATCGACATTAACTGTCGCTGCGCTGCCGCTGCGGTGAAATACTCTCTACGATTAATAATTTTCTACAGCGTCGTGGCGCAGCGGTAAGCCCTCGGGTTTGTAATCCGAAGGTCGCCAGATTGAATCCCGTGCCATGCAACTTTTTTTTATTATTTGTTTTTTTGTAATTCAAATGTATACACACACACACACACACACACATTATATATAATTCCCGGCAATAAGTTGCAAAAATTATGCATATAATAAGTTGTTGAAAGTCGTTTGTCGTGGAAAAATAATACTTGAAATGAAACACAATATCACAAATAATATTCAAGCGGATACAATTTATTGAAAAGTTCTGTATACACTCGCACATCATGAACAATTAGTGACCAGAAGTAGCTGGGGTATCACACAAACCAGAGTGATAGTTATCATAGAAACATGGAAAACAGAAAACAGCACGACATCGAGCACATCTGATAAACGAAGCGTTTCTACAAGAACAATTCGTTTCGGAATATCGTTTCTACGTCTTCTTTCAACAACTTATTATATACATAATTGTTGCAACTGATTGCCGGGAATTATATATAATGTGTGTGTGTGTGTGTGTGTGTGTGTGTGTGTGTGTGTGTGTGTGTGTATACATTTTAATTACAAAAAAACAAATAATAAAAGAAAGTTGCATGGCGCGGGATACGATCTGGTGACCTTTGGATTACGAACCCGAGGGCTTACCGCTGTGCCACGACGCTGTAGAAAATTATTAATCGTAGAGAGTATTTCGCCACAGTGGCAGCGCAGCGACAGTTAATGTCGATTTTCTCGACAACGGCTGAGAAGTGCATTTTGGTGCTTTGCCACATTACACCTCTGGCCATTTATTATGAGCAGTATGAATCGAATCTGAATTTCACAATTGGCGGCCTCCCCTTGTGAAATAAAGTACATCAACAACACATCTCGACACGATTGCTGATAGTCCTTGTCTGTTGCAGTTGTGCATTCTAATGTAGAACATTTGTAAAACATGTATTACAGTCTTACAGTTAAGGATTCTTTCCCAAGTGGATGTGAAATTAAATTGTGTTTGCACACAGACCCACACATCTCAAATCATTGCATAGAATGTTTAAAAATATCCCTGCTGTACAAAACTGATCATTCTTGTCAGGCTGGTTAAATGCAATCTGGAACTGGATTTCTCAATTCTGTACTGACAGGGAAAAACATTGAACACCAAAAGATAGCCTCGCGGAGTGACTGCGCGGTTAGAGGCACCATGTCATGGATTGTGCGGCCCTCCTGCTGGAGGTTCGAGTCCTCCCTCAGGCATGGGTGTGTGTGTTGTTCTTAGCATAAGTTAATTTAAGTTGGTTTAGTAGTGTGTAAGTCTGGGGACCAATGACCTCAGCAGTTTGGTCCCTTAGGAATTCACACCAATTTGAACATTTTTGAACACCAAAAGATAGTTAATATAGAGTTATGAAATTTTTAGAATACATTTGTCTAGATAACATATTTAAGTGATTAACATTGTAAGACCACAGGTTAATGTAAGCATGAGATAAGCCATTGCAAATGTGAAATGCTGGTACCTTAATAACCAGAGTAACCACAGAATGTTGAATGCAAGCATGCAGATGGGCATGCATTGTATTGTACAGGTGTGCGGACATCAGTTTGTGGGATGAAGTTTGTAATCTACCCCCTCACATAATATGGAAATAATGCATTTACAATATTATGTGACTTACTATAAGGTTTGCCAAACGTGTACAAAATGATGCCAGAAGATAGGATACAGATGTATAGAAGTATCTGATACATAACATACTACAGAAAACATAAGAAAAATATCGACTATACAAGTCGTAACCTATACATATTATGAGGACATGGCATTCATATTTTCAGATCTGTGGAACATTCTGTCACAAGACAAATGATACCAAGTCAAAATTACAATATTACAACACTAAACTATAGAAACAAGTGCAGAGACAATGTAAATTACTAGAATCACAAATTGCGAGTTTATATCTATAAAGTCACACCTTCAAAATCATTAAAAGAGAAGAAAAAAAAATTCAGAGCCTAAGTGTACAACAAGTGAGCTGATGTGAAAAGCTCACGACGACTGGTACAGACCAGAAGAATATACTCAATCACAAGTAGGAGTACAGCATAAAATGTATGAATTACAGAAACCAGAGTATGTAAGGATATGTTGACTAATGAAAGGAGAAAATAATTAAAAAATATTAAGACATATGCTTATGATGTGGGGACCGATCCTTGAATCCAAACCCCACCGGGTACACACCAGCAGAAATGTTTCGACACAACAAAATAATAAAGTTCATAATCATTTACCAAAAAATTCAGTCATATGTAAAGATAATTGTAGGAAACTTATAGCCTCAGTCAATAGTTGCACACTCTCCTTGAGTACACACACACACACACACACACACACACACACACACACAGAGTCATGATGACAAGGGGTACACAGAACAGAGTTGAGCATGAGTTTGCACGCAACTCAAGTTCCAATGAGATATAATAATGCAGTACTGAGGATAAATACAGGTAATCAGAGATCAAATGGTTCAAATGGCTCTGAGCACTATGGGACTTAACTTCTGTGGTCATCAGTCCCCTAGAACTTAGAACTACTTAAACCTAACTAACCTAAGGACATCACACACATCCATGCCCGAAGCAGGATTCGAACCTGTGACCGTAGCGGTCACGCGGTTCCAGACTGAAGCGCCTTTAACCGCACGGCCACACCGGCCGGCATAATCAGAGTTATAAATAGCTCTGAATGATGACATAATCGATTAGCTTGGGGACCAAAATCAGTGCGTGAGATCATAAATGTATACTTCTTGTTATACAGTCTATACTCATAAATGTCTTCCACACTATTTGCTAATTGTTCATACAAACTAACCTATGTACATAGAAGCCTAGAAGGTTGATTTAAAACTGATAAAAATATATATACTGTGTGTTGAGATAAGAAAATTCATTGAAATGTATGGCTACTAACCTAACAGTGACTAATTTTATCAGATTCTGATAATTATTTACAACATGGTTCAGTATCGTCTGTCATAGAACATCAGCCTTGCACAGCATTATTTAAAGTTACATAATGTATTGGGAAGTTAATTCCCCTACTTACCAGCCGCTGTGGCCGAGCAGTTCTAGGTGCTTCAGTCCAGAACCGCGCTGCTGCTATGGTCGCAGTTTCGAACCCTGCCTTGGGCGTGGATGTGTGTGATGTCCTTAGGTTAGTTAGGCTGAAGTAGTTCTACGTCTAGGGGACTGATGACTTCAGATGTTAAGTCCCATCGTGTGTAGAGCCATTTGAACCATCCCCTACTTGAAAAAGACATATATTTATGTGGAGTAATACTGTCCATAGCAGTGACTACTTTTATAAACAAATACAGGGTGTACATAAACTCTGGGAACACTTTCAATTATTTATTGCACAAGAACCAAACATTTTATAGATATCATACATATGTCATTTTGAAGAGAAACCCTGAAAGTTTTTTTCATGTATGCCGTCACAGTGTAGTTTGTTTATTTGCTGATAGTTTGCTAGTCGCGAACATGGCGAGTTCAGATGCAGAGCGAGCTTGGTATGTGTTGGAGTTCACCAAAAACAAGTGTGCTACAGCTGCTCAATGGATGTTTAAAAAAAAAAAAAAAAAAAAAAAAAAAAAAAAAAAAAAAAAAAAAAAAAAAAAAAAAAAAAAATTCAGAGTTTCTCTTCAAAATGCGATATCTTTGACATCTGTACAGTATTTAGTTCTTGTGTAATAAATGATTTAAAGTGTTCCTGGACTTTATGAACACCCTGTTAGTTCCACGAATTCTTCATATAGAATAATTTCTTGACTAACAATTTACAAATTTCAGTCACAGGACTGACATAGTTCACAGATGCTTGAGTACATTACCCAGAACCTATGATCTCTTGTAAGCTAACTAGTTCAGCAAGGGTGCAGTCATACAGGAGTCAGGGAGTGGATCCAAACACATCTTTCAGTTTCCTCCCTAGATTTCTCATCACATGTTCCAACTTATAGGTAACTTCCTGTCTAGCTTTCACATTGAATCCTGAAACATTGTTTTGTTTACTAAGTATGCAGTTCAATACCTGCCTCACATTACATGGCATATGTTTTGCATATCTATATTGAAAAAATACGTACACTGGGTTTACAGCAGAATGGATTAAAAAGGGTACACACAAGAAAGTTTAAGGTACTGTTCCTAATATTTATAATACATATGAATAAAACAACTCTTCACTCAGTTTACCAAAAAATCCATGACTTTACCCAAGAGAGCTCGTGACAGTTAAATATTATTATTTTCTGCAGAGTACACAGGAATAATAATAATATTTAACACTAACAGCATTCTAAGATAAGAAATTTATTACTATATATTTAATGACACTGTCCCATTTGAAAACTGTAAAAGGATCTACTCATTTACTCACATGGAGTATATGTATCAAATTCTAAAGCACAAATCTGTTACAAAACAGAATTATATAGTTGTATGAACCTGCAAACATAGTGTATATTTTCGAAACTTCATTATTCTTAAAGTCCACAAATACCTGATACCATTCCTCCAACAACATCACTAACAATAAAAGTCTCATCTCCATCAAAGTCATTTATCTCACCTACCTTCATTTGCAATAAGTCATCAGTCTCAGACTTACAAACCTCAGTTAATTTGCAGCTCTCATTCACATCTACATAAAAAATGCATCAAATATAGTCATCACCTGATTGACATACATCAATAACACTATTTTACGACCAAGAAAAGAAATCATTAGTACATACTACATCAAAATTCCCACACCTCTCACATTCTGGCTTGTGGTTAGCATTTACATCACCATTATTAAATATAAAATTCGAAAACTTCACTGTTATTATTGTCTAACTGTAAATGTAACTTGGGCATCCTGTGCTTGTTATGTTTCCTCATCTGAAAACTGTGGACCTACTTTCAAAGTGCCATCCCTATTCCTATAATTAGGACCATTCAAAAATTCACTTTTGATTCTCCCCTGTTCAGCTTCTGACCAAAATTTATTTAAGAAACTTTTCTCGAAACCCTGATATGTTTCCCAATGACTTAAATTTAATTTTACCCATTACAGAGCTTCGCATTCAAGAAATCTTTTAACAAATTTAATTGTCATTCATGCCCGACACAAAACTGTCTCTGCAGTGGCGCAGAAAATAAACTGGATGTAAATTATCTGATGGAAAACTTTTAATAGGAGTGTTGGACCTTGCAATACCATTGTTTGCTCACAGACTTTGGTTCAGACAAATTTCCTGAACTAAAACAGTTACATTAGTTTGCATATTGTTTTCTACATTTAAATTTTTTTAGTTTAAACTGGTGATATTTTGTTGAGTTTTTTCCACTATGGTCTTCTGTACTCTGATGTTGTCAACAGGTTTTGATTGTTTTGCCAACTCAGCTACAAACTCTTTTCCAAAAGATTAAATTTATTTTCTAAAACATCAACTTTTTCATACACACTTTTTAACCCCCATGACAACTCATTTTTTAGCTCTGGAATTTGATTACTAAGTTTATTCTATCTGATATTGTACACTGTCCAATTTGCTATAGTTCTTTGTCTTCATTTCCTCTATTTTTGCCAAAATTAACTGCAAAATATCAATTTTTACTTTTTCTTTACTGACTACAATTTCACTCAGCTCAGACATGTCCTGATTGGATCCTACAGCTTTCATTTCTACCTCACTTTTGCGTTCATAACTATTCATTTTGTTAACAAGCACACGAGTCCACAAACAAATCAACTTCACAAATAATTTGTTCTTATCTTTCCTTTTTGATGTCCCTGGTTGTAGTTGTAAAGTCCTCTTCCGTTTCTTTTGTCTGGTTAGTCATTATTAGTGGTACATCATCACTGTTGGTGTGATTTTGCTTTGTGGGGCAGCCTTTCGTTTTTGCTTCATGTGAACAAAAATTTATTCATGCATGAATTGTACAAAAAATAAAGCACTTTCTTTTGTGTAACAGACAAAACGTTATTATTAGTCAAATAATCACGTACGATACCCCTACTTGTAATCTACCCCCTCCATCCTTGTTGCTGCTGTTGTTCAACAATGTGCAAAGTCTTTTCTGAAGATTTGGCACTGGTGAAATTATAGTAAACTTTTTAGCTTGCAGGTCATTCCACGTCAAGTGCCCTTGAGTAAAAAATGGTCACAAAGTGCACAATGTGAAGAGTTTGGTTACCTTGGTTATAACTTTGTGCATCTTCTGTGATATCTATCACTCTGTATTTTTGTATCCTAGTACAACTTTTGTTGCTGAATGGAGCTAAAGCATTCAAATTCCTTAGAAATGACTATCCATTATGCTACTCGGTCTGAAAGTGCCTCATAAAATTTATTGTGAAAGATTCAAGCCCTACTTTAACCATCCTTTACTTTAAGGGAAAGGCAGGTGGAACTTTGATTTTTGGGCTGCTAGCCAACAACCAGATACTACACTAGTATTAGCATTTATGAGTAAATAGTTCTGATTTTATTGACCCGTGTCTCAAGTGTCAAATTGAAAACTGAAAATTTCTAGCACTTAACTATCTTTATTGCCTTCTCACTCACAGATCCTAAATGGGTGCCTAGTGGAAACAGACGTGCATTGGTAGTAGGGCCAGCAAACGCGTCAGGAGAGCCCACAGGCGTTGGCTGCTCGTTATGGAAGATGTCGCTCAGGCTGGGGTGGGTGCCCAGTGTCCAGGGAAGTGGACGGCCCTCGCGCGGACAATCGATGTCTCACAGCTATGCGAAGGTCCGCGTGCCGCGTGCGCACCGGTTCTGCCACGTGTTGAGGCCACCGCTTCAGTCGGCTGACTATATTGCTATCAACTCTGGTCTTCTTTTTATTGACACCATTGAAAAGAGCACATTATTTGCTATAAGGGACTTGAAAACGTAGAATGGTAATATTCCAAATAAGGCATTTAAAACAGATTAAAAGAAACCTAAGCTGTAACGCTTAAAGTGTGTATTACCATGTTGTCAGCTGTTGTGCTGGAGAGTGTCAAGGCACTTGTGATTTGTTAGTACGAAGTATTTGCAGCAGGATACTTTTGTTCCTCTGATTTGGAGGTACAACTGTTTCATATATGGGTTCCAGAAACTTCTGGAAATTAGATATGCAGGTATTACTGTTTTATGGGTTCCAGAAATTTCTATAAATTGAGATTCAGATATTGCTGTTTTATAAAACAGGGCATGGATTCCAGAAACTTCTGGAAATTTGATATATTGGTATGACTGTTTTATAACAGATTCCAGAAACCTCTGGAAATTTAATATGACGGTATGAGTATTTTATAATAGGGCATGGGCTTCGGAAATATTCTGAGTATTTGATATACAGGTATAACTGTTTTATAAAACAAGGCATGGATTCCAGAAAATTGTATGCAGGTACAACAGTTTTATAACAAGGCACTAGAAACTTCCAAAATTTTCTGCAATGTTCTGGAATATTCTCCAGTATTCTCATTTTATACATTCACACTATATAAGGTGTAATTTGATTTAGGCATCATTCATGTTTGTATGTAAATTGTCAATCACTGTATCATTTGTGGTTATTACATGTGAATGTTTACCTTGCAGCTTGGTTGATTCCTTCAATCCATTGTCGAATCATTGATGAAGTTACAACTTGTTATGGCTTCAAACAATGGAAATATGGACCTAGAGCAGTGCACCATTGGATAAATCAACAAGTCTGCATGTCATTTAACTAATTTCGCCAAGGACAAACACCTTATGAAATCAATTAGTGACTTCTATGAGGAGGATCGAAATTTGCTGATTCGACGAATTGGATTTCAGCTTGACTGTGACGCCAAAATATGTTTACATCATGAAGCAGGACTGTTGACCAGATTTCAATATCTGTAGAAATCATGCTGCAATCCATGTCAAAAGAAGAATCACATGCTCAACAGAGGTCTGCGTCCTATTGATTTTGCAGCAGCTGATTTTTGAAACAACTTACAACATTGATGTTGAGCCTGGACAGAAGCTTTGCCCTGCTTGTACAGTTGACATCAATGCAAAAAAGGCCAAGCCATTGCCATCATCAGAGTCTGATGAAGATGATGCTACAGTTACTTCAGAGAGCTTGAACTCTAGCTTGACAGCAATTGGTGTGCCACCACTAAAATTTCATTGAGTTTCAAACTGGAATTATAGTGGATATGCGAAACGAAAGATAAGGCAAGTTTAAATGGTTGTGGCTACCAAAATTGCTGAAATTGGTGGGCTTGAAGCAGATGATGTCATAGAACTGCAACCAGGTCAAAATGCCATGATTGGTCTTCGTACAAAGTGCTCATCAATGAATTGAAAGCAAAGCTGGAGGTGTCCTCAATTTTTGAGAAAATTCATATTTTAAATTTGGCCCCTAGCAGTTGGAGCGTTAAAAAACAATGGAAGAATTCAATGTGTCTAAGCGAATAGTGTAGACTGAAACAAGATTCAAAGCAAGGAAAAGCTTTGCAAGAAGATATTAAGAAAAGTGTAGAAATATTCTATGACAGTGATGAAGTCAGCCATATCTGCCCTGGAAAAAAAGGACTTCGTTGCCATAAGGACACCAGCTGGCCCAAAAGTTCATATGCAGATACGTCTGTTGCTTTGTAACTTGAAAGAAGCCTATCAAAAATATTGCAGACAAAATTTACCAGAAGTTGGCTTTTCCAAATTTTGTGAGCTCCGTCCAAAGTGGTGCATCGCAGTTGGTTCAGCAGGAACACACTCAGTTTATGTTTGTACAGCTCATCAGAATGTCAGGTAAATGCTAGCAATGACTCCAATTAAGGATGTTTACAAGAGTTTGTTAACCAAAATGGTTTGCAAAATGGATTCAAAAATTGCATGCTCCAATGATGTGACCAATGCCCTGGATTAGAAGTCTTGGAAAGATTTGTAGAAGCTGCATTTGAAGGGAATGACATTGATGAAATGATTGAATACAAGGAATGGATACACACTGACTGAGATACCTTGGAGACAAAGCAGTCAATGATTGAAGGATTTATCCAAAACATTGGGACCAAAATTGTGAATCTCTCACCGCAGCATTACATAGCAAAGCCTCAAAGCAACTACCTAAAAGAAACCAAAGAAAATCTAGAATGTGGAAACCTGGTTGTTCTGATGGGGAGAGAGTGTGGCAGATATGATACACGAATTGGGGTGGAAGTCACTACAGCAAAGACGTTTTTCGTCGCGGCGAGATCTATTTACGAAATTTCAGTCACCAACTTTCTCTTCCGAATGCGAAAATATTTTCTTGAGCCCAACCAACATAGTTAGGAATGATCATCAAAATAAAATAAGAGAAATCAGAGCTCGAACAGAAAGGTTTAGGTGTTCGTTTTTCCCGCGCGCTGTTCGGGAGTGGAATGGTAGAGAGATAGTATGATTGTGGTTCGACGAACCCTCTGTCAAGCACTTAAATGTGAATGGCAGAGTAGCCATGTAGATGAAGATGGATTTTGCAGAAAATTATTCAGTTATTGTGCAGTACACTGTACAAGGTTACCGTTGGGAAAATAGTCAGGCCACATTACATCCCTTTGTTATTTATTACGAGGCTTTGACTGGAAAGATCGAGTCTCTTAGCTTCTGCATCATCAGTGATTGCTTGTGATATGATACAGTTGTAGTTCATGTTTTCTGCTCCGAGCTCATTGATCACATGCAAATCCACTTTCCAGTGCTGAAGCCCATCAACCATTTCAGCAATGGATCAGCTGCCCAATACAAAATTTCAAGAACTTCATGAACTGCTTCACCACAACCCATGGAAAGTCTCCATGTGATGGTATTGGGGACATAACAAAGTGATTAGTAGCAAGAACAAGTCTCCAGCAGCCATCTTCAGATCAAATTGTAACATAAAGTGATCTATTCTGATTTTGTGATGAACAAGTTCACATAATAAAATTCCTTTTTATCACAAAGGAAGAAATTGATGCTGCTAGACATTTGCAAGAAAGGAGATTTGAAAATGGTTGCATGGTTGCAGGGACCAGAGAAAACCACTGCGTCCGACCAGTCAATGAGAAACGGTTACAAATTAGCAGAGTTCCAAATGACATAGCATCATTTATTGCAAGTGTTGATCAATCAGCATACTTCTCGAGTGTTCCAATTGACAATGTCTAATCTGGGCAATACATAGCCTACATTTATGACAGCAAATGGTGGATTGGAAACATCTGTGACACATCATTGGAAGTACGAGATGCCTTAGTCAGTTTCATGCATCCGCATGGTCCAACTAATTCATTCCATTGGCCTCTAGGGCAGGACACCTGCTGGATCCCAGAGCAGCAGATAGTTAGCATTTTGGCAGATCCAAGGGTCAATTCCATAGGTCAGAGATACACTTACCCATCAGAGGTGTTGAAGAGCATTGAAGAGAATTTTAGAGCCATGAAAATGGTTTCATGAACTCCAGCACCAAATTTATGATTCTTGTTTCATTCTGTGAACTTATTGATTTTTTATGTTCACAACAATGTTGTTCATTTGCTCAGTTTTGAATGCCATTCATTAAAGTTATTCTGTGAAGCACACGGTACATGCAAAAGCTAAGGCATCTTTGAAGCTAGTTTAAAAATCTGATATGGAATATTACTATTCTGCTTTTAATGTTTCTTGTAGCAAAAAATGAGCTCTTTCCGATGGTGTCAGTTAAAAGAAGATCAGAGGTGGTGGCCATATTAAAAACTGGTCCTGGAAAATGCTGTAAATTTGCAATTTGCAATTTGACACGTGAGACACGGGTCAATGAAATCAGAAATATATACTCATAAATGCTAATACTGGTGTTGTATGGTGAGCACCTGGTTGTTGGCTAGAGGCTCAAAAATCCAGGTCATAACTGCTTTTCCCTTATAGTAAAAGATGCTTAAAGTATGACTTAAATCTTTCACGATAAATTATACAAGGCACTTTCAGACCAAGTAGCATAAAGGATAGCAATTTATGAGCAATTTGAGTGCTATAGCTGCATTCAGCACTAAAAGTAGTACTTGTGAACAAAAATTCGAGGTGATAAATGTCACAACAGATGCCCAAAGCTATACCAGAGTTGGCCAAATTATTCACCCCATGCACTTTATGATTTGGTATGGATCCACTAAGGTGGCCCTAGCTCTGGAACCACTGAAAGAATTGAGCCAGAATTTTGCACAGTGACCTAAAACATACAAATGTATACACATATAAATTTTTAACAGAATCTGAGATGGTTGAGTGGGGACCAGGACCCCTAGGACACTTGATGTGGAATGGCCCTTGCTTATCTTTTCTTGTAGAGTTGACTCCAATTATTCTTGTCTAGGGGTCTGATTCGTGAAGCCAAAACTCTCACATTTTAGGTTCTCGTGGTTTCATTGATCTAAATAATTTTGAAGATTGTCATTGCAGAATTTTTGTTTTTACATTAATTTATTATGTCATATTTTTGTATATCACACAGTTTTTTGAATTTTCACATTAACAAAGCCAAAATTACATTGTTCACCCAAAATAGAATAATATGTCCAATCACATCAGAGGCATGCTTACCACTATCTCACTCTGTGGTACTAACAGTATTCCAAAGGGTTTACAGTTTATCTTGTCAAATTAATTGCTATTAGTTCCAATTATTATTTCATAACTGAATACAGAAATAAACATAATAAACACTACTAGACTGCATAATTAATAATAGAAATTCTTAGTGTGCCAGATATTTTGTAATTTCAAATAAAAATTTTTAACCATACATTCAGAGCTAGTACATATTGATTGTAACAACGAAAGTAAAGTAATTCCTTTTCATAAACTTTAGCTTGAAATATAACAAACTGCATATAAAATTATATGAAATTTTTCAGAAAAGCAGCTGAGATAATATTGACCTGTCCAAAATTCGAAAAATATTACTGGCATTAACTACTACTGTTGAGGAAAAGTAAAGCTAGAGGACGATGTCCCTTTACAAGTTCCATGGCTGTTGCATTTGGCTGGTCAATACAGGGATGATGTTTTTGGATGACACTCCAGTTGTCATTCAGTGATGTCCCATATGTGCATGATTGGAGGCAGATCTGCTGATTGAGCAGACCAAGGCAATATGTTGACACTCTGTAGAGCATGGTGAGTTACAACAGTGGTGTGTGGGTGAGTGTTATCCTGTTGGAAAACACCGCCTCAAATGCTGTTAATGAATGGCAGCACAGACGGTCAAATCACCATATTGACGTGCAAATTTGCAGTCAGGGTACATGGGATAACAACAAAAGTGCACCTGCTGTCATATGAAATTGCTCCCCAGACTGTAAGTCCAGGTGTAGATCCAGTTGTCTAGTCCACAGGCAGGTTGGTTGCAGACCGTCAACTGGCCTCCTTGTAACCAATACATGGCCATGCTGGCTCCATGCAGAACCAGCTTTCACCAGAAAACTTAACAGACTTCCATTTTGCCCTCCAAGGAACTTTCACTTGGCACCACTGAAGTCGCAAGTGGCCATGGTTTGGGGACAGTGAGATGCACGCTACAGGGCGTCTGGCTCAGAGCTGCCATTGAAGTAACTAATCTGTAACAGTTTGCTATGACAGTGTGGTGCCAACTGCTGCTCCAGATTCAGTACAGTGCAACAGAGCCATATACCTAACATTATAGTCTTCCCTCTCGGTAGCGTCACATGGCAGGACAGAGCCTGGTGTTATTTGCAACTGTACATTCCCATGACAACCACTGCCAGTAATCATGTACAGTGGATACATTCCTCCAAGTCTTTCTGCAATATTGCAGAAGGAAATTCAGCTTCTTGTAGCCCTGTTACATGAGCTCATTCAAACTCAGTTGAGTTTTCATAATGGCATCTTTCTTACCTTCAAGGCATTGTCAACTAGCATCAACTCACCACATCTAATTTCAAAGGTAGCTGACCCTTGTGATCGTTACAGTGTGTATTTAAAGGAAACCTGTTTTGCATCCTCGTAGTGGCACTACTAGTGCCTCTTATGCAACTGGCATAAAATGAGAATAGTCATCATCTTTCATCTGTAGAAACATGCCTACCAACTTTTATTTATGTTGTATGACTCCTTCTTGGTGCTGCGATCTTTTCCTATCTGTGTACAATCACCACTGCTCCATTTTCTCCTTCTCTTGGCTGCTCTTGAAAACCAGCTTCCTATCAATCTCCCTCTTCATAAAGTCTACATCTCTGGTTATGTCAGTTCATTCTCTGACTTTGAGACCTACTGTTACTGTTGCTCTCTCCAGCATTCCCATTCATGTGCTAATTACCCCCCAAGTTTCCACATTGGTGCCTGTCTGATGTAATGTCCACACTCTTCTCTTCTTGAACACACTCATCATGGCCAGTTAAAATTAATCTGAATGTCTCCAGGTCATTCTTCTCAATGCAAATGAGGGATTTCTTATGCTATGCTTGTATTATGGTTATGAATAAATGCAGCAGGTCCTCAGTATTGTATGGGTGGTCAACTGATTTGGTTTTAGAATCATGTTGAAGTATGTTGCATAAATTGAAATCGTATTGTTGTGAATGGCATAGTGTTTATGATGCTCAGGTGCACCTTATTTTGCTCTGCAGCAGACTAGTACAATGTCATAATTTCTGAGTCAAATTCTTTTTATGTTGTGCAGCTTATTATCACTGGCAATACCTTTGCAATTACTTCATTACTTGTGAGATTACTAATGAGCTCTAATTTCCTCTTAAGTGGCCAGGAGTTCAGTAGACTGTTCATAAATTGTGCCATCCATGTTTTGATACCCAGGTCTCCGCTTGTGGTATAAGTAAGATATTTTATCAATAAGAAAAATGGTTTATAATTGAAGTTTTTCCCATTACCGGCCATAAAGACCGATGCTGTGCTTGATTCTCTCACACTAATCCTCTCTGTTACAGATGAAGATAGGCCACTAGACTGCAAACTCTTGGAAATGTTTCACTCATTATTGTGCCTCGTTCTAGTGTCTGCTATCGGTATTAATGGCTCTATGATTTGTGGTCACTCTGTGAGTGAGATGAACATTTCTGTTTGTGCAAATTATACTGGTTCTGTCATCCCTGGTACTGTTCAGTCCTCCAGAGTTTGCAGTTTTTTACTTAATGATGTACTGATTTCTTCTGCCATTTGATATTGATATATTGCTGTATTGTCTCCTGCCATCTGCACCCTTTTTGAAAGGGAGGTGTTGGTTTCCTCTCCTTTTCCAATCTTGACTCTGCCTGGACCAGCCTAGCCATGCTGCTGTCCACAGTTTTTGAAACTTCAATCCTGTCATCAACTTATTTCAATTGGGAGTCTAACTTTCTTTCTAGATCTGCCATTTTTTCCAAAATTCTTTCTTTCCTTCTTTGCTTTTTTCCTGTCTGCCTTGGCTTTTTGTATCTTTCTCCTGTGCTACTTTCCTGTCTGTTTCTGCTTCTTCTAACAACTGTTTGAACCCATAATTCCAGAACATAAGCTGCTCAGCACTGCATTTGACTCTGTTTTGCAAGCTAACCCATACCACACTGTTTAGTTGTCAGTCCAGTTTCCTGTGTTTCAGGTAATAGACTCCTGCCAGTGTTTCTCCTTGAAAAAGTTCCAACATTATTTCCAACAGCTCTGTTGAACCATCCTACCTAGTGATTTTTCTACCTCTCTAGGGCAGTCTTCTAGCACAATCCATATTAAACAGTGTAACTATAAAATCTGCTACTCAGCAAATGATGATGATGATGATTAGTGTTTTAAGGCGCACAACAATGAGGTTATCGGCGCCTGTTACTCAGCAAACAGTCACTAACATCTAATTAGACACAACTAAACAAACCGAAACACACAAGAAAAATACAAACTCTCAAGTCAAAAATATCTTCACAGGCAGCCTAATTGGATCCCCAAAAAAGTGGTCACATTACAAGCAAATAAATTACAGTTCATGCAAGGAATGGTGCCGCTGCTGAACAGTGTGCAAGTGAGACAAAATGGCGACCACAGGTGGTTGCTACAATTGACTTTGCTTTCTAAGATGTGTCTCACTGTGCCTTTCTGACTGCGGGACATCAGATGATTGCAGAAGCATGCTGGATAAGGGTCAACATAAAATGTTTGCATTATGATATCTGCTGGATCAGTGTGGACATCAAATGTACTCATCATTTATTTCTGTCTGGTGCATGTAGTATGGAATCTGAGTTTACATATGTTACCATGAAAAGCATGCTAGACAAATGAGTGCAATGCTTGCTATACATAAATTAAACAGTTGATCACAATATTTCCATATAAGCTGCATAATCAGAAGGTTTGGCCTTTGTAATGAAGCAGGACACCACCAGAATGAGATAAACAAATTAAAAATGCAGACCAGCTGGGTATATTTATTTTTGTAGAGTGTCTCCTAACTAGGTTCAGTTGTAGGACAATAGTCTGATTCTGAGATTCAAATCAAGTCTGAAGTAATAAGTCATTTTACTTACTCTAAGATCTCAATGCAAACCACATTATAATGACAGACAATAAGTTTCCAATGAAATGAACGTAATTGTTCCATACAATGATCACAAAGTCATATAAAATACTGAAACACAAAACTCTCTAGAAGCTAAATTTAATCAAGAATGTCCTGGTAACACTGTGGGAAGATACGTAATTCATATGGAACATGAACACTTCTTGGGAAACACTACAAGCTTTCCTAATTTGTGCAGTTTGCAAATGCAGAGTAAATGACACGAAGGACCATGAAACAATACAGTTAATCAGGAGTAGCAAATCCTGCAAATTTTGACCTACTCAGGAAATGGATTGCACTAAAGTGAAATGCAACACTTACTCAAAACTTGGCAAAAGTATGCTAGATTGTGCTGATCACCACCAGATCAAAATCACCCTAATTGGTGTTGGTGAGCATGTGCCACACTCGGCACCAGGAGCAGAAGTCTCTCCTCCATGGCAGAACTGCAAATCTCCACAATTATCCTCCTCTAAACCTAACTCCCCACTGTGTGGCAGTGACGACTCACAGCTACTGTTAACCTGACCAAAGAAATGTTGCTTTATTTACAGATCAAACAATGGAAAACCCAGGAAGGAATGTAACAATATTAGAGAAGGAAAATAGCTACTCACCATATAGTGGAGATGCTGAGTCGCAGGTAAGCACAACAAAGAGATTCCCACAATTATAGCTTTTGGCCATTAAGGTCTTGGTCAATAATAGGTGCATGCGCACACAAACAAACAAACAAACACACACACACACACACACACACACACACACACACACAACTCACACACACCACTGCAGTGTCAGGCAACTGAAACCACACTGTGAGCAGCAGCACCAGTGCATCTTGAGAGTGGTGACTGGGTGGGCTAGGAGGAGGCTGGGTCAGGGAGGGGGAGGGATATTATGGTGGGGCGGGGGGTGACACTGAAGTGCTGCAGGTTAGGCAGAGGGCATTGGAGATGTGGGGGGAGGGGGGGGGGGGGAGTAACAGAAAAGAAGAAAAGAAGAGAAATAAAAAGACTGGGTGTGATGGTGGAATGATGGCTGTGTAGTATTGGAATGGCAACAGGGAAGGGGTTGGATGGGTGTTGACAGTGACTAACGAAAGTTGAGGCCAGGAGGGTTACAGGATTGTGGGATGTACTGCAGGGAAAGTTCCCACCGGCGCAATTCAGAAAAGCTGGGGTTGGTGGGAAGGATCCATTTGGCACAGGCTGTGAAGCACTCATTAAAGTAAAGGCTATCATGTTTGGCAGTGTGTTCAGCAACAGCTGCAGATAGGCACAACAAAAATATTCTCACAATTATAGCTTTCGGCCGTTGAGGTCTTTGTCAATAATAATCAATAATACACACACACAAAATTGCACAAATGCAACTCGCACACATGACTGCAGTCTCAGGCAACTGAAACCACACTGCAAGCAGCAGTACCAGAGCATCATGGGAGTGGTGACTGGGTGGGCCGAAAGCTATAATTGTGAGAATATTTTTGTTGTGCCTATCTGTGACTCAGCATCTCCGCTATATGGTGAGTAGAAACTTTCCTTCTCTAATATTGTTGCTTTATTTGCATGAATACAATGGAACCTTGCAGAAATTTCCCATCTTTGCTTACAGAATGCAAGAGGTTGGTATTGGGTGTTAGCCATGTTCCGCCTGTTGGTCAATCCATTTCCACCGAGGCATGGTGGTGGGTAAGATGCATTTGATTGGATTAAAATTTCTGGAGCGTAAGGCTGTGTGCAAGCAGGTGAATCTGTCATACTCATTGATATGCTAGTGCCATGCAGTGGCTTAGTGGCAGACTGCCTTCAAAAGAGGAAACCACAGGGTATTTCTGCACCCAGTTTCCACAAACTGCAGAGCCCTTCTCTAGAGCCTCTATGACTGACTTCCTGTGGTCAAGCCAAACCATGGTACAAATAGTTGTGGCCAGCTTTTTCTAACCAGGAAATGTGAAGCCTTCTTTCTGAGTTAGCAAGCCATTTAGTCTTCTCAAAAATATCAGTGAAATAAGTAGAAAAATAATCAAATATCATACTGTGATATGTGACTCTCATGCCATGAAATGAAATGAAATGAGCGTTTGGCGTCATTGGCCGGGAGGCCCCTCGCGGGGCAGGTCCGGCCGCCATATCGCAGGTCTTATTACAGTCGGCGCCACATTGGGCAACCTGCACGCCGGATGGGGATGAAATGATGATGAACACAACACAACACCCAGTCCCTGAGCGGAGAAAATCTCCGACCCAGCCGGGAATCGAACCCGGGCCCAGAGGACGGCAATCCGTCACGCTGACCACTCAGCTACTGGGGCGGACATGCCATGAAATGTATACAAAATCATACACTTTTTTTAAAGTTAATGTGTTGAGTCACAAGTATATCTTAAGTGGACAATGCTGGTGGCCAATTTTTGTACAATATTATGGACTTGAACTCTCCTGAAAATGTTACATAGGTATTATTTGATTGCTGATCACAAACTTGTTTTGGGATGGGATGAGGTGTTGAAAGACTGACATATGAACATATTGTGATTTTCTAAACTGCATTTTGAGAGTTGAAAAATATCTTTTTTTTAGATTTTACTAATCCAGATGGACTACATATTAGGATAATAATCTTGTTTACAAAATATGTGATGGGTCAGGAAACACAAAAGATCATGGAATTATATTATGCATCCATGTTTGGATTAACTCATTTACATGTGCCATATTTATATTTACAATCATTTACACCACTTTTAGCAAATTCTTACTTAATGGCTTAATTAATTAATGAAGGGCTTTACTTGGTCCTGGAAATGGTGGGTGACAAAGCATAGTGGTATGGTTGTAAAAGCTGGAATCTAACAAGTACAATTTCTAAATTCCCAATGGAGAGTCTAGGTATGTTTGAATTTTAGCATTATCTGTTAACTGGTGTCAGTAAACTGAAAATACATTACTATAAAGTCTGGATGTGGATCCTTCTAGTAATTTGTGTCACCATTATCACATGTATCTATTAACTCAAAAAATTTTCCTCATGATGTGATTTCAAGGGCAAAACTTTTAATAATAATGGTTTTAAACAAATCTAATCACATCTTTGCAATCTGCTGATCTGAGACTATAGCTGGCATAATAAAACTGAATGGGATCTGGTGTAAATAATAAATGGATAAATTCCTGCCTACACTATGTGACAATGTGGGGTGCTTTCTGTGTGAAGCAAGCTGCCAAATTAATGTCTACCTTCCTCAGTATAGCGTCCGTTCACCACCCATTACTCTGCATTCGAAGGTATTATATAGATGATGTGAAAAGCAGCATTGAAGAAAACCACTGTCCGTACTTAGGATTGCAAAGTTTACGTAACTCCGGTAACAAAATAAAGCTGTAAATCTCTAGTAATAATGGGCAAACGTGGGTACTTCCTTGTGGAAAATGTCTACTTTTATGGATACTAATGTTTTTATTGTCTTTTAGTTATGGTGTCAACAAGCCCACATTTATGTTGATAGTACATCCACTACTAGTTCAAGCAGCTTATGTCACATGCAAGACAGCCAGAAATGCACTAAGTTCAGCCCAAAATATTATGAGATTGATACAGTCAATACTCTGCTACGAAATGAGTTTCACACATGGTCTTTTTCAGTGGATTCTTCAAATGAGGATGTTCTCCAAAAATGCATACTGAACACACCACGCAGAATTCCTTACAAAGGCCAATGTTCACCAAAAATATTATGTAAATGCATACCGAACACGCCATGCAGAATTCTTTACAAAGGCCGATAGTTTCACATGCAGTTTTCTGTACAACAAACACTACAAAATCTCCCAAACTTCACAGAACTGTCCGTAACTGCATCTGCTTGAACAGAAATATAAACCAAACGCAATATAACAGTCATTTCTTCATCTTACAAATAATTTTTTTGGACATGTCTAACATGACCTACCCGTCTGGCAGCTAGTCCATGACTGACTGAATGCCATTGCTTTCAGGGCATATAACTCATCCCAATGCACGGGAAAGACTTTACTCTCATTGGTTGATCAAAATGAACAGCCAATCAGATTAATCTTTCATGATCATATTTGCTCTCAAACTGCTTTACTCCAATCAACTTTAGCAGATGCATCTACATCATTTCATGCTGCAACAATTATCAAAATGTTCCGCTGAACTAAACTAAATGAAAACTAAGAGAAAACTATGCTTGAAATATGCTTTAGAACTTATTATCTCCTTATTACCTTTGTGGCTGCTTTATCACAAAAGCAAACGCTCATAGACATGTCATACGCCAGTTAGAGGGATTCACAGTTTTTCATGACATTCTGGTGGCATAACACTTGCTAGTTACGTAAGGTGTATAACAATATAGAATTGAAATTTGATGTATGTTCCATGTACACACTCACATTCACTCTCATTTACTCTCACCCTAACACAAAATATAAATATTAATTTTTAAACTGTTACTTCCATTATGAATGAAAAATTATCGAAAGTTTCGAATTGAAAATCTCTATAAAATAAATCAGCTCACTAAGAGTGCTATTACTGTTTTCAAATAACAAAAGAAATATAAACTGTTATTGTTACTATCTGAATTTGCTTTCTTAAGTGTCAGTTAAGTACTTTTTGAATAGGTTTTTTGTATCTCTGATACTATTATAGGTAGCAATATAAAATTTTGACACAAAGCTTGTCTGAATAACAAAAGGCCATGTGCCAAATTTGGAATAAAACAGCTAATATTTAACGTAATTATTTAGTTTCTTAGGTGTGGTGAATAAGTGATTTTAGTATGTGCCGCAGTGAGCATTCTCACGGTCCACTTTAGTGACAGGTGGGGCTATGACGCATACGGCAGGCCACATACCTGCTGCCACCAAACGCTAGTATACTGCAGGCTTCCAAAACAGCTTGCCATAAAGTAAAAAACTTACTGCAAAAATCTGCAGTCACGTAATAGCTTCGACACTACAACTACAAATACATGTTATAGAAAAGCAGAATTAAATAGTCATTAAAGAAAAAATTAATTACTGGCACAGGTGTAATAAGAGCTGATGGGAGATTCCAGCTAGCTCTGTTTCAACTACTTTCCAGTGTGGCTATCAGTTGCTAATACTTCTTCTAAATCATCTGCCCATGTAAAACACCTATGTTGTTGACCACAATACATTTTTGGGAACAATCACAAAGTTGCTGGGAACTGTCAGGGAAGAGTTCTTATGAAATCAAGTGAACCACTGATGTCACACACATTTAGGCATCTGTTAAAATATGAATGCAAACACCAGCACACTGACATGATTGTGGTTGGCTGACCTATTTAGTTAATTAATAAGTTAGTTACATGTTCCATAGATCATATTCTCAATAAACATTATGTTGTGGAACATCTCAACAGAACTATTTTGTAAATGAATAAATGTACTGTGAGGCTGTAATAATACTCCAAGCTGCTTCAAGAGATGTCTGCAAGATGTAGATGTGTGAACCTCACACATATTTCTAATGATATCTTTTGTGCAATAAATACTACTGTGAACTGAACTGCTACCATTAAGTACCATGTCCTCTGACCATAATCGGATCACAGACATTTAAATAAAACATCTAGCATTCTACAAATTCATAACACTTCATCAGCTTACCCAAATCTTTGTAAACCATAGCATTAAAATGTATTGCTAATTCCCAGTTTCTGCAATAACAGTGCCAGAGACAGTCAACAACTTTGTGCCAGCATCTCTTGCACTTACTTAATGTTGTATGTCGTTATTCTTGTTTACAGTCAAACTGAATTTGATGCATCATCAGCGCAGTTTTATTTCCATCCTAGAACTATTTGATCCCCCTACAATCACATATTACGGTCAAGTCTTCAGTTCCATACCCAGTGAATGATCTCTGTTATAATTTTATTTTTTGGCAAATTGAACACTGCTAGCACTCTTCACACTCATTACATTTAAGTGACTACTGCAAGCAAGACTGCATGAGCTTAGTGTGTTCAGTGGTACTCTGGCCAGATATTCTGTGTTTTCTGTAAACTGATTTAAGCAACTCTCACGATGGTTTCTTTGAAGAGGATATCCCCGAATTCCTACTTTATCCTCCACCAGTTCAAGCTTGTGCTCTGAAATATTTTCAAAAATTGCAACACTGCAGGAATAATTAAAAATTAATGTGATTTAACATATACTGTTAAAAACAAATGTTTCAATATACATTGAAACATCACCACATGCCTTGTATCATTGTTTTGCGAAGGTGATAAAATATATGGCAGAAATCTCATCACTTCTTGGCACTGAATGAAACATGTTCTAGTGGTGTCTGTGAAACGTCATTCTAAATAGTTCATAGTATAGTTCAAAGCTGTGCTGTATTATGTATGAGCTAACCATTGTATGTTAGCTACTAATCAGTGAACTTCCAGACATGATCAGCTGCTAAATTGTTAGTTGTTTCATATATTAGAAATTATTCAATAATGGCAAAAAGTTAATTAACCTTAAAAAAAAAGTGCCAGGTGAGTTCTTGAGCAATTTCACATGTAATTGGCTTTTCTATGGAAATGTTGAAGTGCTTGATGTAACATGTACTCAGCCAAATAACTCACAAAATATTCAGTGCACAATGCTAAAATTTTAATCCTGCTTGTCAGAATTATTCAGCTGCTGCAATTTAAGCTGTGCTCGAAGGATCTTGCCCAACCACACCCTTGGAAAAAACAGCAAAACCATTATTTATGACCGGTATTATAAGTGAAAGCTAAGATTTTGTTGTAGCTATACTGCATGTATATTAATTTACACCATTAACTTTTTCTAATTGTGTGTTTGTGCTGGTTATCAGTGATATCACTATTGGTTGATTGCACACTTTTACTTGGCCTCTGAGTGGAGGATACTGGGAGTGGACCTTGTGATCAGCTTGTAGTGCATTGGCTGCCGAGACAAGCACTCACCTTCTTTTCCCAAAGCAGCAAGCTTATAGCATATATGTAATGGATTAATGTGTCACAGAAGTGACATGGAAGTTTATGGTGAGAAGGACCAGGTGCAGCCTCATCACTGATTTTTATAAATGACATTAACAATTACTACACACAGCAATGCACAGGGCTCAACATGATATTCACAATGGCTGCTTATTGTTGTGGCACACAATACTGGTATGTAGTGAAGGGTGGCAATGAGCATAAACTTTCTGGAGTGGCATGAACACAGCTGTCTTCCGTCAATCACAGAGAGGGCCGAGTAAAAATGTGTGACCTAGTACATAAAGGGCCGATTTTATAAACATTGTTGACTGGAGATCAAATTTGACATTAGATCAGAAACTGAACTACGTTCAGGACTCAGCTCCATTGTATAATGCTGATCTTGGATCCACCAAAGCTGGTTCAGATTTGATCTTAGGTAGCATGTAGCATGCTTGGCAATATAGCTAAAATCAGCTATCGACATGATTATTGCATTTCAACTGCAGATATCAGGTATCATAGATACACAGTATTTATTATCGAAGGTGTCATGCTGTAACCATGGGAGCAAGTAAACAGAAAAAGAAGCAATCATCAGACTTCCCTTAATACGAGAAAGGTTTGGTGCTGGAAACTTTGATGGACCAAAATAAAGATATAACTGAGTGCAAAAACACTGATAAAGTCACTGTAGCCAACAAGGTATAGGCATGGAGAGAAGCTGCTGTTGACTTTAATTCTCTCGAAAGGCTGATACCTTATGGACAGCTCTCCAAGCTGTTGCTATGTCTGCTTTAAACAGATCACAACCACTATTTGAAAGGTTCCTGTGGCATAAAATCTTAAGGTTAACACCAACATGCACATTGCAGTCAGTGTTTGGTTACTTTTCATTGCTTTTATAAGATAGTGTCTGAGCCTTATTTGCAACTGGTCTATAATACTTTTCTCCTGAGCCTTAGTTGCAACTGCTTTACAGCATTTTTCTCCAAAAGAAACCTCAGCTTAAATGATTTGTTATTTAACTCCAAGAGTGGTTTCATGCTTTCACAGAATGTGTGACAAGCTTGTTGCGTTGTCATCATCATCCTCTGTGCACACAATATTTGTTAAGTAAATGAAAGGTAACAATGTAATTCACATCATGTAGTGTTGTTGCACACAGAATTTTGCCCAACAGTGGTCCAGAATGCTTGGAAAACAGAGAATATTTTATGGTTTAAATGGTATGGAATCATATGGTAATGTTACTATAATTATCTTTATGACCAATAAAGTAGAGGAAATAGTAGCAAATAGAAAAAAAATTCAAGAGTTGAGATGGGTTCGAGCATGTGACCTTCTGGACCTTCTGCACTGCAGACTACAAAGCAACCTCTGAGCCTTCAAAATTAATGAAGCAGAGCTATGGAGTTACTTCATTTCAAAATACTTGCTTATGTTCTACTTACCAACACACATGGAATTGTCATAACAGTTTAAGGACGTGTGCAGTAGTTAAAAATTTAATACAAATTGCATAGTTACTGCTATCCGAGATGAAAGAGAAAATACACAAGTGAGGTTGAACTGTTATTAGCTGCTATCAAAATTCCCATACTTAACTGTTCACTGCAAATATTTTAATTTTCCTTTCTTACTCTGCTGCAAAGTGCCTATAAAATACCTTTGAACTAATCACATAAATAATGAATCATCTCCCAAGAGCTATTATGAGATTGATCATTAAGGACACATGGTAGTCAGTAAGTTCCTTAACCTAACTTTCCAGACTGAAAAAAAAGAAGTATTTTGAGCATCAGTTGTGTGGAAATAGCATAGTCACATATTTACTTGCTACTTTCTGTGTTAATAAAACTTTTGTGTTATTTCAGTTGGTTTGTGCTAAAAACAAAATCAATGAATCATAGTGCCACTATACTATAAACTGAATATTAGAGCTGAACCTGACTTTGAACTGTGAATTATGGCCAGTCAAATACGGTCCTACTTCATGGCTATATGATCTTGGATTAATGTTTAGACAATGCAAATTTCCCGGTTAAGCTTGATCTAAGGCCATTTCCATTTAACCTAAGTTTAAATGCCTTATAAAATGCCCTAAGGGCCCTATACTCTGAATATCTGCTGCCATTGGCTGTGAGATCAAATGGCATGAGCTATTACTGGCTCACAAAAACACATAGTAATCTCAGTTTCAGTATGTTGGAAGCTACCATGCTGTATTGGGTGAAATTTGTATTTATACTTTCATAATATGAAAATATGCAGTGCAAATGTTGCCATGCATCAAAGATCTTCCCAAAACATTTTTGCCCCCCTAAGATGCCATAAAGTTCTATGCTGGAGTTTAAAAGCTTTACCATTCAGAGGACTGATAAGTATCACAGGTCTGAGGGAAATAATATTGTCACTTAACATGGGAAAAAATGTACTTTAACCTGAGGAAAAAGTATTTTAAATGGGAAATCTGGGAATTTTTTTCTCGTCTGTGTGTACACCCTGAAGTGGCTGGACAGCTGTTTGTAACGTCTTATGAGCACTACTCTCTTGGCAAACAGCTTCAGAAATGCTATGACATAATGTTATCATTTGAGCTTTGTAGCTCTGAGTGAACCAATTGGCAATTTAGACCATCACACCAGACCATCATTTTATTAGCAATGCACTTTGAAACATGGACTTTTATGGTCTCTCACACATACCCTTTTTGTTTCTTGCTTTGAGTTTCCAGTGAGGTTCATATTGTACTGTGGTTTGTTTACTATACTACAGTTTTTGTGAGCATTGGTGTATCTCAGCTTATTTGGGGGGGGGGGGGGGGGATCTTTGGATTTAGCCACTATAGCTTGTATTTATTTCACCATAGCTTACGTCTTTCTCTTACATGATCCAGTATTCATGACAGTACTTTGTTTGAAAGAAGATAATTCAATAATTTTAAATATAGAAAGAAATTTTCATCTCTAGTATTTTGCTGGGAAGACGTACAGAGATGGTAGCATAAAATTCGATTACTGTCTAATGGTATATTGGTGTGAAAATTATACAACGGAAAAATTGAAATCAAACAATTTAATGTCTTTCTTGAAAGGTATTTTATTTATTTTTTTGTATCAGGAGACAATAAAAAATATTATTTTGTGGTTTATACAATTGCAGGTCTTCTTTCCCTTGGGGGCTGGAGATCCAACAGAAAATTGTTTGCATTGTCTTACAGAGCTGGGTATTGGAAAAAAACACAACTCAATTGTGAGGTGAGGCTATATACAGCAACATTTGATTAACATTACTTGGTTAAGAGAAAATGTAGACATCTTTAAAATGCTTGATTTGGTCCCTGTGCCTCATAGAAATGTCTGTCTTTTGTTTCAGTCAGTATATAAAGTCTTAACTGACTACTGATTTCATGCTTAAATAACTGTACTTGTTCACTGGTTATAAATATTTAGTTTTAGGATAAACCAGTCAGACACATGTCAAAAATCATATTACAATATTTGGCATTTCTAATCCATTCTTCATTCTGTGCGAGACATAGAACAACTCAAGATCAGTTTACCAATTTTAGAGTTTATCTTTTACTGTTAGTGAAAGGAACTGGACAAGTAATACTAATACCAGGTATAACCCCATTTCTTTGTCTTTTACTGTTAGTGAAAGGAACTGGACAAGTAATACTAATACCAGCTATAACCCCATTTCTTTGGTTTTTGCTATCTCGTTCATCTGCAGCTCACTAACATTGTAATTTGTTTTTCCTTGTACTATAGCATCTTTGGCAGTATTCTGAAATGTTGGTACATTTCCATTGATTTTGCTGATGTGTTCAACTTCCATTCTGTCAAAACTTGGGAGGTGATTATAAATGTCTCCTTAGCTGATGTACTCATGAGAACATCCAAAACCTGCTTCAGGTGTACAGAACTACTACTATATGGAGCACTTATGTGTGTATGAAGAAACAGAACCAAACATGCATTTTAACTGGAAACAGACAATTATATTAATGGAATCCGAAAATATAAGCAAGAGGTGTGCAATTAAAGGTAAAACACAAATGGAAAGGCACAAGTAATCCACAAAGATGATTTTATGAAAAGGAAAGTTGCCACTCACCATATAGTAGAGTTGCTGAGTCGTAGATAGACACAACAAAAAGACTGTGCCTATCTGCAACTCAGCATCTCTGCTATATGGTGAGTGACAACTTTTCTTTTCATGATATTGTTACATTCCATCCCGGATTTTCCATTGTTTGATTTCCATAAAGATGATTCATTTTTGTAGGGTGACGGTAATGAACAGTAAAAAGTTAATCTTAGCTTCAAACAGCAAGAAGTTTCATGCTTGAACTAATGTGATATTCCTGACAGTGCTACACCAATACTTATAATCAGAAGTGATATAAGTTTAAATAAATGAAAGAAGAAAAACTTAACGCTCTTCTTATTTACAGTGTGTCTCACAGAAGAGAGAGAGAGAGAGAGAGAGAGAGAGAGAAAACCATCAAAATATATGGTGTAAGTTATAATAACTGGACACTGTTTTCATGGCAAATGAGATGAAGATGCAAACTTTCATACTGAAAGGTGACTGGAAATTAAAAACGAAAGGTAAATGAAAGACTGCTATGAATGAAACTAATATGTTTTATTTGCACTTGTTATTTCAAACTGTCATTGGGAGATTGAACAACGGAAAATCCAGGATGGAATGTATCAATATTATGAAATGGGAAGTTGCTACTCATCATATGGCGGAGATGCTGAGTCACAGATAGGCACAACAAACAGACTGTTCCAAATAAAGCTTTCGGCCTGTAAGACCTTCATCAAAAAGTAGATGACAAAAACAGACACACACAAATATGCAACTTGTTTGTGTGTGTGTGTGTGTGTGTGTGTGTGTGTGTGTGTGTGTGTGTGTGTGTTGTCTACTTTTTGATGAAGGTCTTACAAGCCAAAAGCTTTATTTGGAACAGTCTGTTTGTTGTGCCTATCTGCGACTCAGAGTCTCCCATATGGGAGAACTTTACAGGGCCACTTGAATAAGAAAAGCAAGTGCACTGCAAATACTATGCCTGCAGAATTTCTGTCCATATTATTTTATTCTGCAGCAGCAATTACATGAAGTATATTTCTAGCAAAATCTTTACCTTAAACAGTGGAAACTCCAGGTTGGAATGGCAACAATGTAAGGAAAAGATAGGTTGCTTCTTCCTGCAAAGATAACACATTAAGTTGCACACAGGCACAATTAAAAGGCACTTGCACGTTAGCTTTTGTCCATATCCATTATCAGCAAAAGAAAGAGAAACACACACCATTCATTCGCAGAAGCAAGCACACCTCATGCACACATGACCTCCAACTGAGGCAGCTCAAACCAAAATGCAACTACCAGTTGGAATGGAAGCAGCAATATGGAGGGGACAGGGAAGGGGAAGGGAAGTGTGTAGATGGGGGGAGAGAAGAACACTGTCTGGCGGAGTGTGCAGGGACAATGGCTGCCAACAGGCACTACCTTGGGAGGCTGTGGGGCAGGGAGATGATGAAAATGGAGTGAACAAGGAGAAGAGTGGGGAAAGATGAGCGGTTGTGTTGGCAGCGGGCAGCACCCAAAGAGACAAGGATAGGGAGGAAGTAATAGGACAGAGTGTGTGGAAACTGATAGATGGAGGGTGTGGGAACAGTATGTTTCCATAGGTTGGGGCCAGGATAATTTCATGAGTAGAGAATGTGTTGTAAGGATACCTCCCACTTGCACATTTCAGAACAGCTGGTGGTGGAGGGAAGGATTCAGATAGCTCACATAGTGAAACAACCATTGAAATAAAGCATGTTATGTTAAGCTGCATGTTGTGCCACAGGCTGGTCTACTTTGGTGTTGGTGACAGTTTGGTGGTGGCCGTTCATTCTGGTGGACAGCTGGTTGGTAGTCATACTAATATAAAGCTGTGCAATGATTACAGCAGAGCTGGCATATGACGGCTGCTTTGACAAGTGGCCCAACCTATGATGGGGTAGGATAATCCTGTGACAGGAATGGAATAGGAAGTGCTAGGTGGATGGATTGGGCATGTCTTGCACCTGGGTCTTCCACAGGGATATGATCCTTGTGGCAAGGGGCTCAGATTGGGGGTGGCATAGGGGAGGACTAGGATGTTGTGAAGTTGGGTAGGTAATGGAACCATTTCAGGAGGGGTGAGAAGGATCTGGGGTAGGATGTCCTTCATATCAAGGCTTGATGACAGATAATCAAAGCCCTGGCAAAGAATCTTACCTGCATTTTCTAAGGTAGTTGAGGAAGTTATTTATACTAGACTAATGACATTCCTGAGTCAACACAATTTAGTATTTGAAAATCAGAATGGCTTTATGAAAAACAAGTCAACATCAGTAGCAGCAGCACAATTAATAGACAAAATAATAATGGCCATAGAGAACAAGGAGTATGTAACTGGAGTGTTCCTTGATCTAGAAAAAGCTTTTGATTGTGTCAACATCACCATATTACTTGACAAGATGTGGAACCTGGGTATCAGAGGAACTGGCTATGAGCTAATAAAATCGTATATGAGCAATAGAAAACAATTTGTCTTGCATAAAACAAACTAAATCTAAAATTACTGATATCAAATATGGAATGCCTCAAGGTTCTGTCTGGGGACCCTTCTTTTCTTGATTTATGTTAATGATATACAGTATTGTTCTCCTAACTGCACAAAAATATTGTATGCAGATGACACATCAATAGTGTGTAAACACAAAGACTATGAGAGTCTGGAGGTACTGTGCAACAGTACCTAATGAAATAGTCAAGTATTTTAATGAAAGCCATCTAAATATAAGTACTTCAAAGACTGCAATGATGGAATTTTACAGAAGGAAACGAATAGAATTTGACATGAAATTATCCATAGGAAATGACATTGTAAAAAAGGAAAAATGGACAAAGTTCTTGGGAATTACAATCCAGGACAGCCTCATATGGGACACGCATATTGATTCCATAGCATATAAGCTGTCGAAGAATGTGTTTGCTATAAATATGATTAGCAAATATTGTAAGGACATGTGTGTACTAAAAACTGCTTATCATGCCCTATTCTCATCAAACTTAAACTATGCTGTAGAAATATGGGGTGCAACAACTCAAGCCAACCTAAGCACATTATTAATACTACAGAAAAAAGTTATCAGAATTATTTGTGGTGCCAAACCTCGAAAATCATGTCGGAATCTGTTCCCAAAATTAGATGTGCTTACCATTATAGGTGTACACATATTGAAAGTTATATTCCTTGTGAAAACAATAAATCCAAATTTCAACTGTGACCTGCACCAGTACGATACAAGGAAAAAGTTCAGATACCATGTAAATAGGCACAAAACAGCTTTTTTTATGAAAAAAATGCACTTCATGCTGGGCTGAATCTAGCCAATTTCCTACCAAAAAGTCTCACAACCCTTCCTATTAACAAATTAAAAGATCAGCTAAAAAGAATTCTAATTGAAAACCCATTTTATTCCCTAGTCGAGTATTATATCTGTATGAAAAGTGCTTCATAAGTATGTCAAGCTCATAGTTTTAAGTAACGTACAACTAATATAATGTTGATAAAAACAATATTTGTAATATTGTGATTGTATACTACCAAATGTAAAATCCATCAAAATGTAAAATTTATTAATACAAACGAATTTTTAGTTTGTAATTTATAAACTGACGTATTCAGAAAAATAATTTGTATGTTGTCCTGAAACTGTATTATTTCTAGGGATTGTATTTGATTATTCAATGTTGAATAAATATTATTATTATTGTAGTTGTTCCAGTCCAGGTTGGTATTGGGTGATGAGGAGGCACTCCTTTGTGGCTGGTTCTTGGTGGTGATGGGAGGATTGGGTGTGTGAGGGGAAATGGCACAGGAGATCTTTTTGCGGGCTAGGTATGGGGTATAGCACCAGTCTGTGAAGACCTTGGTGAGGCCCTCAGCATACTGGGTCAGGGAGTGTTATTATCACTGTAGATATGCCATCCACCGGTGACCAAGTTGTATGGGAGTGGCTTTTTGGTGTGAAAGATATCATAGCTACTGTTGGTGGTTGATGGGTTTAATGTGGACAAAGTTGCAGATGGAGCCATCAGACTGGAGGGAGGTGGCATGGCCAGATGAGAAGGACCACATGAAATGGGTGGGAGAGGAGGTGTTCAGGTTGTGAAGGAGTGAAGGTGGGTGTCGTGGCCTGGAGTGCAGATCATGAAGATATCAGCAATGAATGTGAACCACACTAAGGTTTTGGCATTTTGGGAGGCTAGGAAGTGCCATGCGGGTGCCCATGGTTATCTTATGGATTTGTTTATATATCTTCCCTTTAAAATGGAAGTAGGTATGAGTTAGGATAAAGTTAATAACCTGTGTGTGGAATGAGGTAATGGGTTTGGAGTCCAAAGGACGGTGGGGAAGGTAGTGTTCAATAGCGATAAGTCCAAGGGCATGAGGGATCTTTGTGTATAGGAAGGTGGCATCAACAGTGATGAGTAGGGATCCAGCAGGTAAATGGGTGGCTATGATGGAGAGTCAGTGAAGGAAGTGGTTGTTATCTTTGATGTTGAAGGCTAGACTATGGGCAGTTGGTTGAAGGTGTTGGTCAATGAGGGCCAAATAAGGGGTCCAGGATTGTTGGGTTTGTAGATTTTGGAGAGCATGTAGAGGGGGAGTGTGTGGATTTTCACAGGGGTGAGGTTCTGAGAAGGGTGTCATGTTTTAAGTAGGGATTGGAGGTTATGTTGGACTTCTGGGATAGGATCATTCTGCCAGAGTGTGTAGGTGGAGTTGTCGGGTAACTGGCAGAGACCTTCTGCCAGTTTTGTAACTGATAACAACAGTGGTGAAACGTTTGTCTGCAGATAGGATGATTAGCTCAGGATTAGTTTTGAAATTTTGTATGTCTATTCTTTCTTCTGCTGAAAGGCTGCTTTTCTGAGGAAGGGACCTGGGAAAGGGACCTGGTGAGGCCATGTTGGAAGTAAGGAATTCCTGGAAGGTGACCAGTGGGTGGTTAGATGGGAGGAGGATGGGAGGGGGGGGGATGAAGATCATGGTTGGATGGTGGTATGAACTGGGTTCTATGTTGGGATTATGTTGGCTTTAGATGGTGCACTTGGAGGCAAAGAAGTGTTTCCATTGCAGGGATCAGGAGAAGGGGAGTAGTAGATCTTTGACAAGTCTTTGATGAATGAGAATCAAACCCAGATACTTTCTGTTCCAAAGTGTACACTTTAATGCAGTGTGAAACATTAATTCAGAATGCAAACTTATGCTGTGGCTATGCTATATTCTGCTATACATGTGTGATATAATTCTGCTCAACTCACTATGGCTTTCATAAGTCCAAGATTGGCTGTGACATTTTGATCTGCTCCAGGTTAATTGGTTCAGATAAAAACTGATTTTTTTCATCATAACTTACATATTACGCAATAAAAATGAGTTCTGATGTAACATAACAGACAATTTTGGCTGCTACATGACACTGCTTGAAATTATCCATCCCTTAGCATATCAGTCATTTTACTCTTATCTACCTTATAAGGTTTCTTTGTGCATTTCAAATTTTCATATTTGGTTTGTCTTTGAGACATTATCCCCAGCTTTACTAACATGTATTGGAAGTTGAACTACCTCTTATTCGCAGTGACATGACAGGTTTTGTGGGGGGTGACTTCCATCAGCAAACACTGCCAAGAGAACATTGTTCATCTTATTTTTGATACTTATTTAGAAAAGTTTCTTGAAACAATGGATTCATTTTAATCAAAGCCAGAGGCCAAAATAGCTTGCTTCCGACAACCAGTTATGCTTGAAAGATGATGATTTAATTTGTGTTAAAGTGTCAACAAAGACATATAAATAACTTTCACAATACTTTACCAAGATGAAATCCATTTATAGTTTGGTAATCCTCAGATATGTATGATTTACAAGACAGTAGCAATCTGTTTGATTTTTATTTTAAGGTTTTTCTAGTGATTTTTACTTTTGTATGCTTTTGGCCCTTCCAATTCTGTGATCATGATTCAGACAAAACATTATAATCACAATTTGCATGTGACCAGAGCAGGTAATCAGAAATCTCAGTGTCATTTGGATGCATTGAATTATCTGTATTATTATTCATCAGTGAACTTAAATTTACACGATACCTAATTTGAATCATCGGACGTATCATAATTCTGATGTAGAGCTTCTCTGACACCATGGGAATGGCCTCATCAGCCAGTAGAATGAAGCCAGTAGATACAGCTACAGGATGAACCTTCTTGGCTGTAGCTTCACTTGTATGGGAAGTTGTTATGGTTAGTCTTGGCAGACACTTTAGCAGATGACAGATGTAGGTATGTGTCCAAGATGGTGATGACTTGTATTTGCCAAGGATGAAGATTGCAGCAATGAGTCACTGAGGCAACAAGATATTTCGGTGTTCTTATCTCATGTTGTTGTTTCTATACAGAAGAATAATAAACAGATTATTCAAAGTTTGTGGTTATTATTCAGAAAGTTAAAAGATCACCACAAACATACATATGAATTTGTGGGCCTGCAACTCTGGAGAACAAATGACTTCAAGTTTAAGTAGACCTCACACTTTCTTCCATGAATCCTACTCCAGCGAGGTATACACAAGATCCTCTATAGAGTTTAAGGGGAGCTGGAATGCACTATCCCAACAATGTTAAATTTAGTGACTTGGCTTCCCTGTATTTCAGGAACCACCGTAGCCATTGACATGAAACTTTTACAGGACATTAAACTGTATGTTCCTAGTCTATTGAACTACAATAATTTCATTTCAACCACTGCTTTCGGAAATAAAATTTTTTAATTACATGGTTAAAATTTTGTGTACTTTTTTTGTACATTATCCAAAATAATTTTAATTATACATAACATTATGTTCTTCTTTGAGTTCATTAGACTCAGGATATGTATGTTATTATTCCTTGAAAACTTCAATACTCTACTCAAAGTGATTTCTGAGATTTAGGGAAAAATGCAACAGAAAATGTAAATTTTCAGAAATGGCTTCTAAAGTTTCAAAAGACTGTAACTCACTTAATATATGCTTAATTTTTTGTTTTTAGTCATTCAGAAGCACCCTGCACCATACTGTATATAATCCTCTTGATCTTTTTCCAAGTTTTTTCTTCTTTTCTTCTTTCTGGACTCCTTAGTTGCCAACTGTGCTGCATAATCTACTTTATCAATGCAAACCTTGTCCATCCATTAAAGTTCTCTGATGCAGTTTGCTCTAAAATTAATTTCTGTATGCTGTAGCACTTTCACCCTTCCAATAACAGCAAAGCAATAACAGCATCACTGACCCCTCACTTTAGTGTCATCATTCCAACAAAAACATTTTCTGGTAAGCGAGTCTATATAAGATTATTGAACGACTCATTGGGATTTTGAGTCTGACCACGCAGACACTTCTTTAGTAATTCATGACTTGCCAGGTCTCTGTAAATAGGTTTTATGATATCCATGATTGCTGCTGGGATGGAATGGTTATGGCTGTATGAACTGTTTGAGTACTGGGCATTGCATTAATTGCACCATGAATTAAGTCCAGGTGGGAAAAGGAGGTGTACTGGTTTTTCATCAGTTGACAGTCTGTGGAAGAAGGTAGCCCATACTGCCTGATTCATTTTCAACAAATCCTCAGTATTATTTCTAATCGCCATCCCATAATTCTGCTGTAGTTCATCAATCATTTTGTCTGTCAGCCTGCCTCTCATGGTTTTACCATCAGAAAGTTCTTGTCTCTCAAACTTTGTTTCAACTTCCTCAACCTGGTGCCCATCCTCTTCTGGACACAACCTTTAGAAACCACAGAAATCCACAGCCTTCTGTATAAAAAATTACCATGAACCACGGACCTTGCTATTGGTGGGGAGGCTTGCATGCCTCAGTGATACAGATGGCCATACTGTAGGTGCAACAACAATGGAGGGGTATCTGTTGAGAGGCCAGACAAATGTGTGGTTCCTGAAGAGGGCCAGCAACCTTTTCAGTAGTTGCAGGGGCAACAGTCTGGATATTGACTGATCTGGTCTTGTAACACTAACCAAAACAGCCTTGCTGTGCTGGTACTGTGAACGGCTGAAAGCAAGGGGAAACTACAGCCGTGATTTTTCCTGAGTGCATGCAGCTTTACTGTATGGTTAAATGATGATGGTGTCCTCTTGGGTAAAATATTCTGGAGGTAGAATAGTCCCCCATTTGGATCTCTGGGTGGGGACTACTCAAGAAGATGTCATTATCAGGAGAAAGAAAACTGGCGTTCTACAGATCGGAGCGTGGAATGTCAAATCCCTTAAGGGGAGTTGGAATGCCCTATCTCGCCAATGTTAAATTTGCTAACTTTGTGTACCTTTTTCTTTGGAACTATTATCTTCAGAACTTTGAAATTCTGGCAGAGGTTTTCAGCATATATTGTGAGCCCACTGAACTAGAACCAATGTTTTCTTTTTGTTGGTATAGTATTTATGAATTTTTTACCATTAAGCCATTTTTTATTGGAAAAAGTATAACATAAACTTCCCTAGTTCAGAGAATAAGCCAGTTCTTGTCATGATTCTAGTTCAGTGGCCTCTTTGAACTGTTTTGCAGCATTTCTGAAAATTTGAATGTTGTTGGTTGAGTGGTTTATGAGATAAAGGTACATGTAACACTAAAAATGTCAAATGCCAGAAAATGCGATTAAAGTAATTTATTATGAAAATTCACAAATACCTTTTATTCTATTATCAAAAGTGTCCAGCAGAGTAATCAGGGTCATCTTCTAGTTCTTCTTCTTCACCTAGAAGCTTTCTTCTCCTTGCTGCCCTTGCTTTTTTTGTATTAAATTCAGCTGCATACTGAGCCTTCCTTACTCGCACGCTGTCCAGAAGCTGAAGACCTCTGATGGTGTTGATACCAGGAGCAATGCCGAGCCTTGCCATGACCTTTAGCCTACCCATATGACCATCATTGAATGAAATAACAGCATCACTGACTCCCCATTTCAATGTTTTTATCCCAACAAATACATTCTTAGGTACACGAGTCCAAATGAGGTTGTTGAACGACTCGTTTTGATTCTGGGTACAACCATGAAGACATTTTCGCAGAAGATCAGGATGCCCCAAGTCTCTATATATTGGTTTAATTACTTCCATAACAGCCAATGGAATATAATTTTTATGGTGATAAGGATCCCCAGTAGCTTGAGATTTTCTATAATTGCACCATGACTGAGGACCATCTGGACAAGCAAAATGTTGAGGATTATCATCAGTTGATGATCGATGTAAATATGTGGCCCATACAGCTTGTCTCATTTCCTGCAAATTATTTGCATTATTTCTTATTGCCATACCATAGTATTGTTGTAATTCATTTATAATTTTATCTGACAGGCGACCTCTAATGGTTTTACCATCTGACAAAATTTTGTCCTTCAGATTCTGTTTCAGTTTCCTTAGACGAGTGCCCATTCGTTTCTGAACATGACCGACACATTCTAGTTTAGTTATTGTCTTATTGACATATGGCATGGATTCTGTAACACTTTTGTATGCCTTGGAGTCCCCATCTCCAAGGAATTTTGTGTAAAATACTCCCCGTTCTTTTTCTGATCTGCTAAACATTTTCACAGCAGCGGCAGCCTCCATGCCTCCACTCGTACCTTCATAATTCTTGCTACATATGTGAGCTGCTTCTATCTTACCAGATGCACAATGGTAACAATGTTTAGTGAGCACTTCATAGTCCAAAACTTTACCGCTGTCCACACTAGTAACAGTAGCAACAGCATTTTTGGATGTGTGACCCCTTTTCTGCCAGGTTCCATCAAAAGCAACAGGGATATCTGGGTTTCCTTCATTTATATATTTTGCTTCACTGGCAGCAGCTTTCATTGATAAATCTGCTACAGACTGAACAGCATCTCCTATCACTTCAGTGTAATTGTCAATTTTAGCAGGTGGAGGTGGAAGATTCATTATGGCACAAAATGTTTGAGCAGCAGTATGTCCTTTACCAATTGCTCTCATTGCATACATTAGCCTGATATTACTCTCAAACAAATTGCTACTGCATGTTTTAGAGCTCCAAAAACAGGTCTCATTTTCACAACTGGCACAAACTATAGCAATTTTGCAGGAAAGTCCTATAGATTTTGTTATGTTCATATCAAAAGAACCTCCACAAAGATTACAACACAAACATTTCTTCATAAACTCAGTAAAAACAGGAAAGTCGACTAAAACATATTGTTCATTAGAAGCTTCATCTGTAATTTCACTTGCACAGTTTGATAACTTCTTTTTTGATGCACTGGTGGGCGTGTCTCCTTCACACATCTCAGCTGTACAAACGTCAGAACTTTCACCAGCATCAACAGGTGCTGAAGCAGAATCACTTGAACAAACGTTATTTGTAAATCTATTACCGCGAAACTTTCGCTTTTTAAATAATGATGCACTCCTAGGCATCGTAGAAACTACGCACTCACCACTGAAAGTCAAAACAAGACAGATAACAAACTCCAAATGAGCGACAAACTAAACTCGAGGCTCAAAACAAACACTCACAGATCAAAAACTGAACAATAAACACAGCTAGTCGTAAAAACAATGGTACCTATGGAAGGATCAAAGATTCTACAACTGAAGAGTGAAATCCACAGCCTTCTATATGTAATGTTTTCGGAAATGCGAAGATTTAAATGTGTACAAATCACAAGATGGGTAACTTTGCTGGGCGCACATGTAATTTTGAAAAATTAAATAAAAATACTTCCAATTGGAATTTCTTAACAAATTTTGCACCATTTTAAGCAGAAAATTTCAAATTAAGTTATAAGGTTAAAAACTGAAAATGTGAATTTTTTCCATTTTCCGGCATTCCAACTCCCCTTAATCGGGCAGGTAGGTTAGAAAATTTAAAAAGGGAAATGGTTGGTTACAGTTAGATATAGTGGGAATTAGTGAAGTTCAGTGGCAGGAGGAACAAGACTTTTGGTCAGGTGAATACAGGTTTATAAACACAAAACAAATAGGGGCAATGCAGGAGTAGGTCTAATAATGAATAAAAAAAATAGGAGTGCAGGTAAGCTACTACAGAATGCATAGTGAACACATTATTGTGGCCAAGATAGACACAAAGCCCATGCCTACTACAGTAGTACAAATTTATATGCCAACTAGCTCTGCAGATGATGAAGAAATTGATGAAATGTATGAGGAGATAAAAGAAATTATTCAGGTAGTGAAGGGAGACGAAAATTTAATAGTCATGGATGACTGGAATTTGAGAGTAGAAAAAGGGAGAGAAGGAAACATAGTAGGTGAATATGGATTGTGGGTAAGGAATGAAAGAGGAAGCCGTCTGGTAGAATTTTGCACAGAGCATAACTTAATCATAGCTAACACTTGGTTCAAGAATCATAAAATAACGTTGTATACATGGAAGAATCTTGGAGATACTAGAAGGTATCAGATAGATTATATAATGGCAAGACAGATATTTAGGAACCAGGTTTTAAATTGTAAGACATTTCCAGGGACAGATGTGGACTCTGACCACAATCTGTAGATTAAAACTGAAGAAACTGCAAAAAGGTGGGAATTTAAGGAGATGGGACCTGGATAAACTGACTAAACCAGAGGTTGTACAGAGTTTCAGGGAGAGCATAAGAGAACAATTGTCAGGAATGGGGGAAAGAAATACAGTAGAAGAAGAATGGGTAGCTCTGAAGGATGAAGTAGTGAAGGCAGCAGAGGATCAAGTAGGTAAAAAGACGAGGGCTAGTAGAAATCCTTGGGTAACAGAAGAAATACTGAATTGGTGAAAGGAGAAAATATAAAAATTTAGTAAACGAAGCAGGCAAAAAGGAATACAAACGTACCAAAAATGGGATCGATAGGAAGTGCAAAATGGCTAAGCGGGGATGGCTAGAGGACAAATGTAAGGATGTAGAGGCTTATCTCACTAGGGGTAAGATAGATACTGCCTACAGGAAAATTAAAGAGACCTTTGGAGAAAAGAGAGCTACTTGTATGAATATCAAGAGCTCAGATGGAAACCCAGTTCTAAGCAAAGAAGGGAAAGTAGAAAGGTGGAAGGAGTATATAGAGGGTCTATACAAAGGGCGATGTTCTTGAGGACAATATTATGGAAATGGAAGAAGATATAGATGAAGATGAAATGGGAGATATGATACTGCGTGAAGAGTTTGACAGAGCACTGAAAGACCTGAGTTGAAACAAGGCCCCGGGAGTAGACAACATTCCATTAGAACTACTGACAGCCTTGGGAGAGCCAGTCCTGACAAAACTCTACCATCTGGTGAGCAAGATGTATGAGACAGGTGAAATACCCTCAGACTTCAAGAAGAATATAATAATTCCAATCCCAAAGAAAGCAGGTGTTGACAGATGTGAAAATTACTGAACTATCAGTTTAACAAGCCATGGCTGCAATATACTAATGCAAATTCTTTACAGACGAATGGAAAAACTGGTAGAAGCCGACTTTGGGGAAGATCAGTTTGGATTCCATAGAAATGTTGGAACACATGAGGCAATACTGACCTTACGACTTATCTTGGAAGAAAGATTAAGGAAAGGCAAACCTACATTTCTAGCATTTGCAGACTTAGAGAAAGCTTTTGACAATATTGACTGGAATACTCTCTTTCAAATTCTAAAGGTGGCAGGAAGCAAAAGGCTATTTACAATTTGTACAGAAACCAGATGGCAGTTATAAGAGTCAAGGGGCATGAAAGGGAAGCAGTGATTGGGAAGGGAGTGAGACAGGGTTGTATCCTCTCCCCAATGTTGTTCAATCTGTATATTGAGCAAGCAGTAAAGGAAACAAAAGAAAAATTCAGAGTAGGTATTAAAATCCATGGAGAAGAAATAAAAACTTTGAGGTTCACTGATGACATTGTAATTCTGTCAGAGACAGCAAAGGACTTGGAAGAGCAGTTGCATGGAATGGACAGTGTCTTGAAAGAAGGATATAAGGTGAACATCAACAAAAGCACAACGAGGGTAATGGAATGTAGTGGAATTAAGGCAGGTGATGCTGAGGGATTTAGATTAGGGAACGGGACACTTAAAGTAGTAAAGGAGTTTTGCTATTTGGGGAGCAAAATAACTGATAATGGTTGAATTAGAAAGGATATAAAATGTAGACTGCCAATGGCAAGGAAAGCGTTTATTAACATCGAGTATAGATTTAAGTGTCAGGAAGTCGTTTCTGAAAGTGTTTGTATGGAGTGTAGCCATGTATGGAAGTGAAATATGGATTATAAATAGTTTGGACAAGAGGAGAATAGAAGATTTTGAAACGTGATGCTACAGAAGAATGCTGAAGATTACGTGGGTAGATCACATAACTAATGATGAGGTATTGAATAGAATTGGGGAGAAGACGAGTTTGTGGCACAACTTGACAAGAAGAAGGGACCGGTTGGTAGGACATGTTCTGAGGCATCAAGGGATCACAAATTTAGCATCGGTGGGCAGCGTGGAGGGTAAAAATCATGGAGGGAGACCAAGAGATGAATACACTAAGCAGGTTCAGAAGGATGTAGGTTGCAGTAAGTACTGGGAGATGAAGAAGCTTACACAGGATAAAGTAGCACAGAGAGCTGCATCAAACCAGTCTCAGGACTGAAGACCACAACAACAAATTAGATATTGGGGTAATGCACATAAAAATTTTTACATTATCAACTGTTGTAGATTATATTTAAAAAAATAAAATACTTCCCATGTGAGATTATAAGTCATATATATATATATCATTTTATTCAGAAAATTGCAAATTTTATAATGAGGTAAAAATCCAAAAATGTGAAAAAAGAAATTCCGTTCTAACTCCCCTTGAAAAGGGAAAGGTACCAGCAGATTGAAACTTCAAGGTTGGCTCTGAGGCATGTCTTAATAGCTCATATGACAAGAGAAATGTCCATGATAGATAATAATCTGAATTATAGTGCTGTTCAGATAAGCTGTTTTAACCCTTCAGGAAGTTTTAAATGTTCTGCTTCCTAAACAGAGATTGTGTTGTATTATAGAAAGTAGCAAATAAGATTTGGCCTGCTGTATCACACTTAATAAATTGTGAAAAATTAATTAATACCAGGTATGCTGAGAAGTCTCTCTTGGTTCTTATACATACAACTATCAAAATGATAATGCAACTGTATGGAGATGAAATATTAGGTTTCATAAACACCAGTGACATTGCTCACTGTAGCTATCAACATCATCAAACAGCTGTTGCACAATATGATACAAAAGGCATGATGGTTATTCAATATATAAAAGTGTATATACAAGCGAAGTGATACTTGGTTCGAACTTCATCGTGAAACATAATTTTCTCTAACTACAACAATATGAAAACAATAATCACCATAAGGGTGATTAGTATCCTGCATCATCATGTATTAATAGATTTGTGAAATCTATTACTTCTTTCCTTATAATTAAGTAATTAATAATCATCTGCTCTTAGTTGCTTTTTTGTAATAATTTTCACAGATAATTATAAGTTGGATGCTAGTTGCATTGCAGTAAGGAATTCATATGCATATCACAAAGACTGTAACATGTTCCACCTAAACGCTCTGATTTTATGGGTTAACTCATCAAGCAGTAAAAATGCTCAGAGTATGAATCTTTCAAACTATTACTGAAGATTTATTAAACAATGATTTATTATATTGTTTGATGTTGAGTGTGTTTCATCACTATGCTGGTCATCATATTGTAGCTTCATTGTCATTTTTAGTGTTCAGCACAACATTAATAGTTCAGTAATTTTCATGCAGCTTCACATCAATCACATTCCCAAATTGTACCAAGAACTCTTCACCAATAGTACATTGCTGTAGTATCATTGATTATCATACTCTAATTTCCAAAATATTTATTTATTTATGTATTTGTTGTTAACCTACCTATGTTGAAATACACAATTGTACAATCCCAGTTATACATCACATTTCATAGTTTAGCATCTTATTGTTAGAAATTTGCCTTATAACTGTCAGGTGGATGTTGTGCACTTGGAACTGTAAGAAAGACCATATACACTCTGTGTTATTCAAATTTGAAGCTTTTGTGTACACTTAAACATTTATGGGTTTGAACAATGCATGGGAATTTACTATCTACATTCAGGTTCTTTAATACTAGAACACACTTATAGGCTAAGGGCTTATGAATGAGCTCCTCCTCATTATCACAAAGCAAGTCTGTCACTGATGGCAGTAGCTTGTTACATACAAGGGCTATCCACAAAGTACATTACGTTTTGGAATTAAAAATAAATAAAGTATTGGAATTTTTTTTATTATATACAGATGAAAGCCACACTTAAATACTACTTTTCTACATAGTTGCCATTTAATTTAAGGCACTTATCATAGCGATGGACGAGCTTGGAAATTCCTTCATCGTAAAATTCGGCGCCTTCAACCACGTGGTTAATCAGTAACCCGGTAGAAATACAATTTTTGTGGATTTCCTGGAAAGAGGCACTAAAATAAACTCTCAAAGGTATTGCAAAACTCTGCACAACCTCAGAAGAGCAATACAAAACAAGCGCAGGGGAAAGTTGAACTCGAAGATCTTGCTGATTCACGACAACGCTCGGGCCCACACAGCAAATGCCACTCGTCCCGACCTGGCACCGAGCAACTTCCACTTATTCCCAGCAATGAAGAAGTGGTTGGCTATGCAGCGTTTTGATGATGACGCACAGCTTCAAGAAGAGCTAACCACGAGGTTGAAGGCGCAGGCGGCCGAATTTTACGGCGAAGGAATTTCCAAGCACGTCCATCGCTACGATAAGTGCCTTAATTTAAATGGCAACTATGTAGAAAAGTAGTATTGAAGTGTGGCTTTCATCTGTATATAATAAAAAAAAAATTCGAATACTTTATTTATTTTTAATTCCAAAACGTAATGTACTTTGTGGATAGTCCTTGTAGCTTCATTCCTGTATGTTTAAAACCTACATCTAGGTTTCATGGGAATAGATAGCTGTTCTGCAACAAAATGTATGTTGTTGTTTTACATTGCAGATGAGACTGGAAGAATGTGTAGTAAGAAGGCAGTGGTTGTTGTCTGCAAACTAATGTTTTTGATTTGCTACTCTATATAGTTTGGTTCAAATGGTTCAGATGTCTGTGAGCACTATGCGACTTAACTTCTGAGGTCACCTGTCACCTAGAACTTAGAACTAATTAAACCTAACTAACCTAAGGACATCACACACATCCATGCTAGATAATTTGGTGCATAACTGTTCAGTGTGTCTGTTACAAGTCAGTTTGGCATCCAGGTGGATTCATAGAAGTCTAACAGTGTCAGACTCATTTACTTAGGCGCATTTACTTTTCCATTTAGATTGTGCAGGAGAAATACATAGTTTCAGTTATGCTATTGTTTAGGATAAGCTTCTTATTGTAGAGCAATACAGTGTCATCAGCATACTTTATGGACTTGTGAGCCAAGAAAACAGACAATTCATTCATGTGCACCAGTAAAAGGAATGGTCCAAGAACAGAGCCTTGCAGCATGCCTCTAACAACTGATAGGGCATTTGGGCATTTGATGGCAGTTATTTACATTAGCCTCACGAATTCTGTTAGTCAAATAGTATCCAATTATTGTCGGCTCATTAGTCTTGATATCATAGCTCTGTGGCTTATTTTGAGTATATCGTGAGACTCAATGTCACATGCTTTGTTCATATCTAGTAGTAACACAAAAGTGAAGGAAATGTTCTCGAAGCCATCAAGAATATCTGTAACAAGAGGTTGTAGCATATTTACTATTTATAAAACTGGTGTAAAACCAAAGAGCAAATGGGGGATCAGATTGTTTTCTTCAAAATACACTCCTGGAAATGGAAAAAAGAACACATTGACACCGGTGTGTCAGACCCACCATACTTGCTCCGGACACTGCGAGAGGGCTGTACAAGCAATGATCACACGCACGGCACAGTGGACACACCAGGAACCGCGGTGTTGCCCGTTGAATGGCGCTAGCTGTGCAGCATGTGTGCACCGCCACCGTCAGTGTCAGCCAGTTTGCCGTGGCATACGGAGCTCCATCGCAGTCTTTAACACTGGTAGCATGCCGCGACAGCGTGGACGTGAACCGTATGTGCAGTTGACGGACTTTGAGCGAGGGCGTATAGTGGGCATGCGGGAGGCCGGGTGGACTTACCGCTGAATTGCTCAACACGTGGGGCGTGAGGTCTCCACAGTACATCGATGTTGTTGCCAGTGGTCGGCGGAAGGTGCACGTGCCCGTCGACCTGGGAACGGACCGCAGCAACGGACGGATGCACGCCAAGACCGTAGGATTCTACGCAGTGCTGTAGGGGACCGCACCGCCACTTCCCAGCAAATTAGGGACACTGTTGCTCCTGGGGTATCGGCGAGGACTATTCGCAACCGTCTCCATGAAGCTGGGCTACGGTCCCGCACACCGTTAGGCCGTCTTCCGCTCACGCCCCAACATCGTGCAGCCGGCCTCCAATGGTGTCGCGACAGGCGTGAATGGAGGGACGAATGGAGACGTGTCGTCTTCAGCGATGAGAGTCGCTTCTGCCTTGGTGCCAATGATGGTCGTATGCGTGTTTGGCGCCGTGCAGGTGAGCGCCACAATCAGGACTGCATACGACCGAGGCACACAGGGCCAACACCCGGCATCATGGTGTGGGGAGCGATCTCCTACACTGGCCGTACACCACTGGTGATCGTCGAGGGGACACTGAATAGTGCACGGTACATCCAAACCGTCATCGAACCCATCGTTCTACCATTCCTAGACCGGCAAGGGAACTTGCTGTTCCAACAGGACAATGCACGTCCGCATGTATCCCGTGCCACCCAACGTGCTCTAGAAGGTGTAAGTCAACTACCCTGGCCAGCAAGATCTCCGGATCTGTCCCCCTTTGAGCATGTTTGGGACTGGATGAAGCGTCGTCTCACGCGGTCTGCACGTCCAGCATGAACGCTGGTCCAACTGAGGCGCCAGGTGGAAATGGCATGGCAAGCCGTTCCACAGGACTACATCCAGCATCTCTACGATCGTCTCCATGGGAGAATAGCAGCCTGCATTGCTGCAAAAGGTGGATATACACTGTACTAGTGCCGACATTGTGCATGCTCTGTTGCCTGTGTCTATGTGCCTGTGGTTCTGTCAGTGTGATCATGTGATGTATCTGACCCCAGGAATGTGTCAATAAAGTTTCCCCTTCCTGGGACAATGAATTCACGGTGTTCTTATTTCAATTTCCAGGAGTGTAGTTGCAAGTTATAATTTAATACAATATTCTATTATATTCCATATAATAGATATGAGGAATATTGGACAGCATCTTTCAGGTTTGCTTTTATCCCCTTTCTTGTAAACTGGTATAACAATAGTAGCCTTCAGGACCTCAGGGAATTTTCCAGTCTTGAAAGTATTACTGATATCAGAAAGGTAAGAGGATCTACAGGAATGTTGACTGTTCATTTCAGGCTGGTGTTTCAGATGCAATAGAGATCTTCACTATAAGAGTTACCTAGGTTTGTGACCACTTTTTATACAGTTGACACGTAATCTGTTTCCGTTTAGAATGTAAGTTATTTAGGTGAAGTATCTTATGGAAAGTGCTTCCATATGTTGCACTATATGGTGTGAATGTAGTAGAAACTTCACACCTAGTGTTGTTTATAAAGAATTCATTTAATATTTTTGATGGTCTCAGAGTTTGTTGACTCTTTTATGTTTCCCTGCTGTTCAGCCCAAGAACGCTGTAACTTTATTCCATGAAAAAGTATAAACACATAAGAGACAGAGTACATACACAGACAACACACAAGTGGCTGGCAGAGCCTCATTGTCTTGCCTATATAGTCATTAGTTTTAACAGGGAGTGCAGCTGGTAGGCTGCGTGCAACTGCTGTCATACTAGCAGACTGGGTGATCTCCAATGGCCAAATCAAGAACAACTTTCATGTGTGAACTGTGAAGTAGCAAACACAAAGATTTGGTAGTTACTCTTCTTCCGTTGCAAAGAAGTGAGCACTGTGCTCATGTCCATTTCTTCTGTCATCATGTTTGGTTGTTGAGTCATGTGCTGCCACCAGTGTGTAGAGTTGGAAGTGGTACGAGTGTGGGCAGGTGCGGTGCCCAATCCCTGTGAGAGAGCATTGGTAGGACAGGTGTCACTGACATGGCTTTAATTTCCATGTCCAAGGCTGCTGAACAGGCAGCACTGGCTGCATGAAGGTGATAATGGCAGAGGTGTCAGTGGTGACAATGCTGGGACTGGTGTCCCACCTTGGCCCACCACCGCTGAAGGGGGCACCCACTGCAGAGGAGACAGTTGTGAAGGCATCAACAATGGTAGAGGAGAAGCTGAGGGCACCGACTGCATTGTAAGAGTCAGCCAGGCAGATGGAGGACATGAGGGCACAGCTGCCCACTTGAGATCATAGCTGGTCAATATGTTGTGACAGCCTCCCCTCAGAAGTGCAGGTGATGTAGAGGAGATGGCCATGGTAGCTCTCAATTACTGTTGACATCAATTTCGGTTGGTGGCCAAAACACAAACCAGGTTGGAAGTGTTGCAGCGCCAGTGTTGGCAGATGTCCTGGCATTGGTTGAAGCAAATGTAGGAGAGCCTGGGGGAGGCAATGTAACAACTCTGCTGAACTCTTATCTCAAAAGGGGTACACCTATAAGAACCGAGGAACTGGTCAAGAGCCACTTCACGTGACACATCCAAAATGTATTTTTTTCATCTGAGTCTTAAATGTTTGTACTAGTCATTCTGCTTCCCTGTTTGAGTCATGGTGGTAAAGAGAAGCCATGACATGGTGAACACTACTTTTTTCCAAATCCTTCAAATTCCTGAGACATGAACTGGGGGCTATTATATGTAACTAACATTTACAGAAGATCTTCAATTGCAAAAATTTTTGTAGAGCTGAAATTGTTATTGCCACAGAAATAGACAGACAACACACCGCATACAGAAACTTAGAATATGCATCAATCATAACAAGTCTGTAGAAATTCAAAAAAGATCCTACTAAATGTACATCAATTCATTCCCAAGGCCACTGTGGAGATCGCCACAGTGACAAAGATGTATGGCAGACACCTGATGGGTGGCACACTGTGGGCAGATTGCAGCAACTCATGTTATTTCCCCATTAATGTCTATCTGAAAAAACATGTATGCATGCTAACACCTTTGCATGAGAGACAACCCAGTGATTCACATGTAATAAGTGCATAACCTCAGACCGAAGGGTGGACAGGACTACGATCCAAGGAGTGGTGCCCTCTATAGCTAACAGCAGAACTCCATCCTAAACGGAAAGATGATTTTGAGTGTAAAAATACTTTCTTAAAGGGTCAGAAGCACAGCCCAAAGATTTATCCAGCCGACTGTGTTTTACAAAAGAAACAACTTTACAAAAAATAGGATCTATGGCTCCAATTTTAGTGCTAGTAATAGGAAAACCATCAAAAACATTCTGAGCTTCCATGTCTAAATGGAAACAAAGCAATTCTTCTTTATCAAACTGTGGATATAGATCAATCAGCAGATGTGATAGGGCATTAGCAGTTGCATGTTGCACCGTAGGTCGAAAATATATCTCATAATTGGAATGTGACAGGAAAAAATCCACTCCTGTAAGTGATGTGCAGCTGTGTCTGGCAAGGATGACAAACGATTAAAAAGAGATAGCAGTGGTTTGTAGTCTGTGATCAGGTGAAACTTGGACATAGAAAAACATGAAATTGTTTTAGAGCATACATGATTGCTAAACATTCTTTTTCCGTCTGAGAATAATGCTGTTGCTCTGAATTTAAGAGTTTAGAGGCATATACAATAGGGTGTTTTTATCTGTCCACATACAATGTCAAGGTCAAACTGAGAAGCATCTGTGGCTAACACTAGGTATTGGACTGGCTGAGAAGTGACCAAACAAGGGGCCAACTGCAGCTTAGATTTCAGCAACTTGAACGCCCAGTCACAAACTGGGGACTATTGGAAAGGAACATTGTTGCATAATAATGCATGGAGTGGTTGTGCCACAGTATCAGTGTGTGCTATGAATTTGTGGTAGTACATAATTTTTCCCAAAAATACCTGTAATTCCTTGATGGCCATGGGGTGTGGTAATTCCTTGATGGCTGTGGGGTGTGGCAACATGGCAATAGCATCAATATGCAGGTACCATGGTTTAATGCCAGCATGCAACACCTCAAAACCTAAAAACATAATAGATGGTTGAAACAACTGTCTTGTCCAAACTGCACTTTAACCTTGCAGACTGTAAAACAGAAAATGGAGTAGGAAGGTTCTGCAGAGACATCAGACACTACTATGTCATCTAAATATGTGGTGAAATGTGGAACTTATGCAATAAGTTGCTCTAAAAAGTGTTGAAAAATGGCTGGTGCAGTTGCCACACCAAAAGGCAAATGCTGGTATTGACGAAGCCCAAATGGCATATTTATAACTAGAGGACATTCAAATTCCTCATCAGATGGCACTTGTAAATGTGCATCTGCTAAGTCAATCTTTGTAAAAGATTTTGGTGACAGCTCATCACAGCGTAGTAAAGGATATATATCAGTGATTGAATTACATTCACTGATTATTTAAAAATCAGCACAGAGGTGTAATTTACCTGTAGGTTTGTTTACTAACTCCAATGGTGTTGGCCATTCATTAGAAGAAATAGGTCAAATAACCTCAAGGAATTGAGGATGGTCTGATTCCGCTTTTCTTGATTCCCTAAAGTTACCATCACTGGGCAGGTCCAGAAAAATGGGGGCGGGAAAACTGTTTCATCATATTCACAGCAGTTTGTTAAACACACACACTTCAATGTATAACTTGCTTGGAGACTCCATCACTACTGACATACTGTTCACATCAACATCCATACTGTCCTCACTCTGGTTTGGAAGAGAGTTACACACAGAAGCAATGTGTCCCTTTTTTATGCCACCTGTAACAAGTTGCCCAGTACTTGGGACATGTGATCCATTCGTGTCATGTGTGAATGAAGCAGGATGGGCATGATAGCAGTTGGGCATAAGGCTGTTGCTGTTGTGACGTGGACTTTTGTTGTCACAAATGATGATTAGCTATATGGCACTGAGATGTCCGTTGGACTGCTGCAATAACTTCTCCATTATCTTATGAATTGACTGAAGGCTGGGAGGGGTGAGAGGAACTGATTTCTGAAACTTTCGACAAGGTTTCTGTCTACCTGCATCATGTGATACTTCAAATGACTGAACTACATTTAATACTTCGGTAAGCATAGGATTTTCTCTTTGTAGATCTTGCTCTTGAGCTTCCCTATCAGGAGCAAAACACAGGACTGCATCTTAAACCATATGATCTGCCTATGATTACTTATGAACATTTGTCATAAAATTACAACAGTGACTAAGTGCATGTAGTTCTGCTGCCCACGCCCTTTATGACTGTTTTGACAATGGTAAAACTCAAAACGAGCAGCAATAATGTGAGTACATTTACAGTGATAGACACACATCTGATCTAAAGAAAGACTTGAAGGTTCTTGTAAGGGGCGAGCTGACACAACAACTGATACCCATCAATTGAGATCCACGACAAAAAAGAGCCTTGCACAAGTTTTCATCTGTTACCCCAAATGCCAGGAAACTTTGTCACATGCATTTTTCATAAGTGTCCCAGTCTTCCGTTGTATCATTGTACACAGGGAATGGCAGCGGATATGTTGTGGATGGTGCTGCAAATTGTACCAATGTAGCTATTAAACTGGAAATAGCAAATGTCTGTGCCTACTGTTGCTCAAGAAGAGATTTAAGCACTGCCTTCATGCAAATTAAGCTCAAAGAACCAATCACTGAAATAGAACATGTGAAGTCAAATACCATACTCATTGCCAAAGTTTTCTAACCCAAAAAGCACTGTAACTTTATTAGATGAAAAAGCATAAACACATTAAAGACAAAGTACATACAACAGACAACACCCAAGTGGTCTGCAGAGCCTTGTGCTCTGGCATAATAGCCATTAGCTCTAACAGGGGGTGCAGCTGGCAGGCTGCACATACTGTTGCTGTTGTACTAGCAGGCTGGGTGGCCTCTAGTGGCTGAATTAAGAACAAACTTCATGCGCGAACTATGAAGCAATACACACGCAAATTTGGTAGTTACAGCAACTGCTATTGTATTTATTACCTTCCAGGCAGCTTTGCATTTGTTTCCAGAATTTTCAATGAAAGCATCATTGGCTCTATGTGTATTTCTGTCTGTACTTTGAGCCTGTACTTTGTATGTTTTCCTATCTTCATTGTATCTCTGCTTCAATTCTAGGTTAAAAGTTTTGGCCATTCTATTTAGGACAACAACAGTGTTTCTCAGGTTAGGCAGTTCATGTGTGAACCATTTGTTCTGCTTTTTTGGTGTGCTGTACCATCTGTTTACACCTTTTTGGTCATTTGTGAGCAACAGTTTTAATAAATAAGTTAAAAGCATTATCATTGTCATAACAATTATATACTGTATCCCACTCAAGTTTTGACAGTTTTTGTCTTAGCTGTGTAAAGTTGCCTGGATATATCAGTCTGATCCACTTAATGTATTTGGGTTGCTGAACAGAATGTTTTCACAGTTGATGATCAATTACAGGCTGTGGCAGTCAGATAACATTGGATCTCTCCATACAGATATTCATCTTTCATCAAACTGGAGATTAAATTATCCAGGCATGCATCTTATTGGGCTGGCTTGTCATTTACACTCCACTGCATACATTAACTGGTATATTTTCATGTACATATCTCTTACTGGTTAAACTGTCAGATCTCAGTTCAGCTGTCATAAAATGTTCCATTAGACATGTTGCTTTTAAAACACTCAGTATTTTGGTTGGTTAAAAATTTGTTTGCAATACCAGTTTCATTTCAGTAAACTGTATCCTTCAAAGATAAACTTTGATTGCTGAGTCTTTCATCAAAGCATAAGGAAGAAGAAACAATAAACAGAAATTGTGGAAATGTTTTAAAAATCTGTATTTCCTGAAATTAAGTGAGAATGAAGTTTGTGCATGTCTCCTTATAAAATTGCATTAATCTTTTTGAATGTGAGAGCTATTAGCACTTGTGATGTAATATTGTCATATGATTCTTTTGAATACCTAACAGTATCACTGTAGTATCTTTATAACTTCCTATTCAGAGGCACTGCATATAAAATTTTAATCATTGATATTACTATGTGTTTTCTTGTGACACTGTTAATGTTAATTTGATTTTCATATTTAGGATTTACACCAAGTTCATTGTTAGATGATAGTCTTTTATGATATAAACTATTTCTGATTTGAAACTTCATGGTAGATTAAAACTTTGTGCCAGACTGAGACTCGAACTCGGGACCTGCCTTTCACAGGCAAGTGCTCTACGAACTACCAAGCACATCTCACAAGCCATTCCCACAGCTTTGATTCCACCAGTACATCTCCTATCTTTCAAGCTTCACACAAGCTCTCCTGTGAACGTTGCAGAACTAGCACTCCTGGAAGAAAGGATACTTCATAGACATGGTTTTGCCACAGCTTGGGGAATGTTTCCAGAATAAAATTTTCACTCTGCAGCAGATTGTGCACTGATATGAAACTTTCTGGCAGATTAAAACTGTGTACTGGACTGAAACTTGAACTCGGGACCTTTGCCTTTCATGGGCAAGTACTCTACCAACTGAGCTACCAAAGCACGACTCACGACCCATCCCCACAGCTTCAATTCAGCCAGTACCTTGTTTCTTATGTTCTAGACTTCACAGGAGCTCTCCTGCAAACATTGCAGAACTAGCTTTCCTGAAAGAAAGGTAGAACGCTTGCCCACAAAAAGCAAAGTTTCCTGAGTTCGTGTCTCGTTCTGGCACACAGTTTTAATCTGCCAGGTAGTTTCATATCAGTGCACACTCCACTGCAGAGTGAAAATTTCATCCTGGTATTTCTAATTTCCTTAAAAAATTAACAAAGAGATAATCCTGATAACCTGGATCTATATATTTTAAATTGATTTATATAAAAATATTAATCTGATATTTTTTGTTAGTTGTCAGTTATATCAGTCATACCACTAATATCTGTGGAATTACATTTTCTGAAGTGCCTCCCATCTGGTTTTATATTTTATGTAGGCAGTGTTCATAGTGACATTCTTTTCCTTATCAGCATAATATATTAATCACACTTATTTGATCTCATTAGCACATGAAAATAAATATTTATTGCTGAAATGGCGAGTTTCAGGAGCATTTTTTCTTTTTCTTTTTTTTGTTATCCTTAACTTTGATTTCTGGCAAACTTAAATTTAAAAATAAGTGTTGAAGACTGACTTATGAATATTTTTTCCCAACAGTGTTGTACCCTCCAATGTTTTCTACCATGGGATGAATGACGGGACAGCGGACTTTAATCCAGATGACACTGTGTAAGTAAAATCTTCAGCATTCATTACTCTAGCTGCTGCCATGTGACTTAAGTGTATTCTGATTCCCTGTTCTTTTTGTTTTTTACAGTGGTGAATTAATACCCAAGAAAAACTGGAATAATTTTGTGCAATCAGTTCGCTCAAAGCTTACTGTGAAACAGGTAGTTGACGGTGTAAGGAATGGAGCAGAATTATCCTTTGATTATCTTTTATTGGTGCTGACAGCAGAGTAAGATATTCAATATTTTATTCACTTCTGTTTTTAGTTGTTTCATTATGTTGAGTATTGTATAATGTTTCTTCAAAGACTTGTTTAATTTTAAAAATGTAATGTAAGGTTTCAGTTGTATTAAAAGTTGACAATATCTTTTAATTAATCTGAATTATCTTTTACTTAAACATACATATAGATCAAACCACTTTATGGTGCATAATTGCGGTGGTTCATATCGAGCAGTCTCTTTCTCATTTCATTTAGGAACGTCTACTTTTTCCTGCATTACCTTGTCTTTAAGGACTTGCGCTGAACACACAAAAAGGCGGAAGAACAATTTTACAACCTGCTTCAAATATTATTTTTTTGTGTATTAGCAGTGTAGTCATTCTTCCTCATGGCTCTGCTAAGGGCCGTGAGAAGTCAGACACTTTGTATCAGTTTAGATACTTGTCAAATAATTCATTCACAACTATCTTGTATGACCCTTTTATATTGTGGCTGATGATGCATGTGTTCTTCTGCCTTCTGGTAATTAGCCTGTTGAAATCTGTGTTTACTGTTGACACACACACACACACACACACACACACACACACACACACACACACACACACACACACACACACACTCTATCTGCATAACTACACTGTTCAGGCAGAATGCACTGTGCTGGGACTGCAGTTCTGCAGCTTGACCTGTGTGATGGATTGTATCAGGTATGTCAGGTGAAGTGGGTAAGGGTAGAAAGGAGTTGGGCCGAGGAGGACAGTTGCGTAAGGTGGTTGACAGCTGAGAGGGAGGCGGTGCATGGAATAGGTATGCAGGAGGGAGAGGCAGCAGTTGCATGGATGGGACTGCAACAGTGATACTGGCACTGATGAGTTAGTTCGAGCAGTGCACAAAGATGACAATAGAATTTAGTAGTGGGGTGGGAGGTGACTACAGAACAGAGGAAGGGGAGACTGTTGTGAAGAGGCTGTGGGCACAGGTTAAATAAAGACAAGATTCCTGCAATAGGATAGGGTGGGTGTGGAGCAGGGGACTAGCAGAGACTGAGGCCAGGAGGAGTATCGGAATGTATTGCAGGACAACTGCCACTCCATGGTTCAGAAAAAATGCCTTGGGGGCAAAGGTCCAGATGGCAGGTGTTACGAAGCAGCCACTGAAACTGAAAATGTGCTCAGCAGCAGTTTTGCCACTTGGTGGTCAGTTCAGTTCGAGTCCACAGTTTGGCAGTGCCATTAGTTCGGATGGGCAGCCAGTTGATGGTCAAGCTCACATAAAATGCTGTGCAGAAATTACAGTAGAGGTGGTATATGACATGACTGTTTAACTGGCGCTTCTGCCTTTGGTTGAGTAGGGAAGCCTGTGATGAAATCGGAGTAGGAAGGGCTGGGTGGAGGTATCAGACAGCACTTGCTGTGCTCAAACTTTCACTAAGGCCCTCAGACACACGCACTATCCATTCTGGACTGAAAAAGCTGAACCGCAATATTTACTAAGACTTCCACTATCTATAATTGTGACTGGAAATGAGGAAAATCATAGCACAAACCTTCCGTGGGCATGGCATCTGTTGACAACTTAATGCCTCTGCCATTCGTTTAGTTAACTGCCCCTTCTGGGAAGTTCAACCCTTCCTTCTCACACATTTTCACACCTTCTTCCTTGGGATTAATCCAGTTTGTAGTGACTAACAATAAAGAGAGATGAATACTTTAACTCTGTTGTGAATCCATGGGCTTTTAATTGTAACACTTTTAATAATCACATTCACAGTACTCTTTTTATGATATAATTTTTTAACTCATTTATTGAGAAGGGAACGTTGCAGATTTGTTCAATTCAAGACATTCATATATGCTAAATAATGTTTTGATAGAAAGTCACTTCATGGCATATCAAACAATGGAAAATCCTAGAAGGAATAACGACAATATTACGAAAAAGATATATTGCCACTCACAAAAAGAGGAGATATTGAGTCCCAAACAGGCATAAACCTGTGCTAGTTCATACATTCATCCATTTATCCCCTTCCCTCCACACATTCCAGCACAACACACAACTAATCTGTCTCCTTTCTTCCCCTCTCCACTACTTCTCCTGCTCTCTCCTCCTAAACCTTCCAACTCCACCTAGCAACCCTACACTAACTAACTAACTACACTATCCTCACCACATCCCAGTGCTACACCCTCCCGTCTCTCCCCTGCTATACCTTCCCCCTTGCCACCCCAGCCTCCTCCTTCCCCCCCCCACCACCCAGATTGCTTCTCCCATCAAACACAGTTGCTTGCAGTCAGGCCTCAGTGGCCAGAGACTGATTGTGTGTTTGTGTGTGTGAGATGTGCTTGTGTGAATGTTTTTTTTTTTTATGTTAGAAGAAGAACTTTTGGCCAAAAGCACACACGTATAGCAGCATTTTTGTTGTGCCTGTCTGCATTTCAGCATCTTCTCTGTATGGTGAGTAGCAATCTGTTTTTTCTTAACTTCAAGATGTACTGTACACATATCTTATTCTGGGCAGCACTGTACATCTTCATGGTAGAATGCAAGTTAAGTAAACTGCAGTTATGATGACCTCAAAATTGGTGACACTTGGTTCCAGACTGTGTGCTCCTCTCATAAAATTCACTTATTTCTCCTTTTATAATACTGATGTGTACTGAAAGCTTAAATGGCAAACACTGAAGCAAAATGTCATTATATTTTTTCCATTGCTGTCATTTCATAATTTTACACTATTTTCACCTGTGACATTTGTATCTTATAGCATAATTGCTGCCGTTGGCCTACTGGAGAACAACTCTGTCAACATTGTAGCAGCTATGCTTGTCTCGCCACTAATGGTGAGTATTTATGGTGGATGTTACCTGTTAACAGATTTGAAATTTAATATATTAATTAATATTTCTGGATAAATAATTTATGTGGAAAAAATTATATCATTTTATGTTGGCAGTATTACAGTTTTTTCTGCTAATATTTTCATATTTTTCACACCTGGAAACAGACATTTAAACATTTTTTCAGTTTCATGAGGTGAGTGATAAGTGCAGTAAACTACACAGCAAAGAGAAACATTTTACAATTGTTTTATTCTCTCAGGAAATGGATTCATTTTCTGTGTAGCTTAATATTAATTTGCAGTGCAGATACCTTGTCATTCATTAAGAATAACAAAATTCTGCTGCCTTAGCTGGGTTAGGAAACAAAAAAAGGTCATGGGCCGAAATCAGCAGAATAAGGTAGCTAGGGAATTATTTTATATTGAACAAGTAGTGTTCTGCAGTTTGCAGATATTGGAAATACGTCATATCCAATTCTTCTGTAGCCCAGCTCATGCAGTTTTACTACCTCTGAGGTTGCCACATGTACAAATTCTTTGTCCTGATGCCAAAGCTGTTTTTTGTGTCTTAGTATTCATTGCTTCTACTTTAGTTTTGAAAATGTTACAGCAATATTGTATAGTAAGAGCCAATCAATGTTTGACCGATTTTTTTGTAGTAAAAGTTGTTTTTGTTGTCTTCAGTTGAAGACTGGTTTATTGCAACTGAACATGCTAGCCAGTGCTGTGCAAGCCTCTTCATCTCTGTGTAACTACTGCAATCTAATCTATTTGAACCTGCTTACTGCATTCGTGCCTAGTCTCCTTCTACAATTTTTATTCGCGTTCTTTCCTGCTATACCAGATTGATTGTTCCATGATCCTTCAGAATGAGTCCTATCAACTGATCCCTTCTAATAGTCAGGTTGTGGCATGAATTTCTTTTTTTCCCCCAATTTGACTCAGTACCTCCTCACCAGTTATTCGATCTACCCATTAAATCTTCAACAATTTTCTGTAACAGTACATCTCAAAAGCTTATGTTCTCTTCTTGTCTCAAATGCTTGTTGTTCATGTTTCACTTCGATGCAAGACTACACTCCACACAAAGACCTTTAGAAAAGGCTTCCTGATACTTAAATTTAAGTTACATGTTAACATATTCCACTTTTGCAGAAGTAACAATATTATGAAAAGGAAAGTTGCTACTCACCATATAGCGGAGATAGGAACAGATAGGCACAACAAAGAGACTGTCACAAATAAATAAAGCTTTCGGCCATTAAGGCCTTTTAACAATAGACATAGCCACACACATACACATACAACACACACACACACACACACACACACACACACACACACACACATACAAACGCAATTCACACACATGACTGCAGTCTCAGGCAACTGAAACCACACTGCAAGCAGCGGCACCAGTGCATGATGGGAGGGTCAACTGGGTGGGGGTAAGGAGGAGGCTGGGTCAGGAAGGCTGGATAGTATGGTGGGGGTGGTGGACAGTGAAGTGCTGCAGGTTAGACATAGGGCAGGGGAGAGGTAGGGAGGGGGGAAGTAGCAGAAAATGAGAGAAGTAAAAAGACTGAGTGTGATGGTGGAATGGTGGTGGTGTAGTGCTGGAAAGGGAACAGGGAAGGGGCTGAATGGGTAAGGACAGTGACTAACGAAGGTTGAGGCCAGGATGGTTCCTGGAACATAGGATATATTGCAGGGAGAGTTCCCACCTGGAAAATTCAGAAAAGTCAGTGTTGGTGGGAAGGATCCATATGGCACAGGCCATAGAGCAGTCATTGAAATGAAGGATGTCATATTTGGCAGCGTGTTCAGCAACAGGGTGGTCCACTTGTTTCTTGGCCACAGTTTGTCGGTGGGCATTCATGCGGACAGACAGCCTGTTGGTTATCATACCCACATAGAATACAGCACAGTGGTTGCAGTTTAGCTTGTAGATCACATGACTGGTTTTACAGGTAGCCCTGCCTTTGATGGGACAGGTGATGTTCGTGACCGGACCGGAGTAGGTGGTGGCGGAAGGATGTATGGGACAGGTCTTGCATCTAGGTCTATTACAGGAGTATGAGCTATAAGGTAAGAAGTTGGGAGCAGTGGTTGTGTAAGAATGGACAATTATATTGTATTGGTTTGGTGGATGGTGGAATACCTCTGTAGGAGGCATGGGAAGGATAGTGGGCAGTACATTTCTCATTTCAGGGCACAACAAAAGGTAGTCGAAACCTTGGCGGAGAATGTAATTCAGTTGATCCAGTCCTGGGTGGTACTGAGTTATGAGGGGATTGCTCCTTTATGGCTGGATGGTGGGACTTTGGGAGGTGGTGGGAGACTGAAAAGATAAGGCACGGGAGATTTGTTTTTGTACAAGGTTGTCTGTGAAGGCTTCAGTGAGACCTTCAGTATATTTCAAGAGGGGCCGCTCGTCACTGCATATGCAATGATCACAGGTGGCTAGGCTGTATGGAAGGGTCTGCTTGGTACAGAACAGGTGGCAGCTGTCGAAGTGAAGGCATCGCTGGTGGTTTGTAGGTTTGATATGGATGGAGGTACTGACGTGGCCATCTTTGAAGTGGAGGTCAACATTTAGGAAGGTGACATGTTGGATTGAGTAGGACCAGGTGAAACAAATGGGGGAGAAGTTGTTGAGGTTCTGGAGTAATGTGGATATGGTGTCCTCACCATCAATCCAGATCACAAAGATGTCATCAATGAATCTGAACAAGGTGAGGGGTTTAGGATTCTGGGCTTTTAGGAAGGATTCTTATAGATGGCCCTTGAATAGGTTTTCATATGATGGTACAATGTGGGTACCCATAGCCGTACCCCAGATTTGTTTGTAGGTAATGCCTTCAAAGGAGAAGTAATTGTGGGTGAGGATATAGTTGGCCATGGTCACTAAGAAGGAGGTTGTTGGTTTGGAATCTGTCGGGCATTGGGAAAGGTAGTATTCAATAGCAGTAAGGTCATGGGCATTAGGAATGTTAGTGTAAACAGAGGTGGCATCAATAGTGATGAGCAGGGCGCTGTGTGGTAAAGAGACAATAATTGTGGAGGGTCGGTGGTTGGTATCTTGTATATAGGAGGGTAGGTATGGATAATAGGTTGAAGGTGTTGGTCTGTGAGAGCAGAGATTCTCTCAGTGGGGGCACAGTAACCAGCCACAATGAGATGTCCTGGGTGGTTGGGTTTATGACCTTTAGGAAGCTTATAGACAGTAGGAGCACAGGGAACGGTAGGGGTGAGTAGAGAGATGGACTCTGGGGAGAGGTTCTGGGATAAGCCTAAGGATTTGAGTAGTGACTGGAGATCCTACTGGATTTCTGGAATGGGGTCACTGTGGCAAGGTTTGTAGGTGGAAGTATTTGACAGCTGGGAGAGTCCTTCTGCCAGCTAATCCTTGCGGTTCAAAACAACAGTGGTGGAGTCTTTGTCTGTAGGTAAGATTATATTGTAGGGATCAGTTTTTAGATGGTGGAATGCCATTGTTTCTGCAGATGCGAGGTTAGTTTGCATGTTGACAGATTTGGGGAATGATGGTGAGGCAAGGTTCGAGGTTAAGAAATTTGGGAAATTAACAGGGGGTTATTTGGGGGCACTGGGAGTGGATCACAGTTGGATGGAGAAGTGAACTGAGTTAGGCAGGGTTCAATATTGGTCTTTGGTTGAGTCTGATTAGTAGCACTGCTAGCAAAAAAGTGTTTTCACTGTAGGGACCGAGGGAAGGACAGAAGATCTTTAACAAGCCCTGCATGATTGAATTTGGGAGTGAGGCAAAAAGTGGGGCCTGATATTTCTGTGGGGCTAAGGCTTCTGGAGGAAGGGTTCATAACTGTGTTAAGGGTCTATTTAGGTTCTGGATTCTGTGCAGTGGTGGGAGGGAGTTTTGGAGAGTGGGGTAAGTGTAGTACGTCTGCAAGACAGAGTTTGTCAGCTATGAGGGGATGTGCGGGAGGTTTCAAGGTTGTTGTAGAGGCGGCGGACTGTGGTACTCCAATGCGGGAATAGGAATTGAGCAGAATGGAGAGCATTAGAGGTGGCTTTGTTCATGCTGCTCAAGTTCCTGCAGGGCAAGAATTTCTATGTGTGTTATGGGTTCCAGGAATTTGGGATTGCATAGCAGGAGAATTTTGTGGATGAAGAGAAGGTACTGTAAGGTGGTTTCGGCCTGGTTGATTTGGTTTTGCAGGACTATTTTGGTGAGGGCTAAGGATTGATGGAATAGGATCAGATGGAGGTCATTGTGGAGGGAGGGGTAATTTGATGGTAAGGCCATTTCGGGGGTTTTCATGAGCCAACCAACTATGCGGGTACAGTATGTGGGATTGGCATCTGACTAGGGATAAGGAAAATTTTCTGTATTGACGCAGATGGAATGAGCAAAAAATCATGTAAATAACATAGAATTATGTCTGATAAATTTTGGAAAAATACTCCCAAATATGTGGGAAAAATCATGAGAAGACTGAAATGGAAGCCAGAGGTGGAAACAAGATGAAATTTGAGGGAGTCAACGATAGAAAAATGTGTGAACTCACTAAAATTGGCGAGATGTCATGAGGATCAAAGTGGAGAATAAATTATAGATACATTACTGTTGGTAGCAGACCTGAGGGTGGATAAGAGTGAAGAAGGGGGATGGCAGATGTGACAGAATGAGGTGGAATTATTCTGACTTAGATCTTTCAGTGCTCTGTCAAATTCTTCACACAGTATCATATCTCCCATTTCATCTTTATCTACATCCTCTTCCAGTTCCATAATATTGCCCCTTGTATAGGCCTTCTATAAACTCCTTTCACATTTCTGGTTTGCCTTCTTTGCTTAAGACTGGTTTTCCATCTGAGCTCTTGATATTCATACAGCTGGTTCTCTTTTATCCAATGGTCTCTTTAATTTTCTTGTAGGCAGTATCTATCTTACCCAGAGTGATAGATGCCTCTACATCCTCACATTTGTCATCTAGCCATCCTTGCTTAGCCATTCTGCATTTCCTGTGATCTCATTTTTGGTATATTTGTATTCCTTTTTGCCTGTTTCATTAACTGCATTTTTATATTTTCTCCTTTCATCAGTTAAATTCAGTACCTCTTCTGTTACCCAAGGATTTCTACTAGCCCTTTTTTTTTGTTTTTGTTTTTTTTTTACTTAGATGATCGTCTGCTGCCTTCCATCTTTCAAACCTACACATTCTTCTTCTACTATATTTCTTTCCACTGTATTTGTCAATCGTTCCCAAATGCTCTCTCTGAAACTCTCTACAACCTCTGGTTCTTTCAGTTTATCCAGGTCCCATGTCCTTAAATTCCTACCTTTTTGCAGTTTCTTCAGTTTTAGTCTACAGTTCATAACCAATAAATTGTGGTCAGGGTCCACATCTACCCCTGGAAATGTCTTACAGTTTAAAACCTGGTTCCTAAATCTCTGTCATACCATTACATAATGTATCTGAAATCTTCCAGTGTCTTCAGGCCCCATCCACATATACAACCTTCTTTCATGATTCTTAAACCAAGTATTAGCTATGATTAAGCTATGCTCTGTGAAAAATTCTACCAGGCGGCTTCCTCTTTCATTCCTTACCTCCTTCTTAGTCACCATGGCCAACTATATCCTCACCCACAATTACTTCTCCTTTGAAGGCATTACCTACAAACAAATCTGGGGTACGGCTATGTGTACCCACATTGTACCATCATATGAAAACCTATTCAAGGGCCATCTATAAGAATCCTTCCTAAAAGCCCAGAATCCTAAACCCCTCACCTTGTTCAGATTCATTGATGACATCTTTGTGATCTGGATTGATGGTGAGGACACCATATCCACATTACTCCAGAACCTCAAAAATTTCTCCCCCATTTGTTTCACCTGGTCCTACTCAATCCAACAAGTCACCTTCCTAAATGTTGACCTCCACCTCAAAGATGGCCACATCAGTACCTCCATCCATATCAAACCTGCTAACCACCAGCGATGCCTTCACTTCGACAGCTGCCACCTGTTCTGTACCAAGCAGACCCATATTCACCTACTACTTTTCTGTCTTATTCTTTCCTTACTATCGAATTCCAGTCCCCCATGGCTATTAAATCTTCATCTCCCTTAACCAGCTGAATAATTTCTTTGATTGCATCATACATTTCTTGAATATCCTCATCATCTGTGGAGCTAGTTGGCATATATACTTGTACTACTGTGGTAGGCATGGGCTTCATGGCTATCTTGGCTACAATAATGCATTCACTATGCTGAATAATTTCTTTTATTGCATCATACATTTCTTCAATATCCTCATCATCTGTGGAGCTAGTTGGCATATATACTTGTACTACTGTTGTAGGCATGGGCTTCATGGCTATCTTGGCTACAATAATGCATTCACTATGCTGTTTGTGGTAGCTTATTTGCACTCCTATTTTTTCATTCATTATTAAACCTACACCTACAATACCGCTATTTGATTTTGCATTTATAACTCTGTATTGACCTGACCAGAAGTCTTGTTCCTCTTGTCACCGAACTTCACTAATTCCCACTACATCTAGCTTTAAGCTATCCATTTCCCTTTTTTAATTTTCTAACCTACCTGCCTGATTAAGGGATCTGACATTCCATGCTCTGATCCACAGAATGCCAGTTTTCTTTCTCTTGATAATGACATCCACCTGAGTTGTCCCCACCTGAAGATCCAAATGGGGGACTATTTTACCTCTGGAATATTTTACCCAAGAGGTTGCCATCATCATTTAACCATGCAGTAAAGTTGCATGCCCTTGGGGAAAATTACAGCTGTAGTTTCCCCTTGCTTTCAGCCTTTCGCAGTACCAGCACAGCAAGGTCGTTTTGGTTAATATTACAAGGCCAGATCAGTCAATCATCCAGACTGTTAGCCCTGCAACTGCAGGAAAGGCTGCTGCCCTTCTTCAGGAACCACACATATGCCTGTCCTCTCAACAAATACCCCTCCCTTGTGATTGCACCTATGGTATGGCTACCTGTATCACTGAGGCATGCGAACCTCCGTACCAGCGGCAAGGTTCATGGTTCTTGGGAGGTGGGGGGATATACAAAACTGTATGAAGTGGAAAATTAAATGCTTGGTGCCAAACACTTCATAAATGGAATTTTACCTGTTCCCTGACCCTTTGCAATGCTTTTACATTGTTTAGAGTATGTATTGTATGTTGCACATTAGGTTGCTAATGAGACAAATTATACACATGAATAAAAATGAATGTTATTTTATTTGATTTTACTTACATAATACAAAATTATTTTTATATAGTGATTTCACTATATTGTTGAATGTTGTCTCATTATTGCACTAAAAATTGTAAAACAACATTCTAAAGTGAAAATTTGATTATGAATTAAAAAACAAATCAAATAGTAATATTTTATCATATATGAAACATCTTGGAAGAATGTCTTTCTTCAGTGTCACAAAAGAATGCCTTATATTCAAAGTAACTAACATTTTTCAGGCTTGAATGACCTAGTATAATAGTCCTTGAAATGCTCATTTCCTCAATTACCATTGGTGGCATATGCAAAATACAGTTATATGTTTTGAGCAAAGTGGGCGAATTGAAATTCTCTTTATTTGCTCGCTTCTAATCTCTTATCACCTTCCTTGGATCTTCTGTGATGACATTGCTTGTTGCATAACAAGGCAAAAACTGTAGGAACTCCAAATGAACTGTGTACAGCAGGACAGACTGCCAGTTTTTCATAGGAGTTTAGTCTAAGAATCAAATTCAAGATGTGGAGCCACTCACTGCAAAGGCCAGCTTGCCATAGATTGGTGGCAGGAATTCAAGAATTGAAAAGTTCTTCAAGAGATATGGCATTAAGCACAGAATTAATTTTCATTCTATAGTGAAATGAGTGCTGATTTGAAACTTTGTGGCAGATTAAATTTTTGTGATGGACCAAGCTTTGAACCTGGAACATTTGCCATTTATGAACAAGTGATGTACCAACTGAGCTAGCCAAGAACAAATCATGACCCACAGTCACAGCCTGACTCCCTTAAGAACCGTCTCAACTACCTTCCAGACTTCTCAGAAGTCCTTCTGCATACTTTGCAGAATTAGCACTCCTGGAAGAAATGATATTGTGGAGAATTGGCTTAGCCACAGCCTAGGGGATTGCTTGCAGAATTAATTTTCAGTCTGCATCAGGCATTGATTTGAAAGTTCCTGACAGATTAAAACTGTCTGCTGTACCATGCACAGTGAAAATTCATTCAGGGAAAAATCCTTTAGGCTGTCTCTAAGCCAATTCTCTGCAATCTCCTTTCTTCCTGAATTGTTAGTCATGAAGGTATACAGGAGAACTTCTGAGAAGTTTGTAAGGTAGTAGAGGAGGTACTGGTTGAAGTAGGGCTATGAGGGAAAATTTTGACTCATTGTTGGATAGCTCAGTCAGTGGAGCAGTTGCTTGTGAAAGGCAAGGAATCCAGGATAGAGTACTGGTCTGACACATAGGTTTAAACTGACTTTATGTTTGGTTTTCATCTACTGGCAAGATTGAGGTATCTGCTATGTTCAGTCAAAAATGACCTTGTCCTTATAAAATACAGCATATAGAAGATTCCATGCTAGTGCAGAAAGTCCTAATTGAGCAGATATGCTGCCCTTTGCAAGAATGCTGAGCTGAATTCCATCAATAGATACACATCAGCCATTCTGACAAATCAGCAGTAACACAGTGTTGTCTATACAAGGGGCATTGTATGTTTTATGGGAGAACTGAAGTTTTATCTTTAGCGTCATTGTTCTGGGATTGTGTTAGTAAGGAAGCCATAGTACCTTTATGGCATACATGCTAATTTACAGGGGTGCAGGATTGACATCTAGTGCTGTTTGCCATTAAATTAAAACTGAAGAAACAGGATCCTCTGATTACAGATCTGATGCAGCTTATTGCAGAATTTTAATTTGGCTTTTTTTACCACAGCAATGCCCAGCACCACAACAATTGCACATGTTGCCACATGGAAGGCCTCTCTTGGGCTACCAGCTGTCTTGCAACTAGAAGTGCTTTTTTGTGCACACATGATTCCTGTCCATAGGCCCAATAAATCTGGACACTGCTCAAATATCACTTGTCACATCTTGTGGCAGTAACTGCTGCAGGCAACTGACAGTGCCAAACAGTTGCTTCTATGAAATATTGTGGGACTTAGCATTACGGAATCTGGCAGCAAACAAGAAAAGCATATTTACAACAATCAACCAGAAAAGCCTGAAAAGTCATAGTATGATTCTGTACCAAAGAGGCCTTTATTTTGTGTTACTACAGTAATGTCATTACTTACTGTATTATTGAACTCAGTTTGCGCATTTGCATCTGTATATAAAATATCTTAGACATAATCAGTCCAACAGTTGCTGTGTATGTTCATTTTTTTAAATCTACTTCATTTGGATTCAATGAATTGTTGAATGATGATGATTCCTTGAAACTACACTACTGACCATTAAAATTGTTACACCATGAAGATGACATGCTACAGACATGAAATTTAACCAACAGGAAGAAGATGCTGTGATATGCAAATGATTAGCTTTTCAGAGCATTCCCACAAGGTTGGCACCGGTGGCGACACCTACAATGTGCTGACATGAGGAAAGTTTCCAACCAATTTCTCATACACAAACAGCAGTTGACCAGCGTTGCCTGGTGAAATGTTGCTGTGATGCCTCGTGTAAGGAAGAGAAATCCATACCATCATGTTTCCGACTTTCATAAAGGTCGGATTGTAGCCTATCGCGATTGCGGTTTATCGTATCGTGACATTGTTGCTCGCGTTGGTCGAGATCCAATGACCGTTAGCAGAATATGGAATCAGTGGGTTCAGGAAGGTAATACGGAACGCCGTGCTGGATCCCAATGGCCTTGTATCACTAGCAGTTGAGATGACAGGCATATTATCCGCATGGCTGTAACGGATTGTGCAGCCACGTCTCAATCCCTGAGTCAACAGATGGGGATGTTTGCAAGACAACAACCATCTGCATGAACAGTTCGATGACGTTTGCAGCAACATGGACTATCAGCTCGGAGACCATGGATGTGGTTACCCTTGATGCTGCATCACAGACAGGAGTGCCTGTGTTGGTGTACTCAACGATGAACCTGGATGCACGAATGGCAAAACGTATTTTTTTTTGATGAATCCAGGTTCTGTTTACAGCATCATGATGGTCACATCCGTGTTTGGCAACATTGTGGTGAATGCACATTGGAAGTGTGTATTCGTCATCGCCATACTGGTGCATCACCCTGCATGACGGTATGGGGTGCCATTGGTTACACGTCTCGGTCACCTCTTTTTCACATTGATGGCACTTGGAACAGTGAATGTTACATTTCAGATGTGTTACGACCCGTGGCTCTACCCTTCATTCGAACCCTGCGAAACCCTACATTTCAGCAGGATAAAGCACCACGGCATGTTGCAGGTCCTGTATGGGCCTTTCTAGATACAGAAAATGTTCGACTGCTGCCCTAGCCAGCACATGCTCCAGGTCTCTCACCAACTGAAAACGTCTGGTCAATGGTGGCCGAGCAACTGGCTCATCACAATATGCCAGTCACTACTCTTGATGAGCTGTGGTATCGTGTTGAAGCTGCATGGGCAGCTGTATCTGTACATGCTATCCAGGCTCTGTTTGACTCAATGCCCAGGCATATCAAGACCATTATTGCGGCCAGAGGTGGTTTTTCTGGGTACTGATTTCTCAGGATCTATGCACCCAAATTGCGTGAAAATGTAATCACATGTCTGTTCTAGTATAATATATTTGTCCAATGAATATCTGTTTATCATCTGCAGTTCTTCTTGGTGTAACAATTTTAATGGCCAGTAGTGTACAAAGGCCTACATACTGAAAATTAACCCAAAGCTATCTCAGAACAACCTTTTGCTGAAAACAAGAGTCTTCCAAAAACTAAATCTCTAGACCACTCACTGCTACTTTTCAGCTTTTTCACTTGAATCATGGGAAGAAATATGGTGCTATAGGAATTAGGCTTGTCACATCCTATATCTTTCTGTTCTGACAACTGGGAATTATTTTCCAAGATCTTCACCATCTCATTCAAATGTTTCAGACACCAAAGTCCTATCAATTATACCTCTTGCATGAAATGTAGACTGGTGTACTATTACTTACTGATATAGCCATGTTAAAACAGTTACTTCAAAATTTAGTAGGAGAAAATTCATTCTTTCTGCCATGTTTTGTCGCCAAGACTTATTCCTGTGTGAAACTTTGATAATACGTGTTTTTCTTAGCAAAATTGTTGCGTACTATTTGTAGATACACAAAGACAAGGAAAGAACAATATCTAAAACCAATAATGAACAAACATAAAGTAAAGTAGAAATTAACCAGTACAAGACTGCAGCTCCACCAACTGAACAGCTTCAACTTTGAGCAGCTAGTAAGGGACCGAGACAGAAATATAGACATCTAAATCTACATACATACTCTACTGTATGGTGCATGGCAGAGGGTAGCTTATACTACTACTACTACTACTAGAAAATTCCTTTTGTGTTCCACTTGCAGATAGAGGAAGGGAAAAACAACTGTCTATAAACCTCTGTAAAACCCTAATTTATCTTACCTTATCTTCGTGGTCCTTATGCAGAATTTCTGTTGGCAGCAGTACAATCATTCTGCAGTTGGCCTTAAATGCCAATTCTCTAAATTTTCTCAATAGTGCCTCATGGGAAGAACATCATTGCTCCTCCAGCGATTCCCATTTAAGTTCACAAGGCATCTCCGTAAGACTTGTGTGCTGATCGCACTTACCAGTAATGAATCTAGCTGCACACATCTGAACTGCTCTGGTGTTTAATCAAACCTTGTGGTGATCCCAAATGCTCAAGCAGTACTCAAGAATGGGTCATTCTAATGTTCTGTTTGCCATGCCCTTTATAGATGAACTACACTTTCCCAAAATTCTTCAAATAAAATGAAATTCACCTTCCCTATTACCAACCTGATTCCAATTCATACCACTTTGTAATATTATGCCTAGATATTCAATCGATGTGACTATATCAAGCAGCACACTACTAATGCTGTATTCAGATGTCACTGTGTTGTTTTTCCCACTCACCTGCATTAACTTACATTTTTCTATGTTTAGAGTGAGCTACCTTTCATCACACCAATTAGAAATTCTATCAGTGTCATTCTATAGCCTCTTATAGTCGCTCAATGATGATGCCTTCTCATACACCACAATGTTATCAACAAACAACCGTGAATTTATCTCACCCTGTTCATCAGATCATTTATAAATATAGAGAAAAAGAGCTGTCCTGTCACACTTCCATGTAGCACTCCTGATGATACACTTGTTTGTGAACGCTCACTGTCGAGGACAATGTACTGGGTTCTGTGACTTAAAAAGTCTTTGAATCACTCATGTACACTATGCAATCAAAAGTATCCAGACACCTGGCTGAAAATGACTTACAAGTTCATGGCGCCCTCCATCGGTAATGCTGGAATTCAATATGGTGTTGGCCCACCGTTAGCCTTGATGACAGCTTCCACTCTCACAGGCATATGTTCAATCAGGTGCTGGAAGGTTTCTTGGGGAATGGCAGCCCATTCTTCATGAACTGCTCCGCTGAGGAGAGGTATCAATGTCGGTTGGTGAGGTTTGGCACAAAGTAGGCATTCCTTGGCACAAATTAGGCTTTCCAAAACATTCCAAAGGTGGTCTATAGGATTTAGGTCAGGACTCTATGCAGACCAGTCCATTACAGGGATGTTATTGTTGTGTAAAAACTCCACCACAGGCCATGCATTATGAACAGGTGCTCGATCATGTTGAAAGATGCAGTTACCATCCCCAATTTGCTCTTCAACAGTGGGAAGCAAGAAGGTGCTTAAATCATCAATGTAGGCCTGTGCTGTGATAGTGCCACACAAAACAACAACCGGTGCAAGCCCCCTCCCTGAAAAATATGGCCACACAGAACACCACCACCACTACCTCCAAATTTTACTGTTGGCATTACATACACTGGCAGATGACATCTACCAGGCATTTGCCATACCCACACCCTGACATTGGATCGCCACATTGTCTACCATGATTCATCACTCCACACAATGTTTTTCCACTGTTCAATCGTCCAATGTTTATGCTCCTTACATCAAGCAAGGCGTCATTTGGCATTTACTGGCGTGATGTGTGGTTTATGAGCAGATGCTTGACCATGAAATCCAGTTTTTTTCACCTCCTGCCTAACTGTCATAGTACTTGCAGTGGTTCCTGATGCAGTTTGGAATTCCTATATGATGATTTGGATAGATGTCTGCCTATTACACATTATGACCCTCTTCAACTGTCTGTGGTCTCTGTCAGTTAACAGATGAGGTTGGCCTGTATGCTTTTGTGATGCACATGTCCCTTCACTTTTCCACTTCACTATCACATCGGAAAGAGTGGACCTAGGGATGTTTAGGGGTGTGGAAACCTTGCACGCAGACGTATGACACAAGTGACACCCAATCACCTGACCATGTTTGATGTCCGTTAGTTTGCAGAGCACCCCATTCTGCTCTCTCACAATGTCTAATGACTGCTGAGGTCACTGATAAGAAGGATCTGGCAGTAGGTGACAGCACAATGCACCTCATATGAAAAATGTATGTTTTTGGGGGTGTCTGGATTTTTGATAACATAGAGTATATGGGAAACTAATCCTTATGCTTGGACCTCCATCAACAGTCTGCAGCGGGACACCATGTGAAATTCTGTCTGGAAATCTAGAAGTATGAACTCTGCCTGTTACCTTTCACTGATTCTTTGCAGGATAATAAATGAAAAACAGCCAAGCACCCTAAATCCATTCTGATTTTTGGCAGAAGCTTTTCTGTCTCAAGGAAATTTATTACATTTGAATTAGAATGTGTTCAAGAACACAGCAGCAAGCTGATGTTAAAGGATAGTCTTGTGTAATTATGTTAGTCTGTCCTTTTACCTTTCATACATAAAAAATGACCTGCACTTTTCACCAGTCACTTGGAACTTGACACTGGCTTGGAGTCATGGCAAGGTCTTTTACTAAGGTGTAACAGTGGAAGTTGAATGCTTTGTGCAGCGATCTTCTTATGAATGCATGAAATTCCACTAACTTTTGCATTTGAACATTTATAACTGAGAGAGCAACAATCTCTGCTTCCTCAGCATTTTCCAATTTTATGATTAAATGATGATGGGTGCTTTCCATCCTTGGCCCACTTACATGGCACAAATGTCTCCAGAATGTGATTTACAATCAGTTTAAATTTTGCCCACAATTCCTCTATGTCCATTCGTTGTCTAAAACAGATGCTAACAACTGTTTACTTGCTTTCTCCAGCATAAATACTTCCCTAGCCTTCTTGGTGTATTTATTAACTTCAGTAACCATTGTCCCTGTAATGGCATTATGATCAGTAATCCCTATCTCTGTACTGACTCTGCTGATAAGGCCAGACCTGTATATAGCTACAAGGTCTAAAACATTTCTGTGGATCCAGGTTCTGGATGACTTTTAAGAACTCTCGCCATTTCCTAAACCTCACCAGTCCTTTTCCTTCACCAGTCTTCTTTCCCCTGCAACCAGTCTATCAGAAGATAAGCCACTTGCTCTGAAAACTTGCAGATTTCAATTCCAACAATATAAGGAAAAGATAGATTGCTACTTACTGTAAAGATGGATGGGACTGTTGGAAATGACAGTCATGTATGTGAGGTGTACTTACTTGTGTGATTGAATGTTTCTGTGTGTTTCCTTCTCTGATGAAGACTGTGGCTGAAAGCTAATGTTTAATTATCTTTTAGTTGTACCTGTCTGCAGCTTAATGTGTCATCTTTATGTTAAATAGCAATCTATCTTTTCCTTATGTTAATAATTTCCTAACCTGGAGTTTTGTCAAATATCAGTAACTTAATATGTGTGTTCTTCTGCCACCACTTGGTAAGTAAATTTTTTATCTATCCAATTACAGTTTAATTGTATAGTAATACAAACATTAAATTTTTGATAGATAAATTAATTTGCAACACGTATTTTACTTACAAAAGGGTCCTGTTATGGCTATGACTTTTGGTACAATCATAGCTGACTGGAAACTCTTTAAGATTGGTTTACGCAGTGAAGCTATTGGGTTACTTCTGTCTACACTGTTTGGATTTATTTTTGGCCTTCTACTTGGTACAACAGAATCACCTTGGGGATATGGAGACTGGCCAACTGAAGAAATGAAAGGCAGGTATGTGTTACTGATAGTAATGATGCCTAGAAAAATCTGATATATATATGGATATAATAGAGGGAAACATTCCACATGGGAAAAATATATCTAAAAATAAAGATGATGTGACTTACCAAATGAAAGCGCTGGCAGGTCAATAGACACACAAACAAACACAAACATACACACAAAATTCAAGCTTTCGCAACCAACAGTTGCTTTATCAGGAAAGAGGGAAGGAGAGGGAAAGTCGAAAGGATGTGGGTTTTAAGAGAGAGGGTAAGGGGTCATTCCAATCCCGGGAGCGGAAAGACTTACCTTTGTTTGTGTGTCTATCGACGTGCCAGTGCTTTCGTATGGTAAGTCACAGCATCTTTGTTTTTAGATATAAATACATTGATTGTTTGACATGTACAAAATATGAAATTTGGAAGTTGAAGTAATTTAATTCAGAGGAGCTGAGAGAAAAGATGGAGTGCTGATACTTCTTCTCAGATATATATCTGAGGCTTTACCTTGATACCATCTAAATTTCTTTGAAATGATTAAGTAAAAACATAGTTCGCTTGAGAAAACTGTAAAAATTGCAAGGAGACAGAATATCTGGCCAGAACTTTTTCTCCAGGGGCAAAATTTTGAATACAGCTGACAGATTGCTGAAGTGTTAAGAAAACAGCAACAGTATGAAATATCAATAATTATTGCAGTTACTTATGTTTTTGATTAGTGATTTGCATGGTATACCACAGCTGCCTGTAAAGAAAGTGTTTACATGTTGACTAAGATTATTTGTATTTACATATAAATGTATATGGACCATTTACGGACAGTTTTCTATAGTATTAGGAAGTTATTAATTTAATATCTGGTGTAAGTAGGTAATTATTTTTTCATACCAAAGCTACAGACCTATAAATAAAATTTCTATCAAACAGAAAGATTTTTGTAGAAGAAAGTTTTTTTTTCTTCCAAATTTAGCTCTTCAGTTTTTGTTAGAAGTTTATAGTGGCATCATTATTCACATCTTCCTAAGATAAAGTCAGACTGAAGGCTGACGGTAATGAAGATTATCCTTCTTCTAGGTTTGTAATTTTGGTCATTGTTATCCTTTGTGAAATCAGATTGGTTATACACAAGTAAATTCCTGAATAGAATATATTTCACTCTGTTGCTCTTATTAACACTTTGAGGTCCAGCCACCTAGAAAAAATTTGGGTCCAGAAAACCAGACAGTTAGGCTATAATTTTAAATGTTACTGCCAAATTTGTGTCTGGTGTATGTTGAAGGGTAATACACACTAAGAAACAACAAGCTTGAAGGTCTGTTTTTCATATTTATTTCAGTTATTTAATAGATTAAATATTTTACAATGATGATGGCAAAAAGTATAATTGTTATCGTTACAAGAATGTGTAACGTGAATTCTTGAGCAGTTTCACAGGTAACAGGGTTTTATATGGAAATGTCTGAAGTATTCTGGTATTCAGAGAGGTGTTGCAATCAGGACAGTAGGTACTAGTTTGTTTCTTTTGCGTTTGTTGTCCCAGTAAATTGTCTCATGTTCTTCAAACAAACCTTGGAATCCTGTCCTGTTATATGCCATTTCATCATGAGATTCATCTGTAGAAAAGATGAGATTAAGAAAGATAAAGCAGAAATGAATCATAATTACAGCAGCAGTATCTATAGCAACAACACTGGCAATGAAAAATTGTAGCAGATGGCAGCTTACCTGAAGAAGAATCATTTTCAGACTATTTGAACTTGAATATTTCTCCTCCTGGTCCAGAACCATTGCATTCTTCCTCCTTTGCTCCCAAACAAACTTCTCACTCAACAAACATGACATATCTGTAGCAGGATTAATGTAATGAGTATATGTACAAAACACATGACTGTACAAGCATATGTTGGTTTAGTCGGTCACAACAACAGCTTTTACATTTGCTACTGTTTCTTTTGAAGTTATTCTAGCAAGATGGTAACTGTCAAGGTAGTGAGACGTCTGTACATTGGTTTAATATAAAATGAGTTCAATTTTCGTGTAATAGGTGGTCTATATGTTGAGAAAATCGTGACCCAAACTATGCTGGATATGGTCTTCTGAACACAACGTTGTTGCTTGCGCTATGTTCAGGGTTAGTTGCAGGGTATTAAGAAGCCTATGCCATTAAATAATTATGCAAAGATTATTGTTGATTAGCACCAAATGTTGTTGTTACTGCATACTTGTATGCAATGTATCTTTTGTATCTTAAAGAGCATATGTGATACCCGCAACATAAATCTGTAGAAAATTATTGAATGAAAAATTGTATTAGCTTATTGGGAGGAACTTGGAGCCAGGAGCTATGAGATACACTAGTTACATGAATTTTAAATAAAATGTAGAAGTGTGTTGAGAGGAACTGCTTCTTGTGCAGATTTGAGATAACCGTTGAAATGTGCGGAAATGGATGGAAATGAATGATAGTGACTTAAATAGTGCAGGCTGAACTTTGTAACATATTCCAATGAAATGAATAGCACCATCTCCATGGCAGCAACTGCTTTGTTGCCATCAGTTCAGAATGGTATGAGAACATTTAAGAGGCAATCACAAATTTCATACTGAGTAGTTGATACGAAAGTAGAAATGCAGAATGTAATAGCATGAGGTTATTGCTGGTACCATTAGAATGTTATGTGTTCTAGATGTCCATTGTATCAGTCCTTCAAGTGGCTGATAGTTCTTGATTACTGCACCTCTTGTCTAGGTGGTTGTGGAGAAACACAATAGTTGAATAATGTATTACAGTTTGGAAAGATGAGAAATGTTACAGTTTTGAAGGATGAGAAAGTAATGGAGGCACTTTCTACACAAAAGTTGTTAAGACAACACCTGTAAAATTAAACACACACACACACACACACACACACACACACACACACGCATACACACACACACAACACACACTGCATAAGACAAAAATTACTGGCACTTGATATGGGACAAATCCCATGCTAGACTTGCAGTTGACCAAAGAGACCTGGAATTATTTTAGATTTATTGAGTCTCAGTGGAGGTGTACTCTTAGACATGTTTTTTACTCAATGTTATATTAAATTCTAAGTGAGTCCCAATAGGTACTGTATAAAATAACTCACAGATGCATCCAAGTTAGGGGCCTCTCTTTGCTACTGTGTGGCATTCGCTGAGAATATGCACAAGACCTTTTTATGAAATGATCATTATTTGATGCAGATTTTTGTGCTCTAGAGAGTTGTAGTAACACGCACAATTGAGAATTCTAAAAAAAATATATAATCACTTTCATGCTCAAATCATGAACACATTCAGTACATCATCCTTGTACATAGCTGAATTGGTACAGGTTTCACATGCAATGTTCCATGAGTGGAATGAAGTTAACAAGAGCATAAACCATTACAGAATGAGGCAGAAGCCACTCTGGTGTGGATTAAAATGGAATGACATGTAACGTTTCCACTAGGTGGCACTGGGTGGTGGCTACACGCAGCATTCTTGTTGCACGGCTGTCAGCACTGCCTGAAAATGACACCTCCTGGCAGCTGAGGTTAACCGCCATGCACCAGCATGGCTGACTGAATGGTATTTGACAGGCTGATGTCTTGTATCCTGCTGCACTTTGATGGATGGTGAGATGCCATTGCGATTGAGATGTTAATCACAGTTTACCACTGTTGTCTTCTTTTTTCAGGGCACATGTAAGCTAGTGCCAACTTAGTGCCCCCCCCCCCCCCCCACCCTCACTCCCCCCCCCCCCTCCCACCCCCTCCTGTAGCATGCAATGGCACTTGGTGCTCAGGAAGACAATGCCCAAGTTTTCTGAGGCACTGTTGGTGGATGACCTCTGTGCTGCAAAGAGCCCTGTGTAAGCCTGCACTGGAGAATTGCGCGAGAAATGACATAGACAGTGATGGCATTGCTGTGGGCAGGTGCCCATGGGTGGGTCACTGGCTATGTGGGTGGCATGGGAAGGCATGGGGGGCTGGTACTGAATCAGGACCCATTCCCTGCTGTCCATGTGGTGCCTCTAGCTGCTGACCATACTCAGCCCTTGGGGGACTGGTGGAATGTGAGCAAGGTATAGTATTATATGGGCGCAGAACCAGTAGCCGGGCCATTGAGAGGGGATGTGACTGAGGTACTGATGCATGAAGAGCAGATGATCTCAGTATGAGCAGAGGTGGCAGAGGCTGGTCCTGCAGTCAGGGGCAGAGTTAATTGCAGTAGTGGCTCACTAGCCTGTCTTCCATCTGCAAGGTGAAGACATGCCAACTGCACTGGCTGCAGATGATTGCCAGAATCCAACACTCACAGTGATCATAATGTGAGCCCAGTCCAGATTCCTAGGCATGTAATGCCTCGTCAGAGGGACCATGGGAGGTTTTGGTGTGGAGAGCAGTAGATTCAGTACCATGCATGGCTGGCAGCCATGACATAGCTTCACTGGACCATTCTCACCAATGGGCATGGAGCTGAAGGAACTAAGTAAGCGTGTGAGTATCTTGTCCACAGGGGCGTTGCCAATATACCTCTTCATCCATATCTTAAAATTACCTATTTGACTGAGGATGGAATGAGAGAACATGAATATTGTGAATACGGTGATGGGCACAAAAATCTGATCAAGTCTGAGGTATGAATAGTGAACCATTGTCAGTTATCAGGGTGCAGACGAGGCCTTTGATGGAGAAGATCTGAATGAGAGCCTGTACTGTTGCATCTCCTGTGGTGGAGCAGCAGGTGACAATGTACAGAAATTGGGAGTAGGCATTGACCACCAACCAATAAGCATCAAAGAAGGGGTTGGTGAAGTTCATGGATACACTCCCAAGGCTGTGATGTCTCAGGACATGGCGAATAACTTTGCCAGGGAGAGGCCTGGTGATCAGCACATTTAGGACAAGTAGTGATTAAATGTTCAATCTCATGATCAATTCCAGGCCAGTAGATATGGCAGCAATCCAGCATCTTTGTGAGCAAGATACTCCAATGATCCAGATGCAGAAGTCAAAGAATGTCATGCTGGGGAGCTGCTGGAACAACTACCCGTGGAACAGCATTTTTTGTGGACAGGAATATAACACTATTCATGAGAGTGAGTCTGAACTTTGACAGAAAATAATTGTGGATGGAATCTGATGCACAAGTCGGAGGTTTCTCGGGCAATCCATTGTTGAATATGTCATCGAACTTCATGAAGAACAAGTTTGGCAACAACAGCTTGAGTGATGTGAGAATTGGTGATAGGGAATCCAATACACTGCCCATTGTGCTTCGTCATTCAGATAAAAATGAAGTACTTCATACTGATTGAAACCAAGGTCAGGTCCCATTGATAAATGTACAGAGCATCTGCTTTTGAATGCTGAGCCATGGGGCAAAAATTAATCTCATAACTGTACTAAGGAACAGGGTCCACAGTTGAAGCCTATGGGCTGTCTTGTCCAGTAAGTGTGCTGTGGGGCTAAAGAGAGGCACTAATGGCTTGTGACCAGTCACCAAACGAAACTTAACACTGTATAGAAACACATGAAATTTCTTGACAGCATAAATGATAGCGAGAGCCTCCTCTGCTTGAGAGTAATTCTTCTATGCAATGTTAAGTGTCTTCAGTGAAGAAATAATGGGCTGTTCTGAACTGTGAGCATGGTACTGAGACAATACAGCATGCACACCTTACTGTTGGAGCTACAAGCTGGAGCCCAGGTATACGGATGGCCAAATACAGGGCAAAACACAAACCATCTCTCAGTGTCTTGAACGAGTAGTCGCAGGTAGGGGTCCATTTAAATGCTGCACCTTTCTTAAGCAATTGATTTAGGGAATATGAAATTGAAGGTGTCTGTGGAAGGAACGTGTGGTAATATGCAACTTTGCCTAAGAATGCTTAAAGGTCCTCCACGTTTGTGGTCTTGGGAGGGTTACAATAGCCAATATATGGTTGTCCATCAGCTGAATCCCCCAATGAGAAGTAACATGCCCCATGTATTTTGTAGAGGTTGGAAGAAATGTGACTTATTCAAATTTCACTGAAGACCTGTATCATGCACAGACAAAGGTTGCAAAGATGGTCCTCAGTGGCAGGACCAGTAATGACAAAGCCATCAATGTAATTGATACAACAAGGAATTTGTTGAGTAAGCTTCTGCAAATAATTTTCAATAATGACTGGCACACTTGTAATGCTGGAAACAAAGAGGTCATATGCCATATTAACAATAAGAAGTTGACATGAATCTTCATCTAGTGACAGCTTTAAGTATTTCCAACAAATCTAGTTTTGAAAAATATTGTCTGCCTGACAGCTTCATCATAAGTTCAGAGTATGTATCGACCATGGACTGTGAAGTAACCATCGCATTATTAAGTCTCCACAAAGATGGAGTATGGCCATCACCTTCCTGAAAGACTGTGTAGCCGGCTGTCTAGATGAAATGGTTTCCACGACACCTAAAACTGTCAGTCTGTCTAATTCTTCTTGCATTTGAGCATGAAGTGTGAATGGTACAGACCTGTTATGAAAAAAAATGGGGTCCCACCATAGATTTGAGAGTGATGTGCCTAAACCACCTGCTTTGTACTTCACTGTTGGCACTACACATGATGGCAGATAAATGCTTGCCAGAAATTCACCAACCCTGAACCCTTCTATTGGATTGTCACAGGATGTAAGTAATTTGAAATAGTAACCAGACTTGACTGCAAATTTGTATTAAAAATTAAAAATAATATGTGAGGGGTAACCAATTTCAATCATATCTAGATCATCATCAGACCATATCTCATAATTTGATGAACAGAAATGACAAGCAGAGCAGTGATAAGTGTCAGAAGACACCTCCAGCAACTGCTCAGACATTATCAGGAGCACATACTGAAAATCCCATGTCTCATTGGACTCTTCCTCTCCATGTTGTCACCTCTTTGTTGAGGAATAGAATCATGTGTTTGTGGAAAATATGTGACTGGAAGCTGTGTTTATGAAAGACAATTCTCATCCACAGCATACTTCCTCCCAGTCTTTATGAAAGGATGAATTTATTCTTAGTTGTTTACTGATAGGACATTCTATAATGATGCATAGTTTCCTGATTTGGAATTAGTCCTCCAACCTGATAGCACACAGATTTCAGTTTATCATTTTTTAAATGATTTTATTTTATATTTGGACAGACACTAGTTTACCACGATTCTGCTCTTTATTTTAACAGATGATGAGATGATATTTAAGATATTTTTTTAGCACATTTTAGAACACAGAACACATTCATAGCTTTACTATTCGAGTGGAAGTGTGAATGTGCATGTGAATGTGAATTAAAATGGGAGAGAGTAAGTACAGTTTGTAATGAGTTTACACTGTACAATTTTTTAAGTTTAGACATTCTTAACCACATTTCACTGAAAAATTTCAGAAAGGGCAATAATAACCTAAACAGTGGTGAGCATACTAAACTCTCTATCTAGCTATCTCTCTATCTATACCTCTCTCTCTCTATCTCTCTCTCTCTCTCTCTCTCTCTCTCTCTCTATGTATCTATCTATCTATCTGTCATTCTCTCTCTCTTTAACTATGGTCATTCTATCTTGAAATTTTAGTCTGTATTTACTCATTATTTCAGTTAGAAGACTTTTCCACTATTACTGAGGTATACATTAAATAATTAATTGCTTTGGTAGAAAACTGAGTAGTTTCCACACACCAGTTTCACTTCTTATTGCTTCTGTATGTGCCACCTCAGTGAGAACAACAATCTTTATGTCTAACATGATTACATTAATTGCACAGAATGGGTCCAGTGGAAAATGGTCTCTGGGTTGTGCAAAAAGAATGCACATTTTATTTAAATGTATTATAATGGAATGACTGAACATGATGAACTATTATGGTGTTACAATGTTAATATTAGTTATTTGTAGAATTTTCTGTAACATCATAATATTCTAACTGTCTTAAAACAATGTGATAATTTACACAGCCTAATGCCTTTGCTATATCGCAGAATATACCAATAACATATAATTCATTGTCTAATGAATTAAGTAGGCCTGCATTGTCACTGTATATGTTTTACAGTTCACGGTCTAGATAATCTTAAATTAAGTAAAAGTTGCCCAACAGATCCACCATGTTACCTACAAGATATGCCCTGGCAGGTTGTTAAATATATATGCACTCCTGTATTGGACTCCTTCCTGTACTAATGTTAAGTATCTGAAGCTTTTTTGGAAGTTTTTTTTGTCCTAGTATTCTTTTTGTCATTTTTTTTTAAAAGAGAAATATTGGGAATACCAAAAGACAATGAATGCATGTATTATGAAACCTCTTTAGTACGTTCTGTAACTAAAGCCAGATATTAGTACTATAGAAGATTCATATATTGTGAAAATATTATCTCATTATGTTGAGTGTACCCAAAAATGTACTCTGTAACCCATTAGTGAATGAAAATATGCAGAATAAACTAGTTAACTAACTTTTAAATCACTTAATTGCAGTTATTACGCAAAGGTGCTCCATTAATTCTAGGAAGTAGGTTTTCTCTTTAAGATTATGGTCTATCAATAGTTTCAAAAACTTAATACTGTCTACACTCCTGGAAATGGAAAAAAGAACACATTGACACCGGTGTGTCAGACCCACCATACTTGCTCCAGACACTGTGAGAGGGCTGTACAAGCAATGATCACACGCACGGCACAGCGGACACACCAGGAACCGCGGTGTTGGCCGTCGAATGGCGCTAGCTGCGCAGCATTTGTGCACCGCCGCCGTCAGTGTCAGCCAGTTTGCCGTGGCATACGGAGTTCCATCGCAGTCTTTAACACTGGTAGCATGCCGCGACAGCGTGGACGTGAACCGTATGTGCAGTTGACGGACTTTGAGCGAGGGCATATAGTGGGCATGCGGGAGGCCGGGTGGACGTACCGCCGAATTGCTCAACACGTGGGGCGTGAGGTCTCCACAGTACATCGATGTTGTCGCCAGTGGTCGGCGGAAGGTGCACGTGCCCGTCGACCTGGGACCGGACCGCAGCGACGCACGGATGCACGCCAAGACCGTAGGATCCTATGCAGTGCCGTAGGGGACCGCACCACCACTTCCCAGCAAATTAGGGACACTGTTGCTCCTGGGGTATCGGCGAGGACCATTCACAACTGTCTCCATGAAGCTGGGCTGCGGTCCCGCACACCGTTAGGCCGTCCTCTGCTCACGCCCCAACATCGTGCAACCCGCCTCCAGTGGTGTCGCGACAGGCGTGAATGGAGGGACGAATGGAGACGTGTCGTCTTCAGCGATGAGAGTCGCTTCTGCCTTGGTGCCAATGATGGTCGTATGCGTGTTTGGCGCCGTGCAGGTGAGCGCCACAATCAGGACTGCATACGACCGAGGCACACAGGGCCAACACTTGGCATCATGGTGTGGGGAGCGATCTCCTACACTGGCCGTACACCACTGGTGATCGTCGAGGGGACACTGAATAGTGCACAGTACATCCAAACCGTCATCGAACCCATCGTTCTACCATTCCTAGACCGGCAAGGGAACTTGCTGTTCCAACAGGACAATGCACGTCCGCATGTATCCCGTGCCACCCAACGTGCTCTAGAAGGTGTAAGTCAACTACCCTGGCCAGCAAGATCTCCGGATCTGTCCCCCATTGAGCATGTTTGGGACTGGATGAAGCGTCGTCTCACGCAGTCTGCACGTCCAGCACGAACGCTGGTCCAACTGAGGCGCCAGGTGGAAATGGCATGGCAAGCCATTCCACAGGACTACATCCAGCATCTCTACGATCGTCTCCATGGGAGAATAGCAGCCTGCATTGCTGCGAAAGGTGGATATACACTGTACTAGTGCCGACATTGTGCATGCTCTGTTGCCTGTGTCTATGTGCTTGTGGTTCTGTCAGTGTGATCATGTGATGTATCTGACCCCAGGAATGTGTCAATAAAGTTTCCCCTTCCTGGGACAATGAATTCACGGTGTTCTTATTTCAATTTACAGGAGTGTATTTTGTGTATTCTATTGTTTGAATAATCTATTTCAATCGATTGTGGAGCTTTGTGAGAAATACTGAATTGTATGCATTGAGTATTGTCAAATTGTAATGATTATCCATCTACCTAGAATTGAGTCAGTATTTTTGAATATTTCATTAGCTGCCTTTTAAGTAAGAAGACTGGTACTAATTTTTTTTCATAGACTTGTATCATCTGCAAAGTGTACCATATTTACATCTTCTGGTTGCACCACGTGAATATCATTTATGTGTATCAGAAACAACAGACAACCCCAGTGGCACACTGAGTAGCTGTTGTCATGTCCTTGGCTCTTGCCAGCCACCTGGCCTTGATTTATGTTAATTCCTTCCATCTCAGCATTTATTTTCAGTATCTACTTTGTTCTTCACTCCATTTTGTTTTTCTACATCTTTCATTTTCTGACTTGTCTACGAGGGTTGTTTTTTAAGTAAGAGCCGTTTTTATTTTTAAAAAAAGATACAAATACTTTTGTAACAAAACTTTTATTTTTTGATTCTACACACTTTTACCTATTTTTCTACATAGTTGCCTTGTTTATTTAAGCACTTGTCATACCATACAACTAAGTTTTTAATTCCCTCTTCAAAGAATTCGGCCGCCTGCTCCGACAGCCAAGAGTTCACGGCCGCTTTCACTTCATCGTCATCATTGAAGCGCTGCCCGCCAAGATGGTGTTTCAGGTACCGGAAAAGGTGAAAATTGCTAGGAGCAAGGTTGGGGCTGTATGGTGCATGGTCCAAAACTTCCCAGCCAAAAGAATCAATCAAATCCCGAGTCTTTTGAGAGGTGTGAGGCCTAGTGTTATCGTGCAGGAGCAAAACTCCTTTTGTCAGCATGCCGCGCCTTTTGTTTTGAATTGCTCTGTGGAGCTTCTTTAGAGTTGCACAGTAGGCATCTGAGTTGATTGTCGTTACTCATGGCATAAAGTCCACTAGCAAAACACCGCACCAGTCCCAGAACACAGTTGCCATAATCTTGCACTTTGACAGCGTCTGTTTGGCTTTGACCTTGACGGGTGAGGTTGTGTGTCGCCATTCCATCGATTGTCGCTTGCTTTCGGGAGTGATATGGGATACCCATGTTTCATCTCCAGTGACAATTTGACTCAACATGTCATCCCATTCTTCCTCGTAATGAATCAAAAAGTCCAATGAAGTGGCAAATCTCTTCCCTTTGTGGTCCTCTGTGAGGAGTCTGGGTACCCACTGTTTCTTAAAGTTTAGGTTTTCAGACACAATTTTGTACAAAACCGATCTTGAAACTTGTGGAAATTCCAGAGAAAGAGTGGAAATTGTGAATCTTCTGTCCTCACGAATCTTTGGTTCGACTGCAGCCACCAAATCATCAGTGATCACAGAGGGCCGGGCCTGAGCGTTCTTCGTCATGGACGTTTTGACGGCCATTTATAAACTCTTTAACCCATTGACGCACTTTACCTTCACTCATTGCATTCAAGCCATAAACTTCTGCTAACTGACGATGAATTTCTGCAGCTGATAGGCTTCTCGCGGTCAAAAAACGAATCACTGACCGTATCTCACACGCGGTGGGCGATTCAATAATCGTAAACATTATAAAGTAGCACAGTGATGTGTACACGTCAGCTACAGAGCTGCAACTTGCATCAGTGTGAACGGGAAGGATGCCGGCAAGTGGCGCGGTGGCTTGTTGCGGCGTCCGCATGAACTACAGGACTATACGCGCGAACGGCCCTTACTTAAAAAACAACCGTCGTATTATTTGCTGTCCCCCCCCTTCCACTTCTGTTAGATACAATCCATTTAGCTTTTCCCTCTTACTGACTTGTGCACAATGTTTCAGCAGTAATCTCTGTCTTGCATCCTGTCTTCCACCTTTAAGCTCTGAGATTTTCAAATCTCATCTGGTGCAGTCTCCATCAATTAGTCTTTCCTTCTCACCCCATCTGGTAAGTCTTTCAAGTCCTGAGTTTCTGGATGACTTTTCTAAATTGTACCCCTTTCTCTAAACCTGTCCAGACCTGTTCCTTCACTCCTCTTCCTTCCCCTTCAACTCTTCCACCAGGAGGAGGAGCCACTGGCTCCGAAAGCTTGTAAAAGTTAAATCCTTTTGTATGCGTGTTCCCCTGCAGTCACTTGGTGCACAGATTTTTTTTATCTGTTCATGCACATTATATGTGGTTTTTGTTTGATAATGGTCATGGACATTCATTTTATAAAGATTTGAATTTTTAATTACCATTGTATGTATGATGTACCTTTTCTTGTAAAGTAAGCAACCATTAAAACTGAAACTTTACAGATTACATACAAATAAAAGGCTGGTAAAACGTGTGCAACAGATTTTTGGTTAAGATCATAGTTACTTTAAAATTAATCTTTCAGTTTTATGATTACCAAGGCTGTCTCCTCATACAGTAAAGGAAAACTTTTATCAGATACAAGATAAAGAAAAATCATTGCACAGGATTATGTGGTGAGTGCTTTTTAAGAACTGTGCCAAATTTCAGTATGTCAGCTTTTTTAGGTTTTGAGAAAAATCTCTCTATAGCTAATCAAACAATGGAAAATCTTGGATGGAAAAATGACAATATTATGAGAGGGATAGAGTGCTACTCACCATAAAGCAGAGACATTGAGTCGCAAACAGGCACAAAAAAATAGACCACAGACACACACACACACACACACACACACACACACACACACACACACACACACACAAACGACCACTGTCTCTGGATGCCAGGGCCAGACAGCCACCAGCAGCCAGAGACAGTGGTCATGTGTGTGTGAGCTTCATTTGTGTGTGTGTATGGTGTGTTTTATCTATTTCAGAAGATGGCCTTCTGGTCAAAAGCTTATGTGTTTATTCGTCCTATTATTGTGCCTGTATGCAACTCACCATCTCCGCTATATGGTGAGTACCAATCTATCCTTCTCCTAATATTGACTGTATAGCAAATCTATTTTAGAGTTTTTATTTTAATCTTTAACAATATTGCCATACCTTTAGTCACGAATGGTGTCTGTATCCATGATCTTCATTCTCTTCCTTGTCTTCCTGTAATACTCTCTTCCCCTGCCTCCTTTGCCTAGCCAACTTTTGCATATTTTCTTCTGCTTCCTGGGCTTTTTCAAGTCATGCTTCATTGATACTTTTAATTGTCTTCAGTGTGAATGCACATAGGTGGAACCTAGTCTGTGCAGGCACCAATGCTACATGTATTTTCATTATTAAACACTAGGGAGGTATCAAATGCAGCTGTCTTTGCAACATATGACAACACAACACTACTTTTGGACAATGCATCCATATAATGTGATGTGCATTTTCCCATGCACACATTTTTTGAGCAGTTCAGGATTGGCCAGGTCTCTGAAAGTTGGCTTTATAACATTTAAAACAGCAAGTGGCAAACAGTGTTTGAGTGTATGGGTTTCACTGGCTTCTGTCTGAAGATATTTGCACCATGATATGTGACAGAGGAAGTGCTGAGGATTCTCATCTGCAGAAAGTTTGTGGAAGAATATTGCCCACACTACATACATTGTCCCTAATACCTTTTCCATACTATACTTGTAATGTGTGAATTTCTTAGTCTGCCAATTTGTTAGCATCTGCCAGTGCCTTTCTATTTTTTAATTTCTTGCACTTCATTTCTTCCTCCCGTCTGAAAAATCTGCCTCCCATTCACTTTTGAACTTGCTCCACACAAAATTAACACAAGCAACTACCGTAGAGAAAGTGTAAATTGCAGTGTGGAAAAAAAGAAATGTGGTAAGTACAGATGGCCAAAGAAAAATTTTTGAAACATATTTCTAGGCAGATTTGAATTATGGAACTTTGAGATGTCATCCTTCAATCATCAATATAATAAATTAATCAACAACTAAAATTTTAAATTTTTTCGTTATTTTGCCTTGCATCTGCACTTAAGATAACCTCTCGTGATAAATGGAAAATCTGTGTTTGAGTCATGGTCCAACACAAATTTTCATATGTCACTATTGGGTAGTAGAACTGTTCCTAATAAAATTGATGCCAAGGAATTCACAGTCAGCATATTAATTTCGAAAAATTTGTGTATTTGATGTGATATTGTTTCAGTTGTAATCTGCATTGAGGATTTCATGCCCTTGATCAGGATACTTGTATCATCAGCAGATTATTTTATTTGCCTTGTTATTTACTGGTGCTGGTAGGTCATTAATGTTTACCATTAAGATCAGTGGTCCAAGAATCAAGCCTTGGGAAACACCATATGTAACAGTTCCCCAGTCTGGTATTACTGCTTCACTTGCACCTGTTAGAGCAGCTCTTTGTTTTCTGTTCCAGCCAAGTTTGTGGTTGGTCTTTGATACCATAGCATGGGAGATCTTGTGTTAAAGTATTATTTTTTACACATTCAAAAACATAAGTGAGGTCACAGAAAATCCTCACAGAATACCTTCTACAGTTCAGTTAGTCTAGGAATTCTTTTGTGAGACTGAATATTGCCCTCTCACTTTGGTTGATAGCCCTTTGCATAAGCCAAACTGGGAGAGTGTCAGTGAGCCGTTTTGTGTTAGGTGTTCATATACCATTTCAAATATTTTTGAAAGAACTAGCAATGGAGAGATAGGTCAATAGATATTACATGTTTCTCAACATCTGTGTATGTTGGCACCACTGTAGCATATTTTAATCAATAGGCAAATACTCCAGGTTTCATAGACAGGTCATATAAATAACACAATATGTTGTTGATTAGTGATCTGTTGGATATTTTGTCATACCCAGACGAGCTGGTACTTTTTAGGGATCTGATGTTTACAATTTCGTTGGGTGTTATGGATTTCAAGTTAAGTGTTGTTGGCGTATGTTGGGTAAGACTACATAGTTTCATAGCTTCTAAGGGAGGCTGTGTGTATTGCATTCCTATGTCTTCAATTACAGAGAGGAACAAGTTATTTAATTCTGAAGCTGCTCTTTTCAGATTTTTGTTATGTGTTCCATTTTCCATGACATTTTCTGCTCCCCATTCTAAGTTTTGCCTCTATTTCTTTCAGATTTTATAATTTTCCACATGGGTTCTGATTTTCTGCTGCCCTGTTTAATTTGCTGAGCATAATATATGTTTTTGCCCTTCTTGATTACACACATGGTTGTGTACATTTAATTTAGTAGGGCAGACATTTGTGGAACCTCTTCTTGTGATGGTGAGACAGTGATTTGTGTAGCTGTTATTGTGTTACTATTAGTTCAAGCTCTACACTGAGATCCTATTTCTAATGCCACAGAAACGGGTGTTTAGTTTCATTAGAGAAACTCTATCATATTCAGCAGCTATGTTAAAATTTCCACACATACATCAGAAAATTCAGCACACTATCTGCTATAACTTTTTGAAAACTCTATCTTAACACATTTATGCTCACTGAATATATCTGATGTGGCCTGTCTTCACTGCTTCACCCTGTATGTACTCCTTACTGAAATGTCTTGTGAATATTAAGTCTCTCTTTCAAACCAACAGCTCAATTCACTGAATCAGTAATGTGAATAAGGTAATGACTTAAAATCACTTACAATGATCCAAAAAGTCATTCATTAGCCAGGAATAAACATTTTTAATGAGTTTCCAGAATCTATAAAAAGGTTAGCTATTTATAAAATGAAGTTTGAGAGAAGTTTACAGGACGTAATGGTGGTTATTTTCTTCTGCTTCATTGGCAAATTTCTTAACAGAACCACTGAATGTATATTTTATTGACAATATCAATTAATGTGTGTGCTGTGTAATATCTAACTCCTTCCCATCTTCAGTGATATATGTAAACAAACCTGATAAACAGTTTTCTCACTGCCCCTTTCCAGGTAAAATCCAGCGTATGCTCCTGATTCTCTCTGCTATAGTCCAGTCATGTCTCCACTTTGCCTACACTGAAGTGCCAAAGAAACTGGTATAGGAGTGTATATTCAAATACTGAGATATACAAAAAAGGTAGAATATGGCACTGTGGTCGGCAACACCTTTGTAAGACAACAAGTGTCTGGCACAGTTGTTAGATCGGTTACTGCTGCTGCAATGGTAGGTTATCAAGATTTAAGTGAGTTTGAATGTGACGTTATAGTCAGCACACGAGTGACGGGACACAGCATCTCTGTGATAGCAATGAAGTGAGGATTTTCCCTTATGACCATTTCACAAATGTACCATGAATATCAGGAATCCAGTAAAATATCAAATCTTGGACATTACTCCAGCCAGAAAAAGATCCTGCAAGAACAGGACTAACAAAGACTGAAGAGAATTGTTCAGCGTGACAGAAGTGTGACACTTCCAAAAATTTCTGCAGATTTCAATGCTGGGCCATCAACAAGAGTCAGCATGTGAACCATTCATTGAAAAATCATTGATATGGGCTTTCTGAGCTGAGGGCCCACTCATGTACTCTTGATGCCTGCATGACACCAAGCTCTATGCCTTGCCTGGGCTCATCACCACCAACATTGGACTGTTTATGACTTGAATCATGCTACCTGCTCAGATGTGTCCCGTTTTGAATTGTATCATGTCAAGTGGATGGACATGTACAGGTATGGAGACAGCCTCATGAATCCATGGACCCTGCATGTCAGCAGGGGACTGTTCAAACTGGTGGAGGCATGTGCAGTTGGAGTGATACATCTAGAAACGACTCTGACAGGTGACATGTACATAAGGATCCTGTCTGATCACCTTCATCCATTCATGTCTGCTGGCCGGGGTGGCCGAGCGGCTGTACGCGCTACAGTCTGGAACCGCGCGACTGCTACGGTCGCAGGTTCGAATCCTGCCGCGGGCATGGATGTGTATGATGTCCTTAGGTTAGTTAGGTTTAAGTAGTTCTAAGTTCTAGGGGACTGATGACCTCAGAAGTTAAGTCCCATAGTATTCAGAGCCATTTGAACCATTCATGTCCATTGCGCATTCAGACAGACTTGGGCAATTCCTGCAGAACACTGCAGCACCCGACTACAGAGTGGCTCCAGGAACACTCTTCTTAGTTTAAAAACTTCCACTGGCTATCAAACTTCCCAGACATTAACATCATTGAGCATATCTGGGATGCCTTGCAACATGCTGTTGAGAAGAGATTTCCACCCCCTCGTACTCTTATGGATTTATGGACAGCTCTGCAGGATTCATGGTGTCAATTCCCTCCAGCACTACTTCAGACATTGGTTGAGTTCATGCCGCATTGTGTTGCGGCACTTGTGCGTGTTCGTATGGGCCCTGCATGATATTCGGGAGGTGTGCCAGTTTCCTTGGCTCTTCAGTGTATAACCATTCTGCATAACTGTTCTAATTTGTCCCCTTAAATACTACATGCTCTGAAGTGGTAGCCAGTGATAGGCTTGACAATAGTTTAAGGTGAAGTGTGAGGGCAGGTGATACCTGGCTTATGTTGACATACCGTTAGTGTGTCACTATGTGTCAATACTTGATTTGATGTTGTTTTATTATTTATGACTTACAGTGTGTGATATCTCTTGCAAGTAATATATGAATGTGGTTAACTGTAACACTTTCTTTGGGATGCAGTATTTAACATAAACAGCTTCTGAAATAAGCAAATAACAAATTAGTCCATGAATCAAGCAGAAACAGTTCTTGGAGCATTATCTTTCAGAATCACAATAGAACCTATTGGAAGATCACTCCAGAGTAGGAGGACAAGGTCCCAAGCAATTAACCAGTTAATATATATTTCAAAGTTCCACATAGGCGAGAGGTGGTGGAATCACAAGTTCAGGATCTTGTGACAAACACATGGAAAAAAAATCAGCACTGCCAAGTCTACTTGTAGAGGGTTATTAAGAGCCTCCAGCCTTGAACCAGTGTGTAGTGCCATCACCTGCTCAGTGAAGGAGAGGACACACTGGAAGTGGGCAATAGATGGGTGGTGTAATGACAGTAGCTCCTAGGAGACATCTGAGGCTGCCAGTGACACTGCTTCTGGATCTGGAGCTTCTTTCATAAACCCAGAGATATGTGGAAGTGGAGGTGCTCCTGCAAGACCAGTAGACCCAGTGGTTCAGCTGTTGGTAAGGCCAGATAAACTTCCAATTGCTTATCTCACAGCGTGCAGGAAGGAAGAACAAAGTGGCCATCCTCTGAGATTTATAAGTGGAGAAAACTATGGTGTGACTGCAGTGGTGAAGATGGTGGATGTACAGATGAAAGAAGCCACAGCCCAGGTTGTTGCAGCTGGTGTTGCTTGTGAAGTTGACACAGCATCCAAAAGTGATGTAGCTACCAGTACCATCTGGCACATGTGTTTTGCCATGGGTTTCAGGATCTGGCCTGGACTGTACCCAAATGTATGTGCCTACACTAAGACACTCACATGGAGTGGCATGGCAGTGTCTTCTTCGTGTTCTGATGGTGTACACAGGAAATTCAGAAGTGAGGGTGCCCATGCAGGATCTTGACCACTGGAGTTCATGGATCTGTAAGAAAGTAACAAGGTGTTTATCACTGAAGCCAATTTTGTACATCCTAAAGCTTCCTGATTTTGCAGGTGTGAACAGTTCATACTGTAAGCCAATTTGAGGCTGGATAGAAAGGGGCTTTGGAAATCACCTTCCATGAATTAGGGATTATTGTCAGTTACCAGCATGTGGGGTGCAATCTCCATTCCATTGTTATCAGCTGAAGTCATACAGGAAGTGGGAAAAAAAAGTCCATGACAATTAAACATATGTCTCCTGGCAAAGAGCCCATGAAATTGGCATGAACCTGGTTCCAGGGCTGTGTCAGTGTGGTTATGACCAGAACACTGGTAGTGTCAGTCGGTGTGCCTGACAAACATCACCTGTGTAAAATCGCGTCCATACAGGGCCATTAGACATATCATTGTGTTAGTTGCTTTATCATGCAAATCCCTCAGTCAAACTGATACATACGTTGAAGCACCTGATATTGCAGAGAGGGCAATGCCACCACCTGGCACAGTTTGTCATCTTCTGTAAGGAGCACCACATATTACTGGAGCTGAATTTGGTGCCACCAATCCAAAAGTCACTTAAGGCCAGATGAGTCAACTCTAGAGGTCTTGGAAGGCCAACCTGAGTCGACTTATTACAGGATCTGTTGAAGAAGTGGGTTAAACTGAGATATTGTAGCATGATTCATCTAGTTGAGTATCTGATATGAAAGAGACTGTTTCCGGGCAGTCAAATTCAGGATCCACACCTACCACCAGGTGAAATAGCATGTGCTCATTAGAATGCTAAGTGAATTGTGACAAAAAATAGAATATTCGAAATTTGCAAAACAGAAAACCCAACAACAAAGACTATGTGTTGTGTGCTCTAACAATGTGACCCTTGGTTACAAAAAATGACACGAGCAGCTTATGGTTGGTGATAAAGTAATACCTGTGATAATACGAAATCTTCAAAATATATGGACACCAAAAATGATGGCCAGTGCTTCCATTTTGTTCTGAGAGTAAAGCATCTGAGCTTGAGTAAGTACCTTTGGCATAAATACAATTGGCCTTCCATTCTCTAATTTATGAATCAGAACCTCCCTTAATCTGTGTGGAGATGCACCTAGGGTCAACACTAATGGCAAATGGGACGTGTAAGTCACAAGACTGGAAGGCTGATTGGAAGGGTTCAACTTCTGAAAAGCACGATTGCACTCTTCAGACCATTGGAAAGGTACAATTTTTATGAATGGACATGATATGGAGGTTGCCTGGGGAATAAATTACACATAGTCATTCACTTTTCCTAGGAATACTTGGAGATTCTTAATGGATATAGGCACAGGCATATTCTGAATACCTTCGACATATTCTGTGGCAGGCTGAAAGCGTTTTTCATTGAGGGTACAACCTTTATAAGTGATTAAAGGCTGAAAGAAGGCATGTTTTTACAAGTTACACATAAATAATATATGTGTAAAGGTTGCAAAAACCAAGCAGAGATTGCACAGCATCCATGGTATTACCAATGACAAGAATTTCACCAAGGTTATTGACACAGTATGGAATGCTGGCAGTAGTCTATTCAAGAAAACTCAGGAAAATTGTGTGGGCACTAGCCATGTCAAAAGGCATCCTGCTATATTAATACAGGGTGTATACACAAACAAGGAAAAGAAATTCCCAGATTTCCCGGTCATATGTGAAATGTCACGTTATTCACAACATTTCAGCCAGGGAGGGGCCATACTGTCTTCAGATTTGTATGAGGACTTCCTCATTACCAGTGTTTTAACCCTCAATTTGGGCCACAATGTTTATTAACTTAAACAACTTCTCTAACATGTGAATGTCCATGAATCAAAGCAGAAACAGTTCTTGGAGGGATATTCGTCAGAGTCACAAGAGAAACCTTTAGGAGACTGCTCTAGAGTAGAAGGACGACGTCCCAGTGTGACTAGCTGATTAACATGTATTTCATAAGCAAAGTCCCACATAGGCAAGAGATGGTGGAAACCACAAGTTCAGGATCCCTTGCACCAAACACATGATAAACAATCAGCACTACAAGTCTGCTTACGAAGGTGGTTCTATAGTAGCAAATTGAGGCTAAATAGCCTTTTATTTGGCCCACTCTGAACACTCATGTGAGCAGCTTATTGGCGATGTTACAAGTATCAGTATGTTTGTGTGATTAATTTGCACATCTGGCAAGGTTACTGAGTGGTTGACTGTTTCATACTTGTAACAGGAATATATATGAATTAAGGTAAAATGAATGAGAGAAGGAAAAATAATTCTGTTTCTATCATAATGGGAGAAATTAAACACATCAATCTATTTAAACAGTTGTCTACATGGTTTATGTGAGTTATTGTTGTTTCACCCAGTACATTTGCTCTCACTTCTAACCATGTTTAAGTATCCTTGCATAAGTGTCCTTTGTTTTCTTGATGTGAGCCGTTTCTTTTTTGTTACCATGGTCAGCCGACTTAACTTTGTGATGATTTCCAGTTCTTGATTTTCTGTTAATATATATCTCTTTTCAATTCATCCCATTCCATCATGCAACTCAAATTAAAATCATCATCCACTTTTTTTATGATCAGAACTTGTTTCAGGACTGTGATTGTCAGACTCTATGGCCAAAAGACTTTTTATTATGATTTTTGTTGCCTTTCCCAACTTGATAAGAACTTTATAAATCTTCCTGAACTTTAATACTCTTTGTTTTTCGTCTAAAGATCCTGCTGTCAATATATAATAATTCAGGTTTTGTATTTATATGGTTGCAAATATAAACCAATGTTCTACATTCATGCTGGCTTTTGAACACGATTTTTTAATGTCTTTAGCTTTTGAAATCCATGGACTTTTTTTCAGAGGGAACTATCGTTCTCTTTGGGTTGGTGTAATGTGGGCTTTACCTTCAGGGACTGGCGTTGCCTTAGCATTACTTCAAGGCAGTGCTGGACCACTGATTGGTGTTGCCATTTCTGCATCCTTGCTGCCACCAGCTGTAAATTGTGTAGGTATTTTTTTCCTGTTATGTACTCTTGCATTAAATTATTAGACAACACATAAAATCTATTTTTTTTTCATTCTAGGGCATTATGTGGGCTCTAGCATGTACTGTGGTGAATGATAAAAATTACACAGTGCTAGTTCTCCAGGGTGAAGACCCATCGCAGCCCAACTTCACATCAGGATATGAACCACTATATTACGATGACAGCAAAGCAAAAGAACTGTCTGTCATGGGAATTATTAGTCTGTGTCTCACTTTAATCAACATTTGTTGCATATTTATCTGTGCAATACTTGTTCTGAAGGTGAGTTCATCATTCAGATTAAATTTGTCCCTCATTATGTCTTACATAGAGATATTCAGTTCTCTGTATATTAATTATAAGCCTTTATATATCATAGGCCTACTCTTCTCCAGCTTTTGAATGGGCTTACCATATTTTCCTGGGTCCTACCCAGGACATATTACCGTATTTTTGAAAGTACTTAAAAGTCTTAATAGTCTACCGCAGCATTACTCTTTATTTATTCAGTTCCATTTTTCACTAGACACAACTTTTTCAGAAATGATTTGTTTGTTTTAATTACATCATTAAAGTCACAATTAGAAAGTTCTTAATTAATTTTAAAATTTAGCAGATGATTAACAATAGATACTGAAAGTGTACCCATTTTTACAAACCAAATGTTCTTCACAATTGAAAAAACTCTCTAAACTAGAAAAGATATATCAGGCAAAGATGTCACAAACTGAACCATTTTAGAAATATTGCAACATGAAATACCAGTCTTTTGAAACACCTTAAAAATTGATTTCCAATTTTCAGAATTGATTTCCTTTTCAGAACTTGAACCACAGTCTACCATTTGCTTTATAGTTACCTGGTTCAACAATGTGCATTCATTAAGTGGGTCATCAATATTTATGGAATCTTTTATAATTTTGTTAACTACCTTTACACTTTCTTCTGAATCAGATCAGATAATTTCAGTTCATAAATTTATTTACTGAAACTTTCTAACTTTAAGAAAACTCATGAGTACTGGGTACTAGGATTATGAAAATTGTGTACACTTGAGAATAATTTTTGTTCCTGAACATCAGCAATATAGAAAAGACAGATTGCTACTTAGGATCAAGAAGACAGGTCAAGTTGGAAACAGACACAATTAAGAGACACTCACATATAGCTTTCAGCCACAGCTTTCCTCAGTAAAACACACACACACACACACACACACACACACACACACACACACACACACACACAATAGTGTGTGTATGTGTCTCTCTTTTACAGATGAAGGCCTTGGCCGAAAGATATATGTGAACTTTTTTAATTGTGCCTGTCAACAACATGACATATCTTCCTACCTGGAGTTTCCATTGTTTGTTTCTGAGCATCAGTATTTTCTTTTAGAGTGCATAGAAATTCTTTGGTAGGAGATAGCATAAAACATTAAACACACATTTTCTATTGCTAAACGGGAGGTGAAAAATGAATTGAGATAGAATGATCAAAATCATTTAAATGAGTTACTTTACACATGGTAACAACATAAGCACATTGCACCTGTTGTCATGCTAAATGACTACATGAAAAGCTGTGGTGGACCTGATAGCAACACCTCCCCATTCATATCAGTGCTTACTCCTGGGTTAGCTGAGAGAGGCACAGCTGTAAGAGAAGTTTTAAATATGTGATGTCAAACAAGCAAGTCTAAATTTAAAAAAAAAGTCCTTGGCTCTCAAAGTTCTCAAATGCCAGACATTTTTGCAATCCTGGAGAAATCTGCAATTTCAGACAGCACTAAAAATCCTAAAGTGTCTGAGCTAATGCTGGACACATGGTAAGCCTCCTTCTGAAACGCACAACTTTTATTTTCACTATCTTCACAATTATAAGGGTCATTCCCATATAACTAAATTTCCCTCTACTGAACTTAAGGCATGACCTAAGTATATCTTGAAGAGAGTTAATGGCATTAGGCAGCTTCTTTGCAGTGCCTTTGAGAACAAAAATTCTGAGGAAACTTCATTCACAATCTTCACTGTGCTAGCACCTTTCATATAAAATTGTTTAACAGTTTCATGGAGGTATTCAATAAACCATTATTTTTCAGACAGCTTATCTTAGATGTTGGAGGCATGTTATAGGTCTTTTACAAATATGTAAATGAAGTGTGTGGTCATTCCTCTGAGGAGATAAATAAAGAGTGAAAAAAATTCATTTTTCATAAAAAGACACTGCAAAAGCAAGTAATGTATTATAACAAAGGATAAAATAATAAATTAATGGTTCTCATTAGATGAATACATCACTGGGTGAATCATATATCATTGTAAAATGAGGGAACATTTATTTTACAAGAAGATAGAGTGGCTGGCCAGTACTTATTTTAGGAGCAAAATTTTAGTACTGCCAATAAAAACACTTAAAAGCAGAAAAAAATATTCAAAGCTTTTGGAATGTTTTACATCTTCCTTAAGTGAGGATGAGGTTGGGAGGAAAATACTTATTGTGAGGACACAGGCAAACATTAAGGGAACAGCTACAGAGAGAATAGGAGATCAAAGGCAGATACTATGTCAGCTTCAGCTCAAACATGATAGAAGGGACACAATAAGAAGTAAAGGTGAAGGATAGTGAAAAGTTATTGAATAAATAATGAAAATCTACCTTCAGAAAATTGGGAGTTTCCTTCCAATTCTTAGCGAAATTATTCATTTCTCTTCCTCTGTAATGCATCTTCATTTCTCATTCTGTGGTTTCTAAACTGAATCTGGCATGGTGCTTACCTTTGACCTTCTACCTCTCTGAAAACTCATGTGGTCTCTATACTACCTGCATGGAGAACTCTGGTCTTGGAGTGTAGAACTTTATGCATATGTGTAACTTCCTGTTGTTTGCTTTATACACCACATTGCAATTAGGCAAAAACTTTTGATTGTTCTGTGTATGATGAGAATTACTTACTTATTTCTTGTTACAAACCTTATACCATTTGAAGTCTTCCTGTCTTGTTTGATGCCTATGAAGTTTCAAGGGAGTTCTTCCTCACTTTACTTCTTTTTGATCTATATCAAGAACTTCAGACAGTTGTAAAATGAGTGTCACACTCAGATGAGATTAATGTTCACTTCGTGTTTATTCTTTGTAAACATTTTGGGTGTAAGATTTTTAATTTGTGATGTAATATTTGTAAGGTAATATTATAGGTTTTACAACACAGATCAGTAAGCTTCACATTCTGTATTTGGTTTCGTATTGTTCATAAGTGACAAAGACGGATTAACATAGATGTTTGTGTAATGATTATTGTTGAACACTATCTGTCTGTTGAACATGATGAAACCAAAACACTGACTGACTTGATAGTGCTTAACGTAACATATGTTGTGTCCATCAGTGTAATGAAATAGATGAACACTGTAGTATACATCAAACACTGTAGAATGATTAAAGCATAAATGTACTTATCTACAGTGTATTCAGTATAAAGCGTACATAACTATGCATAATGTAGTTCTCTCTCTCTCTCTCTCTCTCTCTCTCTCTCTCTCTCTCTCTCTCTCTCTCTCTCTCTCTCTCTCTCTCTCCCTCCCTCCCTCCCTCCCTCCCTCCCTCCCTCCCCCTCTCCCTCTCCCTCCTCTCTCATTTTTCCACTAGTGGTAGTTATCAATATTCACTAGAGCAATAGCATTGTTCTAGGTTTGTAAAGTTCTCACCGACGTCATGTTAGGTTTGTAAGATCTCGTGCCACTGCTATCTTTATGCTTGGTGTGAGAGTAGACTGGCAATAACCTGAATGTAATCTAAGGCTGAGCTCTTAGTGTGGCAATTGGAGACATATGTAGTGCTACCTGACAGCATATAGTTAGAGCTCTATAACAGCAGCTTGCTGTGGCTTATTTGAATGTTTATTCTACAGAGATACGAGTGAAGCACGATGCACTGTTTCCAGTTGATGAAGGCACTGCTGATACCACACAATGTGCTGCATTGAAACAAATTACTGACTCAGAACTGACATAGGAGATCACAATTTTGTTGCTGGGCTGTGACTGACTGCAACTTGGTGCTTGACACCTGTTTATAGACATACAGACATTAAAATACTAGCCTTTTCCCTGTGGCTTTATCTGCAAATGTGTTCGACACATATATAGTTCAAATGTACTCCTTCCCCTCTTTGTGTCCACTTCTTCCTCGCTTTCTCTGTCCACCTCCTCCTCCCACTTCTGTCTGTCTCCTCTTCCCCATACTCTCAGTCTCTTCCCCTCTCTTTGTCCATTTCCTCCATCCCCTCTCTCTTTGTCTATTTCCTCCATCCCCTCTCTCTTTCCATTTCCAACTCCCCCTCTCCCTTTTTCACCTGACTACCACCCCTCTACATCTTCCATCTCCCTCTTATGCATATCCCTTTGTACATTTCCTCCTCCACCTCAATCTGTCCATCCCCTCCTATATACTTCTCGCCTTGTCCCTAGCCACGCTCATAGGCCCCTGCAACACAGTTCAGTAACACAGGCCAGACTAGTCCCACAACATACCTGTCAGGCAGGTTAGGCTACATGTTGGGGCCTGCAAAATTGTTTCTTCCCCAGATGCAGGCTGCCCTGTGAAGAAGGTTGGCAGGCCGATACTGTTCCCACACAACAAGCCTGTTGTGAGGGGCAGCATGTATGCCAGTGGCTGAATTTTTTGCCATATCTCTACACCTGTTGGAGTTAGGAGGTTATAAACCCCATATTGCTTATAACTGTAAGACCTGTTGTTTCTCTGACAAATTTGGTTGAAATCGATTCAGGGTTTTGGGAGGAGATCCTGGAAAGCTATTAAATTTTGGATATTAATGTAAAAGGCAGGAAAATTAAAATGTACAAAGATGCAATTGTTAATGAACTAAATTTGTTCAACCAAAAGCTGTATGACTGCAAAATGGCAGAATAATAGGTACTGTTTCACGAGAGAGAAGTTTTTAGGTACATTGGGATTTTCAAACCCTGTCAAGAATTTACTGAAAGTTATATTTTCTTTCTGGCATATTTTGTTAACTGACATGTTATTTTAGGAATGTTGCATCTTTTGGAAGCAGAAAAATTGAGGCTGCAAAACTGTAATACTGGATTTTGGAAAGAATTACACTAGACTCTCACTAATCTGGCCCTCACTAGTACGACCTGTCAGTAATCCAGTGCACATCCAAAAACATGTGCACAATGAATTATTGTGCACAACAATGCTTAGTCAAACAGTGCTTTATATACTGTATTTGAAATTGTAGCTTTCTTTACAGTTTGGAATTATGTCTTCTAAAACGAAACACGTTACACTAGACCTCAAGCAGAAACTCGAAATTTTACATAAGTTAAATTGAGGTTCTTCACAGGAAGCCATTGCTGCTGAGTTCAGTGTTGGATGAGCAACTATTTATGATGTCAAAAAGAAAGACGTTATTCAACAGTACTCAATACAAATGGATAGTGACTTGGGAAAATGGAAGATTATGCAAAAGAGTGAGAATGAAGAACTGGACGTAGCTAGCTGTTTATAGATGGTTCATACAACAATGCAGTAAAGGGATTCCAGTCAGTGGCCCGATTATAAAGGAAAAAGCAGCTGGATGTAACAAATGACTTGCCAGTAGTAACTTGTTTGCAGCGAGCAAAGGTTGGCTCTCAAACTGGAGAAAACAACACAGCATTCGGCATCTGACAGTCACTCAGCTTATGATAACCAAGTTACAGAAGATAACGGAGGAACAAGATTTAACTGCTGATGCCTTGTATAATGCTGATGAAACAGGACTCTTTTACAAGATGTTTCCTTCAAAAATATTAGCTGCCAAGAACAAGAAGGAAGCTCGTGATTACAAGCAACAGAAACAGCGTGTGTTGTAATCCAAATGGGAGTCATAGACTACTGCTTGTGATGATTGGAAAATTTCAACATCCATGTTGTTTTCAACACACTGACATAAATACTCAACCAGTGCAGGATTGCACTCAGAAGAAAGCATGGATGGACAGACAAATATTCTCTCAGTGGTTCCATGAAACATTTGTACCAGCAGTGAGAAAAGAGCTAAAGAAGGAAAAGCTTCCACAGAAAGCTATCCTTATAATTGACAATGCTCCCAGTCATCCTTCAGATGTTTCTCTAAAGTCTGATGGTATACATGTACCAGCACTCTTGCTCCCACCCAATGTGACAGCCCTAATTTGGCCCATGGACCAGGGAATTTTGGGATCAATTAAACGTCATTATCAACATTCACTTCTCGTCTCCTTGCTGAATGAAAGTGACTCTATCGAGACTATGCTGAAGGCATGGTAAGCAATTAACATATGTTATGTTGTTTTCCAAGCAGCCGAAGCATGGGATGAAGTGGAGAATGCTACCATAATGAAGAGCTGGAGTAAATTGTGGCCATCCATTGATGCCGAGTTGAACCCAGTAATGAGGGACAACGATGAGCCAGTCAATTTGGAATTGTCAATTACTTCATACACTGACATGTTCCACAACCTTTCATGAGGAGAAGAAATTGATGATGAAGATGTTACTAAGTGGCTGAATGAGGTGTACTGTATATGGTCATGGAAGGGGGAAGAAGGTTGTTACATATGCCTTGTGACAAAGTTGTGCAGGAGGCTGAGCAGTCAGGACTTGAGAGTGGGCATCCAGGGCTGCCATTAAATGACAGAACTGGAAATTAGGTACAATAAGGAGAATATATTTCAGTGTATGGCATACAAGGGGTGCACCTAGGGTCAGAAGTTACCAGGTTTAGGCCAGTCTAGGACGTTGAACAATTAATTGAAATGGGCAACAGAAGGGGAAGCGGTTCATGTTAACTTATGTTGGAGGCCAGTCATGAAAAGCAGAGCCAGAGGATCTGCCTTCCGAAAAGACATCTGTTCTACTTGAGGTCTGGATTACAAAAGAGAGAGGCAACTGTGTTCTGCACTGCAGAACACTCCAGTGTCACGCATGTGACATGTATCCCATGCATGCTATTGGCTAAAACCAACGGCATGAATTCACTAGCAGCTTCAGCAGAGGTCTCAGGGCATCTCTTGTCAGCAGCTTTAACTGGAAAGAACTGCCTCAGTTTTGAAAGACAGGCAACTTGTGTCATGTAGGCACAGCATAAGTTGCTCTAGGAGTAAATTTGTAAACATTTGACTGGGGATTTGCAATAAATTTTTTAAACCAATTCCCTAAAATATTCCTTGATTGACTGCTACCATGTACATTCCTTCCCCCTTCCAGAGAAGTGGTGACTAACATTGTTTACAAAATGGCATCCGTCACTCTCTGGAAAGACAGTTTGCCCTAATAGGGGCCTTAATACTATGGGAGGGATCTGTTACAAGATTTCATTTAGTGTATGTAAGTGGGAGGGGACTTACATGCAGTCAAGTTTATCAAATTTCATGAGTTAAGAAAATAATAAAATATTAATTATTCAAATTTTGTGCAGAAATACAATGTCTGAAATCATTAGTATAACAAAATACAACAGAAAACCGACGATTATAACAAAATATTTAATTCTATGGTAATCAAAGTATTTGAGTAAGAAATATAATAAATCGACTTACTGCAGAGCATTAACACCTGGCTTGGTTGGAATTTGATTAAGTACATTTGAAAAAGAGGAATAACCTTAGTAAAATCTTGCTATGTCATCTGACTATTTTTGAGGGTAGTAGTTGCACAAAGTTGCTGAGTCTATGAAATATTAACACATTTCAGTAAAATGGAGGATTGATGTACAAAGTACAAGAGATGGGGTACCATAAAACACATATAATTCAAACCTTATCTATCTTAATATATGGTAAAATACAGAGTACAAAGCCTTTTCTTATATTGACAAAACACTGAAATTAAGGATGAAGTCAGGGGATAGCAAAGATTACACATTTAAATTACCTCTCAGGATAATATTCCTTATGCACATCACTTATTTTGTCATGTAAATTAATTAGTTAAAAGTGGGGCAAATGCAAATTAACAAGGTTGAAATGTGACCAAGTTGTGGTCTGAATGGTTAAGAACTTCTCAGTCGTCAATAGTTTCAATTTTTTCTTAATAATATGACTCAACCACAATGTTTTACAAATCTGTTATGGTAATTATTAACAAACTGTTCTATATAGTAAAATTACAACTATAAAAACTGAAGAACAAGACCAGAACAGCCCTTGTTTGAGTGCCAATTGCAAATGAGGACTGGTTACAACCTTATTTTTTACTCTAAAACGGCAATGTGCAAGAAAAATATATGTCCCATCAACTGTTCTTAGAGTTTACTGTTTTCAGATTATCATGGGACTGTCATATGACATAAAATGAGCTTGTAAGAAACAGTTATAGGCATGGAGAAACACACAGGCAAAACTCTAGAAAAGATAATTAAAATGTGTGTTTGCGGCGAAAAAACAGCTAACAATAGCCTCATCCTTTTCATAAAACTTCACATAAAAAAGGGAAAGAACGCAGTGAGTTTATAATCAGTTCATTAAATATGAAAAGATTCACATCTAGAATGTGGTTCTGTGTGACAGAAGCTCACACATTGTTTGTAAACAAACTTCGACTGACGGGAGAAGAGCACATGGCTTGCCCGGCGGGAAAGGAGAGATATGCTTCTGTGACATCAACAAACTTTAATGGCGCTTCTCTCTAGTAGGGTAATAGAGGGGATATTATCTGTGGTGCAACACACATGATGTGGGAGGGGAAAGAGCGCAGAGGTAAGCACAAGGGATGAGAAAGTGTGAGAGGGGTGAAGGAGAAGAGGCAGTGGCACTTTCAGCACTTGGCACAGCACAGGTGTGCCTGCTAAGGTAATCTAGAAGAAAATGTGTTTTGAAGCGCAGCTGGTGGTGTGTACCAGTGGCATAATGCAAAGTATGCGTAAAAACAGAGAAAGACAATGCTGGATAACAGATGGTCAAACACTGGTAATGATCGGCAGAGAGCAACACAAAATTTGTACATGAAGAGATCCTAACTGTCATAGGGCAAAATCAAATGCATGGCAGTACAGTAAACAACATTTAAGAAGGCTCAGTTAAGATTGTTAGTACAAAATGTGCCTTAATTCTTAAATAGATATTGGACAACAGAGTGCATCTCTGTGTTGATTTTCAGGAAACACAGAATTCATAAAACACTGGCCATCCGTTATAGGAATTTGTTGTCTGCATAAAGACTACAACAGAGTTGCCTCAAGATGATGAAAATTCTGACATGTAATGGCCGGAGTGTATGACAGAGTACTGAAGGACTTAATATATTGTGCACAAGATGTAGGTAAGAAAAAAGTAAATGTTAATTTCATGGGACACAGGTCAGGAAAGTTTTGTAAAGAGAGACTGAAGGGAAACAATCAATTTGGCAGACATGAGAGTTAAACTCACATAATCATTTTTAACCCTTAGTGACAGCTTGAAAGAAAACAGGGAAATAAATGCTTGTAAACTGTGAAAGGACTTAGTTCATCTGCAAAGCAGTGGAACATTAGTTCCAAAAGTTAGATGAAACTTCGAAGTATCACAATCCATTGAACAATAAAAGACAAATAGGATAGACACCGCAAGGTTTGACAACAAAATGAAAAGTTCAATGATGTACGCTTGTAAAAAGTAGCATTGTAGAAAAACTTTAGTAAGGTAAACTTGATGCATTCTTTTGAAAGGAAAAACAATATCTTAGTCAATAGAAGAGATCTACAAGTGAAATACAGTACAACACCAAAATTCTGCAACAAAGCTGAATAATGCAAGTAATTTAATTCACCACATCGTGAAGACCTATACAGTAGTTGAGAGACGGCACCTTTAAACACCTCAAATTCTTCAAAATACCTAAACTTCCCACATAATACAAATACTGTAGGTGTGCACCTGGGCCATCCTTCTCATACAAAATTGTAACTGTTACTTACGATGACTTAATATTTATACTCTATATAATACTCTCCATACATTGTCACTCACAACTTATACAATAAATGACTTCTAAATTATATTAAAATACTTACTTACGGGGGAAGATGAAGAATAGGGAGAGAAGTGGTAGCATTTGGGGGCGTAACTGGCTTATCGCAAGGTGACAGCTGTGCTAGTCCATGTGTTTGCACCATGCTCTGCTTATAGTAAGTGTTCACTGGTAACATAACATCCAATTTAAATGACTCCAAAACTGTGTATCAACTGGAAACTCGTTGCCTGGTAAAATGAATCATGGCTAATGGATCTGCTCTGACCTCTGTGGTGGCAGTATAAAACAGACCATTTAACATAACCTACAACAACACACACAGGAACTCTTGCCTATACATAATTATCTTCAACCACATGACCGCCGGATCTTGTGCCTGCTCACTAATAACCTCAATAAAACAACATATTACATATCTTCATATCAACAAAACTTCGCTGCCCTCTGGGGGTAACAGCTAGAAGTCATCAATCCTCTATCAACTTAGAGGGGTGGAACAGATCAATTCTCTTTCCTCATTATAAGTTTTATTATGGTAAATTGTGTAATACATCGTAGTTTCGTGCATTGAGTTAACCAATCAAGGAACTACCACTTACGAAAAACAGATGACACAGACAGAAAAAGAATAAATGGCCAGGAAAGAGGATGCAGAGGGACAAGAAAGAAAAGGAAGAGAAGGTAGAAGAAGTTCATTCCTTTCGTTCCACAATCTGACATGTCACACAACGTCTTATCAGTTTCGGCAACACAAGTGCTAATCATGTAATTATGACTGTGTATGTGCTCGGGGCCTAAAGTCGCCTAGGCCCAGTAGTAAACAACAGACCTCACCAGGACCGTCAGAATCCAATGGTTTGTTGCTTTTCTTACAAGGCCTGAATGCTGATTTCACATCTGTGGTCTTGCAATAAAAACGAACTCCCATCAAGGTAAAAAGATTTAGTGCACCATTGATTTCAGAAACCTTGCAGACGCGGTATGATGGCACATGGCGTTACAGAGCCCTTAAAGCACTTGTGTCTGTGGAGCAAGGAGAAGGAACCTACTTTCATCATAGGGTGGAGAAATGATGCTCATAGGAAAGATGAAAGGAAAAAAAGAGTTGATCATGACACGAAAACGAAACGGAACAGCTAGGAGACTTTGTGGTTGCCTAACACATTGTGCAAGCTGCACTTCCCTGGAGATTAATTGAAAGACCTCAAAAAAAAAAAAAAAAAAAACTTTTTAACTATCCAACCAACAAACAGGTGAAGTGCTTATCTAAGAACAAATACACATTCAAGATACCTTATAGTAATCAGACTCACAAAATTTCAAAGTTCAAATTGTCCTAGGTAAAGACACCTCCAAAAAACAGGCAATAACTGCATAAGATACAAAATTTACCTGTTTACTATAATTTACTGATCTCTTCTCCAAACAAATGACTGCAAGTGCCTCACTACATGCCAACACTCACAGTACAGTCGTTGTGTCACAACGTGCAGAAGCAGCGGCTAAGGACCATATGCACTGGTACCCGCATGGCAGTGGTGTGGATGGCGGGGTGTCTGGCTGCACGGCGCTGAAAGAACACACCCCGAGTGTTGAGGCCAGGACCCAAACACAGATGGCAATGGGGAGCTGACCGGCGGCCAACATGGGGCAGCAGGTGGATGGCGGCAGCGGCAGAGAAGCCACACCAACTGTGAACAGTGCACCCGTGCGCTCAGCAAGCCACGGCACTGGTGAGGATGCATTGCACATTTTCCTTTCGTGCTTCCACACCCAACTCAGAGTCAGCTGGCGGTGACTGAGAAACTGGGCCGGTTGGACCATCAACTGAGGCCAGAACGCACAAATTAAGCACGTGGCTGTGAGGTGCAGCTCGCTGTACTGAGCGCACAATTGATGCTGCGGCACGCTGTGAGAGGCAGGCAGTAGACTTTACCCCGGGTGCTGGTATGTATGGATGCAGCATTGGAGCAGCACTGTAGCTGATGCTCTGCAGCATCCAGGCTCGGATCGCAGCAGAATACCAGTGGTGAATACTGACCGACCACAAAATGTCAAACATGAACTAAAAGTAAACGGCTACCCTATGGACTGAAAGGTGAGAATGATTCGCAATTCTGACACCAATGTACTGTATATGGTCAGGGAAGGGGGAAGAAGGTTGTTATGTATGCCTCGTGATGAAGCTGTGCAGGAGGTGGAGCGGTCAGGACTTGATAGTGGGCATCCAGGGCCCCCGTAAATGACATAACAGGAAATTAGATACAATAAGGAGAATATATTTCAGTGTATGGTATACAAGGGGTGCACCTAGGGCCGGAAGTTACCAGGTTTAGGCCAGTCTAGGAGGTCGAACAATTAATTGAAATGGGCAAAGGAAGGGGAAGCAGTTCATGTTGACTTGTGTTGGAGGCCGATCATGAAAAGCAGAGCCAGAGGCTCTGCCTTCCGAAAAGATGTCTGTTCTGCACGAGGTCTGGATTACAAGAGAGAGAGGCAACTGTGTTCCACACTGCAGAACACTCCAGCGTCCACATACGTGACCTGTATCCTGTGCACGCTTCTGGCTAAAACCGATGGCGTGAATTCGCTAGTAGTTTTGGCAGAGGTCTCAGGGCACCTCTTGTCAGCAGCTTTAACTGAACAGAACTGCCTCAGTTTTGAAAGACAGGCAACTTGTGTCACGTAGGCACAGCATAAGTTGCTCTAGGAATAAACTTGTAAAGATTTGATAGGGCCTTTGAAATAAATTTTTTAAACCAATTCCCTAAAATATTCCTTAACTGGCTGCCACAATGTACAGAGGAAAACTGTGATATGGACTACACTTTAACAGACGAAGGAATAATCAAAAGTGTGCAAGAAAGTAATGATGAAAGTGATGAAGAAGATGACACAGGAGGAGAGAGCATGAAGATTTCTCAGACTACTGGTGCTGAAGCTGCCGAGTTCTTCCTGGAGTACATTATGCAACAACCAGATACGTGCAGTACTGATGTAGAACTTTTAAAGCAGTTGTGTGATAAAGCATGCCACCGTCGCGTATCACCATTGTGACAGTTAAAAATTAGGGAGATGTTTCATAGTGAGTGATATGACTGTATAATTATGTACTGTATACACTCAAGGACTAAGTTTTCTTTGAAAATTAATGTATTTTTGGATTTAATACAGTATATCCTCTATGTTTTAAAACTGTATCCTTCAGTTTAATGAAGTACAGTACACTGTGTCCCCCATGTTTTCAAAATAAATAAGAAACAAAATAAAACAATATAATATATTTCAGACACTCAATAGTCTTGCACTTCCGCTAATCCGGCACCCATATGTGCCAGGAATGGCCGGATTAGTGAGAGTCTACACTGAGTACATTTTAAATTTTGAATTCAAATAAGTCTTGAAATATTAAGTTTTCTGAAAGATAAAATTATTTGTTTGAAAGGGGAGAATGAGGGCATTGAAATAAATTATCAAAAAGCAAACAATTACTAGCAGGGTTGAGTTTTGATGTGCACATGGTTTACAAGGTATCATAATTTTAGAATTTCTGTAAATAAAGTATTTCTACATGAACTGTTTATACTACCATCAACAAACTGTGAATTATCCTATGAATAATAAAGTTTATTGAAATGCTGGGTGAATAAGAATTTGGGATTTTTTGTGCACATGGTATGTATATTATGTGTCCAGTGGAAATCAGAAAAAACAAGAAAAATTATTTAAGCATTTGAATTATAGCCAATGGAGCTACTCTACCTTACTATGTCTCATGTTGACTGAAACAGTATATGAAGCAGGGAACTATTAGACAGACAGAAGATCGCAATGTTACATTAGAACCAGAGTAATTCCTTTCTCCACATAAGCTGAGAATTTTACATTTTCTCTTGTTTTCTGAAAATGGTAGCAGGAAAACTTTGTTAACTTATTTAATTACGATTATGAAAGCACATTCAGTGTAATTAATTGACATGTATGTGCAATACTGCTCCTGAAATCCATTTGCTGTCACATTGTACATGTATGTCTGTTGTCAAAAAAGACCAAATTTAGTACCCAAGGGAGGTGATTATCCTTCTGAAAACATGACATTTAATGTCATGTTGAGAGAAATTTGAAGCACGTGTTTCTATATCACAAAGTGGGATCAAAAGTGGTGGTAGGCAATATATTCCTTCAGACATGAAATACATAAAAATGTTCTTCACTTTGCATTCAGAAGCAGAATCCCATGTGTAATACAAGTTTCTCCTTAAGAAATACTTGCATATCATGAATCATGCCATATTGGAGTAAACAATGTCAAGTATGTTCAAGGTAACACTGCTTTGTTACGAATGGTTGACTTTCCAAATTACAAGAGCATAAAGTTTCGGGTAATATGGTATCTATTTTATCGATTTGTGCTGCATCTCATAGTGGTGTTTTGCATGACAATGGGGTTGGTGACTAAATCATGTGTGGAAATAAAGCAGAAACAGTTTTATGGTCAACCTGCCAATGTACAGATCACAATCAAGTTTTGAAATGATGCAGCAGAACTGGTAGCAATTCTTTCACTAATTTTGAAACAGTTCAGCATGTTCTTCTCCATAAATATGAAGTATCTGATGTAAAAAATTGACATGAGCTCAGACTTGGAAACTATTCTCTTTTGTGTTGTAGTGACACTTAGTTTCTCACCTAACCACAATATAGTGACCATAAAGTACAAGCATATTTGGTCATGATGCTCAGACAACCAGAGAGAGGCATCCAGCTTTGGTGGAGATCACAGCACCTTCCCCTCCATATGTGTATCCTCTGCCCCTCAACTTGTATCCTCTGCCCCTCAACTTGGGGTCTGAGTTAGCTGCCCATCCTTCCAACTTCCCCCACCCAATCCTTCTTTTTACCCCAATGGTGGAAGTAAAAAATTCTGAAAGTCTGGAGTAGTTTCTTCTATTTTTAAGTATTTAATTGGCAGTACTTGAAGATTTGTATTCTGAAAATAAGTACTGACCAGTCATTGTGTCTCCACAGAATATAACAGTTTCTTAACTTCATTTTCCTGATGATCTATCAGAAAATTATTTTGTAGGACAAAAAGTAAATAACAGAGCAGTTCAACATTTGATGATCCAAAGAACTATGATAACTATTGTACCCTTAGAAGCAACTCTGCAGTGACCCTGTTGTGTAGTTTGTTAATCTGTAATCTTTACATCTTGTATATTACTTGTTGTACTGCTTCCTTCACACTGCACGTGCTAGTAGTCTGGCAGCCAGGACCAAGAAATGCACTTGCCATATTTGCATTCTTTATTCATGCAACAGTGAGAGGTAGTTAATTTCTCATGCAGGCAGGGATGTTAACAGATTGTGTACTCACTTTGAAAATCCGTTACTCATCTCAAAAAGTGTTTATTATTAATTGTCATGTTATTTGAGTTGAGTGTATTGCTGTACAAACATTGTTTTATGTTGTGAAGTAATACATATTGAAGTACTCTGCTAAGTATTGTATTTCCCAGACATATATAGCCTGAAACTGAGCTTTAAAATCTGCATGTACAACATAGAATGAATGAAGTAGAAAAAATTATGGTAATGATCCTATGAAAAAAAAGTGGATTTATGTACAAGTATACTTTGTCTTGTGTGTAGAATGTAGCAGATATCATAATATGAAATGTCATTACCTGATACTTTAATAGTAAGGCGAGTAATCTGTCATATGTATAAGAAACATTGATGATCTCTATTACCAAGGGAAGAACTCTCTTCTTAAAATTTGAGTGTGAACAGGTAAATATAGTTTGGAATGAACTGTTCGAAAGTATGTGTTTTGAGTAATTTGCACCAAAAATTAAAATGAACAGAGAGGTTGCATAAGCACCATGGGAAAAGTAATATCAAATAACTGCCAAGGAGATGGGTGGACATGAAAATAGATTGAAAGCTTGGTGTTTGAAGAGAAAAAGAAGATAAAGGAACAATGTTTTGTTTCTGAGAAGCAATGAATCTGTTTTTAAAAATGATCAAATTTCAATCTACAAGATTCCAGAAAGGTACATATACACTCCTGGAAATTGAAATAAGAACACCGTGAATTCATTGTCCCAGGAAGGGGAAACTTTATTGACACATTCCTGGGGTCAGATACATCACATGATCACACTGACAGAACCACAGGCACATAGACACAGGCAACAGAGCATGCACAATGTCGGCACTAGTACAGTGTATATCCACCTTTCGCAGCAATGCAGGCTGCTATTCTCCCATGGAGACGATCGTAGAGATGCTGGATGTAGTCCTGTGGAACGGCTTGCCATGCCATTTCCACCTGGCGCCTCAGTTGGACCAGCGTTCGTGCTGGACGTGCAGACCGCGTGAGACGACGCTTCATCCAGTCCCAAACATGCTCAATGGGGGACAGATCCGGAGATCTTGCTGGCCAGGGTAGTTGACTTACACCTTCTAGAGCACGTTGGGTGGCACGGGATACATGCAGACGTGCATTGTCCTGTTGGAACAGCAAGTTCCCTTGCCGGTCTAGGAATGGTAGAACGATGGGTTCGATGACGGTTTGGATGTACCGTGCACTATTCAGTGTCCCCTCGACGATCACCAGTGGTGTACGGCCAGTGTAGGAGATCGCTCCCCACACCATGATGCCGGGTGTTGGCCCTGTGTGCCTCGGTCGTATGCAGTCCTGATTGTGGCGCTCACCTGCACGGCGCCAAACACGCATACGACCATCATTGGCACCAAGGCAGAAGCGACTCTCATCGCTGAAGACGACACATCTCCATTCGTCCCTCCATTCACGCCTGTCGCGACACCACTGGAGGCGGGCTGCACGATGTTGGGGCGTGAGCAGAAGACGGCCTAACGGTGTGCGGGACCGTAGCCCAGCTTCATGGAGACGGTTGCGAATGGTCCTCGCCGATACCCCAGGAGCAACAGTGTCCCTAATTTGCTGGGAAGTGGCGCTGCGGTCCCCTACGGCACTGCATAGGATCCTACGGTCTTGGCGTGCATCCGTGCGTCGCTGCGGTCCGGTCCCAGGTCGACGGGCACGTGCACCTTCCGCCGACCACTGGCGACAACATCGATGTACTGTGGAGACCTCACGCCCCACGTGTTGAGCAATTCGGTGGTACGTCCACCCGGCCTCCCGCATGCCCACTATACGCCCTCGCTCAAAGTCCGTCAACTGCACATACGGTTCACGTCCACGCTGTCGCGGCATGCTACCAATGTTAAAGACTGCGATGGAGCTCCATATGCCACGGCAAACTGGCTGACACTGACGGCGGCGGTGCACAAATGCTGTGCAGCTAGCGCCATTCGACGGCCAACACCGCGGTTCCTGGTGTGTCCGCTGTGCCGTGCGTGTGATCATTACTTGTACAGCCCTCTCGCAGTGTCCGGAGCAAGTATGGTGGGTCTGACACACCGGTGTCAATGTGTTCTTTTTTCCATTTCCAGGAGTGTAGATTTAATCTAATGAGATAGGCTCATGTTAAGATTGTTCTGGTATGCCTTACATTATTACAGAGCACCGTTTCAGTTAGAGACTTTTAGCTGGGTGGAATATACAGAAGGGTTGGAATTGGATACAGATGAGTGTAGTAATGCTTTCATGGCTGTCACTTAGCCTGTTCATTTTACCTTCACATCAGTACAGATATTTGGATAATTTTCCCCTGCCAGTACATGCCTTTTGCTCTGTGGATACTTCATAATCATTCATACCCACAAAACATTTCGTGATCCACTTCCTGTAGATGACACTCTTGGGTAGGTGTGTTGGTATATGCATCATAGGGGAAGTGGCCTGCAATGCAACTTGCCATATGCATGATGAAAAGAAGATGACTTAATTGCTGTATACTGTTACATGGGAGTGAAAGAACATCAAATGCTCCCAGTAAAGAATTGGTTAACTCAATATATTTGTTCACTGAAACCTGTATAAGGCTTATTTTTTCTTATAATATGTCATCACAACTGGTGTTTGCTTAATTCGTGTCATTTTGAGATGTTACTTCGTTAATTCCAGCTTTTGTAGCTCACTGTTATTATTTCCAGCTTATGGTATCACTTATCAGAATTGTGATGTTAATATATGTGAATGTAATGAATTAGTGCACAAATCTCTACACAAATTAATGTTATTCATTTAAAACTCAAATTGAGAATAATAATGATTCATAATACTATAAATATCATAGCTGCACAAAGCAAACAAACTAAAAGATATATTTATAATGCAATTACTTAATAAGAAGAAAATTTATTGGGTTTTTGATATATTTTTAGTATAACGCAAAGAAATGTTCAGCATCTATTTTATTGCTTTGTTGGTTAGCATAAACTGTGTATCTTTAGGTGAAGGAGGTAGCTGCACCTTATACATCATCACCAGACCTGCGAAGGTTTTGGGAACATGATATACGGATGGCTAGAGACGTTAATAGAGGGACTGTGGATGGTGCAAACACAACAAATTTCAGGAATACTAACAAAGAGTGAGTATCATTTCAGTAGCACTCTTTACTTCATTGTAAATGTAATGAGATGTAGGAAGTTACTGAAGCATTAATTACCTCTTTCAGATATGAACCCATTAATCTCCAGAACCTGTTGACAGCTACGTTAAACATTTAGTTGTTTCATCACGATAACTTCTTTGTGCCTTCTTAAGTGATCAGAGTTTTTTTCAATTTTCTCTGTTAATGACTAAGTATATTATACTTCTGAGGTTTAGTTGTCAAATGAAATTTGTAGCACACTACAGAGTAACCTAGGAGGAAAGCTCAATAATTAGGAATGTGGCAGGAAAGATCATTTGAAGCTAAAGAGTCTAGTAAACTTGGGTCCTAAAGTACAGGGCGTTTCAAAATTAACATACTGGTTGTAAGGTGTTGTAGCATTTATTACATTCAACTTACAATTGTAAATAATACATGATATGAAAGAGCAACTCAAACAGTTTTGTTTGCATACTTGTGCACAATTGGAAGAGTATGGAATGACAAAGAGTGACTGAAAAACATGTTGAATGGGTGCGAGTCTTTCACGCTCAGCCCCAAGAAATATCCCTGAGGATAGTTTATGGGCCATCCTTTTTTGGTGAAACAACTGCGACTGATGTTTTTTTATCACGCTACAGCTATGGCCCATGCCTCAATGGGAAGAAGCTGAACAACACATCTTTATTTGGGAGCAAGATGGTGCGCTGCCTCACTGGCATAACTCAGTACGCGACTGGTTTAATGACGTTGTATCCGACCAGTGGATTGGGCACAAGGGGCCAGTTGACACAGCATTTTATGCATGACCTCCAGGTTCACACACAATCTGATGTGATCATGTGCATGTGCCTCTGATACCAGCTGATCTATCCGACTTCAGAAACAGTGTTATTGCAACAGTTACTCCTTACACATTGATCAAGGTTTTGGAAGAACTCGGCAACGACTCGGTGTGTGATCAGTGTTCACACTGAATAATTATAAGAAATACTGTTTGTGTTTCTCTTTCATTTGGTGTATTATTTATAAATGTAAGATGAATGTAATATGTGCTACAAAGCATTAAAACCGGTATATTCATTTTGAAACACCCTGTATATGCAGTAAGAGGTATGATCCCTTCTTCATCTTTGGTACTGTGAAACAAATCGTTTCTATTGCTAGCTCTTTGCTTTCCATACTTTGGGAGGAGGTATCATGGACCAAACCAAGAAAAAATTTTCAAGTAAACATGGCCTCTAAAATACATACCTCAAGAGTTATGAGCCCTTGTTCAGTAGAAGAGATTTGTTTCACTGTAGCAAAGTTGAACAAATGCTCATAGTTCTTAAGCTATGCAATTTAGTCCTCATTCTTACTGAACACATTTTTCTTGTTTTGCACCATACTATCATTTTTCAAAATATGGAAAGCAAAGAGCTTGAAGTAGAAGCAATTGGCTTCATAGTATTGAAGATGAGGAAGTGATCATAGCTCTTAAGGTATACATGAGAGAGACCATGTACACTATACTTTTTTGCTGCCATATCCCTGAATATTGACCATTCCTCCTGAGACACCCTGTATAAAACTAACTTGATTATGTGTGAAACTAACACGAACCTCTGACCTAATCGAATGTTTTGTTAATATTGTCTGCTCAGTCAAGCAGAAGAATCTGTTTAGATCAAATATTCCCGCATCTCATTACAATTTATCTAACCCTAATGCTTTATAGAATCAGATCAATATCACTAAAAGTGAAACAGTACTCGCAAATTATAACAATATTTATCACGTGCATCTCTAATCTGAAAGCATGTACTTTTAACTAACTCTGGTAAAAAACTGCTACTGTATTTACTGTAAGTGATCATAGTTTATGACCACTTATGCTGTAATACATCAGCCCTTGTGTTTAACACATGTAAAAGATTTAATATTACAGTTTAGCAGTGAGATCGCTGTAGCAGTGTTGTGGTACAGTCACTACAATAACTGGCATGCTGCCTCCACTCTCACTGTAAAGACAGGTTCACATCCAATGGCTAGATTTCATTGCTTATTTGATTGTATCGTGCACACTTGTCTCTTTCAAGATATTAAGTGAGGTGGTGACTTTGAATTTAAATACTGGTGATGGATGTTACTTTAGTAATCTTTTTAACCTCTATGAGGCGCTTTTTAAAGCTTGCTTTTGTACTGAGTGAAGTGTGATTTTGGTACAAATCTGATTTCTAGCACTTTTAGCCTTTGGAAAATTTTATTTTCATTTTCGTCTTTTATTTGTATTTTATCTTACCTGTATTGTAGAGTCATGTTGACTGCATATATAAGTTATTTTTTATCTTTAATTTTTTCAGTTTTCATGTGTCTTAGTCCCTTTAATAAAGTCTAGTTCTTTCTTTGTTTATTTATTCATCTGACAGTTTGGGATATTTTCTATTTGTATTTTTGCACCAGCCTCTTTACTGTTAGTTGCTAAATTAATCAGTTTCTATATTCAATGGTACATCATTATGTGCTAAATCTGCTTTGATTTAATTTTGTTTTGATAGTGTAGAAGCACCAGCACAAAACCTCACACTTATCTTGACATTTAGAATGTATGTAAAGTTGTTTTGATATGTTTTTGTGGTATAGTATTGGAAAAGATGTATACATGACATAATTTGGTTTTGGTATTGTTACAATGAAATTCCCACAAGTGTGCATGAAGCGAAGACAAAAACATTGTAACATAAGGTATGGTACAAACAAAAAGTTAGATGCACAATGTAGTGGAGCTGGACATCAAGACATGTTAGTTTGCTGCTACATAATGCAACTGTGCTAATTCAGTGAAATGTTTCTAAGTTGTTCTCTAGTATACCAAATTTCAAGACAAAATAAGTAATTTTTTCCTGTTGTGAGTAGAGGAGTGTTTCCTTATTAAGGAAAATTCAGAATCGTCTTTGTGATGTTTACAGTACAGCACATATTGGTCCAAGTCAATGAAAATTTTTTTGGGAACTACTTCTTAAACTGACCCTAAATGTTAAGGTCCACAATGAATTTTATAAGCTGGGCATGTTTGTCATTTGTGTGTACTCTGCAAAATACTTTACACAAGCTCTATGACCTTCTGATGATAAAATTACTTGATTAAGCAATGACCATCACAATTATAGTGGCCATCACAAAAATAGGCAGCTCAAGGGTATACCTGCTGTGTGGTGTCTTCAGACATGAAACATTGTGATTTGTCCTCTTCACAACTTTGTTACCACATGCACACTGCAGCAGTAAAGGAGATCAGCATCAGCTGAATATTCAGTGTTCCTATGTGATATTACATGGCTTCCATTGTTCATATAAAGTTGCTTTGACTTGTGTTTTGCAGTGAGTGAAATGCAAGAGAAATGGCCTAATTGTAGTGCTACACCAGTTGATGCGCATAAAGAGTGACAGGACAATTGAAAGCAAACTAAGATTATAGTGTCGAACATACTGAAGTTCTTTTATTGATCTGGCCAGCTGTGAGGAAGCCAGGAATAATATAACCAAAAGTTAGTGTGTAGAATTGTACTTGGTTATTATGACAGAGGAGGGTTTCCAATTACTAGTAAAATACTGGGCGATCTCCATGAAAAAATTAATTGTTCTGGCTCAGAGATCTTCATTTTCATCTTTGCTTCTCACTTGATTTTCAGTTTAGAAAGTGCAGCAGTACGATACAATAATGATGTCTCATGTGCTATCAAAATTAATTTTACACTTTTCTTAACAACTTAGTTGCTGGGAGTTTTTACAAAGCTCAAAAGAACGTAAATACATCAGCACTGATATTTCTAGTACACAGACAAGACAGTTCCACACCTCTTATGGTATTTCATTTTGTTTTATCTCAGAATGCTTCTATGTTTTCAAGATAAAATATGTATCACATGCATTTACAAACTTTGAGAATGTCCATATTTTTATTTTAGTTGTTCAGATGGGATGCAAATTTGTAGATGTGCATGTACAGATTTATTCGAGAAACAACTTCACAAATTGAACAAGTCAGTAACATGTTGGCCCACCTCTGGTCCTTATGCAAGCAGTTACTTGTCGTGGCATTGATTGATAGAGTTGTTGGATGTCCTTCTTGGGGATAGGGTGCCAAATTCTGTCCAATTGGCAGATTGGCAGATTGGAAGGTCCTTCCCTTAGTGCTCCAAACATTCTCAATTGGGGAGAAACCCAGCAACCTTTCTGATCAAGATAGGGTTTGGCAATCATGAAGACAAGCAGTAAAATCTCTCACCAGTTGGTGTTGGCATTATCTTGCTGAAATGTAAGCCTAGGATGTCATACCATGAAGGGCAACAAAACAGGACATAGACTGCTGTACTGATGTGCTGAAGGGTGCCATGGATGACAACTAAAGGCATTCTGCTATGAAATGAAATGGACCTCAGACCATCACTCCTGGTTGTTGGGCCATATGCTGGGTGATGGTCAGTTTGGTATTCTGCCACTATCTGAGATGTCTCCAGACACATCATTGCTGGTCATCAGGGCTCAGTTCAAATCAGGACTCTGCACAGAAGTCAGTTCAACTCCATTCGATGAGATTTTAGACCTAATGCGCCAGACACCACCGAAAATTGGCTGGTTGGTGTACAGAGGTCAATGGTAGTCAGTGCAAGGGGCACCATGAGCTCAGCCCCCTTTCTGTAAGCCACCTATTAGTGATTCTTGTGGTTACCAAAGCACCAGTTGCATGTCGAATCGATGATAATGATCAGTCAGGGGCACTGAGTGTCTCTCTGACAATTGCTCGGTCCTCTCATTCTGTCATCTCTCTCAGATGACCGCTTCCTTCTTGATGCTGTGTTTGGCCATGGGTCACCCATTCCTGCCAACATCGTCAAAAAGTAACATCTCTATTATTCAAATGTCAGGTGATCTATTGATTACTCCAACTGGCTTCTTTAGCCCATCTACACATTCTCTCCAAATTCTGAAATCTTCATGTATTCTTCATGGGCCTGTCTATGAGGCATAGATACTGGCCAACTGAATACATGAAATGAAATTTGCAAAGACCTTATGCCCTCGTATCACCACATCTCCTGTCTATTGTCCTTGCCAACTGCATGCTGAAGCTGTGCTGAAGCATCACACATTCATCCATCGGCAGCATTTTCTGCTGATATCTGTATGAATATCAATTTGTGACCAATTTGCATAACTCCTTCATGATGTGTCATATTTTTGTCTTAGAACGTATGTTAGCGCTTCTGCTTTCTTCACAGACTGACATAAAAAAAATCTTGAAAGTTTCTTGTAATGCTAGTTGTTATTTTCGTTTTTTTTTGTAACAACTTTCAAGAATTTTATTTTAGAAAATACTCCATCATATTCTAGATTAAAAATAGAGATGTCTAATATTTTTTCTGAAATTTTTACTGACGTCTGACATTATCACTAACTGGCAATGCTGTAAAATTATAAGATCAACTTGATGTGTCATCTTTCATGGTGGTCATTAAGGTCTAGGCTCATGTTTTGTAATCTTTTTTTTTCCTTTGGAGGGCACCAAAGTAGTTTCAAACTTTCATGGCACACTTACATATGATTTTTTTTACTAGATATAAACGAGCAAAGACATAAAGTACATACAATACATTTTTAAAAATTATGGAACAACTATGAGATACAAATGTTACAAATTTATTGCATAGGCTCATGAATATGAATAAATTTTTTATGTTCTAGATATTTTATTTGCAGAAGAATAGAAGACATCTTGCAATACACCTGACAGTGATTTCAATGTATTGTGACACGGTGGTTCAGGAATGCCTGTCTAGGCCATGACAACCTTACTCACTGCTTCAGGAAAGCTAAATCAATGCAGTTCAATGAGAGCACAGTGAATTACACTCAGTGATACAGATGTATGTTAGTTGGATGTTGTATGCAGACATATTAAAGCCACACTTGATAAATAATTATGGTCATAGAATGATGCCACTTCAAGGACAGAATTCCACAATGCACAAGGGCTGTGTGTTGTGACCTGCTGGTCAAATTCTTGGTCAGAATCAGCATGTGCCATCAGCGCTACAGACAAAATATACTTACCTCATCTCCCAGTGTTCTTGATAATGCTGAACAGCATAATTTGTGTCTTCATAATTTATTCATTGTTCTTGTTTCACATATTTCTCAGGATCATGAAATTTGCGACAAAAGTGCCAACATTGCACAATATCAGAACATATGGTGCATTTACACAAAATGTCTATTTCCTAACACATTACATTAACATCTGTCCTTCCCGACTTAAAGATGGTGCACTCACTTGGAGGTCAATACACTATTACATTTTAATCTCTTTATGCCAGTCACTAATAAATGTTCATATTTATATTAAATATAAAACAGATGTTGGTAATTTTCAGGTACTATTTCTACATCTTTATAATGATTTATAACTAAAAGAATATAATTTAGTATTCTTGCTTTTAACAGTGCAAGGAACTTGATTTGGGCAGTTGCTTTAATACTCAGAAAGTTCAGAACACGTTTTAATGTTGACTAGTCTCTGAAAAGACTTTCCAGCTTCTAGATATTGTTTCAGTTTTACAAAAAGTCCATATATGTTGCCAGTAGAAATAGAGGTGAGAATTATGTGTGTTACAGAATTTATATTTGAAACATAATTTACATGTTTAATAATTGGATTTTAACCCAAGTCAACAGTTTCAATGGGAATTAAAGTGCACTGTGTTCGCTCCAGCCTCTTAAAATTCCTAATGGGCTATAAATTATCAAAAAATAATGAAGTTTTACAAATATGTAACTTTTGAAGTTAAATGTTTTGTCATATTATGTATCAGTTTGTATTCTGTAATTGGTTGATTTTCCCCCTTTTTACATGAGATGTGGTCATAATCAAAGTAAATTAAATATTACCTACCATTAAATTGGTTCTCAATTTAAACATTTTTATGTCACAAGTATGGTTGTAATTACAATTCGCTAGAAAATCTTCTTTCTTTTATTAACTAATGAGTACATAAATAGGTGTCAGAAATAGTACCATGATGTTTGTTTCTTAATTGGAGTTCCCCAGACACGACAAACAGTGATGTACTGTCTAATTTGTGACCTAAGTCAGTATTGCAGTATCTGATGCACAGTGTATAGTATTGTAGTATTCAGTGTCTTGAGCTGCTCCAAGAGCACAGAGCTGGGTTGAGCAGTTGCACAGCATTAGACAACTGGTGAAGACAAGTGGCAAAGGTGCAGTGTGTGTTACAGTGGAGAATGAAAATGTTTTGCTTGTTGAAATTTCACCCAAGATGACCTGTGTAGCTGTTGTGTACAGACTGGACCTGTTAACCTACATCATGTAATATATTTTGACATTGACAGACGGAGGCTAGGTTTTCTCCAGTAGGCTCTATTTATTGTTTTTTGACAGTTTGAAATAAATTCCTAAGCATGAAGACTTCATTTTAGGCAAATAACATTTAATTGATGCCTTACACATCCACAAGCATATCAGTCCATCATAAGGCATTGTTATCTGGTGTGGCTACAATGCATTCAAGAGCTTGTATGTTGACTCGTTATTGTTCCTTGATGTAAATATGCTGTTTTATAATGAATATTTTCTATTGTCATATTTTCATGCTTCCTGTGACCAGGTTCTGATTTTTTTCTGCCAGGTATGCAGTACCTCAATAACTGGTATCTCAAGAATTCCAGTCAGTTATTTGATACTTTCATATGTTTTTTCCAAAAATCCATATTTCCTTCACCTTTAGCATGTGTTTACACTTAACTCATATTCTAGAAATTAGTGGCTGACTTCTTGTAAATACAATCTTCTTTGCAATTTCATACATTTGGTATCATTTCTTGTACTATAGTGCCCATACCAAGACAAAAAGAATATTCCTCTTATTGCACAATGCTTTGGACAAGCATCTATCAATCAACAGCTTTGCTACAGGTATGTCTTCTTCCACAAGCTCTTTCCTTAAGTGAGATTGATATTACAGAAAAGATACATCTTGACATCCCAGAATAACACTCCACCATCCAACAAACACTAGCCAAAACTATTAGAGACTCAGATAAGATATTGCACATTGTTGGAAGACAAGCTGTTGTGCTGATCCTCATAGGTGTTAGAATGTTCTGGTGCTTATCAAGATATGAATAAGTAACTATTACATCATTCATAATACTTGTATCCACACATCAGTATTACATAATTAATTCAGGATGAAAAATGAATGGCAACATGAAGATAGTCCATGATCTTATACATGGTTACAGAAAAGCTGTGTAAGGTTCCAGATTACCAACATAACAACAGGGGGATATGGAAGGTGCCTCCACGTATGGTATTTTGAAGATGCGAAATATGTGTGAAAAAATACCTGGCATCCCCTGGTAATAGAGGAAACTGACCTTCTAGCCAAACCTTCCACTAACAGGACAACATTGGATAATAGCTAGACCTTCTATGCTTCAGTCTTTCAACACTTTATTCCATTACAGTTTGCCTGTTAGATTTTTGTAGATGATATTGTCAAGATGCTTGTTGAAGAAACACTTTTTCATTTGTTCAGACATTAACACGTTCTCTTAAACTCATTTTCCATAGTCCCACTTTCCCTGATAAGTGAGGTATCTAAGTGTCAGCCTCTCGTTCTACCTTTTCATTGACTTTATAAAAATCAACAGCTACCATCTCTTCTACACAATACAGCTCCTCCCATAAAACAAAGAATGCTCACAGAAACTGCTTATATAGTTGTGAGTAGCATATACCTACAGACTTGTCGTACTGTGTTATTCTATTTCATGAAAATTCTTGCATCATTACAATGTGATGGGGGGTTGTTGTGGTAGGAAAAACTATCTGTCACCAGTGCTTTGATTACCTTTTGTCATGTTTTGCAGTGAGAGATACCCTGCACAAAATCCTCTTCACAGTCTTCAAAGTGGTTTCCTACCAACCAAATCTACATAATATCCTTATTCAACTTTGCTCCAAACCATCAGGCCATGGTTAACATTCTGAGGTTCTGCTCTTGACAATTTATTGATTATACATTTCTGAATGAAAACCTCTGATGTTCTTTTCTTACAATTGATATATGAAAGATCTAGCTACAAAATATACCTAAATACTGTGCACTGTTTCCTAAGTGTGTAAGATAAAATATTATGTTATCCATTGCCTTAATATCACAATACATATTCATTAATTCTGCATACTTCCCAGAAACCAGATACTTCAGTACATGTTACAGTTTATTGTTTCCTCGCAGTTTGGCAGAAAATAGAACCCTTCTCCTTGTAGTCAAATCTGCTCTTAAGTATTATTTTCCTTTGAACATGGATATTGTCAATACAAACATGAATCAGTAACAATGATTTAATTTTCTCAATTTGTGCATAAAATTTTAATGCATTGATTTCATTCTTTTTATTTATTTATTTATTTTGCATGTTAGAGTGAGAAAAATATATACCTGCTCATATAGTGTACTGTGCAGCACATTAGCTTGCAAGACAGGAAGGTGAGGCAGGTCTTGATTGAATGTGTGCAGCAGGTAAATGATCATGACTTTTGCAGTGGCCAGCCTGAGTGTGTTTGTTATGGTGTTTCCCATTGTTGTTTAAGCAAATGCTGGACTGGTCTCCAATTCCCACCTCAGAAAGTACGATACACAAACAGTTAAAATACGTTCACACTTAGAAGAAAACTTACACAATCCGCAGACAGTTGCTGCACAAGACTTCCCCCCTGTAGGTTACTGATGACTGTGACATCAGGAAGGGCATCTGGCCTCAAACTTATATAAAATAAATTTGCTAAATTGTGGGTACAGCAGATCCTGTACAAGATGGGACTTAACACTAAGAAGAAGAAGAAGAAGAAGAAGAAGAAGAAGAAGTAGAAGAAACTGTAGCAGCCCACTATAAATTAACAACTTGATACAGCATTATTAGAAATTTATGAGAATCTTACTGGCTAAAATACCATTGACTTAAATTATCGTACTGGTTAATCTAAAATTTAATACAGGTTTATGGATGGCCTTAACAAACTGCCACCAGAGAATTTGGGTGCAACACTGGAAGCAGCTGTTCGAGAAGCAATGGATGACCCTACTTTCCGCAAAGTAAAAAGACTCAGCTACTCACGAACTGCAGCGGATGTAAGTATATACTTGTAGTTCAGTATGTCATATTTAACATGTAATTTGTTGTGATGTTATCACTCCACAGTATGTAGTGTTTCAAATGGATTAATGAATCAAATAAAATGTCACACATAATATAAATATAAGATTTAATTAATTCTTATACCATACATAGCAGGTTACACTTTCAGATGAGAACAAAGTTTTTTGCAACAGCGTTGTTGTATAAAACATTTTCAGATTTCTTGGCTTATTGATTCAGGGTAAAACCTCAAAGTTTTGGTGGTTGACTATCCAAACTGGTACTGTGGTGGCCTTATGCAGCCCATAGATGTCTTCTAATTGGTCGGTAGTTATGTCTGTGCTGGTGACACCACCACCCTCGCTGTGTCGTAAATAGTGCTACAAATGTCTCTGGCTCCTCTCTGCATCGAGAGCTTGCTTCCGTGCACTGCTAAGACTATATCCACCACCAGACTTGAAGGTTTTCTGACACATTCTTATTTCTACAGCCTCTTTAATTATAGAGTACCAGTATGTGGAAGCCTGGAGCAAAACTTTTGTTGCATCAAACAGTATTTTATGTTTGTTTGTGATGCTGTGCTCAGCAACTGCAGATTTCTTCAGTTCTCAATTTTTAATATGCCATTGATGTTCTGCACAGTGGTCAGAAATGGTCGCAATGGACTGACTGATATAATTGCATCTGCACTCACATGGGATGTTGTAAATCACAGGAATCTTGAGGTTGAGACTGTCCTTAACGGGGTGTAGCATCTGCCTTATTTTATTAGGAGGTAGGAAAATATATCTGATACCTCGTCTCCCTAGAACTCTGCCTATTTTGGTGGATGTGATACTGCAGAAGGAAAGGAATGTAATTGGTGGCTCATCACATGAATGTTCATCCTTTCCACATTTCCTTTTCATGGAGAATGTTGACTTAATAACACGTGACCCATCCCTGTTCTTTCAGGACACATACTTCACATGATTAATTTCAGAATCCAAGTGGTTCTTGTCAAAAACAGTTTTTGCTTTGTGTACTGTTGTATTTAAGGCTGCTCTCTTCTGCACTGGATGGTGAAAACTCTGGGCACTAATGTATAAATTGGTGTGCGTTGGCTTGCAGTACACTGAGTGGTTGAGATGTCCATCCAACTTTCAGTACCAGAACATCTAAAAACAACAGCCTTCCCCCTTTCCCTGACTTGATGGTGAACTGGATGTTTGGGTGCATGCTGTCTGTGTGTTCCAGGAAGTTCTCAGTAGCTTCTACACCGTGTCGTCAACATAACAATAAAATGAATATGGATGAATGGGAGCTGAATTTAATGTTTGTTCCTCAGAATTTTCCATTAAAAAGTTGGCCATTGCTGGAGACAACAGTGAACCCATAGCGATTCCATCTGTCATTTCATAAAATTCTCTGCCGTGCAAGAAGTAGGTGCTCACCATAACATGATGGAACAAATTTTTGTTTGAGGACGAAAATGCTCCGCCAACAGTTTTAATGCCCCCCCCCTCCCCCCCCCCCCCCCCCCGTATGAACTCTTGTAAATAGTGAGACCATATCCAGCCTGACTAAAATATAGTTTGAGCCAACTCTAATTTGTTTAATTTTCTCCATGAACATCTGAGAGTTATTGATGTGATGTTTGCAGTGGCCAGCTATTGGAATCATCAACTTAGTTAAATATTTGGCCAGCCTGTTGGTAGGAGAACCAATAGCATTAACAATTGGACACAGTGGAATACCTTTCATGTGGACCTTACAGTTGACCTCAATGGAATACATTTCTTGTGGACTTTACATAATCAGAACATCCTAGGAGGTTTATGAGCTTATGATCTTAGATTTTTGATGACAGCCTCTGATATACCAGAATTCTTCAGGAGCTGTATTGTGAGAGATGCTGCACCTATTGTATTCATTAGCAGAACAGCCAGTGCAAAGTCTCTTACAAGGTACTGTCGATGACTTATGACTTCCCATAAGTCAGCTAAGCCAATGAAATCTAACATCAGCAGAGCAGAGAGAGAGAGACTTCGTGCATTTCAGAAAGATGATGATCTTGTGGTACTTCCTGCTGACAAGGAAAATGCCACGGTTGTTCTTAATACCACTGAATATCACTGCAAAGTGGGATCGTTATGGAAGATAGCACTTACAAATGCCTAAAATGGGAACCAGTTGTGTCATACAGTAGAAAAATGGTGGAGCTCCTGGAGAGTTCTGGTCTACCAGAGGATGTCATAAAAAATCTTACAGCATGAGCTCATAGATCTCCTAGGTTGTACACATTACCTAAAGTCCACAAGGGAGGTATTACATTGAGGCCAATTGTTAGCACCACTATTTCTCCTACCTACAGGCTAGCCAAATATTTAACTAAGTTGATGTCTTTAATAGTCGGGCACTGTGAACATCACATCAAAAACTAGATTTTAGTCAGGTTGGATATGGTATCACTGTTTACTAAAGTTCCTATGGTGGACACACTGAAACTGTTGGCAGAGCATTTTCCTCCTGAAACATTGTTCCAACATGTTATGGTGACCACGTACTTCTTGTACGGCAGTAAGTTTTATAAATGATGGACAGAATGGCTATGGATTCTCTGTTGTCTCCAGCAATGCCCAACTTTTTTATGGAAGATTTTGAGTAATGCACATGACATTTGGGTCTCCTTCATCCCTCTTAATATTATTGTTAGGTTGTCGACACATTTATCATCTCACCATATGGTGTAGAAGCTCTTGAGCACTTTCAGGAACACATGAACAGCATGCACCCAAACATCCAGTTCACCATCAAGACACAGAAGGAGGGAAGGCTGCCATTTTTAAATATTCTGGTAAAATAAAAGTGAGATGAACATCTCAGGCCCTCAGTATACCATAAGAGCCACCAATTGCATTCCTTCTCTTCTGCAGAGCTACATCCAGCAAAATAGGCAGAGTTTGGGAAGGCGAGGTATCAGATCTGCTTTCCTACGTCCTCCCAACTGCTGTGCAGAATGTTGTCATGTTAAAAATGGACAACTGGAGAAATCTGCAGTTGCTGAGGACAGCCTCACAAACAAACATAAAATACTGTTTAACAAAGTTTTGTTCCAGGCTCCCACATACTGGTACTTTATAATTACAGAGGCTGTAGGAATAAGAATGCGTAAGAAAACCTTCAACAGTTATGGCAGATATAATCTTTGAGGTGCATGGAAGTGAGCTCTTGATGCAGAGAGGAGCCAGAGATATTTGTTGCAGTTTTACATAATGGCAGGAGTGGTGGTACCACCAGCACAGATGGTGACACCATCTGAAATAGCATAATGTAACTACTGGAAGTGAAACATGGATGATAAATAGTTTAGACAAGAAGAGAATAGAAGCTTTTGAAATGTGGTGCTACAGAAGAATGCTGAAGATTAGATGGGTAGATCACATAACTAATGAGGAGGTATTGAATAGAATTGGGGAGAAGAGGAGTTTGTGGCACAACTTGACTAGAAGAAGGGATCGGTTGGTAGGACATGTTCTGAGGCATTGAGGGATCACCAATTTAGTACTGGAGGGCAGCGTGGAGGGTAAAAATTCTAGAGGGAGACCAAGAGATGAATACACTAAGCAGATTCAGAAGGATGTAGGCTGCAGTAGGTACTGGGAGATGAAGAAGCTTGCACAGGATAGAGTAGCATGGAGAGCTGCATCAAACCAGTCTCAGAACTGATGGGGGGGGAAAAAAAAAAAAAAAAAAAAAAAAAAAAAAAAAAAAAAAAAAAAAAAAAAAAAAAAAAAAACCTGACCAATCAGAAGCCATCTTTGGGGTGTGTAAGGCCATCATAGTAGCAATTTGTCAGTCAGTTGCTCGTGGCAAAGATGATGGTGGATATCGTTGAAACCTCAAGGTTTTATCCTGAACTGATGTGGTAAGAAATCCAAGAATGTTTTGTATTTCACTTTCAGACACTGCAATTATATTACTGATATAATTCTTGTACATATGACCAGAAACAAAAGATGACAATTTTGGTATCAGTGGTAAAGCTTAAAAATAGGCTAAGCAATATTTTCTGTCTTCTAATATATTTGTTCACTGCGAATGACCTATACTGTTTTACATCTGTGTGACATGCATTCAGTGAGATTATTGACACATTTCTGAGAAGACTCACTTGTACTCATGAGAGGTGTTGGCTTAGCTACAACATTGTCACCTGACTGAATTCCATTTGGGAATACATACATTCTGATAGCATTGTAAGTATAACTTGACACATGGACATTGCAGCTGCTGTGAGAAACAGGAATTATCCATGTCTAAAAAATCCCTCCTGAATGGTTTTGGCACCCATTGGCACTGCATCTGCTGTGAGAAACAGGAAGTATCTAAATATACTGGTAGCACTGCCAAAGCCTTTGGTGGTGCTGGCCATGTTGCTGTGTTCAATCAAGGCATCATGATCTTGAGGCAGATTTGTATGTACTTTGTATCATAAGCCCTCATTTCTAACCTGCACCTCAGGACTAAGAAAAGGCTTCTTACAAAAGATATGGATTTATTCTCTGAGCTTTTGCCATCTTAGTGTCTCTTCCTTGACTTCATCGGGGGTATGCAGCAAGTGAGTTAGGATTCAGAATGGCCAAAGCAGCACTTTAATCTAAAAATCTGTACAAGTTCCCCTGTCTTGTAGTTTATGGGTCAGTGGTTCATGTTATAATATTAACGGTCCTCATCCTTGATGTTCAAGATGCTTATGTATGCCAGCTGTCTTCCTTGTTCTTCTGGTGATCAGCAGTTTAAAGTAATACTCTTGAGCATTATCAGACTGGAAGGGAAACAAAGGTAATGACTTTCACTCACAAACCAGAAAGAATGGAATGGAAATGTTGTTTGTTAAGTTGTTGCATTGTATATGAATATCACAACTTACAGTATCATGTCCCTGTTTCTCTTTTTGACACTAACGTACATCGAGAGCATATCTGCCAATATCTTATTAAAGCATTCTGTAAAGCCATTTGTCTGTGGGTAGTAGGCAGCTTTCATCCCATGACCAGTTGCATTGTGAAGTTATTTCTGACATCAATCGTGTCCGTAACACTATTACACAGTCAGAGATTATTACACATTGTCCACCTTGTTCCAAAATTATGTCGTCAATGAGAAACGTGGAGCATCAGTAGTCAGTATAGCTGACAAGGTAGTCATTGCACACTGTTATCCATTTATTCATGTTGGTCAATTTGAGAAACCTCCCCAAGAGGTCCAGTCCAAACCAGTGGAATTAAGCAACTGCAGGAGGACTTGGTACTAGACATCTTGAGGGTAACTAAGACACATGCTTCTCTAGTTCATATTCCTTTCAGTCTCTTACATAATGTCTGACAAACAGTAGAGATTCACCAATTATATCTGCTTCTGATTTTGTAGGGGGTCTTTCCATGTCTCAGATGACCTAATGTCAGAGCATCATGAAAATACAAGGTATACATAGTTAAAGTTCCAGTTTCAAATTGATGTAGAAACAAAACCACAGCTCAGAATGATGTCAAATTTGAACAGCATGTTATTGATGCAGGGGGAAATATCATGCGGCAAAAGGTGATGAATAGATGATGCTGTAAGCATCAGAATAGGCACACAAGCATATGTCCCCTCATGGGCTCAACATTTGTTTTCTGAGCACTGGCTTAGCAACCCCAGGGTTCCTGAACTGAGGGCTGTTAAGCACCACCAGTCTCCTGTCACTATAAACTCTGGGCATGCTTCAACGATCACTGCATGGTGCGGCAGTGGAATGTTGTGTGTCACAGGGAATGGGGATCTTGGCTTGACTGCCCGGATTGTGAAGATGATGAAAACCTCTATAAAAATGCCTCAATCTCAAGGCGCGCTGCACACTGATGAGATGCATGGCTGTTGAGGTGGAACAGTTGTTAGTGAGCAACCTCTGGGAAACCTGCCACATGTCAGTTGTATAAGGCTTACCTAGGCACATGGGGATCTGTTTAGGTGCACTTTCAGATCCCTAGCTGCTCGTGGGACTGAGATGGATTCTTTGAAATCTTCTCTTCCTCCTCCCAGCAGAAAGAGTGAGCTGCTGGTTGATACCAACACCAAATCAAACAAGAGGGCTTGTGTAACCAGTCCTCCAGACTTGGAATCTATGCAGACTCCGTCAGTATTGAGTAACAGAATGCATGCTGGTGCCAGAATGTGTTTCTTATAACAAAATGGAAAGAAGGGAGCTTACCGAGAAAGTTTCATCTTTTTACATACAAAAAGGGTTAGAGGGAATCAATGGAAGCTTAAAATCAGTCAAGGGCTTGTGAAATGGGACCCTGTTGGTAGAAACATCCAATTCCCAACCAGTCAAGAGCATCCAGAAAGATCAGTGCCACAGGGAGGACACAATAGAAAGTGAAATGCACAACACCTTGAACTATAGCAAAGGTGTTGTGACTTGCAGGAATCTGATTGATGTTCTTCGAGAAGAACTGAGAGCTGATTGGTCCCAGGAAGGTGTCGTTGATGTACGGAATATAATGAAATGGGTGGATGGCGATCTCATGAAATTGGACTCATTTACACTGACTTTCTGCAGCACAAAACTTCCCGGTCACATTAAGGAGGGTTTCCTCTGCCTCTGCGTGCAGCCTTATTTGTCTTACCCAGTGTGCTGTTTTACGTGCAAGTGCTTTGGGCACTCCACCTCTGGTTGTATGGGGGCAGCCACTTGTGACAAATGTGGTAAGGCCACCCATGAAGGTGTTGGTTGTGCATCTCCTCCAAAGTGTGTAAATTGCTCTGGCGATCACCCTGTCTGGAGTAGGGACTGAAATGTCTTCTTTGAAGAAAGGAAGACACAGGAAATTAAAACAACTAGACATATTTCATGTGAAGAGGTAAAAAAGATCTATAACACCATGCAGCCTCCAACATTTGCTACCTCCTTTGCATCCACTCTTAACCAGTTCCAAAGAACAATGCTGCTACCCAAACAGAGTTTGCTAGTGTCAGCGCTAGCACCTGCATTTGCCAGTGCACTTTTTCTACTGCAATTCCTTCACATCCCACTCCCAAAACAACAGACAAGTCTGTTGTCGCTAATGTTGTGGAGCTCCCTGCACCTCCAAAGGTTCAGTCTGGTACACTGTCCAGTGGTGGCACTACCATTGCTGCAGTTTTGAAGTCTACCCAGGGCAAAAAATCAAAGGAAAAGCATCCACCACTGACAGAGTCTGGAAGTAAACAGTCCAACAATGTGGACATCTTACTGTATGATGTCTCTCTTGACTCTTCCCTAGAATTAATGGAGCTTGATGTCGCACTGGGGAAATTATCTCACCCCACGACTGAGCCTCTGCCTATTACTTGCTCCCCTCACTGGTGTAAAGACAGGCTGAAAGTGTAACCCCCATGATAGATGGCTTCCATGTCACAGTGGGACATTAATGAGTTCAGGATAGCTGGAGGAACTGAAACTCCTAGGAGAGGAAGGCCATCTGTTCCTGTGTTTACAAGAAACACATTTTAAAGTCACTGACTCCCCTGTACTTTATGGCTATACCCTTCACTGAAAGGATGACCTGACTGGGGACAGAGCCAAGGGAGGTATTGCTGTGTTTGTCAGTAACATGCATCACTCCTCTGCTCTCTCCCTCGCTACTGACCTCCAAGCAGTTCATATTCGAAGTTCATATTATCGACTCTGAGATTGCAATAACAGAAGAACAGGAAATGAGTAGCCATCGGGTGTACCCTGGGCAATGTCAGAAGACGCTACAAAGCGCACTGATGGCAGATCCTTTCACACCTGGTCTCCATTCAGATGGCCTGCATTCTGACCGGTCTTTCTCAGAACCATTTGTTTTTATTTCCATAAACATTGAGGAATTTTCCTGAGAGAAAGAAGCTTTAGTAGCAAATTTATGCCAAAAATATACATGTGACAGTCTGTTAGTCCAGGAAACACTCAGGGTAAGTACTAAAAACAGTCCAAGAATTGCCGGTATGGAATTAATACTGGAAAGGCCTCATGACAAATGCAGCAGTGCCACCTTTGCCAGACCTTATGTGAATATCACATAAGCCCCACTGACTGAAGACAACAACTTCAAGCTCCTCACAGTGATGTGTAACATCGATCTACAAACCACCCGATTCCAATTTTAGCATTAAAACACCAGCCAACTTCAATGATTAGGATGTGAACTTTGTCATAGGTGATTTCAGTTGCAGAAGCACATCACTGGGACACCCAGATACTGACACAAGTGGAATAAGACCAGAAACATGGGCTGAGGCTCATGACCTACATCTGATCCATGATCCGAAGCTAACACCTTCTTTTAACAGTGGCAGTTAGAAAAGAGGGTACAACACAGACAACATCTTTGTTTCTTCAAAGGTAGCTGTACAATGTATGAAGACTGTAGGAGAGCCCATCCCCCAGTACCCAACATAGACCTGTCATATGCACTGTGAATCCTGTAGTCGCGCCTGAAGAGGTACCATTCAAGAGGAGGTTTAACTTCAAGAAGGCTGATAGGCAGAAGTTCAGTGAAAAACTTGACTCAGAAGCGATAAACATTCCACCACAACCTGAAATGTGTGAAACCATCATCAAATGCATCCAACAAGTTTAGACGAGAACTACTCTGAGAGGATGCAGAACTCGGTATGTTCCAGGCATGTCCAGTGATGACAAACTGTTGTTAGGAAGATACCAAACTCTCTATGAAGAGGATCCATTTGCAGAAGAAATGATCCAAGCTGGTGAAATGTTGCTGAAAGCCATTTCAGCAACTCGCAAGGCCAAGTGGAGTAACCTGCTTAAAAACCTGAGTGGCGACCCTGTAAAACCACAAGTCAATTTTAAGAGTGTGACTCCTGATAAAGTGGCAACCTAGCTCCTGGAGAATGGCAAAATAAAAGGAAGGACGGCCAAAGAAGCTCTTCAGTGCATCCCCTTAACAGAGCATTATTTTCTAAGGGGTCCCTTCACCATGGCTGAACTGAAAGCTGCCATCTCCAGCTTGAAGATGCATAAGGCTGCAGGTGTCGATGACCTTAGAGTTGAACAAATCAAGAACTTCAACTGTAAAATGATGGAGTGGCTACTAAGCCTAATGAGCACACGTGTCGCCATGCTACACACCCCCAAAATGTGGCAGAAGTCTTGAGTCATTGCAATACTTAAGCCTGGGAAGGAACCAAACAATCCAAAAAATTTTCGACCTATCTTCCTTTTATGCCACACCTTCAAGATATTAGAATGGCTGCTACTTAACCAAATCAGTGCCACCCTCAAAGTGAAGTTTATCCCACACCAAGCAGGCTTTTGTGCTGGCAGATCAGGCTACAGTCAGATCTTGAATCTAACCCAGCACATCGAGGATGGTTTTGAGCGTGGTGAGTTTACTGGTGTCGCTTTTATTGATATAACAGCTGCATAAGACACTGTGAACCATAGGAAACTGTGAAAAAAAAGTGTATGACCTTACTAAGGACTGCCAACTAACATCTGTTCCTTCAGAACATCTGTTCCTTCAGAACATCTGTTCCTTCAGAACAGAAGATTCCAAGTTTCATTACAGGGTAAGAGGAGTAGATGGTGAACGCAGAAGAATGGTCTCCTCCAAGGCTGTGTGCTTGTTCCAGCACTGTACAATATCCACACAGATGATCAGCCAATACCAGCAAGTACTAGGCTCTTTATCTATGCTGATGACACAGCAGTAGCTGTTTGGGGACAAACCTTTGGCACCATCCTAAATTTTAGAGATTCAGTGCGTTTTCTGGGCCTCATTTTTAATTCCAAATTGTCATGGTTGCCACACCAGAGAGACCTGAATGCCAGTACCCTGAGAGCACTGAATATCTTAAAGTGCCTTAGCCACACGTCTTGGGGAGCTGACAGGGTACATCTCCTCCAGTTTTATAGGGCTTTAATGCATTCCTGACTGGCCTACAGGTGCATGGTGTATGGATCAACAAGGCCTTCCTATTTGAAGATCATTGACACTGTCCACCGTGAGGGGCTCCGGGTGCCACAGGTGCTTATTGAACCAGTCCGAAATTCAGCCTCTGCAGCCTCTCTGATGAGGCCAAGGAACTGCCACTTACCATCCAGTGTAAGCTGTTCCTGCTGTGCTAGGCATGTACGTTCCTCACAGCTCCGACTTCACCCACACACCATACTGTTGCTCATCCACCTCTAGAATGTCTTTTTTGCTACCCTCATTGAGCCACAATGCCGATTGGCATCTGTGTGCAATGTGTGCTGGCTCCTTAGAGTGGAGCCAGTATGGCAGTATGTCTGTCACCCTGATTACTGAAAAGACCCAGAATGATTTTAGATTTGGTGCGGTACAAGAGAGATTGTACTCCTGCTTTCATTTTTAATGCAATATTCTCTGAAATTTTATCTGAGCACCACAACTAAGTAGGTGTTTTTAGGGATGGGTCGAAACAGCGGGATTCTGTTGGTTGCTCTGTTGTTCTCAAGGTCCGACTGCCTCAGGTATTTACTGTCTTTGATGCAGAATTGTCTGCAATATTTCAGGCACTGGAGCAGATGAAACATTCTTCCAATGCTAAATTTCTTGTGTGTTCCGATTCTCTAAGTGCCCTTCACTCACTGAATTGTTTGTACCCAGCAGATAAAGTAGTCCAGACCATCCAGGATGCCCTCCTCCAACTATAATGACAGGGAAAGGAGGTGGCTTGCTGCTGGGTACCAGGGCACATCGGCATTGCCGGGAACAAAAGGGCAGATCTAGCAGCCAAGGAGGCATGTCTTGATCCTCAGATATTTCCTGCATGCTATCATCTCACTGTTGATATCAAGGGTCTTGCGTCAGTGGGAGGATGAGTTGTTGGAAGTTAGCAACAATAAGCTTTGTTTAGTAAAGCCCACAACATGGTTATGGCGTACATCATAGACTGGACAAGGCTCTCCTCACATGTCTTTGCATAGGCCATAGCCCTATGATGCATGGCTTCTTGCTCCAGCGAGAGGACCCTCCAATGTGTGGTGCTTCTGGTGTACAGATCACTGTGTATCACATTTTATTGGACTGCATTTTATTTTCTGACAGCAGGCTGCAGGTGATTTGTCAATGGACCTGCAATCTCTTTTAGGTAAAAATCAAGTGAATGTGGTTAGAGATTTAAAGTTTTGTGAATTGTCCAACATTTTTACCAAGATTTTAAGGAGAAGGTTTTAATTTGTTTACAGGGTGACTGGCTCACCCATATTTTACGCAAGTGGCCAGATGGTGACAATTTCCTGTGGCATCTTTTTAGCTCCTTTCTCATTTTACGTATGTTTTTGTCTCTTGTATAGCATCTTCAGTCTTTTCCTGCTGTCTTTGCATGTATGACCACATTTTACTAATTTTTTCCACATTTGTTTCTTTTAATGTGTTAGGGCACTGATAACCTTGGCATTGAGTGCCCGTAAGCACCAAAAACACACATAATATGCACTAGCAGATGTGTGGCAGGCTGTCATTCCTCAGTTTGGTTCTGATATATCCAACTTGATTGTCTCCAAGAAGGATCATGTGCTGCTGGTAAAGTTCTTTCACAATGATGTTGAGTGTCTGCCAGCAGCCCTGCAGTAGTTCTGGACACTCAAGGGCATGAAAAATGGTGTTGGTCCGATGTCTGCTAAGGGTCTGGAGAAAATGGTTACAAAATTCAAAACGAAAGGTTCCTTTGAAGTGCATTGTAGCAGAGGGAGAAAAGCAGTTGATCTGATGCCTGTCAATGATGTGGCCACATCATTGCAGGAGGTGTCAAACGGTGGTGTGCAAACATACAGTGCACAGGAAATTACTCAAATGTTGGTCATGCCTGTAATCAGGGGCATAAAATCCAAAAATAAAAGGATGTAGAGGCCTATCTCACTAGGGGTAAGATAGATACCGCCTACAGGAAAATTAAAGAGACCTTTGGAGATCAGAGAACGACTTGTATGAATATCAAGAGCTCAGATGGAAACCCAGTTCTAAGCAAAGAAGGGAAAGCAGAAAGGTGGAAGGAGTATATAGAGGGTCTATACAAGGGCGATGTACTTGAGGACAATATTATGGAAATGGAAGAGGATGTAGATGAAGATGAAATGGGAGATACGATACTGCGTGAAGAGTTTGACAGAGCACTGAAAGACCTGAGTCGAAACAAGGCCCCCGGAGTAGACAATATTCCATTGGAACTACTGACGGCTGTGGGAGAGCCAGTCCTGACAAAACTCTACCATCTGGTGAGCAAGATGTATGAAACAGGCGAAATACCCTCAGATTTCAAGAAGAATATAATAATTCCAATCCCGAAGAAAGCAGGTGTTGACAGATGTGAAAATTACCGAACTATCAGCTTAATAAGTCACAGCTGCAAAATACTAACACGAATTCTTTACAGACGAATGGAAAAACTAGTAGAAGCCAACCTCGGGGAAGATCAGTTTGGATTCCGTAGAAACACTGGAACACGTGAGGCAATACTGACCTTACGACTTATCTTAGAAGAAAGATTAAGGAAAGGCAAACCTACGTTTCTAGCATTTGTAGACTTAGAGAAAGCTTTTGACAATGTTGACTGGAATACTCTCTTTCAAATTCTAAAGGTGGCAGGGGTAAAATACAGGGAGCGAAAGGCTATTTACAATTTGTACAGAAACCAGATGGCAGTTATAAGAGTCGAGGGACATGAAAGGGAAGCAGTGGTTGGGAAGGGAGTAAGACAGGGTTGTAGCCTCTCCCCGATGTTGTTCAATCTGTATATTGAGCAAGCAGTAAAGGAAACAAAAGAAAAATTCGGGGTAGGTATTAAAATTCATGGAGAACAAATAAAAACTTTGAGGTTCGCCGATGACATTGTAATTCTGTCAGAGACAGCAAAGGACTTGGAAGAGCAGTTGAATGGAATGGACAGTGTCTTGAAAGGAGGATATAAGATGAACATCAACAAAAGCAAAACAAGGATAATGGAATGTAGTCTAATTAAGTCGGGTGATGCTGAGGGAATTAGATTAGGAAATGAGGCACTTAAAGTAGTAAAGGAGTTTTGCTATTTGGGGAGCAAAATAACTGATGATGGTCGAAGTAGAGAGGATATAAAATGTAGGCTGGCAATGGCAAGGAAAGCGTTTCTGAAGAAGAGAAATTTGTTAACATCCAGTATTGATTTAAGTGTCAGGAAGTCATTTCTGAAAGTATTCGTATGGAGTGTAGCCATGTATGGAAGTGAAACATGGACGATAAATAGTTTGGACAAGAAGAGAATAGAAGCTTTCGAAATGTGGTGCTACAGAAGAATGCTGAAGATTAGATGGGTAGATCACATAACTAATGAGGAAGTATTGAATAGGATTGGGGAGAAGAGAAGTTTGTGGCACAACTTGACCAGAAGAAGGGATCGGTTGGTAGGACATGTTCTGAGGCATCAAGGGATCACCAATTTAGTATTGGAGGGCAGCGTGGAGGGTAAAAATCGTAGAGGGAGACCAAGAGATGAATACACTAAGCAGATTCAGAAGGATGTAGGTTGCAGTAGGTACTGGGAGATGAAAAAGCTTGCACAGGATAGAGTAGCATGGAGAGCTGCATCAAACCAGTCTCAGGACTGAAGACCACAACAACAACAACAAAATCCAACAAAGCATCCTGCATTGCAATCCATATAAAATCACCCATGTTCAGGAGCTGCTTCCTGCTGACCTGCCAGCAAGACAAATGTTGACTCTGGAGTACCTTGCTCACATGGAAATAGGCAGTGAATGGCCATGGAGCATTCTGTAGACAGATTAAGCTGATTTCCATCTTTTAGGACATGTCAGTATGCAGAGTTGCAGACTACGGGCAACAGTAATCTACACACACACATCAGTCAGTACTAATTCATTCTACAAAGCTGACAGCAGTTGACAGCATTGTTTATCATAGGGCTGTATTTTTTGGAGGAGATGAATCCCGTCAGTTCTTTTATCTGTACAATCACTGGTAAATACTGTGAGAATCTTTTGCACACCAACATCATTCCAACACCTCAACAGCATGGATGAGTGAGAAAGTCATTTTTATGCAAGGTGACACATTGCACAGCCAGTGAACTGGATGCTGCAGAGGCATTTAGGAAATACTGGAATTGTTAGCTATCATTTCCCTACAGCCTTGCCATCATATCACCTGATCTTAATCTGTCGACTTCTGACTGTGCGGTCATCCAAAAAATGTGTTCAGAGCTCCAGCTACAAACTGATGGCACACATGTACTATGCATTCTGAACGTGACCCCCCGAGACACTATGATCTGTTGCTGAACGTGCTGTTTCTCAATTTCAACTTGTGGTAGAAAACAGTGTAAAGCATATTGAACATGCTTTGTGCCAGTCTCACAACAATAGAAACCGGTGTTATTTTGCTTTTTATGTGGTTTTTAGCCTCAGGACTATTAAAAACTGATCTTTCCATCCAAAGTGCTACTATCGTGATTTGATGGAAGATCTTACCTAACTAACAGTGCTACAACTGTTGAGTGCCAAATTTGTGCAGACATGCACATTGAACAGTGCAACTCAAATCATCTTGCATATCATATTGCAATTCACTTATCATTTGCAGCCAACCCATTTAGGTTAAGACGCTTACAGCACCATCTATTGGTAAAATTTTCCTTAAATTTTTTTTCCTGCCTGTGAAGTTTCTCTGTGCATCAATAAATAATATGCTGGTCAAATGTGACGTCATTATGAGCAGTGGTTCTAGTTTGTATGGTGCTCTGAAACTGGAACTTAAGTTATGGACCCCTGTATTTCTATGTGGCTGACTGTAAATGAGCTGGGATAATGAACAATCCTTTCAATTTTATTGGATTGTAATGTCTTTTATACACTGTTTCATATATCAGTCTGAATTCTGTTTTGACTACTTCTTCCTCCTCTAAGATCTTTGTGGTCCATCACTAATACTGGATTTTATATTTATTATGCTGCAGTGCTCATTAATGCAGTGATGACTTAGATATCAACAGCACAGTAATGTTACTCCAGTTGATTCTGTAAAAGGCAGTTCATATCCTTGTGCATACATATACTATTCTGTGTTTTTGTTGATTACTGTGACCATGTTCCTGAAACTTCAGTGCCCATGTGAGGAGCATCCTCAGGCTTGTCAGCCAGCTTAAAGAATGGTGGTTAGTCACAATAGTGAACAGTCTCCCATATAAATGAGGTCAGGACTTATAGGTAGACACTCTTCCTCAGCCTAGAATAACTATTGTTGGACTTGGAAGCTATTCTGGATGTGTAAACAATCACTCTCTCAGCTGTTTCCATAGCCATTAGCATCGCTGTATTATTCTGTCTTTATATCCTCTTCAAGTGCAGAGGAGTCAGAAAATCTGCTACAGTTCCTACTTTTTCTGCATCAGAACAGACTGTTACTGTTAACTAGGTGCTAATTCCTGGGAAGTAAAGAAGCACTTTCTTGGTTTCAGGTGAGGTCTTGCATAATGGACACACTTCAGCATAGCAGACAAATTGCTCAGATGCTCTTTATATGTCTTTGAGAAAACCACAGTGTCATCTAGATAGTCAGATTTTGAATAGACTATCCATCATGCATTCAGAGGTGGCTGGAGCATTGCATAGACCAAATGGCATAACTTGGAACACATAGGGCCATCAGGTAATATGAAAGCAATCTTTTCCCAGTCAGCCTCATCAACTTTGATCTGCCAGGGGCTAGTCTGCATTTCCATAGTTGAGAAGCACTTCGCTCACTTAAGGCAATCCAAAGTGTCATCAGTTTGTGGCAATAGGTGTACATTTGTTTTGATGATTTCATTCATCCATCAGGAACTGACTTAAAAACGCTTGTATTTTTTCATTGTGTGTATGTCGTGTTAGTGATATGAGGTACTAACAGTCTTTCATGACTGCCATCTTTCTGATTCACTAGGACCACAGGAGAAATCCAGTGATATTCTGATGACTAAATAATGTTGTCTTGCATGTTTTCTCCACATCCCGTTGAATTATTTTTCATTCAGCTGTAGACACTCTATATGGCCACTGACTGATGGAGGGATGATACCCGATGTTGATATGGTGTTTCACATTGAGTTGTGTGTTTTGCTGTAACATCACAGTGGACTTGAATCCACCTGTAAATCAATGGGGTGTAGCTAACACTTAACGAGAGTCACATTTTGATCAAACTGGGATCTATTGGATGCTCAATAATTCAGCAGTTGTTAAAGGTGCCCATCTGTAGAGACACATACATTAGCACACTATGTCCAGGATTCTGCCAAGTGTGCCAGCCCTGGACAGAATCCACCTGGAAGACTAACAGCGATGGCTGGTGTGTCAGCCTGCTGGAATGTAATTTTCAGGTGGTTTCTCACATTCAGCTAGGTGAATACTGGGCTGGTAGACATGTCCCACTTCACTTACACAATTCATAAACTTTTAGAACATGGGATAACACTAGACAGACAGATATCATACACAAATTCATCCCAGGGGGGAATGTGGAGACAGGAAAGGCATCCAGCCACCCTCTAACACTAACAGTGCAAACTCAATTAATTAACTTGCCGACCCTGTGGAGGTACAGGATAAAGGCCAGGGCAGCATCATGTTTCTTCATCAATCCCAATGATCTGTCTTTTCCGGGATGTTCCCACTGTCCCTATCTATAGGGAGGAATTCAGGTTGTTCATAGCAGGTAGTTAATCGGAGCTGTGCTTGTCCATCTTCAGTTGTTATGATTGTTGTTGGTATATAATTTCTTCTGTGAGGCTGAGTAACTTTTTGCATTAAATTAGAGTTTCACAATTTAACTGAGTGTCTACCCACTGACTCCTTGACAGTGGAGTATTTGTGTCTTCAGTGATAGATAATTGCACAAACAAAACTTTTGCTGTGTGAATTTGTTGGAGTAGTTTCATCAATCTTAGATTCCAATCTTCCATAGTCTGTGACTGCTTGTGATGCCTGCAAGAACACTCATACAAGGATAACATTATAATAGCATTCTGGTAAAACTACAAATTTGAAGAGCTGTGTACTATAACTGATAGTTATTGTCACAACATAGTCTCCTGTCATCTGGATGTAATTTATGTTGGCATTCTTCAGCAAAATGATTTTTGAATCATGAAATGTAAACTTCTTTAGATGGCGACAGTAGGGATTCAGTACTGCAAAAAGTGTCACCTCAGAATTCGCTAATGTCTGGAAAGTTAGTTGTCATTGAAGGTGATTTCCCAACATCTTGGCAACTGTTGCCCATGAAAAATGTCTACACTTGGATACCTAGTGTAGTTTTCATGATATTGAAAATTTAGCAAGATACTGGAAACTATGATGCAGTAGGGAACAACTGTGGCTTGTTGGAGAATGACATTGACCAGGCTCTGGCAATGGGCTTAGTTCTGTAGGCCAGCTGTAATCATCTGCAGTTATCTGGTGAGCAAAGATTTGACCTGTTGTTGTGTTATTGTCACTGAACTTTTTCTTCTTCTTCTTTCTTTCTTTTTATCTTTCTTTGTTTAGTGTGACATATGACACGTCCAGGGTGTCCTTGACGGAATCATGGTGTGTGTCATGATCCATCTTCCTGATTATTAGAGCTGTTTTGAGACATTAACAAGAAGTAGACATTGTTAGCTCACCTACCATACCTTCATTTTTCTTTAGAGCATGTAAACACAAACATACACACTCATTTATGTTGTCCAGTTACTGCAACCAGACATTTGATTTATGTCCGTATCAACCTCTCAGTGCTTCCCCTGTGTCCATAGTAATTATCTTTACTGAACTCATTGTTTGTATTACAGACATATATTTTTGAGTATTGTATTAAATCCAGACTTGTCATATTGTGTGAGTGAATTAATTTAGAAGACTGTATCAAGTTTTTCTGTTCTTCCAGCAAGTTACTCATTCGCTTGGGATAGGCAGTACCAACAAACGTCGCAGTCATGTAAGTGGGGATCCAGAAACACCATTCAGTGACCCTGCTACACTGGACCAGCTCATTCAAACACTTGTGGGCCAGCAGAAAGCTGCACAGGGTCGGACCAGTCGAGGACATTCAATGCAGCAGTCTGTGAGACGAGGGTCTCATTCCAGTCATGATTTGCAAAGTCCGCCAGGTTAGTTAAGCAAATGTTTAGTCCATATTCATATTTTTATATGCATGATGAACATATTGTTGTTAATTTTTATGAAAGAACTATATTTGGAGGTAACACTATAATGAAGCTAGTTATGACAATTTAAAATCATTTCTGAGTAGTATGTAACATGTTTCTGTCTGTAGCAACTTTAATACTGACAAGTCTTGATTCCACAAGGCACTGGAAACATTGGGAAATCATGAGACCCCATTACTGTTCAACAATTTATGAATATTGGCTAGATCTGGGACTGTGTTGGAGCATCTCACTTTATCTCCCCCAGTAACCATTTATTTTCTCCAGATCATGCTGTGCTTTCTTTCCTTATCAAGAAGTTACTAATAGTTTATGTTCAGCAGAAAAATTGTGTGATGTTTGTGTGAAAGCTAAGCTAACAAGAAAGCCATTTTCTACTCTGTGACAAAGAGTAACAGGACCACTTGAAATAATACATGCCGATATCTGTGCAGAGATAGATCCCCCAATGTTTAATGGGTACAGGTATTACATGGCAGCATTAGATTTCACTTATTTTTGTGACTTATTTGTTAACAAGATTGCAGGATTTATGATAAAATATGTGTTAGAAAGTGAAAAAACAGTTCATTGTGAAAGTATCAAAAATAAAATGTGATCCTGAAGGTGAATATACCAGTCATGAGTTTAAGGATTGGTACAACTGAAAAGGAATTGTGCTAGACTGTAGCATTCCTTATAGTACTCAAACCACTGGGAAAGCAAAGAGACTAAATCTGACAAAATGAACAAAGCAAGAGGTTTGATCTTCGATAATAAGCTGAAGAGGGAGCTATGTGGAGAAGCAGTACTCACAGCTACAAATTTAATCAATGGGTGCCCAACTTTCAAAGTGCAGCACCAACAGAAACGTGGTTTCATAGAAGACCAGATCTGTCATGACTTCATTCTTTTGAAACACGATTTTTCCCAAAATCTAGATGAAAGAAGTAATCCAACCATTTTTGTTGCTTGTGCTCCATGTAGCTACAGACTGGTGCAGAAAGAAGAAATACAGTTGTGTCAAGAGATATCAAATTTGAGCTGAAAGTGCCAAAGAAACTGTACAGAAGTATCTCATTACTGGTGAATATAATGTAATTGGGCGGATAAAAAATCTAAGTGGCAGCAGGAGAAGACACATACAAAGAGTATTAAAGTTTGCAAGCTTTTGGAACAGGTGGCTCCTCTTTGTGGCAGAAGGGTTCAAGGGGAAGGAAGAGGGATGACGAAAAATAACAGGTGACGGAAAAGGACTGGTGAGCTTTAAAAAAAGGGGTAGATTTTGGAAAAGTTGCTCTGAACCCTCAGTCAGGGGAGACTTACCATCTAGTAAGCGTCCCCTGACCCGGGGCTCCGGGCTACTTTTCTGAACTCTGTCCATTTCCTAAACCTCATTAGGCCTTTTCTGTCACTCCTCTTCCTTCCCATTCAACCCTTCTGTCAGAAAAAGGAGCCATTGGCTCCAAAAGCCTTCAAATTTTAATACTTTTTATAAGTGTGTTCTCCAGCCACTGCTTTGTGAGTTGACTTTTTATGTATTCAATTGCACTACACTATATTTTCAAAAATTGATTATTTTTATTATCAGTGAAGTAGCAAATGACACTAACAATCAAGTAAAAGAAATTCAAGATCAAGGAAATGGAGGAGAAGAAAATCAAGAAGGCAGAAAGTGCATTGAAGAAAGAAGATACTACAATTTTAGGTATAGAACCAAATGAGTGCCTGGAGACAGTGTCTATTTGTGTGTGACTTGTGCTTGTCTGAATATGTGGATATTTTCTGCTTTGTCAGAAGGACTTTGCCTGATAGTGTAACATTTTACCAGTCTTTCTCATTGTGTCTGTCTGTGACTTAATGCCTTCTCTATGCAGTGAGTATCAATCTATTCCTTTCATACACCTACATCTACATACATACTCCACAAGCCGTCGTATTGTGTCTGGAGAGTTTACTGATCTCATACAGGTATGATTTTATGTTCATTGACTGAAGCACATAGTGGAAATTTGTACCAAGGCCAGTAATCGAACCCAGGGGCAGCAGTGAGGGAGCCATGCCAGGGTAATCTGTGGAGTGAACCCCTGTGCCAAGGCGGCTTAGTGGCTATTGCGCCTGCCTCATAAGCAGGAGAGCCAGGTTTGATTGCAGCCTTTGTACAAATTTTCATTCACCAATTCAGTCAATATACATAAAACCATATCTGTATGAGACCAGTAATGTCTCTGAAATTGTCTCATTTCATTTGTAAATTAAATGATTCTAGACCATGTCTGAAAAATGCTGTAGTCTTCATTTTATCTAATTCACCAGAGCTGTATACGTCTGCGCTTGTTTTTGTATCCATTTATATCTTTATGTGTATTGATGGCACAACAGCTTCTTGACCACTCTTTGTGAGCATCCTGAGAGAAATCAGGCATGTTTACCATCAATAAATCTAATATGGTACTTTTTGTCATGGCTGGATTTTCACACTTCATCTTCCAGGTAATTTTTTGAGTAAAAGTTGTGACAGTTTTACATGAAGTTTTCTTGTATCTACCATTTGTGATATTGTAATTTCACAATCTACTGTAAGGTGTTAAAAACATCTGTAATGACACGGTGATCAGTCCTTTAATTGCAATCACCTGGCAGACATTTTGTGCCCTGCCCACAGCCAGCTGGTGGAAGTATATTTCCCCTCCATTGCAAGGCCTTTGTTTGTGTAGAACTGTTGCACAGGTAGCACTTGACTGTTGGGTAATGGGATACAGTGTATTGAGTGAAAGTGTTTCAAGTGAAATGGCAAAATCCAAGTATTCTGTTCACTAAAGAGTTTTCATGTATGATTCATACAAGCATAGAGAATCAACATGTGCCACAATGAGATTATTTCAAGAGGAATCTCCTGATGTTCAAGTTCCTAATTGGAGTATGGATCATCAATTGATAAATACATTTAATGAAACTGGAATTGCTCTTGATGGGAAATATAGACAACCATGTACAGTACTCATATCAGAAACTCTCGATACCATTGGTTACGCTGTAGAAAGGTCTCCCAGAAAATCAGTTCAACATATTTCTCAGCAAATGGGAATTTGCTAAGGCTGTGTTCCAATGGCTACAAAGTTACTGAAGTTACACCCCTATAAAATAACTGCAGTGTAAAGACTTAAACTGGGTAGCCCTGCAGTAAGATTGCAATTTTGTGACTGGATTTTGAATAGGGTGCATGACAGGGAAATTGTCCGTTACCTAGCTTTCTTTTTGAATGAATCATGGTCTCACCTAAGTAGGTATGTTAATTCACAAAATAACCATTACTGTAGTTCTGAAAAGCCTAATGTAGTATTGAAGGAATGCAGTTCCAGAATCTCCTTGTGTAATAAATATGCATATTTGCTTTTATGTTTAAGTGTTTATGTTAGAAATAATTTATGTGACAAACTGTAGTAAACCCGGTGATCAAAAAGTCAGTATAAATTTGAATACTGAATAAATCACAGAATAATGTAGATAGAGAGGTACAAATTGACACACATGCTTGGAATGACATGGGGTTTTATTAGAACCAAAAAAATACAAACGCTCAAAACATGTCCGACAAATGGTGCTTCATCTGATCAGAATAGCAATAATTGGCATAACAAAGTAAAACAAAACAAAGATGATGTTCTTTACAGGAAATGCTTAATATGTCCACTATCATTCCTCAACAATAGCTGTTGTTGAGGAATAATGTTGTGAACAGCACTGTAAAGCATGTCTGGAGTTATGGTGAGACATTGACGTCGGATGTTGTCTTTCAGCATCCCTAGAGATGTTGGTCAATCACGATACACTTGCGACTTCAGGTAACCCCAAAGCCAATAATCGCACGGACTGAGGTCTGGGGACCTGGGAGGCCAAGCATGATGAAAGTGGCGGCTGAGCACACGATCATCACCAAACGACACGCGCAAGAGATCTTTCACACATCTAGCAATACTTTTCTTTTTCTTTCTTTTTTTTTCCTAATAAAACTCCATGTCATTCCAAGCATGTGTGTCAATTTTTACCTCTCTATCTATATTATTCTGTGGTTTATTAAGTTTTCAAATTTATACTGACTTTTCGATCACCCGGTATTTACTGTGGACCTCTTGGCATGGACCTCTTGGCACCTGTGCTGTGGGCACAGCAGCTATCCTTGGTGGTCAGCTGCATACTGTGAATGTGGTTACATTAATGATTTATCACCCTGAGTTATGGTATAACATATAATGTTCATTCTAATGTACTGAGACATTTTTGATGTTTCCAGTTACTTCTGCCAGTGAGTTTAATGTCTGATAGAAGGATCCAACCATGGCTTGCAACTTACTCTTGGTAGTTAGAATTTTAATTGCAACATTACATGTGGATTAAGTTTCTACCTCAATTTATTTAAGTTTTGTAAAATTCTGTTTTTAGATGCCTTGTACTCCATTGAAGAGGTTTTATTATTATTATTTGCATTGAAATCGTGTAGTGTCACACAAAGCTTTCTGTCTCATTTGAGCATTGTTTCTGATCTTCCACAGCTCTCTCATTTTTTATCCATGGAGTATCTTTCTGTCTTCAATCCATTTTATCCCTAGTGTCTTTGGGTCTTCGTTCCCTGATCTGATGTTCCACTTGTGTATCTTGTCTCTGTATATGTTTCTGTCTTCAGTTTATGTTGCATCAATTTGTGCTTTTTCTATTTCAAGTTTAGGTTGTGTGATTCATGGTGTTGTTAAATTGACCCTTTGTGTGTGTGTGACCCTTTGTGTGTGTGTGTGTGTGTGTGTGTTTGTGTGTGTGTGTGTGTGTGTGTGTGTGTGTGTGTGTGTGTAAGAAATCTGTTCATGATTCATGATTAATGTTATGGTAGCTGACATGCCTGAAGAGCCTTAACCTTCTTTTTTTGGCATCTGGTGCTAGATTTGACTTCTTCTCTGTGGGTTTCCTAAAGAGTAATCTAGATCTCTCTTCTGTCAGCTTTGGCACTCCGTCTTCAGGCCACAAGTGGCCCATCAGGACCATCCGAGCGCCGTATCATCCTCAGATGAGGATGCAGATAGGAGGAGTGTGTGGTCAGCACACCGCTCTCCCGGTCGTTATGATGGTTTTGTTTGACCAGAGCCACTACTATTCGGTCGAGTAGCTCCTCAATTGGCATCACGAGGCTGAGTGCACCCCGAAAAATGGCAACAGCGCATGGCGGCTGGATGGTCACCCATCCAAGTGCCGGCCACGCCCAACAGCGATTAACTTCGGTGATCTCACGGGAACCGGTGTATCCACTGTGGCAAGGCCGTTGCCCTGTCAGCTTTGGGCCAAGATTTTTTTGCATGATTTTGCATTCTTCCTTTAAAATGCATTCCATGTTGCTTTTCATATGGAGTGATAGTGTCTCACTTGCATACAGTATTTCATGCTTGATTGCTGTGTTGTACTGTCTGATCTTTGTGTTAATGGGCATGCATTTCTTATTATATATGTCCTGTTTCTTGCTGTATACTCTCTCCATTTTTTGTCATCAGTTCTTCTGTGAGATCTTTTCTCTTCCAATTGGTTTGAGGGCTTCAGCTATGTATTTGAAATGTGCAACTTTGGTTATCTTTTTGTATTTTGTATCTAATTTTTGTATGTGAACAAAAGAATTCAGAATTCTGGAAAGAGATTTGCAGGCCAACTTTTTCTGCACATTCTTTTAGTACTTCTGTTTGTGTGTTCGCTGTTGCTTTATTATCTGGGAATATGGGCAGGTCGTCTGTAATAGCTAGGTTTGAGATTTCCTAGATGTCCTAGTCATGACAGTTTCCAGTGTCCTTTTTCACATTCCCTCATTACTTTGTCCGGTACTAGGTTGAACAGTAGTGGGGATAATCTGTTGCCTTGGCATACTCCAGTTTTTATCATGAAGGAATTTGGGATTTCACCCTTGAATTTAACTTTTGATTTTGTGTCAGCCATTGTCTGTTTGATTAGTCACAGTGTTTTGTGTTGAATCCCTGTTGTTCTGAGATTTTGAACAAGGATTGACAGTCAATAGAATCAAATGCTTTCTTGAAATCTATGAAGGTGCTTATAATTGGAACATCCCTGATGACCTTGTATTTTACAAGGGGGGTTCAATAAGTAATGTAATACATTTGTTCTCAGCCAATTTTGGAAATTGGAATTTGGTGTGGGACATTGTGAATATTCCCACTTCAGCCCCTGTATTTTCAAGAAGTTCCGATAGATGGTGGCACTTTATGTATCCGTCAAAATAGCATCTTTAACAGAGGTGTGCTCCAAGCAGAGAACTGTCATTCAGTCTCCTTTGGCGGAAAATAAGAGCACCGCTGATATTCGTGTGCGTCTGCAGAATGCCTACAGAGACCTGGCAGTGAACAGAAGCGTGGCGAGTCATTGGTCGAGGTGTCTGTCACCATTGCGACAAGGTCGCACAAACCTATCCCTTGCATGCTGGCTGGCCCCACTCAGCTGTTACTTTGCAGTGTCGGAATGTGCAAATACCCTCAGTCGAGGTGATTGATGGATCACAATCAAACACCTCACTGCACAACTGGACATATCTGTTGATAGCATTTGATACAGTCGTCCGCCAGTTGGGGCACCAAAAGGTGTGTGCCCACAGAATTCCTCGCCACCTAGCAGAAGACCATAAAGAGCAACGAAGGCCCGCCTGTGCAGAATGGCTTGCATGTTATGAGGCTGCTTGTGATAATTTTTTGTCAAGCTTTGTTACACATGACAAAACATGGGTTCTTTACTTTAAACCAGAAACAAAATGGCAATCCACGGAGTGGTGCTGCACCCTGTCTCCTGTGAAGAAAAAGTTCAAAGCTATACCCTCAGCCAGTAAAGTCATGCCAGTGGTCTTCTGGGACCCAGAAGGGATTATTCTGTTTGATGTCCTCCCTCATTGTCCAATGATCAACTCTGAATTGTATTGTGCTATTCTCAGGAAATTGATGAAACTATTTCAGTGTGTTCATCACCAGAAAAATGCAAATGAACATCTCCTCCTGCATGACAATGTGAGGCCTCACAGACGTTTGTGCACCCGAGAGGAGCTCACAAAACTTTATTGGATTGTTCTTTGTCATCCAGCCTACAGCCCGTATCTCACACCTTCCAACTTCCGTCTGTTTGGCCCGATGTAGGATGCACTCTGCAGGAATCAGTACGTGGATGATGGGGAGGTTATTGATGCAGCAAGACATTGGCTTAAATGTTTACCAGTAAAACGGCACCGTGCAGGCATACAAACCCTCCCAGTAAGGCAGCTAAGGCCACCTTGAACAGAGATATGTTGAGAAATAGTAATTTTTAGCCAAAAGAGTGGGGACTAATATAATCTATTGAAATCCTGAATAAAACCAACCTGATGTCAGAAAAAAAAGCATTACATTTCCTATAGAACAATCCTTGTACAACTGCTCTCGGATTGAAGATTAGTTCTGTGCCTGAATGACTGGGGCGGAAGCCTGCCTGGTTTTCACCAATTTTGTGTTGTAATTGTTCTTGCATTCTCTGGAGTAAGCAAGCTGAGAAAATTTTGTTGGTGACTCGTAACATGGAGATCCATCTGTAGTTGTTCACATTCATTCTCTCTCCTTTCTTGTGAGCAGACGGATAAGTACACACTTCCAGTTGTCAGTAAATCTTTTGGTTTGCCAGATGGTTCTGATCATTTGTTTAAGTTCCTCTACAGATTCTGATCTGAATTTTTATAGTAATTCTGCCAGCCGTGATGGCCATGCGTTTCTAGGCACTTCAGTCTGGAACCGCGTGACCGCTACGGTTGCAGGTTCGAATCCTGCCTCGGGCGTGGATGTGTGTGGTGTCCTTAGTTTAGTTAGGTTTAAGTAGTTCTAAGCTCTAGGGGACTGATGACCTCAGATGTTAAGTCCCATAGTGCTCAGAGCCATGTAGTAATTCTGTGATGATGCCATATTCACAGAATGTCCCGTTATTTTTAGTTTAAATATATATTTTGTGGATCTCTTCACATGTTGGTGGAAGTAATACTGGATGAGTGGAGGTGCAGTCCTGTGTTGGAAATATTGTTTCAGGTTCAGGAAATCAATATGCCAGTTCCTGATAATTCTTGTAATTAGTTAGTGTGAGTTTTGCATCCTACTTTGTGAAACATGAGTTCTGAGGTGTGTACCTGTGGACTTTTCTAGTAAAAGTTGTACAGAATTCTCTCATGTTGTGGTTGCAGAAGTTTTCTTCTATAGCACTCAGTTGTTCTTTCATGTACTTTATCTTGGTTTGACTAATGAGTTATACAGCCTGATTTCTTAATTCATTAAACTGATATAAGCTTTCCAGGGATATTTTAAAGTTGTATTCCTGGGAGCTTGTTTGTGTCTTTCTAGTGCATTTTCACATTCTGAGTCCCACCAAGGATGTTTAGTGTTCATTTTCCATGGTACTAGTTCTTTTACTTTGTCTGATCTTTGTATGGAATTCTTCCCATTTTTTCTTGTTATCTTCCCTATTCCTGCTTTATGTTGGATTCTGTAAACTTTTGCATATCAGACTTCTCTATGTGTGTTCTTTTCTGTTGGATTTTCTTCAATGTAAATTTGATTTTGATCTGAAATAGGTAGTGGTCTGAATCAACATTTGCATCTCTGCAGCCTTGAATGTCATGGATCTCTTTCTGGACTGCATAGGAAATCAATGCCTACATAGTCTATTTGCAATTTGTCTATCTGCTGTATAGGTTACATCCATGTTGTTTTGTATGTCCATCCTTCTGATTGGAGGTTTAAAGGACTTCAGCCATTCATTGATATAATAAAATGGAACACCTACAACCACCCTTATGATGTTATTTATTATATGACTACCAATTTAGGTGCTTCATGTACCACCTTCAGGTCTTAACTGTTGCTGAGGGGGTTAACTCATGTCTTATACACAATTGCATAATTTGCCAATGTGTATGAACTGGTTTAAGCAGACTAACTGTAACAACAATGTTGTGTCTTCAATCATCAACTACCAACAGAGTCAGTTGGTAGTTGATGGTTGGAGACACAACATTGTGTGTCACCGCTGAATTTCTTCCTCTGAGGTTTCATCAAAGACTGTGTATGTTGTGCCTCTACCAAACAGTTTAGGTGACCTGAAAAATTGAACCTTTGCAACTGCCGTTGCACAAGTTATGTTCAATTTGCTGATGAGTGTGGGAAAAAATTGATTACCAGTGGGATATTATCCACATCCGAAATGGAAGTTGCATCAAACCAAAATTACACTTGGCACTTTTGTGTGAAACTTGGTGTTGTTTTCTACAAAATGTCACATCTGCCAATCTGTGAGTTATCTCAATAAATTTCTGTGTCATTCCATAGTTGTAAAGTCCTTTTTGACTCATTCTGTATATTTACGTAGAGAAATTCTATACAAATGCAAGCTGAAAATCTGTCTTCTGTTACTTTTTACTTTCATTTTTAGCTGTTGTCAGTTTGACAATTAGTAATACAAACAAATCTCTATGAGTGATTTGAATGAGCATAGAAGCAATGAGTCTACAAACATATAGATACATTTTAAATCATTTGAAAATGAAATGCATTTCTAGCTCATTTGTTTCTTTTTTTCCAGCACAAACCCAGTCACCTGTGATGAGTGTTAATCTGGGACTGCCAACCATAATGGAAAATTCCAATGCAAGGGATTCATCAAAGAGGCACTCGAAAGTGATGAGCATTGTTCAGTCCATAAGAGATGCCCCACAGAGATTAACGCAGCCACCACCATCAGAAGAAACAACAAGTCTCACTGACAACATTCAGTAAGAATCATATTCTTGGTAGTTGTATACATTTGAAGTTCTTATGTTGTAGATGCTTTAGGCATGAGTGACTAATCCAGAACTTGCGTGTGTTGGAGTACTCACTAGTAGTATCAAAAGAAAAATTCAGTTTCAAAAACTAGAAAATTATGAAACAGAGGTACTAGCAAACAATCACCTTCATTTGATGGAGTGTTTAGAACTGTCAATAGACTCATAACAGTACATGAAAATATCCTACAGCTTTACAGCTTTCATAACTATTAGTTCTTTTGTCAGGGAGGACTGAGGGATAGGGTAGGGAATGTTAAAAAGGGAAGGGTAAGTCACTTGCACTTCATGATGAGAGGGACCCACATGTTGTGAGGTTTAGATCAGACAAACTTTGTAGCAAAGGTCTGGAAGAATGTAAATACTGCAAGAGTAAAGGAGACCATTCATGAAAAAGCATAAATGTTGAGTTGTCAGTAAACACACACAAAAAAGAAAACTTGCTAGCTTTTGGAATAAACATATTTCAAGCTAGAGTAAAAGTGTAAAAGTACACACACACACACACACACACACACACACACACACACACACACACACACACAAACCATCACCAGCAGCAACAACAACAACTACAAACTCCTGTGTTCCTGCATGGCACTGGCTGGACACATAATACCGGTGTTGCATTTCGGTAGGTGGATTGGGGTGGGCTGCAGGTTGTGTTGGATGGGTTGGGTAGAGAGGGAGAGAGGCAGGAGGCAGGGTGAGGGTTTGGGATAGGTGGCTAGGAGCTTGGGGCAAGGCAGCCCATTTTCTGGCTAGGAATGTGGGAGGGATGTGTGACAGTTGCATAGGCTATTCATGTCATGCATGTTTGTTGGAGGAAATGAGGAGCAAAACATGCTGAGGGTGATGTGGGGATGTGAAATGGAAGAGGGTGACAGAAGGGAGGGACGGGAACTGTTGTATGGAGCATATGGGGTCAGGGGGTCTTGGAGAATGAGGCCAGGACAGTTACAAGAGTCAAGGATGACTCCCATCTGTGTAGTTCAGAGAGGCTGCTGTTAGAGTGAAGGATCCAGTTGACACAGGTTGCAAAGCAGCCACTGAAACTGAGTATGTTATGCTCAGCTGCATGTTGTGCCACTGGGTGGTCAATTTTGTTCTGGGCCACAGGTTGGAGGAAGCCATTTTTCCTGGTGGACAGCTGGTTGGTAGTCATATTGGTCTAAAAGGCTGTGCAGTGATTGTAGCACAGTTAGTGTATGGCCGATGCTGCTTTCACAGGTGGCACAGCCTCTGATGGGGTCAGATAAACCTATGAAAGGACTGGTGTAGGAAGTGCTGGGTGGATGGATTGGGCAAGTCTTGCACATGGGGCTTCCACAGGGATATGATCCCAGTGGGTGTGGCATAGGGATGGACTAAAATGTTATGGAGGTTTCTGGGAGATATAACACCACTGTAGGAAGGATTGGAAGTATATTGTGTAGAATGTCCTCATTTCAAGTCATGATGAAAGATAATCAAAGTCATGGCAAAGGATGTGGTTTACTTGTCCAGGGATGGTTCAGCTGTTCCACACCAGGTTGATATTGGGTGAGAAGAAGGGCATCCTTTGTAGCTAATTCTTGGAAATGGAGAGGAATGGGGGTGTGTTAGGATGTGGCACAGAAATCTGTTTTCAGGCTAGGTTTGTATTGAGGCGTCTGCGAGCCTTCATGCAATCGTTAGCATACTGGGCAAGGGAGTTCATTCTTGTTAATCCAAATATGTTGTCCATGGGTGACCAGACTGCATGGGAGGGTATTTTGGGTGTAGAGGGGATGCCAACTGATAAAATGCAGATACTGTTGGTGCTTAGTGGGATTAACATGGCCAGAGGTGTGGATGGAGCCATCAGAAAGATGGAAATCAACTTCCAGGAAGGTGTCACATTAGGTTGAGGAAGACTAGTCAAAGCAGATGGGAGAGAAGATGTTGAGGTTGTCAAGGAATGATGATAGGATGTCTTGGTCCTGAGTTTAGATCACGAAGATATCATCAATGAACCTGAACCAGATTAGGAGTTGGGAGGCCTGGGATCGTAAGAAGGTTTCCTGTAGGTGGTCCATGAACAGGTTGGAATAGGAGGGTGCCATAAGGGTGCCCAGATTTATTTGTATATGTTCCCTTCAAAGGAAAAGTAGTTGTATGCCACGATGTAGTTGATAAGATGTATAAGAAATGAGATAGTGTGTTTGGAGTCTGAAGAATGTTGGGAGAGGTAGTGTTTGAAATGGCAAGGCCATGGGTGTGAGGGATGGTGGCATCAACAGCGATGAGTAGGGACCCAGGAGTTAAAGGGACGTAGATGGTGGAAGTCAGTGAAGGAATATAATAATATGGGAGGTTAGACTTCATGCTATTGGTTGGTGTTGAGTTGATCCACATGTGGATGCTGAAGAATAGGTGCGTGCTGAGACACAGAGCAAAGTAATTAGGAGCAAACATAATATGTATGTCACTCTTAACTTTACTGAATGTAAAGCAACAAGTCTGCAGAGAATCTTCATCTTGTCTGTTACACAGGCATCTTCATCATGAATAGTCACTCTAACAGAGAAGCAAACTTGTAACACTGTGAAGGCTCCAAGTGAACACCATGATTAGACTGGCTAGCTCAGTGGTGCTTGCAGAAGAGGGAGTTTCTTCAGATGGGCGCCGGATTGGCTGGGCAGTCACATGTTCCCGTCAACATCTGGATGTAGAATGCCTGACATGGTGTTGATAGTGTACGTTAACACATACCCCTCACCCACTCCCACAAAAAAAAAAGAATCCTAAACTTTGTCACTGTCTACTGGTACCGCCAGAAGCAGTGTCAAGGTCTGAGCAGCGACTGATGAAGCAGAATCTGAAACAGCAGCTAATAACAAGTCCCTGCCCATACCCTGGCATTTGTCTTGTGAATGGCCAAAAACAGCCGCCTAAAAACCAGGCATAGGATCTACACATCATCTTCTGTTGGTGAAGGATGGTGACTGAAAGAGTCCACGGTGGCCAACAGGAAGGTGGTAGGACGAAGGGGACCCACTTCTGATGGCTAGGGTTTCTGGCACTGTGGTGACAGCAGTGGTGCAGTGTTGATGGCCGTTGGTTCCCAGTTCAGTGCTAGCAGCATGGGACATGAGGGAGGTGAAGGTGGCTGAGGCTGCTGATTTCTCCTAGGCACCAAATTTGCAAATAAAAACTAGTGACAGATGTATGTAGGCCACACAACCAAAGCTGATTCTGATTGCAGTTCCGCAGCCCAGTGAAAGAATGGCCAAAGACTTCACTGATAATGGCTCATTCCCAGCATCTGTCTCTGCCAAACACTCTGAAAAAGATGACATCATTAACATCACCCTTAGAGCACTATGGAGGATGACCAACTGGTGTGCAGCATGCAGCAACTGCAGCAGTGTCCTATGTCAGCATCAATGCAAAATTTCTGCCAGTGACCTGCCATTCTGTGGCTGGGCATAGCCTGATGGGAGGATAGGACACCAGTGCTCACATCTGCATAAGAGAAGTGCGTAATTTGTTCATCTGCTGCTTGACTGTTTGGATAAAGTGTTCTGCTTCACCATTAGATTGAGAGTGGAACAACGCTGACATGACATTGTTAATGCCATTAGTGCCACAAAATTGCTGAAATTCTGCAGATGTGAAATGGATTCCAGCATTTCTGGTACATCTTTAGTAGAAAAAGTCAATGTCAGAGTCTTGATAGTATTAGCTGTCATAATGGATTGCATGGGCTCCCAAAATAGAAACTTGCTAAATGCATCTACCACAAGCCAACAAGTATTCCAGTAGGGACCCACAAAGTCTTTATGCAGACACTGCCAAGGGGTGATGAACTTGGGCCAATCAAAACATTTCTGAGTGGACCAGCCTGTTGTTCTGCACATGCCAGGCTGTGAAGTCAGTTGTTCAATTTGAGTGTCCATACCAAACTGTGTGCAATGGTGTCGGTCAAGCTGTTTAGTGTCCTTGATGAATAAGGTGAAGAATTTCCTTCTGATGCAAATATGGCACAACCACTCAGGACTGTTCATTGTCTGTGTGTAATAACACCCTGCTGGACAGATAATTTATGCCAAAGAGCAAAATAATGGCGCACAACTGGATCACTAATCTGGTTAAATGAATGTGGCCAATGATGCAGAGATGCTGAAACAAAATCTTGAGATTGGAGTCTGCAGCCATTGTCTGAGCAATCCATTGGTAGTTGATGGGAAAAGCATCAAGTGTTTCATTGTCGTGAACATCAATGTGGAAACTAATCTTCAGAAATGTCTAACGTTGAATCAGTGACAACTGCGAGGTGAGAGAGAGTGTCTGCATTCAAATGCTTAGCCCTTGACTTATACACAATTTTGTACTAATAATTTGAGAGGAGGAGAGACCAATGCTGCAACTTTAATGCTTTGCATGGAGGTACTACCTTGGAAGGGCTGGACAAGAGATGAGAGGATTGTGATCTGTCACCATGTAAAATTTTCTGCCATATAGGTATCAGTGGAATGTGGCCGCCCCACATATGATAGCAAGAGCTTCCTTATCAATCTGTGAGTCATTGCTCTGTGCCTTGTTGAGGAGTTTGGATGTTAAGGCAACTGACCTATTCAGTGATCCCATGAAAGAACAGCACCAGTGCTGTAAGAGGATGCATCAACTACAGGCAAAACTGGTTTAGTGGAATTGAAATGTATCAAACAATAATTGCCCAGTAAAGCATCTTTTCTTTCTGAAATGTGACCCAATATACTCTGTAGTCCACTCATATTTGAAGATGATGCAGTGCAGCTGCAATCTGTGCCACGTTCAGAATGAACTGAATGTAATAAGTCAGTTTACCCAACTCTGTGTGAAAGAACAGTTCCAGTCCTGTATGAGGATGCATCAACTGTAAGTTTGACTAGCTTAGTGGGATTCACTGATATTCCTAGGATAGTGGATACCATGTCTGTTAATCACATGTCCTGAATATTCAATCTCAGTCTGGAAGAAGGAGCACTTGTCTTTATTACAGTTTAACCTAGCATCTGAAAACACTTGAAACAATTTACTGAGATTGGAGAGATGGTCATAGTGAGTGTGAACCAAAATGATGGGAAGATATTCATTGGGAGTATGACCCAAAATAACTGTGTCATTTGAATAGTTCAAATAATAAGAAACTGAAGCAGTCAACTGTGAAAAATAACTTTGAAAAATTGCAGGTGTGGGCACACTGCTGAAGGGCAACTTCAAAAATGTAAATTACCACAGGTGGGTGTTGGTCACAAAAACTTGTTATGACTGTTTCACCAAGAGAACCTGCAAATAAGCATCATGAAGATCAGTCTTGGAAAAGAAGTGACCTTCATGGAGTTTGTCTGCAAGTTCCTCGACTGTGGCAGAGGAAAACAGTCAATCACAGTCTGTGGATGCACTAAAGGTGATGCCCACTGACTGGCTGCTACAGAGGAAATCACACCATTTTCTTGTCAGAATAAGAGTTCTTCTGCCACTTGATCTCAGATAGGATGAGGGATGGGCTGTACTTCATAAACCTGTGGTTGTGCATTGTCTTGGATGGTAATGTGAGCCTCAAAATTAGTAGCTTTGCCTAGGTTATCTTGAAAAAGTCACTAAATTTGTAACACAGTTCAACTATCATGTGAATAGGCACAAAAGAGTCCACAGAGATGCACTGTCTTGAATATGCAAACCAAACAAATCAAAGGAATCCAGGCCAAACATGTTTTCTTTGTTACGTGAGCACAGAACCATGAATGAAACTGTCTTGGTAACGTTATGAAAGGTGGCTGGTAGGTCACAAGTGCCTAATACTTAGGCTTGCCTAACACTTCATAAATGCTTCTTTTCAACAAAGTAATTGAGGCACCAGTGTCCAGCTGCATGTGTATTTTGCATATGGCAATTTACAGAGTGGCAAACAATTTATGTTCCTGATGTTACTAGAAGAAGTGTGTTTCATTGCTGTGTTATATGAGAGTCACTATTTGGCTTTGAAAAATGGACTTTGGATAACATGTAAAGTGCATATTGGGCTTGCATTTTTTGCAAACATGAACACAATTGTACTTGCCACAGTGATAACACTTAGCATTGTGACAGGGGCATTCCTAGTGTTTGTGTGCTTTGAAACACCAATGGCATGGTTTAACACTGCTAGTCTTCTGCCTGGCACAGTGAATCTGTTTACGGTATGTCGCTGTCTTGGCTGAGACTTTGTGTGCTGCAGTGCACGAGCTATGGGCACAACCTGTTTAGTACTACTCTGTATGGCTCATTTAGGAGGGAAATCAAAGCCAACTGCTGCAGTGTCATACAAATGCTGAGGCTCCTCTAATTCCAAAACCTGTAGGTCTTATATTGCAAATATATAGGCTAATGCCAAAGTGGTAGCTTTTGCTGTGGTGGAGGGCACTTGTACCACACAGTGTAAATGCGAGTAGGTATCTGTTACTACCATCCATATACACTGTAGAAAGTTCCTCATGAAGTGTGAGTGAAAGTGGTCCCAGTGACTCTGTGGTAGTGGCTACAAATGACACTGCTGTTGTGGTGTTGACTGCCACGTAGCATAAACCTTTCAGCTTGCAGTTACTTAAGTGATGTCTTGATTTATAAATAGCCTGTATACATACTGGTGAGCAACTTGTTTGCACAGAGTGATAATAGGTATTTGGCTACCTGCTGCCCTGTTCTAAAACCTTGAAGGTCTTTATCTGGGATGCCTGCTGTTAGATGGTTGTCAGTGGGAATCTATTAAAGCTGACTCATTATCCCCAGAGTTTCATTTGATAACTGCCTCTTGTAAATTCCATACTTCTGAATAGTTATTCAGACCAACAAATCAAAATATTGTGCTTGTTTACTGCATCAAATACATAAAATGTGGCAAGAAGCTTTTATTTTTGCCAGCATTTTGGAAGCAAAAGTTTAGTGGTGTGTTTTGTCCTTTGATGTGAACTACTGTATCTTGTAAGCCTACAAACACACTTGTTTTCATTATAATTTATGGACAGACAATCATACCATGTGCAATCCTTGAAAACCTTCTGAACAGAGTTGTCATGAATCTTTGGGGGTCATTGTCCCACTTGTTGGTTACATTTCCAACTTGCACCATGCCCTTTCAAGACATTTGCTATTCTTATTGTTTTTTTTATCAATTACACTAGTATGTTATTCACATTGACACACTTTCTTGATCTCCACATAATAATAATATTTTGAGAACAACACCACACTGGTTTGTACTATTTTTTAAGCTTGCATTGTTTTTGCATAAACTGACAGTTAAGTCAACAGCATAAACTGACAGTTAAGTCAACAGCTAAGGCAAAGTTGAAATATTTCTCTGAAAATTTGAATCATAGTGGAGCTTAGGGGAATAACACAAATTTACAGATATTTAATATCACTTTAAAATCCATCTGTATTGACACTATGTAGAACTGTCTAAGTTATTTGCTATTCTGATTCTGTCTCAGTTGTTCACTGGTTTGATTTTTTCCACTGTTTGTAGTTGGTATTACCTGGTAGACACCTCACTTAAAGAATGACATTTTCTGTTCTCTTGAAGATGCATAAATACATTGTAATCAAATCTCCTGTGTGTGCTTTTTAATCATTAAGTGATGCTACTCCTGTTTTAGTTTTAGATCTCACTAACTCCTTTATTTAATTATTTTTGTACCTTATGTTAGTGTGGTAATGTGCTTCTAATCATAGTAATTATATACTAGAAACAAAGATGATGTGACTTACCAAATGAAAGTGCTGGAAGGTCGACAGACACACAAACAAACACAAACATACACACAAAATTCAAGCTTTCGCAACAAACTGTTGCCTCATCAGGAAAGAGGGAAGGAGAGAGAAAGACGAAAGGATGTGGGTTTTAAGGGAGAGGGTAAGGAGTCATTCCAATCCCGGGAGCGGAAAGACTTACCTTAGGGGGAAAAAAGGACGGGTATACACTCGCACACACACACACATATCCATCCACACATATACAGACACAAGCAGACATATTTAAAGACCAAATATGTCTGCTTGTGTCTGTATATGTGTGGATGGATATGTGTGTGTGTGCGAGTGTATACCCGTCCTTTTTTCCCCCTAAGGTAAGTCTTTCCGCTCCCGGGATTGGAATGACTCCTTACCCTCTCCCTTAAAACCCACATCCTTTCATCTTTCCCTCTCCTTCCCTCTTTCCCGATGAGGCAACAGTTTGTTGCGAAAGCTTGAATTTTGTGTGTATGTTTGTGTTTGTTTGTGTGTCTGTCAACCTGCCAGCACTTTCATTTGGTAAGTCACATCATCTTTGTTTTTAGATATATTTTTCCTACGTGGAATGTTTCCCTCTATTATAATTATATACTAGTGTTTTTATTGTTAAGTGAATATACTACACTAAATGTTGTTTATATTGTGTCAGTTGATAAGAAAACACTCATAGGTTGCTTTTTAATACAACCTACAAAATATTTAATTTGTGGATAGTAACTTATTCATGCATAATCCACAGCAGTTGCTATTCTTGATTTGGGTTAGCTTGCTTAAGAGTACTGTTTGTGTAGTTTTCTTAGGAAGACACTATATTATTGTTTAATAAATTATACTGATGGATAGAAAATATGACTGTGTGTCCAGATTGAGAAGAAGCTGGCCAACATCTGCAAACAGAAGCAACTCACAATAAATGGAGCTGCTAAAAGATAGACTCTTGGGACATGTGTGTGAAGTACTGCAAGTTTTCCATTTATCATCAGCTTGCTGGCAATGCTGTCCGATTACCAGCAAATGAACAGTTATCTTCAGTGCAAGCACACATCATAACTGTGCTGACAGCCTTGTGTAAAAGGTGTGTGACGGGAGAAACAAAGGAGGTACCATTGTTCCTTTAGGGATACAGTCTGGCACATTGTCCAGTGGTACTAGTGAATCTGGGTTGTTCAGTTCTATTTCTTCTTCTCCTCCTCTTTTTTTGTGGGGGCTATTCTTGTTGCAAATGAACATTCAGAGGGTAATAGAATTTTTTGATCCTTTAGTTGTATTCAGAGGGTAAGGGCAAAATAAAGTTTTGTCAGTGATGGGTTTGTGTGACCAGTATACAAGAACAATTGCTGATGAAATGTTAACAATCCACTTCAAGTCACACAGCTGTCATTAGGAAGAGAATATGGGGTCTGTTCAAAAGATTTTGGAATTTTGTCCACAAAATTTTTCTATGCGTACCTTTTACTTATTGTGCATGATTGCCTTCAAAATACTCTCATCCAAAATTTATACACCATTCCCAATGCAATTTCCTCTTCCAGAAACAGTCTTGGTATGTTTTTTGCTGGATCACATGAAATGCCATCTGCAAATTATCTTTTATCTCGCCTATTGTTGCAAATCTTCATCCTTTCAACAGGGTTTTGAACTTCAGAAATATAAACTTTGGAAATAAAAAAAGTCAACAGGGGCCAGGTCTAGAGAGTAAAGAGGATGAGGAAGTACAGTTATTTCTTTTTTTGTGCAGCAGTCATGCACCGACAGGGATAAATATATGTGTGCGTTATCGTGATGCAAAAACTGTGAATTATCTCGCCATATTTCAGGCCATTTCCTTCTCACATTTTCTCATGGGTGTTGCAACATGTGTCACTAGTACCATCAATTAGTAGTTTGTCCCTATGTCATGGATTTATAATGAGTTAATCCTTCAAAGTCAAAGAAAACTATCAGCATGGCTTTGACATTTGACCTGACCTGGTGAGCTCTTTTTGATGTTGGAGAACCTTTCCCAACCCACTATGAAGATTGAACCTTGGTCTCAACATTGTAACTGTAGACCAATGTCTCATCAACAGTTATGATTATCTTAAGGAACATCTTTTCTCATTTGCGAGATGCAAAAGCTCTTCACAGATTGCGAGGCAAATGTCTTTCTAGTCTTTACTCATAGCATTGCTGATCTAACTGTGCCATCTCAACCGCAAAGTGTGTGACACAACATTTTACTCAATACAGCACTGAGCAATAACTAACAGACGTACAACAATGAAACGTTTTGGAGTAACACGTTAAACACGGCATGTGCTGGGATGTGAACTGCATTTCATTCCATCACATCATTGGCAAAAAATTAATAATGTTCCAGAATTTTTTGAACATACCTCTTTTCTAAGATTCTGAGATATGTTTCCCACAGACAGAGCAGGACAGAGCTTGTGTATACACTGTTGTGTCAAGTGTAAGTTGGGTTTTTGTAACTAATGGTGATCATCCTATAGCACTCATGAACTGTGCATGAGGAAGGGAAATGCAAATGAATTTCTTGGTTACAAATTTTGTTGTACAGTAGCTGTCTGTCTCTCTCTTCATTCTCATTTTATCTACAAAGTAATTTTACTAGAATGAATTATGCTGATATGAAGAGGTCTCACAGTAGATCACAGATGTTACACCAATTCTAGGCACTGAATGAGTTTTTCTGTTTTCTTTGTGGAGAAACAAACTTGATATTCCACTTCATGATTTTTGTCAAAGTTTTTACTGTAGATTATCTGCCTTTTCTGGTTATGTGACACAATTAGAGACTCCCTTGTTAATAAAACTATGCCACTACATGTCCAGTGCATGCAGATTTTACATATCATCAAACTTCCCAGACATTCCATGAAGACAATTACAAAACATGTCTCATGAGACTGACAAGTGTTAAACCATGCAAGAACATGAGAACTAAGAATGTGACTACCATTTATTGACTTAAAAGCTCTATAAATGTCCACGTCTTCTAAATGATTGATGTTTATTGTATGTAAAGACCAGATTAGCATGAGTCAAGTCACTGGAACTCCTGACAATGAAAGTGAGTAGAACCCGCAATCACTGAAATGTAAATCACTGTAGAGTATGATCCATGAAACATGGAAGTATATTTTGACAGGACACCAGAATAAAAAGCTGCTTTTATTGAATATATGAAGGATATTTCAATTACTATTATGAAGCACACTTTTTGTTCATGCTTACATTGCTGGTGATGAATTTAACAGTTTGTTTAAGGGGCATGAGATGTTTGCTAGTATGACAGGAGAAGATGTTTGAAAAAAATTATAAGCTTGCATGATCAATTATTATTTTGAAAGCCTTGTGTAAATATTTAAAAGACAATACCAGAGAAGGAAAATTGCTACTCACCATATAGCGGAGATGCTGAGTCGCGATAGGTACAACAAAAAGATTCAGACAATTATAGCTTTCGGTCATTAAGGCCTTTGTCAGCAGTAGACACACATACACACACGTACACACACACTCACGCAAACACAACATGCACACACGTCTGCAATATAGTTTCAGTTCTCTAAGACTGCACACACGTGTGCAAGTTACATTTGGGTGAGTGTGTGTGTACGTGAGTGTATGTGTGTCTACTGCTGACAAAGGCCTTAATGGCCAAACGCTATAATTGTGTGAATCTTTTTGTTGTGCCTGTCACGACTCAGCATCTCCGCTATATGGTGAGTAGCAACTTTCCTTCTCTGGTATTGTTACATTCCATCCTGAATGTTCCATTGTTTGATTTTATTTAAAAGACAAAGTAGTCCTGAAATGGAAAAAGAGTACTCTAATACTGCAGTATATGAAATAACTACTCCGACAGATGAACACTGCTTGAAGAGACAGTTATGTAATTTTATTTCATATTCAGGCTTGTTACTTTTTAGGGTGCTAAACACAGTCTATGCATCAGTATTAATGTAAACTGCTGTATTTTTCCTGCATACAATACTAGTGTGGAGTACATTGTCAGTAGTGTTACAAATAATAGTGGGAAAATATGCTAGTATTCCATTCTGTGTATCTGAGTTATTTGCCACATAATATGCAGTGGAAGTTTTCTGTGTGTTATTTGGGTTTGTGATGTACAAAATAAGTACTAAATCTATGAATGTCAACAAATATAACCTATACTCATAAATTTTAACATTAAAGTGTAATGTTAACGTGTTTACTTGCCACAGATTTTTTGCACTATACTGTGTTCAGTGCTATTTTACAGGCATTCTTGCAAAAAGATACTGTTTTGTGTTGCCAAAATTACTTTTTAATCGTTATGATGTGATATATATGAACTGTTAATGAAAACTGTTTCTATATAATTTTCATGCCCTTCTGGGACCATGACACTGTGCTATTATAAGCTTAAGTAAAATACACATTGTAATTTTATTAATAAAAGTTAAAGTGAAATTACTCCTTCTAATTTTATTAATAAAAGTTAAAATGTACTGCATGTTATTAGAATTGTTAATTCTATCAAACATGTAGTGTTACAGAAAGCTTTCTATATTGGATTTCTTATTTTTGGACAATGTAGATATATTTCAGTCTGTCATTTAAATTGTAGTTGTGATGTTATGAAACATAAATGAGGGAAGTTTAGCATTTACCATAACAGTGCAGTGTGATCCAATGAGATGGCTGTCATTACACATTCTTCAATTATTATACTGTTAATTTTGCATTCCTTGTGCTCTTTGGTGTGTTATATGACATAATTATTTTTTCCTATAACCATTTGTTTTGACAATTTCAGTTTTAATGTTAAACATATATAGCATCAGAATGAATATGCATAGGTTGAAAGAAAGTTATAAGTAGTCTTGAGTAGCAGAAAACATATTGTCTGTTGTTAAGTGTACTTGAAATTACTGCTGGTAACTAGTGGTGATAGTTGTGTGCGTTATTATCGAACCAAAAGCAATTAGTTTGATGTCTACTATTACAGGCAGTTAACATTCCACTTGACCATGAGTAACACACTATAATAACAAAAAGATTTAATTTAGTGGGATGCATTTTGAGACTATTTTCTCAGATTTTGTGAATCTCAGTGTGTGTTTATTAACGCCCATTCCTTGTTGTATTTGTATTTTGAGGGATGGAAGTGGTGACTGACCCACTGTTGTTGATCATTCATCACCATATGGGCATAGAAGACCATCTAAAAACATCAAAATACCAATAAATTATGTAAAGGTTATTAACACATGCTCAGTACATATGAGGAAAATCAATGAGGAAGATGCAGTGACAGTCAGTGAACAAGCACATGTGTATGAGGGTACTTTTTTTTTCAGGTCAAATATAGTCAATTTAGACTAAGTAAGTCTAGATGCAAAGTAACTCAAGATCTGCGGATAAAGTTTCATGGCTGCAATGTTGTTTGTTAGTGTCATAGAAAAATGACAGACTTATTTGAAAAAAAAAAACAATGTATTATTTTCATTGGCAATGATAAACAACTACCACATTACAAAATGATAAATATCATTGTGTATGCAAATTGAGACTGTTGGTGGTGCTCTCATGGTAAATTTATGAACTAACATGATCATGTTTTATATGTTTCACACAGTGCTCTCTGAAATCCATACTGCACGAATAACGAGATCAGTGCCTGTTTGATCCCAAGCTATGTAGATGAAATGTGGCTGAAGTTTGAAAGAATAGTTGACCACACACTGGATAAGTATGTACCTAGTAGAACAGTTTAAGATGGGTGGGACCCTCCTTGTTTTACAATCAGTATAAAGAAACTTACATAGAAAGAGTAACATCTTCTTCATAATAGGTATAAAACAAGTTTCAAGCACAATTGACCATCAAGAAGGCAATGTATGAAGCATTTAGAGATTACAACAGCAGAATATAATTGAAAAATCTGTCGAAAATCCAAAGAAATTCTGATCAGTGGCACTAAAGTTTGTGCAGAGATGCTCATGGATGAGAAAGTGAAAATGAGGGTAAGAAAGCAAAATCAGAAATATTGGAAAAACTGGACTCTATTTTCAAGTTTCCCTTTAATAGACAGATGCATTGCCACTGCACCATTTTACTTCTTGCACCATTGCAAAAATGAGTGACACAGCAGTGTTCAAGGGTGCTGAGAAATAGCTAAAATCATTGAAATTAAACAAGGCTCCAAAACTAGGTGGGATCCTTGTTAGATTTCATAAGCAATTATCAACAGAGTTATCTCCAATTTAAACCATAATATACAGCAGGTTCCTTGAACAAAAAACTGCTCAGGGATTTGAAGAAAGTGCAGGTCACACCTGTCTCAATGAAGGCTAACAGATATGATCCTCAAAACAACCCTCCAGTCTCACTGACCTCCATGTTTTGTAGAACCATAGAATATATTCTGAGTTCAAACAGAGTGAGACAACTTGAACCTCCTCCATGCCAACCAGCAGGGATTCTGGATTGTGTGAAACCCATCTTGCACTTTTTCACATGACATTTTGAAAGCCATAGGAAGAAAATAGGTAGATGAGATGTTCCTTGACTTCCTAAAAGTATTTGACTCAGTGCCATATCAACATTTATTGTCCAGAGTGCAATGATGTGAAGTATTAAACAAAGTGTGTGACTTGGTTGAGTATTTCTTGGGAGGCAGGACACAGCATGTAGATTTATATGGAGAATCATCAACAGAAGTAGAAATAACTTCAGAGGCACCTCAGAATACAGTAGTATTTTGGGACTCTTGTTCATATTGTATATTCATGATCTTGCAAACAGTATTAACAGCAACCTCTATTACTACAATAGCAGCCATTCAGAATTAGAACCAATCAGCTCATATCTGTGTATAACAATTTGTAGGGATATGAAACAGAATCATTGCACAGAATGGAAAGTCCAGGATAGAATAACAACAATATGGAAAGGATAAATTGCAACTCACCACATAGAGCAGGCACTGAGTCACAGATAGGCACAAGGAAAAAGACTACTAAAATATTAACCTTTCAGACAAAGTCCTCCCTGAAATCCTCCTTCTGAAATAGAAAAAAACAACACATTCTCACATTTGCAGTCAGGCCCAAGAGATCAGAGACAATGGTCATGTATGTACGAGTTGTGGGAATGTGTGTGTGTTTTCTTCTATTTTAGAATGATAAATTATCCTGAAAGCTTAATATTTTAGCATTATTTTTCATTGTGCCTGTGTATGACTCAGTGCCTCCTCCATGTGGTGAGCAGCAATCTGTCCTTTCTATATTGTTGTTAATGATTCAATCATAGGCAATGTGAGAGGCAGACTTTAGCTCATTGGTAGGATACACGGAAAATTCAATCAATTTACAAAGGAGAATGCTTATAAATCACTTGTGTGCCTCATCTCAGAATACTTCTCAAGTGTGTGGGACCCATACCAAATAGGACTAATGGGGGATATCAGATGTGTACAATTATGGCTGTCACCAATGGTCACAGGATTGTTTGATTCATGTTAGAACATCACAGATATGTTGAAAATATGAAGTTGGCAATCTCTTGAAGAGAGATGCAATTTATCCCTTGAGAGCATAGTTACAAAATTGCAAGATTGAATGTTGTATAAAGAATCTAGAGACATTCTTCACCTTGTAAGTGTCAGCACTATAGGTATCATGAAGACAGAATTACACTAATTACAGCAAGCACAGAGGCATTTAAGCAGTCATTCTTTGTGTGCTCCATATGTGATTGGAATGGGAGGAGACTCTAAACCTTGTACTATGCTAAGTACCCTCTGCTGTGCATTTCACAGTGGTTTACATAGCAAATATGTGGATATAGACCATACTATCCAACTTTACTGCAGTTGTTCAACAATGTGCGTAGCAAACTGCATGTATTTTGAGGATTTAAATGGTCATCTTTCATGCAAGTGCTTTTCAATTGGAAAAAAAATCCTTTAATATAGATTACATTTTGCTTGGAAACATCCATTTAGAACTTGGTTCTGAGCATTACATCTTGTCTGATACTAAATGCTTGCTTGTCAGAGCATGTTGTATGCAACTCACAAACTTGGACAAACAAGCAATAACAACTGTCCTTTATACTCAACTTATTCTGTTTACACATATTGTGATAATTTCTTGTTTAGTTGAGTGATTGTTTCTATGTGTCATGGACATTAAGTCAATATCTAGTTTGTTCTTACACCTTCATCTTCATGCAAAATTGCAATATTCTTGAGCTAAAATTCATTATCTTTAGTTTCCTCAAAGTACTCATCTCTGGTTTCTCTGTCACCCCTCCTGTTTTGACCCAAAAGAGTATGGTGTGACTACAACATGAATTTTTCTCAATTGGTACAGGAAAACCTTATAAAATCTGTTTGGCTAATTCTCTTTTATATTTATTGAGAAATTGCATGTTTACCATAGTAAAAGTCCATTGTTAGTAAAATAGTCAAAATTATTGTGTGGAACACTTGCAGAGAGGAGTGAGTAAAGAAAATCTCCTCATTACATAGTGGAGAATTGATTGTTGGATAAGCATGTAAATAAGAACATGTGTTATACAGCACTGTAGCTTCCAAATGCATTCTTCTACAGAGTGTGTGCCCCCACCCCCCCCCCCCCCCCCCACCCCTCCCCGCACACACACTTTTTTCTGGTACTGCAAGCTGAGTGGGCAAATATACTATTCATAGAGGCTGGTGTTAGGGGTGAAAAATCCAAATGTATGAGCTGCAAAGCAGCTATTGTAGAACAACAGGTTGTGTTTGAAAGTGTCAAAGTGTGTTACACAACTACGGTACATGGTGAAACTTGTTCTCAGCCATGGATTTGTGTGGTTACTTTCAGTGATGGGCAGACAGTCATGTCCCCTGTAATAAGAGCCCTGCAGTAATTATAGCAGAATTGATATATGACATAGCTGCTTTCAAATAGGCCGTGCTGGATGGCTGCATGGGAAAGGTCTTGAACATACCTCTTACACATATTTTGAGAATGGATTGGAGGCCTGGTGATGCTAGTACTGATAAGGATAAATCAACGTTTAGCAGCTCATGTAATATCATTTTAGAAGAGGTTGGAAGGATTTTTAATTCAAGTTATTCTATTGGAAAATGCATTGGATTATACTTCATGCTTCCTTCCAGAAGAAGCAACAGTAGCTTCATTTTTATGAAATGATCATAGAATATGAATATCTGAAGTATTTACACTGAAAGTATTTTAGTGTACAGTTCTGTATGATGATACATTTATGATTCTTCAAATACACGTTCTGATGTGAGTATTCCAGTTACATAACTCTTCACATTCCAAAATCACAGAATATGTGCCTCACCATGTGACTATTTATAATCTCTGTCATACAATTGCATAACTATAGGTTTCACATATTGATATTTTGGTAGATTCTACTGAAGTACAGATGTTTCCTGATATTAATAACTTTAAAAAATTTGTTTCTGCCCACAGATTAAGGAATCCCAACGCTTATATTCCAGAGTAAGTGACTCATCCTGAATTTTTGACTTCTGCAATAGTGCCTATGGTGTTACAGAAATCAGAAACATGACAGTGGATTAAAATACTCATATGTGTGGACAGTTTTCAGCTGTTTTATCAGATTTGTACTTCTGAAGATTGTTTTATAGTATTTTTACTCTTGTATATTCTTCTCTAATCCATTCACCATTGTTTTCTAAACAAACAGAGTGGTTCAGTAAAATGGGCATAATGCAATGTTTCAAACAGAAAAGATGAGAAACCTCACTATTCTTAACTTACGACTGTTATCTGTTTGCATAAGTACAGCTAGAATAAATTGCTGAATATATCTTTACTCTTCACTGGTATGCTTATAACAAACCTTTTAGGTTGTGGAATGTAAGAGGCAGGGGCCTGCACCTCTGTGCTTTAACTACTGTGTCAGTTAGTTGAGTTTTCTCCATAACTGTTTCTGTATTAAATATCAGGCCCCCGTGATAACTGTCTAACCAGTTTTAACAGTGAGAACAGTCTGTGATAAACAAACTGGTAAATGATTTCACACAAGTGCTACATATGAAAAAAATATGATAATCATCCATAATTAAAGTTCTGATTGACTTTAAAGATATGACCATTCTGTACTGAACAACTTTGTGTATGTACAAATTAAAAGGTGTATTGGAAGGTGTATGTAAATGTGAATGTGTTACTACTTTTATGAGCAAAGCAAACAAATAAATATGTGATAAATTTATGTATACACTTTATAACAAATAAATTCTGTTTATTTAAGTGATGGAAGGAATGAGTATGTATTTGTGTAATTAATGACTGTGATTGTTAGAAAAATATAAGTACAGTATAAGTCTTTTTATTTCTGATTAGCTCATCATGGCTTTAAAGCTGAATCTTTTGTCAGAAGTAATCATGTTATTGTATAATAACCTTGAGGTGGATAGAATCACCTTGGTTCAGAGCCTGATTCCTTATTACACACTTAAGTTTCCAAAAATTTTTTACTGGTGTCATGCCTCTGCCTCATTTTCCATAATGTTAAGAAATTTACCTAAAGCTGCAATGTCTCATAAACATCCTGACAAGTTATTTGCCTGTAGGGTGCTGTGACCATGCTGATTTTGTTATTTTGTTTCAGTGACTGCTTAAGAAAAGATCATTGTGATTTTCTTGAGGATATGAGTATGGGTTTTTGGAACAATGCTGCTGCCTCCTCCTCCTTCTCCTCTCTCTCTCTCTTTCTCTCTCTGTCTCTCCCCCCTCCCCATCTCTCCCTCCCCCTCTCCCTCTGCATATCAAAGTGAGAGTCTCGGATTATGGATGGCTCATCTGACTCAGTAAAACTGAGTATTGCCGAAAGCATAATTTTAGCCTTCTTGTGAACATTTTCAGCTCAAAACTGTATGTAATTCCTAGCTACTGAAGGAGACTTTGAATGATTTCATCAGACATGCTTGCATAACTCATTTGCAGAGAAGTGACATGAAAGGCAAGTATTTAGGTTAAAGTTCTGGTTGGCAGACAATTCCAATTTGTCAGGGAAGTTTACATAGTCAGGAATTCTGTAGTATCAGTTAACAATGTTATTGTCACTAAATCTGGAACCCTATCCTGCAACAATCTGTCTTCTAGTTGATGACAAAGGAAGTTTGCATGATAGAAAAACTATAGGTTATTTCAAAAGGTTGTCAGTCTTACATGTATAATGACAATGGCAGTCATAATCCAGTTATAAACTTACAGTAATGTGAGTAATACAGTCCTCCAATTTTCATAATTATTTTGCAACTTCTCATCTAATAATGATTATTTAATTTGCCTCTTGTATTATCTTGAGTATTTCTTTGGCTTTTCTTAAATTTAATATCTTATGTGTGTCATTTGCACTTTTCTTTTTGATTTTTTTCCTCAATAAATTCAACCTGCTTTGCACTCCATAAGGCTAAGCAACAATCAAATATGGCTATATCTAGAGTTTTCTCCTACGATAATTCTTGATTGTCTTTGTTGATTCTACTATTTAATATAAGAGTCATTGATTTTCCTGTGAGATATTTTGCTTTTAGTTTCTTCTGTTGTATAATATCAGAAGCTACTAGTTATTTTTCTCAAAACTTTTCTCTGTTCCCATATTTGTGTCAGTTTCAGCTTTTAAGTTTACATCTTTTCTTTATTTTTCCTTCCATGTTTACTGATGTAATCTTTCAAATGCCCCACATTTAGTTACTTAATTACATGTTACATAGGTAATTTGAATGATTCTTCTATTAAAATTATGTGGAATGAGTTAATTTACAGCAGGATATGAATACATGATTAGTTCAAATGGTTCAAATGGCTCTGAGCACTATGGGACTTAACATCTATGGTCATCAGTCCCCTAGAACTTAGAACTACTTAAACCTAACTAACCTAAGGACAGCACACAACACCCAGCCATCACGAGGCAGAGAAAATCCCTGACCCCGCCGGGAATCGAACCCGGGAACCCGGGCGTGGGAAGCGAGCACATGATTAGTGTTAACATTAATAAATACATTATTATTTTTAGTCCTACTCATGCAACTCTCCCTCTCTAGGAAGAGTTATCCAGGAGAAATGATTCTGAATTAGATTTAAAATTTGCTTCACTATCTGTCAGACATTTCATGTTATTGGGCAAATGATCAAAAACTTTTTTGTTGCTGCATATTGAACTCCTTTGTGAGCCACTGACAACTCTAACAATGGGTAATAAAGGTCATTTGTCCCTATAGTGTTTTAGGTATGGACATCATTGTTCATCTCAAATTATATTGGGTTATTTATGATGAATTTCGTTAGCAAAGTATGTATTGTGATGGTGAGTTAAAATGCCTACCTGCATGAAAAGGTACCAGCATGATGTATGTGGGTAAATTATTCTAACTGCTCACTTTTGTGCAATCAGTACTTCCTTTCTAAGTTTAAAAACCAGTTTTGTTTTATGAAAAGATTCACAATATTTATGAACCTCATGAACATTTTTGTACAGCTTTCATGCCATGAATACAACTTAAGCTGAATCAGTTTTTTCTGTTGATACCACATCATTTATATTGCATGATTACAAACTGTTACATCAGTAACATGAAGTCCTGGTACAGTACACAAATAGTGATGATCCTCTGGTTGTTATCTTTGCTACATTGATTGGCATATAATTAATACAAAGAAAATCCTTAGAAACTGTTCTTGAAATATACATTTCCACAAATATGCTGTTGTACTTTTTTCATATTGCATCTAACTCTAAAATATATTTTTGTTTATTACATTACTAACAGAAGCTAATTTTTTTGCGAAGTGCTTGTGTGAATGTGTATGTTTGCCTTCTTTCCTGAAGAAGGCTTTAGGCCAAAGCTAAGTCTGTAATGGTGTCTTTGTTGCACCTGCCTGCAAGTCAGTGAGTAGCAATCTATCCTTTTCCTAATATTACATGTATCAGAAGCAGAAATCAATGAGCACACACACTATGTGTGACATTTCTGGGTACCCAGAATGTGGATAACTTAACCTAAAATTCAGGTCTGCCTGCCTTCCACTTAGAGTTTTCTCTCTTTGTGTTGAGTTGCAGACAAGTTACCTTTCATACTTTCAGTAAGTGATAGGACATAATCTTCCGGACAAAGCAACTAAGTAGGAAAAAAGCATTTGTTCTGTAGAAGTGCGCAATAAGAATATTGTGCCAAGTATATAATCAATCATCTTGGAGAAGCCTCTCCAGGGGCCTGGGTATTCTTAAAACTATGCACCAAAGCATATACTCCCTAAGGGTATTTACAGTTAATAATAAGAGTGATTTGGGATGAAATGCAATTCACAAAAAAATACTAGAAATAAAAATGATTTTCTTGTAGACTGTGCATATTGCTCTAGGGTTCAAACTGGAGTTTTATACTTTGGTGCAAAAGTTACCAGTAGACATATGGTTGGAAACTGAAAATCTCCATATATCCATAAACAAAGCAAAAGAATACTGCATTAGCCACTACTTCTATAATTTATTAGAATATTTTGACTCAAGGCATGTGAATTCCATGTCACTCTAATATTTGTTGTAACGAAATAAATTCTGACATTGGCCACAATTGGGCATTGAAATGAGTGCAGTGGTGACAAGTGAAAATTTGTGCCAGACCGGAACTCAAACCTGGATTTTCCGCTTCACACAAGCGGTCACCTTAACTGCATATTACATACATCTTGAGTTTGCCAGTTTATACAGAACTGATAGTGACCTGTGTAAAGGTCCATACATACTTTAAGTATAGTATGAAAGTTCTGACCAAATGTAAATAACTTAGGAGTAAAGAGACCACTCACTGAATAGCAGAAGCATTGAGTCACTGACAGGCAACACAAAAGAAAAAGAAAACTTGCTAGCTTTCAGAATAAATCCAGTGCCAAGCTAGAGTAGAAACGCACACACAAACAAATGTGCCATTATATTGTGGCAGTTGGGCACCAATGCCAAGACTGCATTTCAGCAAGTAGGCTCGGGCAGGTTAGGGAGGGGGTTGTGTCAGGTGGGATGAGTAGAGGGAGAGAGAATGGGTGGCAGGAAGAGAATTTAGGGGTGGGTAGCTGGTGGCTCGGAGGGAGGCAACAGTTTTGACAGCTATGAATGTGGGCGTGGGAGGTGGCAGGTGCGTGAGATATGCATCTGAAGTCCAGGTACCAGAGCTGGATAGGTGTGGCAGAAATTACTGTGGATATGTGGATTAGGAAGGGAGGACAGGTCATAGGAAGGGGAAAGTTTTAAGTGGAGGTTGTGGGGACAGTGGATTAACAGAGATTGACACCAGGAGTGTCATAGGAGCAAAGGGCATGTTGTAAGCACAACTCTCATCTGCACAGTGATGAAAAATGTGTGGTGGAGGGAAGGTTCCAGATGGCCCAGACTCTGAAGCAGCCATTGGAGTTGAGCATTTTATGCTCAGCTGCATGCTGCACCACAGGGTAGTTAACTTTGATGGTGACCACAGTTTGGCAGTGGCCGTTAGTTCTAGTGGACAGCTGGTCATTGTCATATCAATGTAAAAAAACTGTGCAGTGATTGCTGCAGAGTTGGTGTATGTCATGGATGCCTTCAGTCTTCAACTCGATGTTGCCTATTGCGTTATACACAGTCGCACACGAGCGACAATAATGACAATAGTGGCACCCCATTGTGAGCCATTCAATGCTGTTGTATATGTACAGCTCCAAGCCAGAGTTGTGGTGATATCAGCTCCATGAGGCTATTTCTAGCCCAGCGCCAGCCTTATCAACCTCAACTTCCCGCCAGTTGCACAACCAGAAATGAATTTTTCTCTATCACGGGCTTAGTAGTACTAGGGCCTGTGACGAGAACCAGTCAGGTCAAACCTTCTTTAAGTGGTTGTGCCTTCTTTAAGCTGTTTCCTAACTGAACACAACATGTCTTTAACTCTAAGTACCTACGTTAACAATATATGGCTCTTAAGTAAGCTCTTAACAAAGAAAGTTATTGGTACAGTCATGTTAACAGTTAATGATGAGTAATTTAGATGATCTTCTGGACAGTGATTTTCTGGTTAGTGATGTTTTGTCAGAAGATCCTGATGTACCTGCTTAAATGTTGTCTGGTGACTTCTTTGGTGTTCATGTTCATAACAGAGATGAGTATGGTGGTCATATACGCAGGTTGCCTTCTACTGGTGGTGGTATGGTAGTTGAATGTGGCCAGTGTGATCTGGAGAGATACCTTGATGTGTATCAGCCTTCTATGTCTGGTGTACATTTAAGTCAGTCGAGTGTAAAAGATGGTGTCTGCACATCTGGGTCATGTGACATGGGTGTTGCCCATGCAGGTGCAGAGTGCACTCTGACAGCAGCTTGGGTGAAGCTGCTTGGGGTCAGAGTGCCTAGTATTACTAGGCCCATGATGGAGAAAAATTCATTTCCGGTTGTGCAAGCAGTGTTGGTGACTTAACTCTGTGTTATCGTAAATAAAGTGTTGACCTTAAATAAAAAGACTACACATTGATATTGCCAAAAGCCAAGCAGCAATTCTTCATGGTGTTTTAGCTCTCTAGGGTGCTCTCTGTGTCTCTGGGATACCCCTGTGAACATGTGTGTATCTGTGTGCCATAAGTCATTAACATAGGCACTCTGAGTTAAAGATGTGTTGTGTTTAGTTACACATCTACTTAAAGAGGGTGCAACCACGTAAAGAAGGTGTTAAGGTAGTTGGGCTGGCCAGTTCTGGACATAGGCCATAGTATTACAAGGCCCGTGATAGAGAAAAATTCATTTCCTGTTGCACAGCTGGCAGGAAGTTGCACTACTGAGTAGTTAACTTTGTTGGTGACCACATTTTGGCAGTAGCCATTAGTTCTGGTGAACAGCTGATCATTGTCTTACCAATGTAAAAAAACAGTGCAGTGATTGCCGCAGAGTTGGTGTATGATATGGGTGCTTTCACCAGTAGGCCTGCCTCTAATGTGGTAGGATAAGCCTGTGGTATAATTGGAGTAGGATTTGTTGGGTGGGTAGATAGGGTAGGTCTTGCACCTGCATCTTCCACAGGAAAGGCAAGGACTTGCAATGGGAGTGGCATAGGGTTGAGAGTAAGTTGGGTAGGTGATGGAATATCATTTTAGGAGAGGTGGGAAGGATCTTGTGTGTGATGTCTCTCATCACCCAATATCAGCCTGGACTGCAATAACACAACCATCACTGGACTGGCACAACTAAACCACATCCTTCAGAAGGACTTTGATTATCTATCATCATGCTTGGAAATGAGAGACATCCTTACCCAAGAAACTTCCTATGTCTCTAAAGTGATATTCCATCACCCAACCAACCTACACACCATCCTTGTCCATCCCTGTGCCACTCCTATTCCAAATCCCTTGCTACAGGTTTCATGTCCCATTGGAAAACCCAGGTGCAAGACCTGCCCAGTCCACTCACTCACCACTTCCTACTCCAATCCTGTCACAGGCTTCTCCTATCTCACCAGAGGCAAGGCCACCTGTGGAAGCAGCCATGTCATGTACCAACTCTGCTGCAATCACTGCACTGCTTTTAATGTTAGTATGATGATGAACCAGCTGTCCATCAGAATGAATGAGCACTGCCAAACTGAGGACAAGAATAAAGTTGGTCACCCAGTGGCGTAACATGCAGGTGAGCACTGCATGCTTGATATCAATGACTGCTTCAGATCCCGGGTTATGTGGAACCTTCCTTCCACCACCAGCTTTTCTGAACTCCACAAATGGGAGTCATCCTTGCAACACATCCTTCTCTTGAGTAACCCTTCTGGCATTTTCTTCATTAACCCACTGTCCCCACACACCCCACTCAACAATTTCCCCTTCCTCTGTCCCGCCATCCCCTCCCAATCCATATCTGCACGTCACTTTCAGCTGTGGTAACCATGCATCACATGCCTAGCTGGTACATCTACCATCCCTCCCTCCCTACATGTTCCTAGCCACATACCTACTGCCTTCCTCTGAGTCACTAGCCACCGAACCCAAACCCCTCTCTCTGCCTCCCGCCTCTGTCTCCCTCTACCCACCCCATTTGGCACAATCCCCACTCCACCACTCTGGTCTACCTGCTGAATTGCAGTCTCGGCATTGTGTATCCAGCTGGCACAATGTACGTGTGTGTGTGTGTGTGTGTGTGTGTGTGTGTGTGTGTGTGTGTGTGTGTGTGTGTGTGTGTTGTAGCTTGACAAAACTTTTGTTCAAAAATCTGGAAAGTTTTCTTTCTGTTTTTTGTGTGTCTGTCAATGACTCCTTCACTGAGGGATCTCCTTTACTCCTAAATTATTTATGTAAATGCTTTATTTGAAGTATTAGACAAGGACAGCTGCAGAGTAGTATTAGTATAGGAGAAGGAGCAGCAGCATTTTTCAGACTAGGTATTTTCTCCTAATGTATATTTATATATAAAGTAATAACATAATTATCAGTGTGAGTAGACTGGAATTAGTCACTATTTGTTCTTGATATGCTTTATGGAAGTAGTCTGCATTGACTTCTTCTTCTCTTTCACATATAACATGAACTTAATCCACATTTCTGAAGGCTCTCCTTCATGATGGAAATGATGGAATTTATAGAACATGATATGTGAATGAATGAAAATGCTTTTATGATCTTCTTTTTCTTATTTGTTATGATACTGAAATTATTAGTATTATTTCACGCAAGAACAACATGACTCTGGCACCAAGTACAATAAGCACTAATCACTGGATTCTGTGAGGCCAAGGTACCTTATATGCTACATGGCTTGCATTGTTGATATACTTTTTATATTTCATTGAAAGCCATACATTTAAAAGAAACTATGCTCTGTTTCACTTTAAAAAGGACAGTGACTGACTTGACATACTGGTTGAGAGGGGATAAGTAGAATGCAATAAATAGTTGCAGTATTGATTGCTTTATTTTTTAGGAAAGAGAATATGGTGACAAAAATACAATTTTTTACCTGACATTAATATGTAGTATTTTGCAGCTCATTATCCACAAATTACAACATTTAATTACTTTGAAAATCAATCAAAGATCAAGTTAAAAAAAGAATTGAATGCATGCATCAGATCATATCGCAAAACACAGCAACATGAGTCTGAGTTGTTCTTCATCCAGGAGGAACACAGATATCCCATTCTCTCACAAGAGTTATAAAATTATGGAGTGAAAACATATCTTGCTGTTAGCCACTTACATAAAACATTGCAACTATCATTGATTAAACTCTGCTATTTTTATTTTTCTCTGTTTGTGTGAAATCAGGTCATAATTTCATTTTCCTCCTCCCAGTTCACAATTTCCTCTGTCCGCTCCCAGTAGCTGAGTTGTCAGCGTGACAGAATGTCAATCTTAAGGGCCTGGGTTCAATTCCTGGCAGGGTAGGAGATTTTCTCCACTCAGGGGCTGGGTGTTGTGTTGTTTTAATCATCATCATTTCATCCCCATTGGCACGCAAGTCGCCGAAATGGTGTCAAATCTAAAAGACTTGCACCTGGCGAACGGTCTACCCGTCAGGAGACTCTAGTCACACAACATTTACATTTACAATTTCGTCTGTCTTTCAAACTTTTTACTAATTGCAATATTGTTAAGCTGTGAGGAAGGACAATTCTATCAAAAGTTTTCTAGTATTTTCTCCATCTCTTTTTATCCTCAGCATAAAATTTTGTTAAATGGTATTTTGTTATTATTCTTATTGTTATAATTACATTTGTAAGTGTAAGCTACTCTTCAGTTGTCACTGTTGTGTGTCAAATGCTTGGTTTTAAAGCTGCAATGTAATACACTTTAATAATTCACATTTCATTTGACTGCAGTGTAAAATGTAATGTAAGAGGTCAAGTTACAGAGCAAATTGTTGAAGAGTAAGGAATTTACTTGATCTTGTACTTCATAAATCTTGATGAGTGTAGAAAATTTTTATAGTTTTGTTACAATGATTAAATATTTAAAGTATGTGGAATGAGAATACTGGGCAAGAGAAATGTTTTTATTGTCTTTTTTGTCATAACTTTAATTTGTCTGCTACTTGATTTTTTAATGTGATCAGTAATATTATGTCTGGTGTGTATGTTTCCTCTAACAGTACTGGGGTAGATAGTACATAGTCCTCTGACATACTACAGAATTTCATGATCCATCCTTGGCCATTTCAGATTGCCAGAAGAGGACTCTATGCAGGACGTCCCCTTGAGAACAAAGCTGTGATTGAATAATGGAATAAAAAGACTATAACTATGTAGTAGCATTCTACTGCAAGCAGATATAAATTAATGTATTTTTTCATTTGTTAGACAGTAGACTACACGTTAACAATTTTATTATGGTATTTGTGAAAGGAAACTGGCTCCCAGTAAAATGGCCATCTTTAATACATATATGTGGCTGCTTATGGCACCAACCCAAAAAATAAATAAAATATTTAGATAAAATGGAATCTGCTTTAAACAATTATTCACTCATTCTCAACATTCTTTATCTATAGTAATGACTTCTTCTGAAAGTCTACGCCTCCCTCTCGCTTGTGATTTCCTTTTATATATGTATAAGATATTAAAATTTCCACAAATATTCAAAATCAATTTCAAAAACTTCTGAAGTGCTTTTTCCACAGTTCACTTCATTAAGTAGTTTGAAAGGTCCATGTACAGTGGAGCCTCATTCCCATTATGCGCATTTTGGATAACAAGCAAAACAAATTGTAAAAAAAGGACGCACTTAATGAGCAACATTTTGCATAATGAGTGATGACGATTTAGTGTGATGTCACCAGCTGTTTGCATGCGAAGGCGGAAATATTTAACAATATGAACACCTTTCATTGTTGGCAGTGGCATATGAACTGTGTCTTTAGTACATTCTGCAGTCTGGGTTTAGTGCTCTTTCTGCTACCATCTTAGTGCAGCTTGTGCTCAAGATTTTTTAAATTTCTTTTCACAGAGCATTTTTTTGTGTGCAAATTTTAATAACCTTTGTGGAAATGTCCCTGAAGATAAATATAACAGTAGAGGAGAATACATTGCTCGGTCACAAGCCAATGAAAGACAATCTCACGCTGCTATCCCATGCCAATGCAAGCGGCGATTTGAAAATTAAACTGCTGCTTGTTTACCATTCAGAAACTCCATGAGCCTTCAAGAAGTGTAAAGTCCAGAGAAGCTGGTTAAATGTGCTGTGGAGGTCCAACAAATAAAAAAAAATTGCTAGAGGTGATTCCCCCCCCCCCCCCCCCCTCCTCCCCCATGAACCCTGAATCTTGCTGTTGGTGGGGAGGCTTGCATCCCTCAGCAATATGGATAGCTGTACCATAGGTGCAACCACGATGGAGGGATATCTGTTAAGATGACAGACAAACATGTGGTTCTGGAAGAGGGGCAGCAGCGTTTTCAGTAGCTCCAGGGGCAACAGTCTGGATGACTGACTGATCTGGCCTTGTAACATTAACCAAAATGGCCTTGCTGTGCTGGTACTGCAAACGGCTGAAAGCAAGTGGAAACTACAGGTGTAATTTTTCCCAAGGGCATGCAGCATCATCTTTGATATTTATATACATTTTATGCCAGTTGCTACAATATATATCTTCGTTATGCTGGTATGCTGTGTGCGGCATTCTAGGTACCATGCGGTGCAAGGGCATTCTAGCATGACGCTTCTAGTTTTGCTTAGTGTTGCATGCGCTACTGCTCCCAGAGCGGAAGTAGATAAGGGACTTGGCTCGCTACTGGTGGCCAGAAATTGTGGTATGATAACTGGCATCTATATAAGTTACGTTTCTGGTAAGACGGTGTCAGTCGTTGAGCAGCCGCACGTGCAGCAGCACCGACACAGACTAGTTGTGCCGCATTATTTTAGGAGAAGAAGGCCTTACAGTGTATAAAACTATTGATAATATATCTATTACTATGAAGAGCAGAGTAGGTGCACAATTTATTCTTCATCATCCTTCATTGTTTTGTGGATGCATACTGAATTTTACATTTACTATTGTTGATACTAGTGCATGTTGTAATGGTTGGGTTACTGTGGCTCTAGTTCATGGTATCAGGGCTGGAGACTTTTAAGAGCTGAAGTTATTGCTTATTGTACATTTAAAATATGTGAAGTGCGTAACAGAGATTGTGGTTCATCTTACTATATGTCTATGACCTTGTAAAATTAACCAAAACTGCCTTGCTGTGCTGGTACTGCAAATGGCTGAAAGCAAGTGGAAACTACAGCTGTAATTTTTCCCAAGGGCATGCAGCTTTATTGTTTGGTTAAATGATGATGGCATCCTCTTGGGTAAAATATTCCGGAGGTCAAATAGTCCCCTATTCGGATCTCCGGGTGGGGACTACTCAGAGGACATCATTATCAGGAGAAACAAAATTTGCGTTCTACAGATTGGAGTGTGGAATGTCGGATCCTTTCATCAGAAAGGTAGGTTAGAATATTTAAAAGAGAAATGGATAGGTTAAAGGTAGATGTTGTGGGAATTAGTGAAGTTCGGTGGCAGGAGGAACAAGACTTCTGGTAAGGTGAATACAGGGTTATAAATACAAAATCAAATAGGGGTAATGCAGTAGTAGGTTTAATAATGAATAAAAAAAACAGGAACATGGGTAAGCTACTACGAACATCATAGTCAACACATTATTGTAGCCTAGATAGACACAAATCCCATGCCTACCACAGTAGTACAAGTATATATCCCAACTAGCTCCACAGATGATGAGGAGACTAAAGAAATGTATGATGAGATAAAAGAAATTCCTCAGATAGTGAAGGGAGACGAAAATTTAATCATCACGGGGAACTGGAATTTGATAGTAGGGAAAGGGAGAGAAGGAAAAGTAGTAGGTGAATATGGAATGGAGGTAAGGAATGAAGGAGGTAGCAGCCTGGTAGAATTTTGCACAGAGAATAACTTAATCAGAGCTATAACTTGGTTTAAGAATCATGAAAGAAAGTTGTATATGTGGAAGAGGCCTGAAACATTGGAAGGTTTCAGATAGATTATGTAATGGTGAGACGGAGATTTAGGAACCATTGTTTTAAACTCTAAGACATTTCCAGGGGCAGATGCGGACTCTGACCACAATCAATTGGTTATGAACTGTAGATTGAAAAGGAAGAAACTGCAAAAAGGTGGGAATTTGAGGAGATGGGACCTGGAAAAACTGAAAGAAGCAGAGGTTGTAGAGGGTTTCAGAGAGAGCACTGGGAAATGATTGGCAAGAACGGGGGAAGCGAATACAATGGAGGAAGAATGGGTGGCTTTGAGAGATGAAATAGTGAAGGCAGCAGAGGATCAAGTTGGTAAAAAGACAAGGGCTAGTAGAAATCCTTGGGTAACAAAAGAGATGAATTTAATTGATGAGGGGAGAAAATATAAAAATGCAGTAAGTGAAGCAGGCAAAAAGGAATACAAACGTCTAAAAAATGAGATTGACAAGATGATTCAAATGGCTCTGAGCACTATGGGACTTAGCATCTGAGGTCATCAGTCCCCTAGAACTTAGAACTACTTAAACCTAACTAACCTAAGGACATCACACACATCCATGCCTGAGACAGGATTCAAGCCTGCGACTGTAGCGGTCGCGCAGTTCCAGACTGAAGTGTCTAGAACCGCTCAGCAACACTGGCCGGCTAGATTGACAAGAAGTGCAAAATGGCTAAGCAGGGATGGCTACAGGACAAATGTAAGGATGTAGAGGCATATATCACTAGGGGTAAGATAGATAGTGCCTACTTGAAAATTAAGGACACCTTTGGAGAAAAGAGAACCACTTGTATGACTATCAAGAGCTTGATGGAAAACCAGTCCTAAGCAAAGGAGGGAAAGTAGAAAGGTGGAAGGAGTGTATAGAGGCTCTATACAAGGGAGATGTATTTGAGGGCAACATTGTTGAAATGGAAGAGGACATAGATGATGATGAAATGGGAGATATGATACTGTGTGAAGGATTTGACAGAGCACTGAAAGACCTAAACTGAAACAAGGCCCCAGGAGTAGACAACATTCCATTAGAACTACTGATAGCCCTGTGAGAACCAGCCCTGACAAAACTCTACCATCTGGTGAACAAGATGTATGAGACAGGTGAAATACCCTCAGACTTCAAGAACAATATAATAATTCCAGTCTCAAAGAAAGCAGGTATTGACAGGTGTGAAAATTACCAAAGTATCAGTTTGATAAATCATGGCTGCAAAGTACTAATGCGAATTCTTTACAGACAAATGGAAAAACTGGTAGAAGCTGACCTTGGAGAAGATCAGTTTGGATCCCATAGAAATGTTGGAACATGTGAGGAAATACTGACCCTATGAATTATCTTAGAAGATAGCTTAAGGAAAGGCAAACATACATTTGTACCATTTGTAGACTTAGAGAAAGCTTTTAACAATGTTGACTGGAATACTCTCTTTCAAATTCTGAAGGTGGCAGGCATAAAATACAGGGAGTGAAAAGCTATTTGCAATTTGTACAGAAACCAGATGGCAGTTATAGGAGTTGAGGGGCATGAACGGGAAGCAGTGGTTGGGAAGGGAGTGAGACAGGGTTCTAGCCTAACCCTGATGTTATTCAATCTGTGTGTTGTGTAAGTAAAGGAAACAAAAGAAAAATTTGGAGTAGGAATTAAAATCTATGGAGAATAAATAAAAACTTTGAGGTTTGCCAATGACATTGTAATTCTGTTGGAGACAGCAAAGGACCTGGAAGAGCAGTTGAACAGAATGGACAGTGTCTTGAAAGGAGGATACAAGATGAACATAAACAAAAGCAAAACGAGGATAATAGAATACACTCAAATTAAATCAGGTGATTCAGAGGGAATTAGATTAATAAATGAGACACTTAAAGTAGTAAAGGAGTTTTACTATTTGGGAAGCAAAATAACTGATTATGGTTGAAGTAGAGAGGATATAAAATGTAGAGTGGCAATGGCAAGTTTGTTAACATCGAGGATAGATTTAAGTGTCAGGAAGTCATTTCTGAAAGTATTTGTATGTAGTGTAGCCATGTATGGAAGTGAAACATGAACGATAACTAGTTTGGACAAGAAGAGAATAGAAGCGTTCGAAATGTGTTGTTACGGAAAAATGCTGAAGATTAGATGGGTAGATCACATAACTAATGAGGAGGTACTGAACAGAATTGGGGGAAGTGGAATTTGTGGCACAACTTGACTAGAAGAAGGTATTGGTTTGTAGGACATGTTCTGAGGCATCAAGGGATCACCAATTTAGTGTCGGAGGGCAGCAAGTGAGTAAAATCATAGAGGGAGACCAAGAGACAAATATACGAAGCAGATCCAGAAGGATGTAGGTTGCAGTAGTTACTTGGAGATGAAGAAGCTTACACAGGATAGAATAGCATGGAGAGCTGCATCAAACCAGTCTCTGGACTGAAGACCACAACAACAAACAACAGAAATGAGTCTGCCACTCCATGTCTTTCATGTTATGGACAATGCTCCTGCCCATTCTCCAGGCTTACAAGACCACCTCCTTGAAGAATTTCAGTTTATCAAGATCCAATTTCAGCCTCCCAACACCACTCCTTTACTCCAGCCTATGGATCAGCAGATTATTCCTAACTTTATGAAGCTCTACACTAAAGTGCTCTTTGAGCATTATTTTGGATTGACTGAAGCTACTGATCTCACTCTCAGATAGTTTTCGGAATATCATTTCAACATCATTATCTGTGTCAAGATGATCCAAAAGGCATGGGAAGGGGTCACCAAGAGTACTTGCCCTTTTGTATGGAAGAAGATAATCAGTACCAGTGGAGTCTGTAGTCAATGAGATTTTGCCTTTGGCCAAGAGCATGGGGCTAGAAGTGGATAACAATGAAATCAATGAGGTTGTGGAAGATCATAGCCAAGAAATGACCACCAAAGAGCTATTTAGTTGCAGTCTGTTTCACAGCAGGAAGTTATGGAGAGGAGTTCTTCAGAGGAGGAGGAGGAGGAGGTAACAGCAAAGCATCAGTCTTATGGCACAATAAGAGAAATGCTAAAAGCATGGGAATCAGTTGCATCACACATTGAAAATCATCACTCCAGTAAAGCAGTGGCTAAATGTGCTACAAATTTATTTGACAATAAATGCTGCATTGCACTTTCGCCAAGTGTTGAAGCACTGGCAGAAATGAATGACTGTAGATAGCTTCCTAGTAAAGAAGAATTAGTTATGTATCATTAATAATATAGTACATAATACTGTATGTATAATTTTCTTTGAATAAATGGCATGAAGAAGTTAAAACTTGTAGCACCTTTTCTGCATGGAACACATTATTGTATTTTAAATTAATTTATATGGGATAAATTGTGTCACTTTATGAGTGTTTAGCACTGTGAGTAAGATTCTGGAACAAATTATGCTTTTCGTGCGAGGTTCCACTGTATTTCAGGGCACCACAACTATCAACAAAATGAAAATATGGAACACTATTTAAAACAGCTGTTCCAGCTTGGGGCCTTCCTGCAGTCAGCTGGATACCTTTGCACACAGGTGAAAAGGGGTGCACAAACAGCTCATGTAGGGAACCTTCGCAACTGTTTGCCTCAACCAATCATCCATGAAAAGAGATGGGTAAATGGCTTGCATATATGAAGGGCAAGGCATAAATGCGTAGCCTATACTACTTATGCTTGCCCATGGGAGAGCCGATGAGGACTCATGGGTGTCTTGGCCTGATGTGAGGGTTTTGGAATAGCCTGATTTAAAATATTTATTTAATATGATTGCCTAATGTAAATCAGTCATTTATAATTTTACATTGTGCTCTCCTGCAGCCAGTTTACCAGGAAAAGATGTTTCACGAAACAAAAAAGAGAAGAGGAAGACTGCGCACAATGGGCTGTATGTGCTTCATTATGTGACACACTCATCCATACATACATACTACATACATACTTATGAAGTCTGTTAAAAATAATTCTGGAACATTCCTAATCTTGTGCCAATGGTGTGTTGGAGTGGAATGTGGTTCACATCCCTGCATATGACTGGGTTTAATGAATAACTGCAAGAAGTTTCTTTGTTGTATTTTTGTTAGTTATTGTTCAATACTGCACTGAGTATAACACTGTCACTCAGTGTGTGAATTTCAAGCTGGCAGAGTTAGAGGAGCAATGCGTCTGCATTAAATATGGCATGAAATTCAAGAAAACCTTAACAGAGACACACCAAATGATGCAAGAAGCCTAAGATAATGAGTGCTTGAGTGATACTTAGTGTTAAAAATTGTTCACACGGTTTAAAAATGGCCGGACGGAAGTTAGAGATGACCCTGTTCAGGGCGCCCTTCGACATCTACCGACAATGCTCATGTTGGGAATGTTAACAAAATTGTGCTTACCAATTAAAGACTCACTGTCTGAGAGTATGCAGAAGAATGTAACATTTCAGTTGGATCATGTCATGAAATGCTGAAATAGCATCTTGGAATGCACTGTGTTGCTGCTGATCTTGTCCAACGGCTCATGAGTGAAGACCAGAAATACCTCCCCCTCGCAATCTGTGAGTATTTTCTGGATCATGCAAATTAGAACTAGACATTATTTAAGAGAATCATAAATGATGGGACATGAGTCTATGGTTATAATGTTGGGACCAAGGTGCAGTCTTCACAGTGCGTCAGAAAAACTCATCAGGTCAGGTCAAATGTCAAAGTCATGCTGATAGTTTTCTTTGACTTTGAAGGATTAGTTCATCGTGAATTCATGCCACAGGAACAAACTGTTAATTAATGGTGTTATGCAGATGTGTTGCGAAATGTACTGTATGGAAATGGTCAGGAAATTGTCTGAAACATGGAGAGAGAATTTGTGGCTCCTAGATAATGATAATGCACCTGCAAATTCATCCGTATTGGTGTGTTAATACTGCACAAAAAACGAAATCATCATCCATACACTTCAGACCTGGCCTCTGTAGCATTTTTTTTATTTCCAAAGTTAGAAACCCTGTTGAAAGGATGAAGATTTAGAGCAATAGACAAGATAAAAGAAAATTTGCAGATGGCACTTTGTGTGATCCAGCAAAAAGCATACCAAGACTACTTCTGGAAGTGGAAAGGACATTGGGAGTGATCTGTCAATTGTGGAGGCAAGTATTTCAATGAGGCCTTGCACAGTAAGTAAAAGGTAAGTGTATAAATATTTTGTGAACAAAGTTCTGGAATTTTTTGAATCGACCTCATACATATGTACATGGTACAGTACAAAAATGAACTTACCAGATAGTTTACGAACAACTCCAGCAAAATGGTTAGTGATGATAGTGTCTCGTAGCAATAACTTTTAGCAAGATGTTACTGTTTTTTAAAGTGTTATTTACAGAATGTGATGAACAACAAATTAAAATTATGTTTTGAAAAGGATGTGGTTGATTTCCTTTCTCTTCAAGTGCTCAATCCCTAAAGCCCTCTTCATTGACTACATGTTAAACTCTAATCTTCTTTTCTTGAAATTGAAATGTAAACTCTAATTGCAAACTTGTCCCATTCCTCCAAGATTTTCCAAAATTTTCGGGAATTAGTCCAGATCCACTACTCAGAAAATAACTCATGAAATTGGAAGAGGATAGCAGTGTAGCCAGTCACATTTATTATTCTTCCTACTGCATGTTTTGAAAGACTATACATTGAACATGAGATGTATTTACCTCAGTTAATAAGGCATGGGTGATGTGTACATACAACTTTTTGATAACCACATGCTCTGTTTTTCAGTGGTCACAGGCTGTTTTCTATCTACATCTACATGATTACTCTACAGTTCACAATTAAGTGCATGGCAGAGGCAACAGCAACAAGCTCTTTCTCTACTGTTCCACTCCCTAACAATGTGCGGGAAAAATGAGCACTTAAATCTTTCTGTGCAAGCTCTTTTTATAGAAAGGGTATGTAAAATGTAAAACTGGAAAAATAGCCTGTATTAGGGAAAGACAGTGGAATGGGTTATCCAGCAGTCGTATGTACTCTAAATTCATGTCTTATTAGTTGACATAAATAAACCTGTCCAAAACAAGTATCAGGAAGAATAATAAATGTGACTGCCTACAGTAACTGTCCTAAAATGTTTCCTTTTTAACTTTCAGTTTTTCTTTCGCAAAGACTTCCCTATGGATGGAATTATGATACCTGAAGAACTAATGTGTTGGTATTTTCTCATCTGCGTTGATCAGCCTAGTACTGTATCATCCTTCAGGCAAAAATGCCATGATATTTTGCATTCACTCTCTTTTATCCTTCCCTCTGCCTATCCTGCTTTCAATCCCAAGACCCTCAGATTACATCATTGTGGCACATTCATCTGTGCACCAACGTCTATTGCTGCCCTGTCACTCCAATTATGTCGTCCAGCAGAGGTAGAACCATATGTAATGGTTGCCATCTCTCCTGTCACCATCACTGCGACTAATGAATAGTGCATGGGCACGAGTATCTCAGGTATCCACAGTGATGAATCATCTGTGTCACCCACTTGTAAAGAATGTAGCTCAACATATTATATTTGTTCCTATCCCATTCAACCTCCCTTCAGTCACCTATCTAGTCTGCTAGGAAGAGTTCTTTATTCTGATGAAAATATTCTTAGCAAGTAATCCACAGATGTAAGCAAAAAATTGAAAATATATAAAAATTCAAAACTAAATTATATTCATGTCTAATTAGCTACTCCTATGAGGTCACACTTTGCAAATCCCTATTATCTTTATAAAAAGCATTATGCATTATCAGTAACCCTCTTTCATACTTTGTGTAAGGACTGTTATTACTCTACATCAGTATTTTTCAACCTTTTTGAATACATGACCCCTTTCCTAGAAAAAATATTCTGGCGACCCCCAGAACCATAATAAACATATGTCAGTGATTTTAAAGGTAACATATTTAATTTTCTTTCTGTTAACAGTATACCAATCAAGGAATCAAGTGCAATGTGAAAAGAGATAGCAGTACTCTGTGGGCAGAGATATAATTGTATTTTTTGCTGCAGTAGAGGTATGGGGATGAGAAGGGGTCAGTGGAGGTGTAGTCGTGCGTTTTCGATCACTACAATCAATTGTCTGAGTATGCCAGCAAGTATGACATGATTATGGTCTTTGCACTTTTTTCTCCAGTGACCGTGACCCTCTGAGCGAGGCTTTGTGACCCTCCAGGGGGTCATGACCCACAGGTTGAAAAACACTGCTCTACATTAATCATGGATTGTAGGGGCATCAGCAAAGAACAGGACTCTAGTGTTTCAGCTATTGTACTATAGAAGGATGATGGAAATTAGGTGAACTGATACAGTAAGGAATTAGAAGGTAAAGACAATAATGTGGTAAACACAACAAGAAGTTGCAGGATGATAGGACCTGTGTTAAGACATCAAGGAATAATTTTATCGTGTTAGAGGGAGCTGTAGAGGGTAAAAACTTTACGGGAAGACAAACATTGGAATACATCTAAACAGATAATTGATATAGGGTTCAAGTGCTACTCTGAGATGAAGAGGTTGGCACAGGAGAGTAATGTGTGATGAGCTGCATCAGAACACTGATGACTCACAAAATCAGTACACATTGAGAATTTGTTCAGAATATCATAGCATACAAGTAGTAGATGGACAGTGTACTTATCAAAGCAGCAGCTTCTGCTGAAAGTAGTAGATTCCACAATAATTATGTAAAACATTATTTTGCTTCATTTTCAAATGGAAAACAGTATCTTTGGAAAATTATATAATTCAGATATCTTAAACAATAATGAGTTACAATTTAATCTAAAGAAGTATTAAACAATTCCCACAGCTCTGTGATGATAAGCATTTTGACTCACTGCAAATCTCAGCCCATTGTGATATGTGAATGAATAAGTGAATGCTACACACATTATTCTATAATTTTTGGGGCATGTATCCAGGACATTGTCACTCCCTCTTCTAAAATTTAGGTTAGGAGACTTCCAGCAATTTGTGGAATTTCAACATTTTTATTGGCAAAAGGACCAGAAACTGTATTTAATCTTGATATTTCCTGTCTTGGTTGTATCCACATTTGAGTTACTAGTGACTAGTTTTCAATGTATTTTTCAGTTTCAGACCATTACCTTTGTAGTACTCACGTGGTCAGTGAAATAACCTCTTAGCATTGTACATTTTTAGCTATTATCACCAGTTCATATTTGAATATTCTGTATCCTTGGTGCTACTAGTTACTATACATTGAGCCATCTGTTAGCAAAACATTGTTTGGAGTATTTGACAGGTGCTGTGTGAATTTGTTATGTACTCTTGTGCCCTGTCATCACACTAAAGTACTCATTGTGCTTCCAGCATTTGGGTTGGTGGCTGCCTGCTGAGTGTGAAACCAAACCTGTCTATTCTCAGAGACCCAAAAATTTGTGACACAGAGCTACAATGTAGAGTTCTATGCTCCTGCATCACAGGTGACTTCGTTGATGCAGCAATGTCTGTCATGAATAAGGTGTAGGTATCAAAGATAAAAATGTTGCCAACACCGACATCTACATCTACATCTACATCTACATGGATACTCTGCAAATCACATTTAAGTGCCTGGCAGAGGGTTCATCGAACCACCTTCACAATTCTCTAATATTCCAATCTCGTATAGCGGGCGGAAGGAATGAACATCTATATCTTTTCGTACGAGCTCTAATTTCACTTATTTTCTCGTGGTGATTGTTCCTCCCTATGTAGGTTGGTGTCAACAAAATATTTTCACATTTGGAGGAGAAAGTTGGAATTTCATGAGAAGATTCCGTCACAACAAAAAACGCCTTTCTTTTAATGATGTCCAGCCCAAATCCTGTATCATTTCTGTGACACTGTCTCCCATATTTCACAATAATACAAAACATGCTGCCTTTCTTTAAACTATTTTGGTGTACTCCATAAGTCCTGTCTGGTAAGGATCCCACACTGCACAGCAGTATTCTAAAATAGGACAGACAAGTGTAGTGTAAGCAGTCACCTTAGTAGGTCTGTTACACTTTCTAAGTGTCTCACCAATAAAATGCAGTCTTTGGTTAGCCTTCCCCACAACATTTTCTATGTGTTCCTTCCAATTTAAGTTGTTCGTAATTGTAATACCTATGTATTTAGTTGAATTTACAGCTTTTAGATTAGACTGATTTATCGTGTAACCAAAGTTTAACAAGTTCCTTTTAGCACTCATGTGGATGACCTCACATTTTTTGTTATTTAAGGTCAACTGCCAATTTTTGCACCATTCCGATATTTATTCTAAATCATTTTGCAGTTTGTTTTGATCTTCTGATGACTTTATTAGTTGATAAATGACAGCGTGATCTGTAAACAACCAAAGACTGCTGCTGAGATTGTCTCCCAAATTATTTATACAGATAAGGAACAGTGAAGAGCCTGTAACACTACCTTGGGGAACACCAGAAATCACTTCTGTTTTACTCAATGACTTTCTGTCAATTACTACAAACTGTGACTTCTCTGACAGGAAATCACAAATCCAGACACATAACTGAGACGATATTCCATAAGCACACAACTTCACTATGAGCCGCTTGTGTAGTACAGTGCCAAAAGCCTTCTGGAAATCCAGAAATACGGAACCGATCTGAAATCCCTTGTCAATAGCACTCAACACTTCCTGTGTTTAACAGGAATGATGTTTTCTAAACCCATGTTGACTGTGTGTCAATAGACCATTTTTTTCTAGGTAATCCATTACGTTCAAACACAATATATGTTCCAAATTCTGCTGCATATTGACATTAATGATATGGGCCTGTAATGTAGTGGATTACTACCTTTCTTGAATATTGGTGTGAACTGTGCAACTTTCCAGTCTTTGGGTACGGATCTTTCATCGAGCTAACGGTTGTATATGATTGTTAAGTATGAAGCTAATGCATCAGTATACTCCGAAAGGAACCTAATTGGTATACAGTCTGTACCAGAAGACTTGCTTTTATTAAGTGATTTAAGTTGCTTCACTATTCCAAGGATATTTACTTCTATGTTACTTATGTTGGCAGCTATTCTTGATTTGAATTCTGGAATATTTACTTCGTCTTCTTTTGTGAAGGCATTTCGGTAGGCTGTGTTTAGTAACTCTGCTTTGGCAGCACTGTCTTTGATAGTATCTTCATTGCTATCACACAGTGAAGGCATTAATTGTTTCTTGCTGCTAACGTACTTCAGTTACAACCAGAATCTCTTCGGATTTTCTGCCAGGTTTTGAGACAAAGTGTCATTGTGCAAACTGTTATAAGCATCTCACATTGAAGTCCACGCTAAATTTCAAGCTTCTGTAAAAGATCGCCAATGTTGTGGATTTTATATCTGTTTAAATTTGGCATGTTTGTTTCATTGTTTCTGCAACAGTGTTCTAACCCGTTTTGTGTACCAAGGGGGACCAGCTCCGTCGTTTGTTAATTTATTTGGTATAAATCTCTCAATGGCTGCTGATACTATTTCTTTTAATTCAAGCCACATCTTGTATACACTTACAATACTAATTTGGAATGAGTGGAGACTATCTCTCAGGAAGGCGACAAGTGAATTTTTATCTGCTTTTTATAATAGGTATATTTTTGGCTTGTTTTTGGAGGATTTGGGGATTACAGTAGTCAATATTGCTATGACAACCCTGAGTTCACTAATCCCTGTATCAGTTTTGATGCTCATTATTAACTCAGTATTATTTGTTGCTAAGAGGACAAGTGTGTTTTCACAACCATTTACTATTCGCGTGGTCTCATGAACTAACTGTTCGAAATAATTTTCAGAGAATGCATATAGCACAATTTTGGATGATATTTTATGTGTACCTCCGGAATTAAAAATGTATTTTCGCCAACATATTGAGGGTAAATTAAAGTCACCACCAATTATTATCGTATGAGTCGGGTACATGTTTGAAATCAAACTCAATTTTTCTTTGAACCTTTCAGCAACTGTATCATCTGAATTGGGAGGTTGGTAAAAGGATCCAATTATTGCCAACGATGACCTCTGCCTGTACTATCTCACAGGAAGTATCTACTTCAATTTTGCAACAAGTTAAACTACTTCTAACAGTAACAAACATGCTACCACCAACCGTGTTTAGCCTCTCCTTTTGGAACACTGTTAGGTTCTTCGCAAAAATTTTGGTTGAGCTTATAGCTGGCTTTAGCCAGCTATCAGTGCCTGTAACAATTTGAGCATCAGTGCTTTCTATTAGTGCTTGGAGCTCTAGTACTTCCCCAACACAGCTACAACAATTTACAGCTGTATGCCGATGGTTCCTAGATCTACGTCCTTCCTGTGTCCGACCTGCACTCTTTAAGACTGAAGCCCTTTTTGTGTTTCCCCAAGACCCTCTAACCTAAAAACCGCCCAGTCCATGCCACACAGGCCCTGCTACCCGTGTAGCTGCCTCCTGCATATAGTGGACACCTGACCTATTCAACAGAACCTGCAACCCAACTACACTTTGGCGCAAGCCCAGGAATCTGCAGCCTACATGGTGGCAGAACCATGTGATCCTCTGATTCAGACCCTCCACTCAGCTCTGTACCAGAGGTCTGCAATTGGTCCTGTCGACTACGCTGCAAATGGTCAGATCTGCTTTCGTCTTGCAAGCAAGACTGGCAGCCTTTCCGCTTCTTTTAGCCGCTTGAAACCAGAGAGAATCTCTTCTGATCCAACGTGACACACATCATTGGTTGTTGGTTGTTTGGTTGTTTTAGGAAAGGAGACCAGACAGTGTGGTCATCGGTCTCATCGGATTAGGGAAGGATGGGGAAGGAAGTCGGCCGTGCCCTTTCAGAGGAACCATCCCGGCATTTGCTTGGAGCGATTTAGGGAAATCATGGAAAACCTAAATCAGGATGGCCGGACGCGGGATTGAACCGTCGTCCTCCCGAATGCGAGTCCAGTGTCTAACCACTGCACCACCTCGCTCGGTCACATCATTAGTACCGACGTGAGCAACCACCTGCAGTTGGCTGCAACCTATGCTCTCCATGGCATCCGGGAGGACCCTTCCTGCATCTTGAATGACTCCACCCATTATGCACATGGAGTGTGCATACTAAAGACCATGGAAAACTAAACTATGCAGATAAACGGACAATTGGTTTTCTTACCCTTCTTATCAGCCAAGTCCCTAAGGGGGCCCATAACACGCCCAACGTTGGAGCTCCCAACTACCCATGATCCCACCCTCTGTGATTGCCCGGATCATGCAGGCTGAGTGGTTTCCTCTGAAACAGGAGAGGCCACAGCATCTGGCTCAGAAACAGTGTCAGCCACAGACAGCACCTGGAACCTGCTTGTCAGACCAACCAGGAAGGCCTCAAGTTCGGCCACCTGGGAAGTCTTTCACCACCTGCTTCATCCCGGAGCGACCTCCCAATCAACCACAAGTGAGCGGTCAGCCTCAGTGCGAGCAGTAACTGGGTTGGCTACTAGTGAGGACCAATTAGAGGACTTGGACGTGCTGGATGTCCGTTGGATCCCCACTGCTGGCCCACAACAATGGTGCCCATCTGCTGCATCCTCAAGCTGTGTAACCAAAGCCGTCACAGCCTGAAGCTGAGAGTGAAGTGCCACCAACTCGGCTCACATCTGCACACAACAATCGCAGTCTCTGTCCATACTAAAGACCATGGAAAACTAAACTATGCAGATAAACGGACTATTGACATGTGCTGCACAACTCTACTGTAGACCCTGATGAAAACGTAGGATTTATATGCAGATATTCAGAAACCTAACTACCAAAGCCCCCATGTATAACTAAATAATTCGCCCATGATTAGGAACTTGTAATACATCAAAAAATCAGTTTACTTTCCAACACAAACGAAAATGCGAGAACAGTGACTGTTAGATATTAAATTTACACTCAGAAACTCAATAAACTAAACTATTAAAGCACACAGATCATATAATAAAATTCTCTCCTGGTTAGGAACTCATAAATGTCACAAAAGCAGTTACTTCCCTGTTGCTGCGTCTGTCTCGATCGGCTATTACTGCCTGACCGAGTATAAAAAAAACTCGAAGTTGCTGAAGGAACCACTAATCTGCATTGCTTATTAGTCAAGTAGTTGATAGTTCGTATTGGTGGCAGGTGACTGAATGTCAGGCAGTAAAGACTCAGAACAGATTTGTCTGTGAGAGCAAAGAGCTGGTATGAAAGGTTTCCATGTATTTTCTAAAAGAAGGGCCCCATCCTGGATGATCAGTTTGTCAGACAGTTGTATTTCCATATTTTCTAGCCAGTAGAATGCAAAACTGATGAGGGTGAGGTCATTATTTGAATGCTGGCATCATTCATGAGTGGCACAAAGCTAATGCATATTTGTTTGTGTATCAGAGTCAAATGTGGCTTTCGAGTTCAGTGCACCACTGTGTGTAGGTTGTTCTACATAACATTTACCATACTTGCTTAGAATTTTATAGACTCCCACCTTTTAGAAATGCAGATCATCTGATACAATATCCAGGAGGACTATTGTCTTGACAGCAGAAAGAATTTTTGCAGTACCTTTTCCCACATATGAAAGCATTACTCTCATATTCCTGTTGTTGGTAGTGTGGCAGTTTGACATGTGGTGCATCTTTAACCTGATGTTGTGAATATCCATTTTCTCGAATACAGTCTCTAGGTGAATCAGCTTGCTGCAGAGGCTATTAGTATTAGACATTTTATACATTTAGTGAACTGAAGTTCTGACAACACACAGTCTGTGAAGCATGATGACACCTTTGGATGGACTTACTTCATAAGTCCAAAAACTTTTGAAACTAGATGAATAAAAAATAGAGAAAAATTTTATACTTCAGATGTTCTTCATAGTCCTGTCCACTTGAGTGCAATGCACAGAATATACATACAACCAGTGCTGAGTTTCTGAGGTTATGATCAGGAATATGTTCCCTCAAACTTTTTTAATCATCAGAGAGGGGGAAAGTTACATTTTATTTCTATTAAAAGGCAGAAAGATTGTACCAATGACATTATTAGTAAAAGCAGATAATGGTGTTGGATTTCATCTGTGTCTGGGGTATTTGTAAACAGTATGTTGGTAGTCCTTTTAGATGTCATGGCAGCTAATCTAGCAGCCTTTTCAAAACATGAATAGACTATCAACCTGTATAATATTACTGAAGTCACTCCATGTGTGAATTTTAAGAGTCACATAAATAAATAAGTCTTATGCAGTGGTGCGTAGCATTGTTTGTTCACTTCTGTACTCAGTGTTGATGAGATTAAGGTGAAGTGTGGAACTTTATTAGAGTTTCAAAGTAGAAATGAACCATAAGGTTACATGGGATTTCTCATCTGCACCGAGTAAAAAGATTAACTTGTTTTATGGTGGTGATGAAAGTGGAAGAGGAGATGAGACTAAGGAAAATAGGGAAACTGCATACCAGTATCCACCAATGAATGTGAGGGGAGATTTTCACAAATGAACCTTGTTTTAACCCCATTAAGACCATCACAGCACCTGAATAATGTTGTCAACTTTATATTCATCAGACTAGTGGGACCTCCTTTACAACTTTTCAACTCAATTTTCTAAGTAGAAGCCTGGGTGCTGAAAGGAAGACACCTGGCTACAGACAGCAAAAGTAAGGATCAGAAACAGGAGAAATATGATAGTGATATTCTGATGCTGATTTGGAACCTGCTTTAACCCATTGACTGCCAACTGGCTGCCAGAGGCAACAGCAGAACCATACACCTGGCACCGTGTGGCCATCAACGGCTACAGCAGAGCCTCACTCTACATGCCATGTTTCTGGCCGGGCCTGGCAGTGGACTATCTATCACTAAGCATGTGACAGTCTATGTGTTAAACAATGAGGTTCATTAGCAAAGAACGTCTTTTAATTTTAATTCTAGATATTAATTATAAATCTATATTATTCGCTTACTTTAAGGTACACATTAAAATAATGTTATAATTTCTTACACTTTTAAATCTTAGACTCAGAGTATCACTTAACTTCTTTCCACAAAACCAACATTGCATACAACCATATGAAACTGTAAAATTCTACAATGACATGTGTTCTACCACAGTAATAGGTTGAGAGAAACTTGCACATTTCATCATATGATAAGCTGGCCAGTTCTTGCAAAGGTGCAAGTTGAAACAACAACTGATACATATGTGGCAAAAGCCTGGAAAGAAAGAAATCCCCACACAGGTTTGCATCCCCCATGCAAAAAACTGGGAAATGTTAGTGTAACTGTGTCTAATAGGAGTCCCAATCTTCAACCAAATCATAATATACCAGAAAGGGTGACAGCTGCAGCGATAGGAGAGTAATATACTGTGAACACGCAGATGCCACTCAATTGAGAGTGGTGGCTAGAACCTGCTGTTGTTCTGCAAAAGCTTGCTGCTAGGCAATGAGATGTTGGAGTATTACTTCCACAAAGATGTTTGTTGAGCGACTTAGCACTGACACTAACATGGAGAAAACATAACCCTCACTTGTCACCAAGTTTGTTGCAGCAAATACAAACACAATGTGTGGAACATACTGTAATACCTTATAAAGCAACATGTAAAATAAAGGTTGTGCATAGCACTGACACATTGACCATACAACAGTAAAACAATGTAAAGAATAGACTGAGCAATTATTTGTGATCACGTAAATAATGTTTTTCCTTTAGCAGCTCACCACAGCATGTCAGGGGGCCAACTCGGGTGAACTCTATAAGTGGGTCTGTGAACTGTATGGATGCATTCTTACTGATATTGCTTGTATCATGAGTGAAGGTACATCACAATATATGTTGCATACTGATAAAACTGAACCAAATCACTAGAAGTATGAGAAGAAGAAAATGATCAACAAACATCCATATATTCTTTAAACAGCCTACTTGTAATAAATAAAACATTATGCTTTTGGTAACATAAAAAGAAGCAAACTTTATAATAAATGTAAATGTGCAAAATGGAGCTCCTTTATTTCATTCAATAAATTCCCTTTATCAGATGTACAATGTCTTTTAATAGTGATAGTTCTGGGAAAGGAAAAAAAAAAGATAAGCCAACTAGTAGTGTAAAACAGGTTTATTAGAACTGTTGACCTAGGTTTTAATAATTATAAAATTATCTTCTTTAGAAGAAAATTGTAGAAACCTAGAAATTATTCTCTAAATGACAGAGAGCAGCACTCAGTCATTGTTTCTGTTCTAGCTTTATTGAAGCAGTTTCAGATTTTGGCTAGTAACTAGCCATTATCAATGCAATGTTTCAGAGTTGTTGTTTGGCAGCTGTAGATGTACTAGGGCAGGTATAACAACTCTGAAATACTGCATTGATAATCGCTAGTTACTAGCCAAAATCGGGATGTGTTTGATAATGCTAGAATGGAAACAATGACTGATTGCTGGTCTCTATCATTTTGAAAGTTAGGTATATCACAGTAATTGGGCACATTCTACTTTTCTAATGGAAAGTAATTTGACATAGAATTTACACATTCTACATCTACATCTACATTGATACTCCGCAAGCCACCCAACGGTGTGTGGCGGAGGTTGGTTACAAAAGGTTCAAATAAAACAAAAACAGCAAATATGGATGTTATATCCTAAGAGTACATGGTTATCTGATTGCCATGACTTGTTATTTTATAGTTTTTTACCTGAATTTTTACCTGACAAGAGCGAAAAGGCATTATTCTAACATACAGTTTCAATATAATATGTAACAAGTAACTGTGTACCCTTGGCTTACAATATTTTATAGACACTTGCTGTTTTTGTTTTATTTGAAACTTTTGTAACCAATATGTAATTTCTAGGCCATTATAATTTCCTCCTGAATAAGATTGTTGCAACTCTGTAGTCTGAATGCACACAATCAAGCACATGATACCAGTCCACCATGGCCAACCTAGAGAGGCCGCTTTGCAGCCTGGATAAATGACACAGCAAGTGCTGTGTCATGTGCACAATAGCCCAATATAAGCCTGTCACACTAGGCCCTCTGTCTCACTTACGTTTACTTTCTTATTGCATGTTGTCTGCCTCCAGTAGCGGAGAGGTCAGTGCGACAGAATGTCAATCCTAAGGGCCCGGGTTTGATTCCTGGCTGGGTCAGAGATTTTCTCCACTTAGTGACTGGGTGTTGTGTTGTCCTAATCATCATCATTTCATCCCCATCAATACACAAGTCGCCAAAGTGGGGTCAAATTGAAAGACTTGCACCTGGCGAACGGTCTACTCAACGGGAGGTCCTAGTCACATGACTTTTTTTTTTATTGTATGCTCACCTATGAGACTGTATATTGATGTGTTCTATAATTATGAGATGTTTTACTGTTGTATAGTTCATTCAGTGCTACTGCAGATCTCTTCATGCAGAAGAAGAATAAAACTTGGTTGGTGTTACTTCTGATGTTATGTCTGTACAACCTCACAAAATACTTGGCGATGAGGATAAGATTCTACTTTATGTGTTTTGTTTTACTGGTTTGATATGCAGCCAGTATGTCACTGGAAGAAGTGCTTCAATCTCTGTTTGAACAACGGCAAGTTCTCAGTAATCAGCAACAGGCTCTTGCCATGACACTAAATATTTTCGTAACCTCACTGACACACCAGTTTCCACCACTGCTGATGCAAGCCCAACTGTTTCCTCAATATTATGAGTCTGTGAAAGACTGGGATGCATATGAAAAAATCTTTTAGTAACATTTTCTACCTTTTGGGGTTGCTGACCCCCAACTTGTGCAATGTTTTATTTTTGTCATGGATTTATTCTTCTGTGTATCACCTTTAGTGTCAGCTAGCTCCTCTTCAGGAATGGCCAGTCTATCTTTTGATGGAATTTGTCAGTTGCTCTCTAAATATCATTGTAAACATATTCATGTTATTGCTGCTCACATTGAGTTCTACTGCTGTCAAAAGCAGCTGCAACAATTGTACAGAACTTGGGCGGTAGAACTCCATAGTCTTTGCTGTCAGTGCCAGTTTTTTACTGAGGCCCACTGGGACTCACATGTTGATGGTTTGTGATGATATAATATGCCCAGCCGCTCATAGGAAAATTTATAAATGTGCTTTGCAATGTGAAAATCTCTCACTCGTGGATGTTCTGAACTTTACTCAGTCTTTTGAAGTATCTAGGTTAGCAGCCAGTCAGACAGAATTGTGGTGTGAAGTAGCCAATATTACTTCCTCTTCTCCTCAACTGCCATCAGTTAGCTCATGGGGCAAAGATGACATCATGGCCGTGCAACTGTGTTCTCCATGCTGCATGGGGCAGTGCCATGCTAAGCAGCTGCGGTAGTCAGCATCACAACAGCAGCCGCATGCTCCTCTTCCATTGTGCCCTTAATTGTTTTGTTCAACATGAGTGGTCTGCAGTGCCCAAAGCATTGGGCAAAGTGCAACCATCGTAAAAAAAAGGGACATATTGTTTCAGTGTGTAATGCTCAGCCTCCTTCTCCAGACTTGAACATGGATGTGAACAGTGTTTCCCAAGTGATGGTATCCCCAAACAAACTCTACATTGAAGTACATGTGATGGACAAAATGTTAAAAATGCAAATGGGCTTGGGTGCAGCAGTGACCTAAATTCTCATTCTATGTGGTTCTTACATATCTGACATTGTCCCCTGTCTCTCTTTGGTTGGTGAGTTACAACAAACAACAATTTGTCTTTTGACCTTTCTAGTAGTGGATGATGCCAACAATGAAAACTTATTTGGGTTAGAATCCTTCAAAATTTTTGGTTACTTGATTTCTGATGATGATCATCTGTTATTGGATCAAGTTCATTACCAACAACTGGGCATGTCCTGCTGAGAATATTCCTCCCTGTTATCAGGAGGTTTAGGGTGTGCTATCAGCTTCAAGGTCCACAGCAAAATGATACCAACAGTGTGCCCCCATTTTTTCATATCTGCCCAGTCCCAATATCTTTATGGCAACAAGTCAGACTGGAACTGGCTTGAGTTATGTTTTTGAGTGTTATCACACCTATCTCTTCTAGTGAATGGTCTACTCCACTGGTAATTGTCACAAAATCTAATAGCAACCATCAGCTCTGTTGTTGGTTTTAAAGTTGCTGTACAGATGTGTTAAAATTATTAGACTAACGACATTTTTTCTGAAACTTCACATTTAGTACACATTTACAACCACATACAGATTATATTTGTACATTCAATACTTTGTTTGCATGCCTTTGTTCTTAATCAGCATTTTTATACTGTTTGGCATAGATTTTATTAACTTTTCATATCATTGTCATGGTACCAGATTTCCTCTAGTTTCTCCATGAGATCTTGTTGGTGATTATTGTAAATTTCGTTATCTTCTGTTTCACAATAGCCCACAAATTTTCAATTGGGTTCATATTGGGGCTATTCCCTGCCAGGGCAACACTTTCAATTGCTTTTCTTTCAACTACTTGGAAACACTTTTGACTTTGTGGCAAGCTGCCCCAGCATGCATAAAAATGGCATCTTTATTAGGAAACCAGTCATTTATATTGTTTTTACCTCATTGCCCCTTCAACAATGTGTAATCTGCCAGGACCTTTCATGGACATCACACTCCAGACCGTAATGAAAGTTGGATGCTTCATACATCATTGCACACACTCAGTTTTGAACTATTCTCCAGGTCTTCAGTGAACACACTGGCTGCTTTCTTCCATCACAGTGAATAAAGATTCATCACTGAAGCATACCTGAAGCACATGTACAAAATTGCAAGTTAGAAAAGTTGGGAATAGCAGCATAGGAGACCTCAACACTCCCAAAATTCAAATGAACATTTCTTCAGTATCAATAAAACACCACAATTTCAAGCCAAAACTGCTAATTTTTGAGATGAGGCCCACTTAATTTACCATATCATTGCACATACCTTAGCCAACTCCTCACTTGTCCACTGCTGAAGTTGTTTAGCCCACTACAATCTTTTGGTTTTCATGGCAGGGGTGATTTTCTGATTTTTTCTTGGTCAGTGTGCCTTTAAACCACATTCAAACAGCCTCTTCCTCATTGTCACAGGTGAAACTTCAACACCCATACCTTTCAGCTGATGACTCATGTCTTTAGAAGTATGTTTATGGCTCATTGTTGCCGTATTTGTAAGTCTTCTCATTGTTCTAGGACTAATTTTTACGTCCTCATTTTACTTTCCTGTTTGGCATGTAGTCACGACCTCTCTGCACTGAAAGTTAGATTCTGCTGAGTTTTCTCTTATATTCTCATGCTGTCAGCAATTTCTTACTGTGTATAACAAGTTTCAGCAAGAAGTGCTACCATAGCCGAAACTTACTGAGGTGAAACATCCTTTGTCTTCTTCATAATCTCAATTTCTTTGGAAACTCCACAATTTATTCCTATAGCTAAAAATATGCAAGTTCACAAGCTATATAAAGTATTGTTAATGTAGCACGAAATTGATAGAATAAATAGCAAGGTGAAGTACAACAAAGAAACATAAAACATTACTGTAAACACAGTTTCAAAGCAAGTATATAGACAACTAACACCAACACGATTTGGAGGGAAAATGACAATTGTTACCAACTGTGAAAAATTCAGTGATCTGTGAGTGACTTGGAAAGGAAATTTCGTGGCATCAGTCAAACCATTAAAACAAATCAGTTATTACACTTTTCTCTCCTATTTTACAACAGAAAACCTAAGAGTAAAAAAAGTAATCATTTAGTCTAATAATTTGAACACATCTGTAAATTCACAGTCTGTTATTGATATCTATTCCTTACCCCATCCTGATGAACTCTTACCACAACTTTCCAGGGGCCAATATTCTTTCAAAATAGACTTGACAGAAGCCTACTTACAACTGCTTCTAGATGATGATTCCAAATACATCCCCATAGTGAATACACCATTTGGGTTATAACAATACCAGCACCTGCCATTTGGTGTGGCTAGTGCCCCTACCATTTTTCAATGATTTTTGGAGCAACTTGTAGCCTCCAAGTTGGATGCATTAACTAGCTGGATGATATTGTGGTCTCAGGGTCCTCAATAGATTAATATTTGCAGAATCTTTGTGCCTTGTTCATGGTGCTACAGGCTGCTGGTTTGAACACAACTTGGCCAAATCACAATTTTTTCAGCCATCTATTGCCTGTCTCAGTTTTGAACTCTCTGCACTGGTGACAAGGCCTCACACTAGAACGTAAATTCCATGCAGCTTTGCTGCATACTACTGATGTCAAAGAGTTTAAAACCTTTCTTAGAAAGATTTCATACCACCACAAATTTCTTCCTGATGCAACTCTTTGTGCTCTCTTACACAAATGTGTTCCTTTCCACTGGTTGCCCACCTGCAAGTGTGCTTTTACCCTAGTAAAGTCAAAAACACTTAGCACCTTGCTTGGTTACTTTCCAACCAGCCCAATGTGCTGTTTTGTTCAAAGACACCTCTCAGTATGGCCCTGGGGCTGTTGTCACATGCAAATATGTAGACGGTTTCAAACACTCTATTGCATATGCTTCCAAAACTCTGAATCAGTTGCTACTTGCAAGTAGAAAAAGAAGCCCTTGCTATTGTGTATGCACTCTCAAAATTTCATGTTTTCCTATACAGTTCTAAGTTTCATTTGATTACCAATCATAAATCTCTGTTTTCTCCTCTCAGTCAGTCAGCATCTTTACCAGCCAAAGTTCCCCATTGGCTGCAATGCTGGGCTCTGTTTTTGTCATGTTATAACTACAATATTCATTTGCAATCCACAGCGGAACACCCTAATGCGTATGCTCTTTCTTGATTGTTGATTGGCCTCAATCCATCATTTGATCAGGGTGAACTGTTGTGCTTCCATTTAGACACTGAGCTCCAAAACACTGTGGATGGTTTCCACATTACCAGTCCTCATATTTTGGTGACTGTTGTGACCAATCCTGTCTTACATCAAGTTATTCAATTTGTCAACCACGGCTGGCTGGATAAACTGTGTCAGATCGTTTATGTAATTATTGTGCTTTCTGTCACTGCCTCTCAGTTCTTGATGGTGTGTTACTGCTGGTTACTGAAGACATAGTGCCCAGAATTGTGATCCATTCACATTGCAGCAGGATGTCATGCACCCTCTCCACCTGGACCACTGGGCCTCTGCCATGCATTTGGGTTGGGTATTGACACTGAGATGATGCACATTGAGACAGCCTGCCTGCAGTTTATCACCAATTAAGCAGTGCCACGGGGCTCTCCTTCCCTGTGACCTGGACCCCAGCCTCACTGGGAGCATATTCATGCTGATTTTACAGGTCTGTTTGCTAACTCTTTTTGTCTTGTAGTAGTTGATGCCGTCTCAAAATTTCCTTCTATGGTTCATTGCTTGTCCACAGCAGCTACAGCCCCAGCCCCCTCAAAGATTTTTTTGTTCCATAGAAGGATTGTTGAATATTTTTGTGACAGATAACAGCCTACAGTTTGCGTCTCAAGATTTTGAAGATTTTTGTACATCTGGCATGTTATGGCTGCTCTGTCTCATCTCCAGTACAATGGAGAGGCAGAGTGGTTGATTCATACATTCAGAACCCAGATGGAAAAATATGTCACTCCATCTTCTCCTGAGGAAGCCCTGGATAGGTTCCTGAGTTCATATAGGCTCACTCCAGTTGGTGACTATAGTCCAGCGGACCTACTTCATGGCCACCGGCCCTGTATGCTGCTTCATCTGCTCTAACCAATAGCCAGCCAACTGCCAGTGTCTGCCTCAAAGTGATTCCATCCTGGCTTCACCCTCTGGGTCCACAAGTTTGGCCAGTGCCCTAAGTGAATACCAGCAGTCATCCATTGCTGCTGAGGCCACAGCCTCTGTGTCAGGCAGACCTCCAATGGCTTGGTGTCATGACACTATGACCAGCTCTGTCCATGCATGGCCGACCACACTCTGGAGAGCCATCTGCCCCTGTGGCCACATCCATCATCTGTGCCAGCCTCCATGGCATGGTCTATACCTCCTCCAGCTCCAGTACCATCTTCCCTCTGGGTGCTGCCAATTCTGGTGGGGTAATCAGTCCTGGGCCACTTCTATCTCTGTAGCTCCTGTTGCCAACCAAGATTGGTGCCTTCTCCATTGCCAGGATGTGGATATAAATACAGCACCATTATCAGCAGTGCTCCCTTATATAGCCTCTCACAGGGGATTGGGAGCCACACCTGTCTGCAGCCATTCCATTTTAGACATATTCTCCTGTGACAGCACTACACCTGCTCCAACAGTCACCACTTATTGATCAAGACATTGACATCTCCTCATTGAACACTTTTCCCCAAGAGAGAAGGAGTGTTGTAACCCTATAGGTAACCGTATAGTGTGAGCACATGTAACCAAACAGTGCATGACTAGACAGGTCACCTCACAACACGGACAGATGATGAAACAAGCACTGTGGCTTGTGCACAACAGCCCAATATAACCCAAGCATGCTGGGCCCTTAACTTCATTCCTATTTACCTGCTTATTGTATGTTCACCTACGAGACTGTAAATTGATGTGTTCTATAGTTATGAGAGTTTGTAGCGTTGCAAACTTCATTCAGTGTTATTGTGGATCTCTTCAATAGGAAGCAGAATAATTCTTGGTTTGTGTTACTTCTGATGTTATGCCTGTATGACATTACAATGAAGACAATTTTGTAATTATTGAAACCTAGGTTGAAGGTTGTAATAAACTTATGTTATACAGCTGGCTGGCTTATTTCTTAAGTCTTTTGAAGACTATCACTTCACAGTTGCTGTTTACAGCCAAGTTCAAGATTTAGATGCAGTTCTAAGACTAGTGGAATGCACTACTCCACAGTAGTTTATTCCGTGCAACTTGTTCATCTCTATATAACTATTGCAACTTACATCCATTCGAACTTTTTTACTGTACTCCAGCCATAGTCTCCCTTTACAATTTTTATTCCTCCACACTTCCTTCCATTACCAGATTGATGACTGCTTGTGCCTAAAGTTTTGTCCGCAAAGCTGGCTCCTTCTTTTAGTTATGTTTTGCCATAAATTTCTTTTCTCCTCCATCTGATTCACTATCTCTTCATCAGCAATCTGATCTTCTCATTTAACCTTCACCATTCTTCTACAGTACTACATTTCAAAAGCTTCTAATCTCTTCTTTTATTGCTAATGTCAGGTTGCATTTTATATCCTTTCTTCTTCAGCCATCATAAGCCATTTTGTTAGCCAAATAGCAAAACTCATCTATTACTCTTAGTATCTCATTTGCCTAACTGATTCCATCAGCACCAGTTTGGGGGGAGGGGGGGGGCAGTGTGCAGAAATATCAACACATCATCTCAAAAAGATAATATCTTAAACAACTATGCATACATGCACTACAGCACACAGACAATGAAGGACATACAGAAACTTGGTACAAAACCGTGCACCAAAATTCTGATGTCAGATACCTACAAGTTACCAGAACTTTAAGAATTGTATCTGGGATTACTTGTAGAAATTTTGACACAGTTCAGAAAGCACACATCAATGGAAGTACATTAAAGAAACTTTTAAACAAATAAGTGGCTCACTAAGAGGAAAAAATATCTGTGAATAACCATATCTGGTGTAAGTAGACATGAATGTGAACACAACAAATGCTAAGTTCTTGTAAGAAGCAATGAAACTCCAACAGCTAAAGTTATGCACAGCTCTTTTAGTTTCACTGTTTAAAACTGATATAGTTTTTTTTCTCTTGATTGATAATCTATACATATTTCCGTTTTGCAGTAATTATTAAACAAAATGTTGACACTTGTCCATACATTGGATATACACAACTCTACTTGTGAATGCCACAGGATCTATCAAGAGTTCTTCATTGGCTGGAATGAAATCAAGATTTATTCTTATTTGCTGCTCATTGTTTGATAACTTGCATTGTTTTAGAGTGCAGTGAAAAGCCGTTATGACATTTGTGAGGTAGAACAGTTTTTCCATGTTGTGACTTGCTTATAGATCCAGTTATTGCAGTCCCTGTTCTCCAGTCTACTTCATGTATTTCTTACAATATAACACCTCATAAAAAATGAAAATACCAACCTGTGATATGAAGAAAAATACTTTGTTGTATCACTGCTGAAACTTATACTTTGAATCAGTCTTAAACTGTTACATAATTTCATCAATTTATTGACACCAGTAAATGGTTAAAAAGGTATCTACATAGTACAGAATGTTTATTAAGAAAGAAATTATCCATCTTGATCTTGGATATCTACTTTGTGTGCATATCTTCAGTGGTTCCGAATTTCAAAATGTGAACACTGTTGTTCTCATCTTAATTAGTGGCATAGATAGTGTTGTGTAACATGTTACTTTGGTGAAATGATGTGTTGTACACTGCATACCAATGAATGATGATTGTTGTTGTTGTGACCTTCAGTCCTGAGAGTGGTTTGATGCAGCTCTTCATGCTACTCTATCCTGTGCAAGCTTCTTCATCTCCCAATACTTACTGCAACCTACATCCTTCTGAATCTGCTTAGTGTATTCATCTCTTGGTCTCCCTCTACGATTTTTACCCTCCACACTGGCCTCCAATACTAAATTTGTGATCCCTCGATGCCTCAGAACATGTCTGACCAACCGGTCCCTTCTTCTTGTCAAGTTGTGCCACAAATTCCTTTTCTCCCCAAATCTATTCAGTACCTCCTCATTAGTTATGTGATCTACCCATCTAATCTTCAGCATTTTTCCATAACAACACATTTCGAAAGCTTCTATTCTCTTCTTGTCCAAACTAGTTATCGTTCATGTTTCACTTCCATACATGGCTGCACTACATACAAATACTTTCAGAAACAACTTCCTGACACTTAAATCTATACTTGATGTTAACAAATTTCTCTTCTTCAGAAACACTTTCCTTGCCATTGCCAGTCTACATTGTTTATCCTCTCTACTTTGACCATCATCAGTTATTTTGCTCCCCAAACAGTAAAACTCCTTTACTACTTTAAGTGTCTCATTTATTAATCTAATTCCCTCAGAATCACCTGATTTAATCTTAGTGTATTCTATTATCCTCGTTTTGCTTTTGTTGATGTTCATCTTGTATCCTCCTTTCAAGACACTGTCCATTCTGTTCAACTGCTCTTCCAGGTCCTTTGCTGTCTCCGACAGAATTACAATGTCATTGGTAAACCTCAAAGTTTTCATTTCTTCTCCATAGATTTTAATTCCTGCTGCAAATTTTCCTTTTGTTTCCTTTACTTACACAACACACAGATTGAATAACATCAGGGTTAGGCTAGAACCCTGTCTCACTCCCTTCCCAACCACTGCTTCCCTTTCTTGCCCCTCGACTCTTATAACTGCCATCTGGTTTCTGTACAAATTGTAAATAGCCTTTCGTTCCCTGTATTTTACCCCCGCCACCTTTAGAATTTGAAAGAGAGTATTCCAGTTAACATTGTCAAAAGCTTTCTCTAAGTCTACAAATGCTGTAAACGTAGGTTTGCCTTTCCTTAATCTTTCTTTTAAGATAAGTCTTAGGGTCAGTATTGCCTCACGTGTTCCAACATTTCTACAGAATCCAAACTGATCTTCCCCGAGGTCAGCTTCTACCAGTTTTTCCATTCATCTGTAAAATATTCGCGTTAGAATTTTGCTGCCATGGCTTATTAAACTGATAGTTCGGTAATTTTCACATCTGTCAACACCTGCTTTCTTTGGGATTGGAATTATTATATTATTCTTGAAGTTTGAGGGTATTTCGCCTGTCTCATACATCTTGTTCACCAGATGGTAGAGTTTTGTTAGGACTGGCTCTCCCAAGGCCGTCAGTAGTTCTAATGGAATGTTGTCTACTCCGGGGGCCTTGTTTCGACTTTGGTCTTTCAGTGCTCTGTCAAACTCTTCATGCAGTATCGTATCTCCCATTTCATCTTCATCTACGTCCTCTTCCATTTCCATAATACTGTCCCTAAGTACATCACCCTTGTATAGGCCCTCTATATACTCCTTCCACCTTTCTGCTTTCCGTTCTTTGCTTAGAACTGGGTTTCCATCTGAGCTCTTGATATTCATACAAGTGGCTCTCTTTTCTCCAAAGGTCTCTTTAATTTTCCTGTAGGCAGTATCCATCTTACCTCTAGTGAGATAAGCCTTTACATCCTTACATTTGTCCTCTAGCCATCCCTGCTTAGCCATTTTGCACTTCCTGTCGATCTCATTTTTGAAACGATTGTATTCCTTTTAGCCTGCTTCATTTACTGCATTTTTATATTTTCTCCTTTCATCAATTAAATTCAGTATTTCTTCTGTTACCCAAGCATTTCTATTAGCCCTCCTCTTTTTACCTACTTGATCCTCTGCTGCCTTCACTACTTCATCCCTCAGAGCTACCCGTTCTTCTTCTACTGTATTTCTTTCCCCCATTCCTGACAATTGTTCCCTTATGCTCTCCCTGAAACTCTGTACAACCTCTGGTTTAGTCAGTTTATCCAGGTCCCATCTCCTTAAATTCCCACCTTTTTGCAGTTTCTTCAGTTTTAATCTACAGTCCAGTTCATAACCAATAGATTGTGGTCAGAGTCCACATCTGCCCCTGGAAATGTCTTACAATTTAAAACCTGGTTCCTAAATCTCTGTCTTACCATTATATAATGTATCTGACGCCTTCTAGTATCTCCAGGATTGTTCCATGTATACAACCTTCTTTTATGATTCTTGAACCAAGTGTTAGCTATGATTAAGTTATGCTCAGTGCAAAATTCAACCAGACTGCTTCCTCTTTCATTTCTTAGCCCCAATCCATATTCACCTACTATGTTTCCTTCTCTCCATTTTCCTGCTCTCGAATTCCAGTCACCCATGACTATTAAATTTTCATCTCCCTTCACTACCTGAATAATTTATTTTATCTCCTCATACATTTTATCAATTTCTTCATCATCTGCAGAGCTAGTTGGCATATAAACTTGTACTACTGTAGTAGGCATGGGCTTCATGTCTATCTTGGCCACAATAATGCATTCACTATGCTGTTTATAGTAGCTTACCTGCACTCCTATTTTTTATTCATTATTAAACCTACTGCTGCATTACCCTTATTTGATTTTGTATTTATAACCCTGTATTCACCTGACCAAAAGTCTTGTTCCTGCCCACGCTCCGATCCGTAGAACGCCAGTTTTCTTTCTTCTGATAACGACGTCCACTTGAGCAGTCCCCGCCCGGAGATCCGAATGGGGGACTATTTTACCTCTGGAATATTTTACCCAAGAACGCCATCATTATTTAACCATACAGTAAAGCTGCATGCCCTCGGGAAAAATCATGGCTGTAGTTTCCCCTTGCTTTCAGCCATTTGCAGTACCAGCACAGCAAGGCCGTTTTGGTTAGTGTTACAAGGCCAGATCAGTCAATATCCAGACTGTTACCCCTGCAACTACTGAAAAGGCTTCTGCCCCTCCTGAAGAACCTCATGATTGTCTGGCCTCTCAACAGATACCCCCCTGTTGTGGTTGCACCAACGGTACGGTCGTCTGTATCGATGAGGCATGCAAGCCTCCCCACCAATGGCAAGGTCCAGGGTTCATTGGGGGAGTGAATGACGAGTGCCACTATAAAATATTTATTTTCATAATGAATCATATAATCTACTGTTTAGATATAAGTTTTATTTATGTGTGTGTGTGTGTGTGTGTCATGACTAGATGGATTCAGTGCACCTGCTATCTGGGATGACGATAAACATCATACTATGTTTGTGGAACTGCTGGTCTTGTAGTTTGTTCCATGTTGCCTGGTCCTCCCTCTCATGGTGCAAACCATGGAGGAAGAGTGGCCATGACTATGCCTATCACATCACAGGGATAAGAGAAAACTTGTTATATACTGACTGAATTGGAATCTGTTAAATAAGAAAGACCATGTGTGAACTTAATTCCTATCAATACAATTGTGATATTCCAAAATTTGAAACAACTAATGAATAATCACTGTATGCAAGAGCACAATGTACAATAAATTGATTACACTAGCCAACAAAATTTTACTTCTTTTCTGTAAATGGCATGAAAACAACTAATCTTTATGTTTTTCAGTGTGCTGATAATAAAAATGTCAATGAAAATGTAAGATTAGCTCTTATTTTGAAGTATGACAACTTCACATTGTTACTTATATACACTTATGCATGTATTTACCTTGGTGTTATCCTTTGGAGGAAAGTCACTGAAAGCCCAACCACTTTGCCTGGCATTAGTAGTTTTCTGCTGTTGATTTTCTAATTAGTGTCCAGTGGTAATTGGCTAACAATGATGCACTGCACTTTCCCTCATATCCATTTTCATGTCCAAAATTTTCTGATGGAAGTGTTCTCCATGCTCATCAGTTACAGCACCACAGTTGTCAGAAAATAAGTCCAAGTGGGAATCTATAAAATGGAACTTTAAAGACATATTGTATCCCAGTCTAATGTAGCAGTGCAGCAGATTTGCCACAGGATCCTTATAGTTTTCTGCTCTCTTATTTCCTAGAAAGTTTGTTGACACTGGGACAAAGACATCACAAGCTATATTTTCATAACCTGTCAGGATGGAGTTGAAATGCTCATCTATGTACAGTCTGTGTACCTAGGGACCCACAAAAATATCCCTGTTTTATTTTTGCCTCACGAAGATATGGAAATTTCTTGCACAATTAGAGAAATGCTTCTCCAGTTTTGTCCATGGCCTTAACAAACTATAATCCTTACAGTACCTTCAGAGGTTCTGTGGAGTTCTTGACATGATGTTGGTGCTGACCTGTGAGAGGTTTTAGCAGTTGTGCCAAATGTTTGGCTATGGTGTATATCAGCGAGTTTACTGTGTTCAGTACAGGCTGCAGTGGAACCCACTCTTTATGTATTTTTAGGAGACCATACAGTCATGGTGGTGCTGGTCCCTACAGGAAAAGCTTTCTGATTGTGTTGCTATCTAGTCCTGAGCTGTTGAGTAGATTGATCGTCATATGTGCCCCGTATGTCAACACATTCTTCCCCACTTGTTTGTATGATGTGTTTTGCACTAAAGTTTGAATCTTCTGCCAGTAACCTTCTGATTACAGTGGCACTGTCACATTGCCTTTATCTGCTGCTAAGACCAACACATCCATGTCATCACACTGCTCTGCTGCCAAAATGTTGTTCTTTGCCATTCTTGCCTTCTTGGGAACCCTGCATATTTCTTCTCACATCTTCAGCAGCCTTCAAAGGGAGTCCATGTATGGCATGCTCAATGAAGCTGATGATGTCATGTTTCAGTAATGTTCTTGGAACTAGAGTGAAGTTTAGGCATTTTGACTTCATGAAAATTGTTGGCTCATCCAGTTCTCTCTTTGTCAGGTTGATGACAGTCTTAGCATTGGTGGTTTTGTCTTCCTGCCGTTGGGTCCCTGGAAGTTGGAGGAACTTGTCACACTGTTTCCTGGTGGCTCTCTTCTTGTAGAGCTCACTGCTTGCGTCAGTGTTGTCATCCATCCACTCCCATGTATGTGCTGGGAAACTGGAAGCGAGGTACAGGTTTTGAGTGAGCATATCTCTTGCATTATTGTTAAGTTCCAGTCTGGTAACATGGATATGATTCCATACAAAGGTCGAACTTACTTGTCATAATATGCATCTTGTCCTGGTCATGTTCACAGGAAGCAGTAAGTTAGCAAACTGTGACATAACTTCCTTATCCTGACTGTGTACCAAGAAGATCAGTCTACTGAGCAACTTCACCTTCTTCATTCATAGTTTTTACAGCATCTTGAAGCTGCACTGGATATCCTCTCTGTAAAGGTGTGAAGTATGTGATTGTAGGCTTTCTTAGCATATTCTAATGATAGCATCTTCTCAGGTGATCAGCTGATTGGTGGCATCATCTTGTCACCCTCATCATATTCAGGCAAAGTGTTGGGATGCTGTGTCCTGCATATTTGTATAGCCATTGGACCACTGACCTCTTCAGATTGGATGCCAATCATGCACTTCCAGAAGATGGTGCTGTGCTGGTGGTGGTGGAACATGCGCAGCTCTTTTGTGGGTGGTGGCAAGTACCATTGTCTGTCCATTCTGTCTGCAAATGCCACTACCTTCAGAATCCAGTGTTCCTGTCACATTTTTCTGTTACAGAATTCCATGCTGTGCTGAATTGAAATCCTCTAACCCAGTTTATTAGGTTGTTGTGTAGACATATTTCTGCCACCTCTTTGACTACTGAGCACCAGAACCCAGTGGCACTGCAGAACTTCTTCGTTTGTTCAGAATTGAAGATATGTTTCTCATGGATGCTATGCTCTACTACTGCAGACTTGTCTGCTTGTCCAAGTCAAATGTTTCTAATGTGTTCCATATGGCACTGTGAGATGCATCGTCTGTGTCTGTCTGAGGTGCTGCAATACAAATTCACACTCAATGCTGTTTATGCCTAGCTTCTGTAGTCCCAGCTGGTCGTTGGTTGAGCCAAACATGTACTTAATTTTCCGCATTGCATGGAAGACTTTATTTGATATTTCTCCATTAAAATATAGCATCATTAGGAAAGTGTAGTGACACTTCGCTCTCATCAAAAAGGCAAAAAACAAACAGTTATTTGCATATAGAATGCAAAAAACGAGTGATGAAAGGTATATTGTGTATAAAGTACAACTACTGGCTACATGAAAAGTGCATGAAGGTAAACCTGAAGTTCAACAGTGACGATATTTTGTGGACATGCCAAGTTTGTTTATGTGCTGAAACTGCCGAACTTTTAAATAAAGTAGCCTAAAAAAAAAAATGAAGTTATAAAATTGCTACAAGAGGATATTGAGGCGTTAAAAACAGAAAATATAAAGATAAAGAAAGAAAATAATAAGTTAATACTTGAACAGTCCATGGGTATACTGCCGGTCCATAGTGTCCAACAGGCACAATATTTTGGTGATCAGACATGTCGCTATCGTCAGGTGCGCTGACAAACTGAGCTCCTGAGGGCGGGCGGCCGTCCTAAATCCCCTTCCCCCGCGAGGCATTCTCTCCGCGGTTCGCATCCACGGCCACATGTCAGCGGTCGCTGAGAGGCTGGCGTCGGCATCTGTGGTGGCGTCGGTGTAACTGCCTCATCTGCCCTGGTTGCTCGTTTGTTTTCTTTGCTGAGCCTCTTTTTAATTAGACTCAGTGCTGGTTCACATGCCTTGCTCAGGTTATAGCTGCAATCTCTGTTGATGAGTCCATCCCTGTTATGAATTTTGATAGCCTCTCTAACGATACTGTCCCAGTATTTAGATGTCTGTGCCAAGACCCTGGTATGTTGGTAGTCCATTTCGTGATTTTCGGACAAACAGTGCTCTGCGACTGCTGACTTGTTGGGGTACATAAGTCCTGTGTGCCTCTGATGTTCTCGGCAACGATCTTTGATGGTGCGCACTGTCTGTCCAATGTAAGTCTTCCCACACTCACAGGGAATCTGGTATATGCCGGCCTTCCGCAAACCGACATCATCTTTGACACTTCCCAATAATGCTCATGTTTTATTGGGTGGCCAAAAGACAGTTTCTACTTAGTGTTTCCTCAATATTCGTCCTAATTTCCCTGATAGTGCGCCAGTATACGGTATATAGGCGGTGGCTATCTCTTCCTCCATGACTTTGTCCATCTCCACATGCTGTACCATAGAGGTGGGGCGGAGAGCGTGTCTGATCTGCCATTCCGAGTACCGGTAACATAACCTGTGCTCCATATGAAGGCTTGAACTTCAAAAACAAAAACCCAGCGCCTGAAGATGTGAAAAAGTCAACAGGTCGAACATCAGCAGATAAATATAAGTGGAAGGCTATGACATACACCAAAAGAAGAAAAAAGCCCACAGCTGTGCAAAATAGTGAGCTTCTAGTAATAGGAGATTCGCTACTGAAAAATATTGCTGTCCCTAATTGTGAAATTGACATCCGACCTGGAATTAGAGTGCAACAACTCAGCAAACAATTCAAAAATATTGCAAAACAAGTGGCTACAGAACAGGACATGGAACACAAACGAAATTACAAAGGCGTTTTTATACATGTTGGAACAAACTTGTTTAAAAGCAGCAATGAAGGTGAATTAGTGAATGAAATAAGAAACATGATTTGTGCAGCAAGAAGTCCTTATGAAGGATCCAGGCTCATACTTAGCAGAATCATAAAAAGGAGGTCAGTGAGTGACAAAGACATATCCAAAATAAATGGTGCCATCAAACAAGAGTGTGATTGTCTTGGTGCTATCTTCATAGACCCAAACAAATTCCTGTGTGAAAATTGTCTGCGAAAGGACGGCACACATTCAAATACATTGCATTTGGTAACACTCAGCAGAATGTATGCAGGTGTTTGTAAAATCATTAGAAAGAAGGGAAACTAACATTGTATAGTGGGAGTGAAAAATCAGGAAATCTGATATTCACAAAAAAACCTGTGATACTAACAAAAAATAATATAGGACAAAAACAACCATAGAATCAGGATATTCAATTATAATAATAATGCACCAGAATATACAATACATAAAAAATAAGGTAACCCAATTAGAAATAATGCTAAATGAAGAAACTCCTAACATTCTAGCTCTGACAGAACATGGTCTAAATGAGCATGAAATTCTAAATCTTACTGTTGCAAATTCCAATGTAACAGCTAGTTCATGCAGGAGGAATAGTAAGGGTGGTGGAGCTGCTATACTAACCCATAAAATGTAAACAGAAACCATATAAAAAGCCTTGAATTATGTAAAAAATATAACATTGAAAATGTAGTTGAGGTAACAGGCCAAAAAATAGTTTAAAGTTCCTCGCTGTACATCTTAAACATCTACAGACTGCCAAAAGGGTGCATAGAAATGTTAATTGAAAACATAGGAGAGCTCTTACATATCATCCTAAGCAAGAACTGTGCACTTGTATTACTAGGTGATCTAAACATAAACACATTGCAAGACACCAATGACTGTAGGGAGCTGCTAAACACACTGAAAACATATGGCTTATACACTGCAATAGCTACTCCAACAAGTATAACTGCAAACTGATGTACTCAAATAGATCACATCTTCACAAATTTAAGGGACTTTTAGTACAAAAGTGAAGTTATAGAAATGGCCCTGTCAGACCGTGATGCAATAAAAATATGTCTAAATCATATCACCACAAATGAAAACATGCCAATAATAAGGGAAAAAAGAAGCTTAAATGAACAAAACTTAACGGCCCTTAGGATAAAACTTGAAAAAGAAGGATGGGAAATACTGAAAAAAGACACTCCATCAGTAGATCATAAAGTGACTCATTTTATTGACACACTTTCCTACCATCTCAATATTACATGCCCAGTAATAAAAACTAAAGCCAAAACCACAAATAAAAACAAAAAATGGATAACAAAAGGCATTTTGATCTCTAGAAACAAGATAAAAATGATGCACAGAATGTATAAAACTAACATTGATGAAAACTTTAAAGAGTACTACAGAAAATATAAAATAATGTGTGCTGAACTACTGCAAGTAGCCAAACTAATAGAAGTAAAAAAAGTATATAAATAGTGCTGATAATAAAAGCAAGGGTTGTTGGTCTATTATAAATACAAATCGCAAACCCTCCAACTCATAGGAACACAGCAAAATACAGTTCATGATCAGCAAAAAAACTATAACTGAACAGAATAAAATCATAAATCTCTTAAATGACAATTTTGCCACAGTAGGCCAAAAACTAAAAGAAAAAAACAAATAAATGGAATATCAAGCATAGAAATTAAACACTGTATGCAGGAACTCAAGAAACCTCTTACACAACTAATCAATTCATCATTCCTGGAAGGAACTTTTCCAAAGTGCTTAAAGACAGCACTGATAAAACCATTACATAAAAAGAGGAATGAATACAATCCACAAAATTATAGGTCTATAGCTCTTTTACCAATCATATCAAAAATATTTGAACGAGCTTATGCACGGGGACTAGTTGCTTTTCTGATGAAATATGAAATAATCAACAAGAATCAGTTTGGCTTCCAGAAAGATAAATGCACCGTAGATGCAGTAATAGATCTCATCAAAAATGTCATAACAAACTTGGACTCTAAAAATAAATGTATAGGAGTATTTATGGATCTAACAAAGGCATTTGACTGTGTATACCATAAAATGTAGTAGAAATATTAGGAGTATACGGCGTAAGAGGAAATGCAGGACAACAAAGGCATTCGACTGTGTATACCATAAAACTTAGTAGAAATATTAGGAGTATACGGCGTAAGAGGAAATGCTGGAGACTGGATCCTCTCATACTTGACACAGGAGCCAATATACTCAAATTGCAAAAAATTATGGTGAAAAAATAAGATCTGAAGTAAGAATTTTATACTTCTCTGTGCCACGCGGTTCCATTCTTGGGCCAATACTCTTCATTCTATACACAAATCACATCCCAGATGTGATTAGGTATGGTAGTATAGTTACTTATGCAGATGACATAACCCTTCTATTCGTGGATGAAGATGCAGAAAAGCTAGAAATGAAAGCCAATGTAGAAGTAAATAATGCCATCCAACTATTTACTGAATTAAAATTGCACAACAATATTACTAAAATACTTTGTGTAAACTTCAGACTTCAAAAGTTTCACAGTGAAGATATCAATGTATGCATAGATGAGTGCATAGAAGAGAACACCAAATATACAAAATTCCTTGAGATAATTAGCGATGAAAATGTAAACTGGGGTAAGCATGTAGAATATACAAGGGGGAAACTTAGCACAAACCTATATGTGCTGCACAAACTCAGCTATCTAAAAGATACAAGCATTATGAAAACAATATACTATGCTTTAATTCATATGACATTAAGTTACAGCGTAATTCTGTGGGGATGTACCTCAAAAACAAACATTAACAAAGTATTTAAATTACAAAAAAGAGCCATAAGAATGACAGCCAACCTTAAAAGGAAAGATTCACGTAAACTAGCATATAAAGCTCTCAAAATACTAACATTACCCAGTATATACCTATAAGAACTCCTTCACTGGACAAAATTCAAATATTCTGCCGAAACTAAAGATAACAACACACAACACAACCATGACATAAGAAAATGGAACCTTTTCCATGAGCCTACACACAACACCACAAAATACAAAAAAACCATCATACAATGATCCAAAAGCCCTTGAAAAACTTCTTTCAATCTTGAGAGAAATAAACAAAAAATTTTCTAATAGAAAACTGTTATTACAGTGTTAATGAATTTATGTGCACTGCAGTTCAAAACAATTGCAATACCATTATTTTATCAAAAGACAACTGTACAAAATCTAATTTAATATGAAATAGCCCTAGAATAATTTTGTAATAAATTATATTTTGTTAAACAGTAGACAGTAAAAACTATGTACCTGTTGGTGCATGAAATGAAAATATATCTTGATCCATACAATGTCCTTTGTCAAAGGATAAATAAATAAATAAATCTTGGCTTTCAGCAGCCATGCATATGGCAGGAAAATTACATTTGGCTTCTTCTTCTTCTTCTCCCTCTTCTTCTTCTTCTGGTTTGTGTTCCCTCCTGTTATCTGCTGTTAAGGTGTGCCTTATTTGCATATCGTTGTAATCATTTTTGTGGAAAGTATTCCGCAGATGCTATAACTCATTTTGATAAAGTCATCCTGTTGCAGATGGACTTGGTTATGCACTAAAATGGTTAATACTGAGTTGTGTTGTGCTGGATGGTGGAAACTCCGATCATTAAGGTCAAGGTCTGTACACATCTTCTTCGTGTAGACAAAGTGTCCCAACATGCCATCTGGACTTCTCTTGATCAAAATGTCCAAGACGTGTAGGCTTCCATTCTCTTATATCACCGTGATGAATTTTATGCTGTTTTGTATACCAAGGGAATTATTTAGGAACTTATTGAAACACTGCAACAAGAGAAAGCCCTCATTCAGCTGATCACCCAAGAAAATTTTATCATTGAAATCTGTTGCTGAAGATCTATGGCCAAGCCAAGATTACACTCCAGTGCAAAATCAGTTGCTAGCAATGCAAATCAAGATTGTTGAAAAGAGTTGAGTAGTCAGTGAATAATTATTAAATCCTTTGATTACAATTATGATGGAGAAGAAAATAATTAGTCCTCAGGTCAGACAATTTTGATGTGGACTACAAAGGGCTTTGATTGTATTAATGACATGATGAGTATACAACAGCAGTTGCAGCTGCAGTTCATCCATCTGCAGCAGGACAGCATCAACAATGCACCCATTTCCTGTGAAGCAATATGGCCCGCACGCCTACTCAGCTACCCATCGGAATCTACACATGATGAGACTCTAGCGAGCTTAAAAAATCTGAGTTGATTAGTTTCCAAAAGTTCTTTTTTTTGTGGTGCTGTTTGTGTTGTGGGATAAACTGCAAATGGTTTCATAACCAGAGTTTGTGGGTGTACTACAGCAGTGTAACTAGCCTTGTTACACTACTAAGCTGAAACTAATTAAACTTGTGTTATTGTGGGCACTGAATGCCCATAGTGATGAGAAAAGTGGATGCAGATAGCCTCACTTGGTTCAGAAAATTTGTTGAGCAACTTTCTAATGGTATAAAAGAGTTAACTGCCACACTCAGATAAACTAACATGACACTAGAGAATAATAAATCTGAATTGAAAAATGAAATGAAAACGACAAACATGAAACTAGTGAGTGCTAGAGCCATAGTAAAAAATTAAATAAAAATGACAGATACCACACTAGAAGGTCATATCAACGAATAGTGTAAGGAACAGCAAGAAATAAAAAACAGCATATTACAGTTAGAGATGATACTTTCCACCTTACCAGAGGAAATATTGAAACAGTGTGATGTAGTCTGAAATGACATGAATGAGAATTTAGAGATGTGAACAAGGATTTCAGACAATTAAAAGGGTTAAGTGAGCAGGAATTTAACACAATACCTGATGAAACCTGAGGCACACAAGTAAGGTTGAGAGTGTTAAAACAAAGTGAAGATTAAGATAAAGCCACTATTCCAGGCTCTACATGTGATCATTTGGAAGGGCAAGTAGTTGACTTCACTGGTAACAAAGTGTGATACATAATTGGATCATCTGTAAACACACTTCACTTCATTCTAATGCAGAAACAAAAAGAACAATGTGTGAGCTACAGAAAATTTGGAACAAAGTAACTGATGAAGGAAGGAATCTTTCAAGGGACACATAATCTAAGCACTGATACCACAGCACAGATGGAGAGGTTGAGGAAAGAAAAGGAGAAAGCTATTGGTGCCCTAAGGATGGAAGTTTCTGAAGTAACAAACTCCTTTGAAGTAGATTGTAAGCAAACATTTATATATCCATGGAAGTGTACAAAAGTATACCATCCTTGGAAACCTAGTTTTGAAAAGTATTTAAACTGAAATGAGTATGCTGAGGAATATGTAAGCCTTGAGCACACTCTGTGTCAGGAGAGGTGATACAAGTGGATGTACCAAAGCAAATTGTGGTTTTAATTTTTATTATGAGGAGTATTTGAATAGAACTGTGCATCTAAATGGAGCACTATTCCGTGAAGTTGTTTTATGTAAACTATTATGCAGTTTATTATTATGTGTGGTAATAGGAAGGTTTATTTAGTAGTGTATGTTGCATAATTTTAAATATGCTCCCACGTGTAGATGCTTGTGATAAATAACAAGAAGTGAACTGTACAGTGAAAGAGTTAGAAGCCTAGATTCAATTTATGTCTATTGGCATGTCTGAGTGCACCACAGTACATGTCTGATGTGATGTGCCTCTCAAAAACCAGTACCTGAACTGCAAGCATTTTTAGTTAGTTTACAAAGTTGGTTAAGATTTTTATGATTTTATTTACTCTTACCTGAGGCAATGGCATTATCTATACAGTTATTTCTTCACTGTTGAAGAAGAAGGATAGTGAGAGTAGTGTTAAGATGAATTTGTGTAACGTTAGCAAAATGCAGAAAAAGCAGGTGTTTAAACATAATCACTGGTTCGGGGACAAGGTATAAGATTAAAGTTAAGTTATCCCTCACATAAGGTACAGATAATGCACGTTAATGCACATAGTTAATAGACTGGGATTTAATATGTAATGGTATTTCGTTGTAGAGAAGAATTTTTCCATAGTGTGCAAGGCATCTTATGCTATGTGAATTTACATCATTATTGGTTATATAAATGAAAGAACATGTTACTTTGACCTAATGGCTGTTAGTAATGAATTGATTGCTTGATTTATTGATCCATTTTTCATCTACAACTGCACAAAGTGCAAGAGATATTTGGATTTTTTGTTAATATTAACAGTTTTACATATAATATACCTATGTATATAATAGCACACATTAATATATCAATTAATGGTGAATACTTAAATAAATGTTGTTATGCTATATACAGAGAGATAAAATACAAATGTTCTTCTGAATGAGACTAAATTGGGTAAACACACAAAAATTTAGTTTTGTAGGTATTCATTTACTGTGTAAAACCAGTGATCAACCAAGTATGACTTCAGTTTAGATTTGAAGTGACCAATGTTTTGTATGTGTTTAATGGTATCTGGTAAGGCATTGTATAGTTTGATACTAGGATGGATAAGGCTGTTTTGAAATAACTTTGTGTTGGCACTTTGAACATGTACATCCAATTTTTGTCTTGTGTCATAGCTGTGTATTGTGTGATTTTGAGTGATGAGTGGTCTTTTTGTATGTAAGTCTTGCTTTAAATATATTATATTTTCAAGTATATATGTGCAAGGAAGTGGCAGGATCATCCTTTTTTGAAACAATGGTCTACATGATTTGCGATTATAAACCCCTTTCATTATTCTTATTTTTTTTTTTTTTAAATTTTGAATGTTTTGATGGCATCTCCAGAATTTCCCCAGAACATAATCCCATACCAGAGGTGAGAGTGTGCAACTGCATCATATACACACTGAAGGGTGTTGTAGCTGGTAAAATTTTTTAATGTACGCAGCACAAAACAAGAAGTACTCAATATTTTGTTCATTTGCTCAATATTTGCTTTCCATTTCAAGTTGTCTTGCAGATGAAGTCCAAGAAATTTGGTACAGGCTGTTTCGGCAATTGTCTGTCCATATAGCTCTAGATTGGGTGACATCAGATTTTTTGTTTGTGCTGTGTGTATATCCATAGCTACAGTTTTTTCAGTGTTTATTATTAAGTCATTGTCATCAAAGTAACATGTTAGCCTGTCAGTGGCTTCTTTTATGTTTTTTACAAGAGTTTCTTCTGAGTTTCCTGTAATTAGAACACTCGTATCATCAGCAAATTGAAATATTTTACTCCTGTCATTGCTTATGTTTAGGTCATTTACATTGAGTAAGAACAGAACAGAACAGAACAGAACAGAACAGGACCCACTACTGATCCTTGTGGCACTCCATATTTAACAGTCAGTAGCTTGGAATTATGTTTCCTAATGACATTGCCCCATTCTTGATCTATTTCCCCATATTGTTCCCTGTTCTTAAGGTAAGAGCTGAGCCAGTTTTTAGCTGTTCCTCTAATGCCAAGATTTTCTAGCTTGTGTAGCAATTTGTCATGATTTATGGTGTCAAATGCCTTTGACAAATCTAAAAATATGACCATGGTAAGTTTTTTGTTGTCTAATGCTATCAGTGCCTCTAATAGAAAGGAGTGAACTGCAGATTCGGTTGAGCAGGATATTGAAACTGTTTAATTGTAGGTGTGAAGCCTTGTTTATTACTTATTTACTGTTATCTGAAAGAATTATGTGAGAGATAGGAAGATTTATATGCAGTACAGCCCCTGTAGTCCATCACTTTTGGGTGCTAGAGTATGGGGTGGGATGCAGAAAGGTTGTATTATCAGAAAATACAGAAAAATTCAGATTTACACTAAAATAAACAACCTTTGAACTAAAAAATGACTGCTACATGTATGTATATCATTCTATACAGTAAAAACATTGCAATAAACTGCACAAGTGCTGCTATTACTACATACTAAACAAGTGCAGTGCTGTACAGTATGTATTTACCATACTATACACTACATATGTACAGTATTGTAAAAATTGAAGGTAGCCTATACACTAGTAAAAAATTACTTAGGAAGAGAGCCAGTTACACATTTTTGTGCAGTAGATGAAATTCTAGATTTAGCTGCAGTGTTCCTCTATTTCTTGATACACAAAATGTCCACAGGTGTTGCAACTGACATCTGTTCAATTTATATATATATTAATAGAGGGAAACATTCCACATGGGAAAAATATATCTAAGAACAAAGATGATGTGACTTACCGAACGAAAGCACTGGCACGTCGATAGACACACAAACAAACACACAAAATTCAAGCTTTCGCAACAAACTGTTGCCTCATCAGGAAAGAGGGAAGGAGAGGGAAAGACGAAAGGAAGTGGGTTTTAAGGGAGAGGGTAAGGAGTCATTCCAATCTCGGGAGCGGAAAGACTTACCTTAGGGGGAGAAAAACGACAGGTATACACTCGCGCACACACACACATATCCATCCACACATATATACAGACAAGCTCCCGAGATTGGAATGACTCCTTACCCTCTCCCTTAAAACCCACATCCTTTCATCTTTCCCTCTCCTTCCCTCTTTCCTGATGAGGCAACAGTTTGTTGCGAAAGCTTGAATTTTGTGTGTTTCTTTGTGTGTCTATCGAGGTGCCAGCGCTTCCGTTTGGTAAGTCACATCATCTTTGTTTATATATATATATATATATATATATATATATATATATATATATATATATATATATATAAAAAACAAAGATGAGGTGACTTACCGAACGAAAGCGCTGGCAGGTCGATAGACACACAAACAAACACAAACATACACACAAAATTCAAGCTTTCGCAACAAACTGTTGCCTCATCAGGAAAGAGGGAAGGAGAGGAAAAGACGAAAGGAAGTGGGTTTTAAGGGTGAGGGTAAGGAGTCATTCCAATCCCGGGAGCGGAAAGACTTACCTCAGGGGGAAAAAAAGGACAGGTATACACTCGACACACACACACATATCCACACACATACCCACTTCCTTTCGTCTTTCCCTCTCCTTCCCTCTTTCCTGATGAGGCAACAGTTTGTTGCGAAAGCTTGAATTTTGTGTGTATGTTTGTGTTTGTTTGTGTGTCTATCGACCTGCCAGCGCTTTTGTTCGGTAAGTCACCTCATCTTTGTTTTTTTTATATATATATATATATATATATATATATATATATATATATATATATATATATATATAAAGAGGCAATAATCTGGTTGGCACTGAGCTCTTCACTGGCTTCACAATCTTTGTCAAATTAGACAATCCACTCCTCAGCTTCACTGGCAGGGACATTCGATTGTATAGTTTGTAAATTTTTAATGATTTCCTGTGTGGTGTTGTTTTGCTCACCTTTGATCTAGTCACTTTTGGTCTTAACTTGCAGCCAAAGCTTATGCCAGGATTTTTGCAGTGTGTCGGTTTTAGTTCCTCCCATGTCTTTGCAATCACATACATAGTATCTTTGACATTGAGGTATTCCATAGCTTCAAGTATGTTACAACCTTCTTGACACTTTTCTAAAATTGAGATGATGTATCACCTCTTCAACCATTCTGTCACTCCCTGATAGAGCAGATAAGTGATGTGACATTCGGTGGAAGGAAGATAGATTTATGCTCTCTTTCATTAAATCCTCCTCATATGGTTGTGATGGTGCATTATCCCATTGGAATAGAACATGAATAGGGAACTTTTTTTGTTTCAAGTCTTTTTCAACCAATGGAATAAATTCACTGAAAACCAAAGATTTGAAATGGTTGCAGACCATCCAAGCAGATTTTTTATTGTGGTAATGAACTGGGTAGGAAATAAGTTAAAAGTGTTTTTCAATGCCCCGGGCTTCTTACATTTGTCAATAATGACCAGGGGGAGCCTGTATGTACTGTCAAAGAAAAGTGCGAGGACATCCAGATGGGTACTAAAAGAAATCCGATAGATTTTGGGTATACAATAAATCGCACAAATCTAAGGGCTGTCAATTCGACTAAATCCCTAGGAATTACAGTTACGAGCAACTTAAATTGGAAAGACCACATAGATAATATTATGGGGAAGGTGAAAAAAAGACTGTGCTATGTTGGCAGAACACTTAGAAGATGTGACAAACCCACTAAAGAGACAGCTTACATTACACTCGTCCATCCTCTGTTGGAATATTGCTGCTCAGTGTGGGATTGTTACCAGGTAGGATTGATGGAGGACATCGAAAAAGTTCAAAGAAGGATAGCTCGTTTCATGTTATCGCGGAATAGGGGTGAGAGTGTTACTGATATGATATGCAAGTTGGAGTGGCGGTCACTGAAACAAAGATGGTTTTCTTTGTGATGAGATCTATTTACAAAATTTCAATCACCAACGTTCTCTTCTGAATGCGAAAATATTTTGTTGACACCCACCTATGTAGGGAGAAATGATCATCATAATAAAATAAGAGAAATTAGAGCTCAAACAGAAAGATTTAGGTGTTCCTTTTTCCCACGCACCATTTGAGAGTGGAATGGTAGAGAAGTAGTATGAAAATGGTTTGATGAACCCTCTGCCAGGCACTTAAGTGTGAATTGTAGAGTAACCATGTAGATGTAGATGTCAGTCTTACTGCAAGTAACAATGGCTGGCCCATCTTTTTTAAGTTTTATTCCTGCCACAGTTTCATTTGATGCAGATGGTGTTTTGTATGGTAGTATTTTATAGTTTAGGCCTGTCACATCTGTGTTATAGACTTGCCAAGGTAACAGTTCAATTTCCTTGACAATTTTATGAAACTTCACAGGAAACTCCTTAGCCACATTGGCATCAGCAGATAGTTTTTCACCAGAAATTGAAATGAACCAAATGCAATGACAGGTTTTCCAGCGATGAATCCAGCTTTCACTATTTATGAACTCACTTCTGGCTTCTAGATTTTTATGCAAAGTTATTGCCTTTTCTTTTATAATGGGCCCAGATAACAACATTACCTTTCTTCTTTCTTGTTGGAACCACTTCCACAATGTATTGTCAAGCAGTTCCAGTTTATTAAGAGTGTTTTCACCATCTGTCATCATGATTCAATGTCTTTTCAATTTATTCTCCAATCTTTTACTGTCGCGATATCTACATTTAGTTCCCTGGCCATTTTTTGCAGTGATTCCCTTTGGCCAGTCTTTGTACCACAGCTAATTTTTCATTTAATGAAAAAGTAACATGTTTATGTTTCACTCCTGACATGTTGAAAAAAACTCACACGTGTACAGTATGCACAACGCAAAGTAAATATGTAAAGTATTGAAATGAACACAGAAGAACAATGTCATAAAACTACTGAACAGTGAGCACTGAAAACTTCACAGCGCAGTAATGGACAAAAAACATGGACAACGATGGCAGTGATATGAGAGATGATCGAGCCCTAAAATGGATAAGCGATAACAACAATCACTTGTAAACAACAATACAGAAAACAACATTGGTGCAATGGGGAGTGAGTCACCACCATGAGGTGGGGTAATTTTGGCTTGAGCATGGGTGCATCTTCTGAAGTGGCGGACCAGCTGAGAGTGGACGAGAGGGGTTCGACTGTTTTGTTTTATCAAACACATGACCTGGGTACAGATGATCCTGGAGTTTCAGGTTATTCTTAATGAATTATCTCACTTTTCAGGTGTATTTTCCCCAGTAGAAGTGTTGAATAAAAATTTTGTAGGAGAATCATCGTTAAGATATTTTTCTTGGCCTGAAATAAAAATGATAGCAACTAGTGAATTATAAGAAAAAGTAGAAATGAATTTAAATAAGAACACAGTATGTCAAGTGCAAGAACGTAATTTAAAAGCAAGCACCCCTAATTTTAAACTCAATGATATGTTGCTACTGAAAGTCTTTCATCACAGTTCACAATTAAAGAAAGAAATGAGCGAGTTTTTCCATCATTATGAAGGTCCTTACAAAATTATATTGATTCCACATTCAAAGCCTATTTTCTTAGTAAATCCTTTGGGTGGGAAAGAAAAAGGTCTCTATAATATGTGGTCAAAAGATGTGTATCATAAGAAACATCCCTTCACAGCTAACATAGTTTTACATTAGTATGTGGCAAAACAGAACTTAACAAACTTTAGTCAGCAAATAAACTGCAGAACCTAGATGAGTTATTTCCTTTTCCTAATGGAGATGGATGTTAGGTCCATTACTTTTGATGGAGGGATCAAGGAGAATACACTTTCAGTTATGAAGTGCAAGCATCATGGGATGACATCCAAGTATGATTGTTGCAGCATATAATAGGAGGACATTTGTTGAAATACACAAAAGAAGGACATTGAGAGTTACAGTAGTGAACGAATATGTGCAGGGAAAAATGATAAATATAGCGCAGAAGACAGATTAAAAGCTGGGTATGCATAAAGACTATGTTAGGAATAGGTTACCTTGATATAGATGTATAAAAGGAGAAGATAGTGGTGTAAAGGCTGTCAACAGGATATTGTACCATAACCTGTATGTATCTATGATGTGATCAAAAGTATAGGTGGACCTAGGGCAGACGGTTGATCAATACGTAAGAGAAAAAGGACCACATCTAAATAGGGGCACTATTACCGTGGATAATTACGTGACTGTGTAGAGATAATATTTTTGTGGAAACAGGCATATATTGACAGTTACTACATAAGTTGGTAACATTAGTTTCAACGTTCCTGAAAAGTAGATGAATTTACCTGAAATCGTTATCTGTTCCATATGTTAATTTAAAAATGACATAATAAAAAGGCAAGTCTCTGAATTTTGTATGCTACCCTTCAGGACTGGGAAGGTAGGGTGACTGATCACAGAATGCCCATTAACAGATGCTTGTTAATTGTTTAAAATATGTAACTCCTCTGGTCTGGTGGCAATTTATGAATCCTGAAGCTATTTGATGAGGAAATTGGCCTCTGACAATGAATGTGGCGTTCCCTGTAACATCTACGCAGGATAAAATCCCAGTACAGCTCTGTGAGTTTTTTAGTGTCTCATATACTCCTCCTAGACAAATCTCTTTTTTTTATTTTTATTGAAGATGATAAGCAATACAGTATAGCACACATACAGTGATTTCCAAAAGTATTACAAACAGGGCTAGAAAAGCCAGAGTTCTTGAAGCAACATATTTGATTAGATGAAATAGACACTTAGACTAAACAGCTACTTGGACCATAAGCCCTGGTAATAAGTAGTTCACAAGAGAAAACATGAAAATATTGTAAGACTGGGTAATGATCCATATGGATTCATTATCTGAGCACCTTTATCCATAGTAAATGAATGATTACCTGGTAGAAATGTTAAGAAACTTAACCATAGTGCAATTAAGGAAAATACATACCTATGATCAATAGTTCACAAAGTATTATGAAGCATTCCACAGTTAATAAACATGAATAAGTATATATATGAAGATGGTATCTGTTCTTTCAGACAGTATCTATCCTTTCAGACATGTACAAAAGAACAGATACCATCGTTGGCCATGCAGCTCGTTAAATGAAATTACAGTGAAATGTATACCCCTAGCTGCATACAGGCATTGATATAAGTCAATGGGGACAGTTGAAAATGTGTGCCCTGACCGGGACCCAAACACAGGATCTCTTGCTTGCATACCAGATGCTCTATCCATCTTAGCCACTGAGGACACAGAGGATAGTGTGCACTGCAGGGTGAGCCTTAACTATATGTATATGAAGATAGTATCTGTTCTTTTGGACATATATAGTTAAGGCTCACTGGCCATTTGACCATCTTCTTCTGTGCAGATGCACAAACAGTGCCTGAGATCGTATGGGAATCGGCAGTAAAGCCGCAAGTAATGAGTATAATGGGCAGGGGCACTATGAATGTAGTGTGGGACAATAAGTTGCGAATGTGGGTCTCACAGGAGGCATGCCAGAGATAAGTCCCTGCAGTCGCACTATCCTCTGTGTCCTTGGTGGCTCGGATGGATAGAGCGTCTGCCATGTAAACATAAGATCCCAGGTTCAAATCCCGGTCAGGCCACACATTTTTGACTGTCCCATTGACTTATATCAATGCCTGTATGCAGCTAGGGCTATTCATTTCATTATAATGAATAAGTATATTTATTGCAAATGAGACACAATGTAATGTCAGCTATGATTGTACATCAAAGATGCACTTGACATTGATGATTGTAGGGTGAAGGTTAAAGCTAGTTTTGAACTTCACATATTTATTGTTTGGTTAGCATTTCACAATGATGATGACACCATTCACCTAGGGCGAGGAGTCTACAGTGTAACATATTACTTTGGTGAAGTGATGGGTTGCACAAGCATTTTTCGAACCAACAAATCATAAAAAGTTAATTTTCATAATGAATCAAACAATGTACTGTTTGGATGTACATTTTGTTTATGCACATGTGACATGAATGGATGGACACAGCATATTTTCAAGCGAGGATGACAATAAACATCATACCACCTCTGTGCTATCTGCTCGTTGGGTAGTTTATTCTATGTTGTTGAGTCCTATCATGGAGATATTGCATGAGCCTTGGAGGAAGATCAGCCATGACAATGCTTATGATGTCATGGGGACAACAGAAAATTTGTTATATACTCATTCAATTGGTATCTGTTAAATAAGACAGTCCGTTTGTGGACTTAGTCCTTATAAATGCAATTGTGGTGTTTTGAATGTTGAAATAACTATATAATTAATGATTGCTGTATACAAGAGTACAATATACAACGTGTTGATTATCGGAAGGATTATATTTCTTTTGGCATTTGGATTAGGATTTTTACTCTTAACTTCCAGCAGTGAAAGCAGAACTTTGAGAAATGAAGTTTAATTGGAAGAGGTTGGCGAGTGTGCTGAAATAGTAAATGAGCAAGATTGAATAATAGGAAGTCTTAGCCCCTGATCTGACTCTACTTCAGCTTACAATATCACAGTAGAGAACCAGCAGAAGGTTGCACCAGGAACGTAGCACTACTTCATCATGCTAAATATTAACACTCAACCACTAAAGATAGCACAAGTCCCAGAGGCTACTATGAAACACAAAAACACAGTTTGATTTACCAAATCACTAACAAGCACCCCTACATATCCATAATCCATACAGTGCAACTGTTTACTTGGAGCCTGTGACATGCAACAGCTGCGAGACCTTACAGTTTAGGTCGCATTCATTTAAAGCAGGTGTACAGGGTATGTTTTACTACATACAGTGCTGACACCTTTTGCTGTACAACAAACATTCCCTAGAACAAAGCAAATGTAGATGGACAAGTGGATTATGAGAGGAAACAACTCAGTGGAAGAAAGGAAGAATTTCTCATTCAGTGAACCAAGCAGCTAGAAGTCACACCTATAAATCCCAAACATGGAAATGAAAATTTTTAAAATTAATTAATTAATTGTTTTTAAAGGATACATATAACTTGTAAGCAGTCTCTTTTGTAGACTGACTGCATTTTCCCAATATCTTGCCAATGAGCCGAAGTATACCACATGCCTCACCTGTCAGCAAGCCTACGTGATCATTCCATTTCCTGTTCCTATGAATTGTTACACCTAGTATTAGTAGAGCTGACTGATTCCGGTTATAGCTGATTGATGTTGTAGTCATAGGATACAACTTTTCTGAGTTTTCAGTTTACAGTTTTACATTTCCAAATATTTAAAACAAGTTGTCAGTCTTTGAATCTCCTTGAAGTATGATCACATTTGTCCAGCTTCTTTTTTAGACAGTGATTCATTATAGATAACAGCATCATATGCAAAAAGTCTGATATCACCACTAATATAGCCTTCCAGATTCAGAACTGAGTTTTATACTTTGCTGCAAAAGTACATATTAACTTGCCGGAAGACATCAGACAGGACATTAAGAGAGTAAAGAAAGAGATTTAAAAAAGTGTAAGAATATCTCATTAGAGACTTCTTCTATTTGGAATTTGTAAATTCATATAGCTCTAGTGTTTGTATTAAACAGCTGTTAACTTTGTCAGTATAAAAACAGCTGCTTGTGGTCTGTGTAAAGGAAATGCATTGTTTGAAATACCAGATAAAAACAGCAACTGAGTAATATCAGAGGAGTAGTAGTGTTTGTATTTTCAAAATAGCTGTATTTTTCCCTAATAGACATATATAAAGTGAACTTGAAGTAATACTCATAATTATAAGTGTGTAACACTACTCATAATAAGTATTCTTTACAGATGTAGCCAGCACTGCATGTTTCTGCCTGAAAATGCACAACTTGCGTCTTCCACATCTCTGGAGCTCAGCTTCATGTTTGTATTGATGGAATTGATGTGGCAATGATTAAGTAATGACACAGCCACCCTAGTTTTGTCCTATGACTGATATTTGTTATAATGATTTGTTTCATTTTCATTTTACTAATTAAATTGTTTGGAACAATTCTAAGGTGATCCAATATTTTGAAAAATGCACACAAAATTACTTGGTTTTCGACACAGAAAAGCGACAATTGATGAAGTTATTCACAATACAAAGTGTTCAAAATTTTAATTCTGCCAGAAACTGATCTCAATTTGATCTCTATTCAGTGCCTCTAGATAAGTTCTTGATATTATGTTGTTTAACTAGTGACAATTTTCATTGTACTTGGGTATTTTCTTGTTCTTCTTCTGCTTCAGACTGGCCTACTAACCACATTACTATGCCAACACCAGTTATGCCAATACCAGTCAGTGGTGTGGATCTCCTGCATCGTCCCCTACACTCCTCGGAGTATGGGACCTCATCATCATCACCAGTTAAATATTCCAGTTACACGTGAGTTCTTTAACTTATTTTTACAATTCTAGCTGCAAGCATGATAATTTATTCAATCCTTAGTTATACAGCTGGAAGGGTTACCTGCGCATCATTGTTGTCTACTTTCTGAATTGCATACATGTTGCTTCCATGCACTTTGGTGAATATTACTGTAGTTTGAAACATCTGTGGTGATCATAGGATTTTGAGTTCTGACCTCCCTCCCTGCCATTTTTAACTGAGTGGCTACTATTTTCCACATTACCACTAAGATGCATTAAACAGACAATAATGGAAAAAGAATAAGAATTAATAATGGAAATGGAGAGGTAATACCTGCTCGCAATTCAGTATTTTATTTAGTATAATTGGATAGATACAAAAATCTACTAGCCATGTGGTGGCAGAAGAACACACACATACATATAAAAAAAGTATTACTCATGCAAGCTTTTGGAGCCAGTGAGTGCTTCTTCTGGCAGAAGGGTTGAAGGGAAAGGAATAGGATTAAAGGAAAAGAACTGATGAGGTTTAGGAAAAGGGGTAGAGCTCGAAAAAGTCACGCAGAACCCTGGGTCAGGGGAGACGTACGAGATGAGATGAGGAGCAAAGATAGATTGTTAGGGACTGCACTAGATGAGATATAAAAACCCGAGAGCTTAGAGGTAAAAGATAAGGTAATCTGCAAGACAGAGATTACTGCTGAAACATCATGCGCAAGTTAATAAGAGCAGTGATATCTGTCTTGCGTATCATCCTGTCTTCCACATTTAAAGGGAATTAGAACAGATTTTTTTTCACATTTTCTGATTTTTATCTCATTATAAAATTTGCAATTTTCTGAATAAAATGATATGTATATCACTTATGAACTCACATGGGAAATATTTTATTTTATTTTTTTAAATGTAATCTATGCCGGTTGAAAATGTTGAAATTTTTACTTGCATTACTTCAAGATCTAATAAAATCAGTAATTTTTTTATGTAGAAGGCTGTGGATTGTTGTGTTATAAAGGTTAACTTGCCATACGTGTTTGTACGGGTCATGTTCAGAAGAGGATGGGCAGCAGGTTGAGGAAGTTGAAACAAGGTTTGAGAGACAAGAAACTTTATGATGGTAAAATAGGCTGAGGCAGGCTGACAGACAAAATGATTCATAAACTACAGCAGTATTATGGGATGGCCATTAGAAATAATACTGAGGATTTGTTGAAAATGAGGCAGGCAGTATGGGCTACCTTCTTCCACAGACTGTCAACTGATGAAAAACCAGTAAACTACCTTTGCCCTCCTGGACCTGATTCAAGGCACAATTGCTGCAATGTCCAGTACTCAAACAGTTCATACAGCCATAAACATTCCAACCCAGCAGCAGTCATGGATATCATAGAACCTATTTACAGAGACCTATCAAGTCCTGAATTACTGAAGAAGCATCTGCATGATCAAACTCAAAATCTCAATGAGTCATTCAGTAATCTTATATGGACTTGCTTATCAAAAAATGTTTTTGTTGGAATGAAGCTGCTAAAGTGGGGGGCAGTGATGCTGTTATTGCTTTTAATGATGGCAACATTGGCAGGGTGAAAGTGCTACAGCACATGGGAATTAATCCTGAAGCAAATTGCATCAGAGAAATTGATCGGATGGATAAAGTTTGCATTTATAAAGAATGGCACGCAGCACAGTTGGCCACTAAGGAGTCCAGAAAGAAGAAAAGAAAAAAACTTGGCAAAATATCAAGAGGATGATATGCAGTATGGTGCAGGGTGCTTCTAAGTGACTAAAAATAAAAAATAAAGCGTATATTAAGTGAATTACAGTCTTTTGAAACTTTAGAAGCCATTCCTGAAAATTTACATTTTCTGTTGCATTTTTCGCTAAATCTCAGAAACCACTTTGAGTTTTTCATAGAGTAATAACATACATATCCTGAGTCTACTGAACTAAAACAAGAACATAATGTTAGGCATAATTAAAATTATTTAGGATAACATACAAAAAAAGTACACAACATTTTAACCGTGTAATTAAAATATTGTATTTCCGAAAGCAGTGGCTGAAAAGCAATTATTGTACTTCAGCAGACTGAGAACATACAGTTTAATGTCCTGTAAAAGTTTCATGTCAGTGGCTACAGTGGTTCCTGAAATACAGGGAAGCCAAGTCACTAAATTTAACATTGTCAGGATAGGGCATTCCAACTGCACTTAAGCTCTCGGGTTTTCAAATCTTGTCTAGTGCAGTCCCCAATACTCAGTCTTTCCATCTCATCCCATGTGGTAATTCTCCCCTGACTCTACCCCTTTTCCTAAACCTCTCCAGTCCTTTTCCTTCGTCTCTCCAGACGAAGGAGCCACTGGCTCTGAAAATTGGTTTGACTAATACCTTTCTTTTTTATGTTTGTGTTCTCCTGCTGCTGCTTGGAGAGTAGATTTTTTTATCTATCCAATTACATTATATTTTCAACAATTGATTATTTTTATTAGTATATTATTTGTTATGTACAACTCACTTTTTAATTTTTAGATGTGATAAAACATTTTTTTTCTTTTTTGAAAAAATTTAATGTGCCATTAATAACAAGTTAAATATGAGACCACTTTTGGTATGAAACATATCAGAAACTGATTTTATTCATGTAGTTTTGATCTTATGTGAAGTAAAAACTCACAGAAAAATGAAATACTGGTAAGGTTTTGCCTTTAAGGTCAAAATGAAACAGATGTGAGAGGATCCTAAAACGAATTCTTTGAAATAAGAAACTAACGGTTTCAAATGAATCATTAGCTTTTTTAGACAGAAATTAATGGTTGCAAGAGCTAAGGTCATAGCAAGTGATCAAAGTGATGACTGCTAATCTCAGGGCCTATATAATAGTGCCACATAAATTGTTTCAGCACTTTCTCAAATACCTCTGTAGTTTGTTGTACAACATAGGCAGACAGGATCCTGCCAATCAGTTCCTTTTCAGTTTCTTCTGGGGTTTCATACAATAATGAGCTAATGCAGCTGTATAGTAGTGATTTATAGGAGTGAGATCCAGAATTGGGGAGTATTTTTTCAAAACTCGAGAAACGAAAAAAGTAAATTTTTCTGGGAACATGTCTTTCAAATATCATACTGAAATACTAATTACAAAAACAACATAACATTTACACACAGCTTTTGTAGGTACAATTGCAATTGACAGTTTGAATTTTCCAAAATTTTCATTGTTTATTTCAGAATGGATGGACGAAGTTTCCAAGTTTTTTTTCTAAAGTTGATAAACAAGCAAAGATGGAAGTTAAATGTTTTGTTAGTATAGACATTCAAATTGATTTTTTTCATTTGTTTTTTATCTTTTACATTAGTTGCAAAGCTACAAGAGAGAATTGTCAGAGCATGTGCTTTGATAAGTGCTGAAGTGATAAGGAATACCACTCAATCCATGATAAGAAGATTGCAGCATTGGACTGATACCAATGGTCATCACTTCGAACACCTTCTGTAAATGGATGTTCATGCCACCTTTTTGACCTTCAAAGACCTTACTGTTACACATCATTGGATTCATCTTGATAGCCGCTATCAGAAAATAAGTAAGAAACTATAGCATCCACTTTAAAGAAACAAAGTTGATCATATCTCTGACATGACCCCACGAAGCAACAAAAAACCTATGTCATATTATGGCCCCTGTTATCCCATGCAACATTTGTCCCACAAACTTTTCAGCTGCTATCATACTTTCACAGTTATTCTAGGTAGCAATAGTTAGTGACTCACACTGTATAATATAAATAAAATGACTGTACTGATTGGATTGAAATTTCTTCTGCATCATTGTCTTATTTATAATACTGTTAAGACAATTTTTGTATATTTTATGAACATAAATATCAGGTACATAATAACTGAATCATTTAATACTGATAATTTGTACAATCATAATAAATCTATTGTTAGAATTACGTGAGAATAAAAAAAAGGTACCAGTGGCCAGATTTGACCTAGAAACTTCACCCTTATTAAACTAATTGCTTATTCATTCGTCTGCAGATTCCTCGAATACTAGTGGCCCTACAATGTATATAAGGATGCTTGAAATTTTCATACTCTATATTCTCAAAATTGGTTTACATATGTTGAAGTTCCAGTCATGCCCAGCAAACCCTCTCAGTATGAATCAAATCAATGAGGGGAAGTTCATATGGTCTCTTTTGTGAATATACTTTGCTTAACCCAACCCTCTGTGAGATGGGTCCATGGGGGAGTTTCTCTTTGTTTACACATCATGATTGGTTGTCAGGGATGAGACATTAATCATTACATACCCTTCCAGACATGTATTTAATTTATGAGGGTGCAGGATAAATGCTGGACAAATGTACCAGATTAAGTTTAGCAACAATCATCAATCTGATTAAGAAATTTATTCTGCCCGACAAAAACCATATCATTCAAGCCACAGATAGTTGGCCAAGAATCTTAACAAAGAATTGTTTGTACAGCAGAACTGGAGTAGATGGTGTTGAAACATGTCTGATAAAATTCACCAATAAGCACCTATCAACTCACCTGTGAAGTGTACACTTCATGAATGCAATATGGTGGGTACTGGTTGAGCATCAGCTACACCCAAACAATAAACAAAGTGTCCAGATAATGGGTCCAAGAACTACTGTAGTGCTGTTCTTTCCACAGCTAGGTCTGTTTCAATTGTGATGATGTTTCCAACTGTCTGTGATGGAATTGTACAAGATCAACTAACAGAACCTTTTTTCTCACTGTTGGGGCACGGCCATTGATCCAGGTGGTGGCAATAGATCTGGCCTGGCAGTTTTTACACTGACAACCAGCAAATCGGCCTGGCCTCCATCTCATGCTGTGCTCTGTTTTCAATGTTCTTAGTTTATTCATTTGCTTGCACCAGTCATGTTGTGTTTCACTCCGTGCTTGTCTCTACATGATTTTTGGACTCTCTGCTCACCCATAGATTGAATTATATATCAATATTTGTTCCCTCTTCATGGGTTCAGTTCCTCTGTTTGTTGTCAAGCCACTATTGGCTAGTATAGCTGTATTTTCTGCCATCAGTGATGGTTTGACTGTTTTTTCACACACATACAGACACAAAATAACCTTAATTTATTGTGGCCACGCTGGCTAAGTCTAGGAACTGTGACTGTGTGGAATAATTATTTGTATTTTTCTGCTACCTCTTGCATTGTGACTGCTAACATAAAAATACAAATAACAACAGAACCTTGTTTGCTAACACCCTATTTTAATCACGCATGCTGCCTAGTGTTCATTCAAGATGTCCTGCTTCAAGTGTTGGTGACTGTACCTCTCATATTCCACAAGAATATGTGTTTCAATATGACAGTGCACCCCTCTACTTTGACATTAATGTCTGTTTACACCTAAACAACAGATAACCACATCCTTGGATTAGAGAGGGAGGTCTTGTCCAGTGAATAGCACAAACTTCATACAAAAAAGCTTTATTCAATAATGGAGGAGGAAAATCCAAATGTGGTTAGAGTATGTTTTGATATAAAACAAAATCAGTTGATGCCAGAGCTCTCTGTCGGTGAAGTATTCTACTCAAGCCAGGTTTGGCTATACAATTTGTGCACTATGATTCATTCAAGATCACAGAAAAGAGAAAGGACTGCTTTTTAGACTTGGCTTCAAACCAAAGGACAAAGTACACAGCCAAGTAGCCTCCACTCCGTTGGATTTTCCAGAAACCTTGAGGCATCCCAGCAACAAAATTTATTTTCTGATTCCTGTACCAGTCTAAATTAAAATACAGTATTGATGTGCACGCTAATGGCCTTTGCGTAAAAAAGCAGAAAATTTAATAAGCTTGTGCATTACTTCCCTATTCGTGTTGACAACCATAATCCTGGCAAAGTGTTTGATACAGAGGATAAAGATTACCATAAAAAGGAAGATATTCTTTCACTGACCAAATACTGTAATGTGCTGGATCAACATAGCATCACCAAAATACTAAATAAAGATTAGGTTGCAGAGGATCTCAAGTCCAGCACACTGGAAGCCCTACGATCTAAGATGCCTTTCAAAAGTAAGTTCTCAGCAAGTGATGGCTTACAAAAAGGCTAAGAAGAAGGTATTCTTATCAGTATCAGACACTTATAATGAAAACCCTATAGAGGCTGAAGTACAGAAATCCAGAAACTGCAGCTAGGGTGTGGTGAAAGCTGCTACCTTGAAAAAGAATAATATTGTCAGCAAGGGAAAAAATGTAAGTCTTAAAACTTCCCAGGTATTTTAACATACCAGAAGGAGCAGAAGAGTTTTATAAGGACACTGTTGAAAATTATCACTAGATTTTTAGTTTAGTGTTGTTGCAGCCAGTATTTTGCATTGTATTTCAGTAGCATTTGTTGCTATCATGCACTTCTGCTTGTCAACCATTTATGGAGAGGTATGATTCCAAAGAATCATATTGTAGTACTATATTGCATTTCTCTGCAAAATGCAAACAGTAAATATTCGTTGAATGCTGCATATCCATCTAACGTGCCATTGACATGTAAACACCATTCGATGGGTCACAATACAACACTAATAGTAACAGTAAGACTAGTATTGTCAAATCAAGTGAATGTGAATTATGTATTCCTTCGAAGAACAAGTCAATGTGCTTCTCATTTATGGAAAAGCCAATGAAATTCAGTGAGAGCTTGAGACTTACACACTGAATGATATCCTCAATACACTCACACTACACATCGTAAATTTAAATATGTGTATGATAAACTGAGAACAACTGGGTCTTTAACGGATTGGAAACATATATGGCAAAGGGAAGTAACTGATGTGGCAACGGGAACTGTACTCTTGCCACTGTGGTTCGTTATCCTTGTGTTAGTTCATGTCAAACCGCAAGGGAATGTGGCATGAGCCAAAGTAGTGTTGTTCGTGTTCTGCATCGCCATAAATATCATCCTTACCATATCAGTCTCCACCAAGAATTAATTGGTATGGATTGTATGCATCCCACTGAACTCTGCCAATGGGCTTAACTTCAGATTTAGAGGGATGACACATTTATTAATTTGATTTTACTTACTGAGGAGGCTACATTCATGAACCATGGAAGTGTTAATTTGCATAACATGCATTATTCGGCAACAGAAAATCCATGTTGGCTGCGGCAAGTTGCACACCAAAAACCGTTGTCAGAGAATGTATGCTGTGGGATTCTGCAGGACAGGCCCCTATTTCATTGAAGGAAATCTTAATGGTAGGAAGTACGCCACAATAAATTGTTGGATTGGATGTGGAGGAGATGTGTTGTGGTCGGCTTGTTCGCGAGACTTGATGCCTCTGGATTTTTTCATTCCAACTACATCTGAAGATATGCAAGAGACAATTGTCAGAGTATGTGCTTCATTAAGTGCTGATGTAATAAGGAATACCATTCAATCCATGATAAGAATATTGCACCACTGCATTGATACCAATGGTCATCACTTCGAACAGCTTCTGTAAATGGACAATCATGCCATCTTTTTGACCTTTGAAGACCTTACTGTTACACTTGATTGAATAAGTACCAAACTATAGCTGCCCATTTAGAAAAACAAAGTTGACCTTCATATCTCTGACACGACCCCACCTAGCAACAAAAAACCAACGTCATATTATGGCCTCTGTTGTCCCATGTAACTTTTCTTCCATAAACTTTTCAGCTCCTATCACACTTTCAGAGTTATTCTTGAAGACAATAGTTAGTGACTCACCCTGTGTTGTGGTATATAGCATGTGTAACGCATGATGAATTTTTTCAATACGTTTGTTGCAAAACAAACTTGGTTTACATTCATGAACAGTTCTTGGTCATCACACAATTTCATGGCATACCTCACATATTTAAGTGTATCATGGAATAGTGGTACAGATAGCTCACAAAAAAAGGCATGTGGTACCAGCACTGAGATTCGATCCAGTGACTATGCTTACTTACTAGGTTATGGACTCCTTGGACACTTGTGACCCTTCAAAGTACATAAGCATGCCTAAAATTGTCAAACTGGATTTCATCAAAAACAGTTGAGAGTTGTGTCTTCATCTTTACATATGTTGAAGTCCTAAGCATTACCTACAAGTCATGTCAATATGAATCAAATCAGTGATGGGAAGTTTGTACAGTCCCCATGTGAGACAACTGTATATTATTTTTCAAGTTAAAGCCATCAGTGTCAATGCAACAGGTACTTGTTTATTATTAACTTGAAACATATCCAGTTTCCAGAGATTTCACACACGTAACTCATTCAGGACCTTTTCCCCTTCAGTTGTTCATTTCTGATCATCTTAAAAAACTCAGTTTGAGATTGTCTGCCATCTGCATAATTTTAACCCTAAAGGTTTGAAATGATCTGTATATTCTCCTGATTCTAATTTTCATGTGCCACTGTAAGAGTGGACTCATTTTAATACATTTACAACTCATAAATATGTTAATAGCATCAGCATAATAATAACTGGAATTATTGTAGAAAGGAAAGTAAGATTGTTATTACACATTCTGTTGACAAGCGTCATTAAAGACAGAGTACAAGCACTGATGGGGATGGAAATCAGCCTTTGAAAGGCACCATCCTGACATTCACCTAAAGTGACATCGAAAAATCACAGAACACCTCAGGCTGACTGGAGCGGGATCTGCTGTCTTCTGAAATATTAGTCCAGTACCTGACTACTTTGTCACTTCCTTCAGTAATTGCAGTTTTAACATGATACTAGAAAATCCTGGGTGGTACCTAAATTATAGAATAAGGAGTGGCTACTGCACCAGGACAATGTAGTCAACTTGCACAATGTCTGTACGTGTTTTGTTTGTTAGCTCTGAAAGATGATACCGTCTGAATGATCTTCAACAGTTTTGATCTTGGTTATGGGTTTTCGAGTGCTCTACACCTCAGCTTCTTCCATTAATTACTATTTTACAAAGTAAATATGATAGAATTTGAATTGCAATTCTCTGTGAAAACAACTACTCTTTTAGAACATGGTGTCTTTATATAAAAAAGCACATTTGAGAACTTTCAGTCATTCCTTATCCTTTGTGACTTTATTCTGTTTCTATTCAGCCCTGGAGATTATGTAATTTTTGAGCTGTAGCAGTGACAAAGTAATGAAAAAATTGTCAGTGATAGCAAAATAGCTTAGGTGGAACATAGCGTTATTTTGTTTTGAATGTTTTGGAATTGTACTAGCAGTATAGCAACCAGTGTATGGTAAGAAATAGTTCTTGGCTTATGATGATGATGATGACACAAAGTTCAAATAATCAATAATCGAATAACAGAGTGACTGGATAATGAGGTGAAAAACATATGACTTTTACACAATTTTAGCATGAAATACATGTAATTCTTGCATTTATTTATTATAAAAACAGGACAAATTGAAAGATTTAGTATGATGATCAAAAATTGTTTGTTATGTCTTTGTTCATAAAATAAGCAAAAATTATTTCTGAGTAAAATACAGAACATTTTTCTCAGAGCAAATGAATAGATATAAAACAGATATTATTAACAACAATTATTTACAGCTGCAAATTTATTATTGTTACACCAAGAACGAGAAACTGAAGAAATTTTATGGTTTTTACAAATGTCATTACATTTGAATAATGTGCATAACAAGAGGATGAGTTTATGAAACTTTTATGAATGCAGTATGTGCTGAACATTATTTTCACTGATAAGATAAATATATTTATATCTGAATTTACAAAAATCTTAAAAATCTGTCCACACGGAAGTATTGCTGCAATAGAGATTTCAAAGTATACTGTTCCACAGCCTGGCACGGTGCATATTTCTCTTCACATATTTAGGATTTATGGGAAATCTTAGCACTTGTGGAACATTTTTCTTGTTTGAAATTAGTGTAGAATTTCATCAACATATTCCATAACAAGGATGAAGGCAGATTAATATTTACTCTGCCTATAACTTATTAGCAACAAGGTTAATAATGTGTGAACTCATGTTGTGCTTTTTATCACAGATCATTTTGAATCAGCACCTGCTATATGATTGTTCAGACTGTCACAGTGAAGAACAAAGGTACCTTTTCTCTGCTCCTGTTTTTGAAATTTTCTTCGTAGTCTTCAATTACGTAAGTGTAATTGATTACTATGTATTATATTGTAACCATTATTACTGATAATGTTGCTACCCGTATTAATTAGTAGATGATAGATTAATGATGAATATTTTCACAATTGTGTGCCTGACAATTCACAATGCACTAGAGCAAGACAAAAACTTTCTATTAGCCTATCTAGAAGATTTATAGCTATTTTAAAGTGACTTTGTACAATTTTCATAAAAATAGCATATCAGTTTCTGCCTACTGTATAATAATAAGAGAAAATTAGAGCCAATTTGAAGAAATATCTATCTCAACTGCTCTCATGAGTATGACAGCTGGGTTCTTATATCAGAAATCCTTCCATCTAAAGGCTGCACATGTTAGTCAGTTTATGAATGAGATAAAAGTCTAAATCTGAAATAAAATGTAAGATTCTATGTCTTCTGGAAAAAGAATACAATGACCTAAACGTTTTCATGAAGTGGGATGTAGAGACCGGAAAATGAATTGAGAGAGCAGAGGGAAGTACAGTGGTCTATTAGGTAAGTGATGAATTATGAATATTTATCTACAGAAAATCACAAGTACTTTAGCACAGCATACAATAGCACTTTCTATCAAAATGGAACTTGTAGTAGCTTACATACAAGTCGTAGTTAAGAACAAGATTTCATTGCACTTCACTACAGTCAACAGTTTTCTCCTGGCAATCTTTAAAGGTTTGTATTTTAGCAAAATTTAAACATGATGAATAATCATCCTGATCTGTAAAAACAAAATTAATTAGTTACCATGTTTTCAGTTTTATTAATTATTTATATGTGATTTTCTTAGGGCCAGAATTATTTGGAAATTGAATATTTATGCACTTTTTAATTTTTGTTTAATTTTTTGAATTTATTTATCTCAAAGAAATTACCTTTGCTCAGATGATCTGCTTTTGGCATATCGTTCATATATGTAATAGAGGACTTCACCAAACACATGTTAACTTGCCAGAGTACATTTCAAAAATTAATCTCTTGCTTTTTTGGAACTGCTCAGTTCAAGAAATAACAAAAATAAGTTTCGTAAAGAAACAGATAGCAGTTTCTGGCATTAAGTAATACAATATTCAAGAAAAATGTAAGAAATCATTAGACTGCATGGCACCAAAGGAGCACATAATTTTTTTTAACTGGTATGAAATGAATGAGATCTGTACAACAATTTTTATTGTTATAAAAATTTGTTATCCTCAAATGACTAGTTTCTGAAGTTCAGCTGGACTGATACCTTGAGAGCATAATTTATTAACAGAACAAAAAACACAATGATGTAATGGATTATAGTGATCATATTCCTTATACATTATTTCCATGAAATTCATACTGAATCCATGATATTATTATATAAAAATGTTGTAAATGAATTTGACACTCAGTATAATTAGTAAATATGAAACAATACATGATAAAAATGAAATTTTTAACTGGACAAAGTTCCTGATTAATAACAGTGTCAAGTCTTCAAATAATTCACAGCTTTGGTGTTCTCCACTAATGAGCAGTAGTCCCTGTGCCCAATATTGAATGCCACCAGTACTTAAAATGAGATCAAAACATCAAAGAACGACAATAGTACTCACAAAATATCTAGTTTCAGACACACATGAGGTTGCTCTCTGGATGCAGCTCAATATTGGCAAAGGGACTATCACTGCAGAAATATGCTGCAGGACAAGCAAGACCATTAGTTTTAAACACAATCATTATAGCAGAGTTAATACCACAATAATTCACTTTTTGTCAAGGCATAAATATCTTGTAACAAAATTAAATATATATATTTCAAAAAATCTTTTTTTCTCTTACTCCACAATTGATTGCTTAGCCTCTGGCGAAATGGAACTATACAAATAATCTTCTCACAGTTTGAAAATGTGTATATATCACTATGAATTTTGGTAAAAGTGTAAGAAAGCTGATGTAGATCACAGTACAGAGTGCAAGTTTTCAGTTTCTACCAATGAAGTGAACGAGAATGACAATAAAGGTTAGTTTTTATCATTGCTCATCACAGTAGAATTAGAACAAAAACAACTGATTTTCAGTAATTCAGGAGTTCCTGTGTTCCACCTACTAGAATTGATAATGCTAGCAAATGGTTTATGTGGATGTACACTGACTCTGAAATTCTAAAAGAAACAAGTTCACAAGCAAAAGTACTAAGCTTGACTGGTGACTCAAGCATATACCTGAAGACATGAAAAGGAAAAAGAGTTGACTATTACCATGAACACAACTTGGGTATAACTAATAACAAAGGAAAGACATATCAAGCTTGGTCCACTCTCTTTCCTGGTCCGCACTACTCATACTTCGATTTTTGCGGAGAGGCACAAATACCCACAATGTGTTGCCAGTGAGCAATATCTCTAACGAGGATAGTTACTGGTATGATGGATGTCATACCACGTATTTTAGTGCAGGAACACAGTATTTATTCATGAGAGACCAGAACTCCTTAGCACAGCACTCCTTTGAAATAGGATATAGAAAACTCAGTCTATAATTGTCAGTGAAGTGCACAGGTTGATTGTAATCACTACTAGCTTAACTTAGAGTTCACTTCATAAACTGTGGTACCAGAGAACAGTTGCAAGCAAATTATATCAAAATAATTTTTTCTTCAAAAATAATGCTGTGACTTCTCTCAGATGACAGTATTGCTTCAGAATGGAGTTACGAAAATAATGAAGGTAGGAGCAGCACCACTGTAGGACACATAGTGCCTGAAAAAGTTTTTATACATTTTTCTTGCTATGCTGTTTTCACTCTTTTCCATGCTGATAGCTTGAATCACACAATCCACTGATGTATTTTGATAGTTGGTTGAGGAAGTTTGCAATGTTCCTGTTGGATTACATGTCTTGATATAGAGTGTTGTCAAGCTGAGAAGGTTAATAGAGAAATGCAGCAAGGAATAGAAAAAATACTGTCTTCTTTTTCACGTAGAAACATAATTTTCAATGATTAAATGACAATTGCTTTTGTGCAGATACAATAAATGGTATCATATTAATGCTTGCAGCTGTAGCATTGTTGATGTAAGTTACATAAAAATGTAAAAGGTTTGACCATCTTACCAAAGACATCACAGTTCATTGCCTGACAAAGTAAGAGCAAACAATGCAGATGATTAGTTTTATAGTAGCAGCAGTGATGCCATTTTGCCACACACATAACCTGTTAATAGATAAGAGTTCCATGGACTAATTGTAACACTTCAGGCACCATCTGCACTGTGTCGATGAGGTGGTCTTCCTCTATAGAGATTGGCAGACATGACTGGTAGCTGGTGTGCCAGTAGGCCACGGGGTTGCCGCACCGAGAGTCGGCGTTGCTGACGTGCAGTGACCCTCTCCCCTACGTTGTCACATCAGTTGCTGTGTCCATTACAATTGTGTCCATCACAGTTGCTGTGTCCAACACAGTCTGCCACTGATGCTGATGACACAGAGCTTTGGCACTAGCAGTCAGGCTTTGTGTCACCACATCATCATGAACACAAGTTCTCTGTTTATGGAACTGGTAACCTGTCACTGTACCTCCAGCTTTGTCCATTACTGATGCCACTATTCTATAACTGGTCTGCCATTGTCTATCCATGTGTCATTACACCAATGTGATGCTTTGTGCTGGTGGAGATGTTCTGGTTAAATGTAGGAGACACATCCTGTATCATTACTATGTCTTTCAGAGGCACTGGAAACCCCCAACATAGCACGAGATGCCTGCCTCTGCACTGTCGCTTCAGATGCTTTATAAATGGTTGGTGCTGCTGTCCACAATCAGTGGCACCATTTGTGCAATTGTATATTGCCACATCACTTATATGCTGTTAGGTGATGTGCATAAGCAGTTTTAAGTCTGCCCCATCACATCAGTTGCTGTGCCCACCACTGGCACTGGTGACTCGTAGTTGTGGCACCAGCAAACCACCTTGGCGGCGCAGCCGGCGGTTGCGGTGGTGCCCATGGCCGCTTGCCTGCAACTGTCCATAGCTGCTACTTTTGTGCAACAGTGGAGGTTCCTCTTCATCCAGACTGTCCGACGGGCTCACCAGACACTCACGCCGCTTCAAGCTCTGCTCTAGACGTCGCAGGAATCTACACAAAGGACACATTAATTTTTAAAATTATTTTACTGCTCCTGTTACAGAAAGGAATAGTAGAGTTATTTGTTACTCAGTTTAAGATGCAGATCCAGTGTTTAGTCATTGGGTGGAGGGATTTCCTATTGTCTCTCTCCACCCCAAATGCTATCCCCACCCCATATGTACAAGTGATTCAAAAGTCGCAAGAGAGGACAACTCTGTTATTTGTGCAGATACCGAAAAATGATAGAGGGAAAAATTGTTGGACATATGTTTTAAATCATGACCTCAATATTAAATTTGTATTTTTTTTCATTTTATCAGTAATCAATAACAATGTCCCCAGTACACAAATCAGTAAAAGATGGAAATAGTTGTTATCCAATGTGAAGACATCAGGAAGGTGCGGAGGAACATCACGGACAGCATCCTGATCAACCTCCCATATCATGTAACCATTGGTCATTTACTGGAGCATTCAAGACAACAGGCAGTATCCATGATGATTGATGGTCTGGGCGGTCACGTACAGCAACAAATAATGCCACCACATTTAGTGTACTGGCTAAGTTAGCAGTCAGTTTGCCATTGTCAACAAGAAAAGTGACTCAAGAATGTGGCATCTGTCAAGCATCCATGTCCACAATATTATCCAGAAATAACTTCCATCCATATCACATGCATTTTCTCCAGGAACTTCCTGAAGATGACACGGATAGATGGGTGCAGTTGTGTGTTTTACAGAAATACAAATGCACCAGCCATACCTAGAAGCTGATATTCTTTCAGTGATGAGTACTGTTTCCATCTGAACAGAACAGTGAATAGTTATAAAGTTGTTTAGTGGGCAACTGAGAACCCATACATTCCTGTAGATGCTCATCATCAGACTGATCCAAGGTTAAATTTGTGGTGTAGCATATGGAGTGATGTTCTCATCAGTCCCATATTTCTTAAAAATAAGCTCATTGCTGAACTGTACAGAGAACATCCCGAGATTTAGATGGCTACGCTCTAATGCCATCGGAAGACTTAGAGAGATGCCTGAGGTGTTATGATCTGCCCAAGTAGGATGATGCACACTGGTGTACAGGCATATGAAGTCCAGTTATTCCTGGTAAAACCGAAGCAAGTCAATGCGACAGGTATATAGCTGAGTTCTGACTGACGACTGCCCATTGTATAGCCTCAGACCTTGGATCACCTGCTGGTATCCACTGTGAAGGAATGCAGTGCTCCTAGTGCCAGTTTCATTCCTGCTTCTGAGGCAACACTGATATGGCGGCGGCACTTCTGCCCTATTTGAATAATCTACCTCTAGCAAAATGATGCAGGTTTTTCTTTCAGCAAGATGGAATGCCACTGCAGTTTGGATGAACAACTCACAAATTGCTGAACGAAGTTTTACCTGAGTGTTGGATAGGTCAAAGGGGTTTAGTGGGATGACCACCTAGGTCACCAGATCTGACACCACTTGAATTTTTCCTCTGGGACCATCTCAGATCTGTAGTGTACAGAAACAGGTCAGAAACACCATGGGAAAAATCAGAGGAGCCTAGACAGCAATAACACTCTTGGTCTCACATACTGTGCGCAAGAGTTTCATGAACTGTACACAGATGTGCTATCAGCAGGACAGCATTCAGTTTGAACAATTCCTGAAGTAGTGTCCAAGTGATGCAGTAGCAGGATATAGCAGTTCAAAATTAATTTGTTACAATTTGCCACTCCCTGAGTTTGCTACTGTGATTGTCAATTTTGTTGTTCAGTCGTTAATGATATATGGATTTGACACTGATTTGTTTGCGTTTGTTTCAGTTTGCAGTTTTGAAGTTTTTGTTAAATTTGCTATTTCAAGCAGGCTATGGTGAATCTTATATCACAACAATTAAGCTCGTGATTTAAAACAATGTATTTCAAACAATTTTGCCTTCTATTGTTTTTCTGGTACCTGCACAAATAACGGAATTGTCCTATGTTGTTGGATTCTTGAATCACCCTGTATAACTTGCCATCCCAACTTTTAATGTACCACAGATACCTATGATTTTAATAATAATAATAGTAAAAAATACAACATCTTTAATATCAAACAATGGAAACTTCAGGTAGAAATATCAACAATGTAGGAAAAGACAGATTGCTACTTAGCATAAAGAAGTATGTTAGTTGCAGACAAGCACAATTAAGAGACACTTACATAGAACCTTTGGCAACAGCCTTAATTAGTGAAAGAGAAACACGCATCATTTATACACACAAGCAAGAACACCTCATGCACACATGGCCGCCAATTCCAGCATCACAGACTGGAATGCCTTCTTTAAAAGATGATTGTTGATACGGTGTGACTCAGCAATAGATGCAGTTTGAAAGGTAGTGACTAAACACAGGAAGTAGAGAAAGAACGTACACTGAGGAAAGTAATGATGTAGAGAAGAGTAACAAAGAAAAACATCACAGGTTTGTAGGATGGAAGAAAATCTGTTCAGCAATGCCAATCAATGGAAACTCCAGATAGGAATATCGACAATGTAGGAAAAGGTGGATTGATACTTATCGTAAAGAAGACATGCTAAGTTGGTGGTCATGTGTGCATGAGATATGCTTGCCTGTGTGTACGATGGTGTGTGTTTCTCTTTTGTAGATGTTTTAATATAATAGTACTAAATTATTTGGTTGCAATAACACAAGTGAAATGTTTTGATAAAATAATAATGTGTTTAATTTGTTGCTTAGTACACCATTTTAAAATAACTCCCACAAAACTGCAATTTAGACAAATGTGGTATCTGGAAAGCATACATCTGAAAATTTGAGAAGTACATGTGTCATGCAATTTATTTAAGCCCTGCAATAGCAACAATTTCTCTCAACATTGTCAGCGTCATAATTTATAAAAGTTAAAATGAAAACGTGCAACCACCATTATCTGTATGCCACACTTAGCACTGCAATCCGGGATTTAGGCTTCAGCTCTGCAAGTGTGAAAATGATGGAATTTGGTTTCTTTAAATCATTTCTGCATATGCTCAGAAAGTCAGCGATTGTGTTATTTTCTTCTGAGTGCAGTGTCTTTCCTTAAAAAACTCCTTACAGCTTGCAGCTCCTATCTACATGACGACCATACGCCTTCCCTACCTCCTCCCTCACACTCCTCCTTGCTTTTACATTTGGTCAATCTCATGTACCGGGGATCCCATTCACGATATCTTGCAATGATGTGTAAGGTATCAAATAGCTCACAAAAATGGTACTACAGAGGTGTCAGCTGAGACTGGTCTTTTGGGACAGAAGTTTGAAGCTTAAAGGAAGGGGGAAATGTCTACAGCCATTCTCACTCTATGATGCCACCACAAGACTGAGATGTGTCATGTCTGCTGTGGGTTGTCTGATTCTTGTTTTGATCCATGCCTCTTCTAGGATGTTCAGAACGTAAGCAGTTTGTTCATACCAGCTCATGCTGAGGATGCTGTATTATTTTATGTAGTTTGAAAACCAAGAGGATCTCACTCTGGGATTCTGTTACAAATGAGCACACGCAAATGACATTGTAACATTAAATTATTCACACAGGTATATGCAACCAACTGCATGCCACTGAATACAGTCAGAAGGTTATCAGTAAACTGAACAACAGCTGTTGCTTCCCCAGGAAGATGATAGGCTGACTGGTGCCCAACCCACATATTCTACCTGTCAATGATTATTTATTATTGGAAAACAGCTACATATTGTATCAAAACTATAAAATTACAAAGAAACAGAATGGCTGGCAGCTATGTATCTTTATGGGTCAACATTTCATTACTGTCTACAGATACATTTAAAAGTGTACTAAATCTCCTTCCTCATGGAGGTTGGAGGGATAGGTTGGGGAAGGTTAGAAAGGAGGGGAAGGTCATTTACATCTCAGGGTGAAAGAGACCTACCAGTAGAGAAGATGAGCATTACTCATGTCCTATCAACAGGTACGTCCCTTTCCCTTGGAGCTCTGAATGACCTGCCTTACTTTCCAAAACAGCCACATAAAATATTATTTAACACAGGCATACATAATTCTTGCACTTAGCAACAATGCCATTTTGAGAGACACTGTCATCTTCTCTTGGAGATATGATAAAATCAAGAGACAGATTTCTTCTGTTACAACCATAGGTGTACCTTACCTAATCTGATGACCGATAGTACGTAGTCGACTGATCTTCTTACTGGACTTAGGCAAGTCTTCCCCTCTGAGCAAGGTCTTAGGCAACATCTGGCTCATTACATCCTGTTAACAGAAAAATTAAAGAAGAAGCTGAAGCATGTTACTAGAGACAAATTGCCATCATAAGAATTGTTCTAAAAAGCTACACTTCTCATTACTACCATACAAGAGCTGAAACAGTTGGGTGTATAACAAGCAGGGTACAGGTGTAGCCCTTGATTAGTCTGTTAATAATATAACTTTAGCAGTTTTAAATACATTACTGTCAGCACAATAATCTATGAGAGTGTAACAGTTTTCAACATAATTGCTTGTTTAATTAAAGCTTAAGGAGTGGAGGAAGCATTGCTTTTTTAGATTAGCAGCCTACATTGCTTAGTACTTCTGTGCTTATTAATACACACTGTAATTAAAAAAAAGAAAAACAAGATCAGCAGACTAGAATACCGACATTTTGAAATTATTTCTACATACATTTCATTAACTATTATAAGATATGCAATGCAAGGTAATTACTTTTTTCTCAAGCACTTAGCTCTACCTGGGGAATATCGCATTATTTCCATCAACAATTTTGGATTCTCTTATCATAACTGCTGTGAAGACATTGAGGAGCTAAGCTACTAGTATTAGAGAGATAATCTAAAAGTGTTTCAGAAAACTGTTTTTAAGTCCTCATCTAGGCAAAACTAAATCTACACAAAAGGCAGGAATATGATCATTGCAACTTCCCAGCAGATTAAAACTGCGTGCAACATCACAACTCAAACCTGGAATCTTTGCATTTGGTGTGCAAAATGACTGAGTTATCCAAGCACGACTCAGGACCCACCCTCACAGCTTTACTTCCACCAGTATCTCTCCTACCTTCCATAGTAGTCCTACAAGATATGCAGGAGAGATTCTGTGAAGTAGGAGAGGTATACAGGCAGAAGTGAAGCTGTGAGTGTGAGTAGTGCTTGGACAGCTGTCAATAGAAGGTTTGCCCTCCAAAGGGAAAGGTCCAGGTTCGAGTCCCATTTAAACATATAGTTTTAATCTGTTGGAGGTTTAAAATCATCACACACTTTGCTGCAGAGGGAAAATTCATTCTGGAAATATCATCGTTACTTAGATTCGAAGTCATGTCATGTCTGTGGATTCTTTCAGTTTGCTTTCTTCAAGCACAGTTTGTGTCTGAAATATGAAAATCTTAGTTAATTACATGAACACATTATTTGCATGCTGTGAATTTGTCACAGTAGTGACACAAATTATACTAAATAACATATCAGTATTCTGTTAGTTGGAAGGAGAAAGAAATGTCTTTGCATTCACAGTAACGTTGAAATATGCCTTATGTATTACTTTTCCTTAAATCGAACTACTTTTGACTTGCAGTTACTCTCCATTATTAATACTGTGAAATCAGGGCTGGTTCGATAGCATTTTGCCAAACAAGTGACTTATCACTTGGTGCTCCTCCCCCCTCCCTGTACCCTCATACTGTGGCCATTTTTACTACTAATTGTGATATGTGTTGTATATAAATCTTGCACATTACTAAATTTGTGCTTGACACCCCAAGCAGCTGTTTGTGTTGCTGGGGCTGTAAACCAGCAATACCTTGACCACCCAGTCAGAGCACAAAACTATTCAGTTCCATACAGCATGCATCACTTTAACAAAAATAAAATTTTGTGAATGAACATAAAAGTTGAAAAGCAGATCTCATTCATGGGAATGAGAGCACAACACGCTCTGAAGTGAAAGAGACTCATACAGGTTTCATGTGGGACATAACTGCAACTCTTTCCATAAGGCGCAATCAAATGGAGATGTGACAGATGGAAAAAAATAAACTGTTTACTATTTTAAAAATAATCGCCATAACAGTTAATAAACTCATCCCACTGTGAGACAAGGTGGTGAACACTTCGCAGTTGCCTTTGGAACCACAACTGTATCCAGGAGTGCACCTCTTTGTCCAAAGGAAATCCACGACCACGAATGTCTTCTTTGAGGGCTCCAAAAACATAGGAATCGCATGGGATGAGACCAGAATTGTGTGGATGATGTGTAAGGGCTTTTCAGTGAAACTTCTGCAACGTAGTCTAAATAACCTTGGCAACATTCACATGTTGCGAAGTTTGTTTTAAATATGCGGCAGAATTTTTGCAGGGAAGCCCTTACATGTCATCGATACACTCCTAATCTCTCCCCATGTGATTTACATATTTCTGGAGTCCTGAAGACAGACATTCACGGCCGTCAATTTGCTTTGCATGAACAGGTGATGCCTATGTAGAGCCATTGTTCTGTTGGCAACTGCAAACGTTTTCCCATGATGGCACTGACCATCTTGTATCACAGTGGGATAAATGTATGAACAGTTATGGTGATTATTTTTGAAATAATAAACAGCTTACCTACTTTTTTTCCATCTGCCATGTTTATATTTGAGTGCCCTTTATAGATTAAAAAATGCACTGCAATCATACCTAAGTAAGCAAAATGAATAACACATAATGTATAAGACTAGAAATGCTGTCACAACCACGTAATTGAACAGACTATTCATTTCAAGATGTGGTTCTTTTACACTCCTGGAAATTGAAATAAGAACACCGTGAATTCATTGTCCCAGGAAGGGGAAGCTTTATTGACACATTCCTGGGGTCAGATACATCACATGATCACACTGACGGAACCACAGGCACATAGACACAGGCAACAGAGCATGCACAATGTCGGCACTAGTACAGTGTATATCCACCTTTCGCAGCAATGCAGGCTGCTATTCTCCCATGGAGACGATCGTAGAGATGCTGGATGTAGTCCTGTGGAACGGCTTGCCATGCCATTTCCACCTGGCGCCTCAGTTGGACCAGCGTTCGTGCTGGACGTGCAGACCGCGTGAGACGACGCTTCATCCAGTCCCAAACATGCTCAATGGGGGACAGATCCGGAGATCTTGCTGGCCAGGGTAGTTGACTTACACCTTCTAGAGCACGTTGGGTGGCACGGGATACATGCGGATGTGCATTGTCCTGTTGGAACAGCAAGTTCCCTTGCCGGTCTAGGAATGGTAGGACGATGGGTTCGATGATGGTTTGGATGTACCGTGCACTATTCAGTGTCCCCTCGACGATCACCAGTGGTGTACGGCCAGTGTAGGAGATCGCTCCCCACACCATGATGCCGGGTGTTGGCCCTGTGTGCCTCGGTCGTATGCAGTCCTGATTGTGGCGCTCACCTGCACGGCGCCAAACACGCATACGACCATCATTGGCACCAAGGCAGAAGCGACTCTCATCGCTGAAGACGACACGTCTCCATTCGTCCCTCCATTCACGCCTGTCGCGACACCACTGGAGGCGGGCTGCACGATGTTGGGGCGTGAGCGTAAGACGGCCTAACGGTGTGCGGGACCGTAGCCCAGCTTCATGGAGACGGTTGCGAATGGTCCTCGCCGATACCCCAGGAGCAACAGTGTCCCTAATTTGCTGGGAAGTGGCGGTGCGGTCCCCTACGGCACTGCGTAGGATCCTACGGTCTTGGCGTGCATCCGTGCGTCGCTGCGGTCCGGTCCCAGGTCGACGGGCACGTGCACCTTCCGCCGACCACTGGCGACAACATCGATATACTGTGGAGACCTCACGCCCCACGTGTTGAGCAATTCGGCGGTACGTCCACCCGGCCTCCCGCATGCCCACTATACGCCCTCGCTCAAAGTCCGTCAACTGCACATACGGTTCACGTCCACGCTGTCGCGGCATGCTACCAGTGTTAAATACTGCGATGGAGCTCCGTATGCCACGGCAAACTGGCTGATACTGACGGCGGCGGTGCACAAATGCTGCGCAGCTAGCGCCATTCGACGGCCAACACCGCGGTTCCTGGTGTGTCCGCTGTGCCGTGCGTGTGATCATTGCTTGTACAGCCCTCTCGCAGTGTCCGGAGCAAGTATGGTGGGTCTGACACACCGGTGTCAATGTGTTCTTTTTTCCATTTCCAGGAGTGTATATTAGAATGTGATACTGGTTTATTATTTTGATGTGAATTCCACAAATGTCTGACTTGTGTATTTTAGTAACACACTCTGCGAAGTGTCAAGTGTTTTCATGTACAATCTGGTCCAGATAATACAAGCTTCCTGTGACTTAGCCAGTTCACTTTGGGAGAATGTGATTCTCTCTCTTTATTCGATGAAATGGAGTACGTGTAGTATAAGAAACTGTGAACTCATTTCCACCCACAGCAAATTTGTATCCATATAAGCTAACATACATATGTTGCACTGGGTACGTGCTGTAGCAGAATGACATTTTTCTTTGTATTCCGTTTGCGGTTTTACAGTATGAGGAAAGTACAGTTACTATGGTATCTTTCACTTCTGTATAGGCACGAATTTCTGCACGCGATTTATAGTGGGAGAAAATAATTTATTTCCAGATTGTATTGAAATGAGTTTTCTCGGGATTTATTTGTCAAATCTCCAAAATATTACGCCATTTGTCATTATTCTGCTTGCATGCTTGCAACTGAAAATGCGAATTGCCTCTGCGATTCGAAAGATTCCAGCAAGGTTGTACATGCATTTCGAGATGTTTTTCCTCGTGTTAACAGTAAAGAGTTTTTAGATTTGAGCTTTGTTTTGTATGGGAAATTGACTTTCCTTTTTCCGAATAGAGTTATGACTTTCACTTTACTTTTGATGTTTCCAAAATTTAAATTGTGCATATTATTTTTAAATACAAACTTTGCACTTCAAAAAATTTGGTTCAAACTTTAAGCTAACCCATATGCTAATTAATGTTTACACAATATATTCTACTCTCTGAAATTCACATATCCCCGTGGATGATGCCGTTTATTCTTTACTGACGCACTATTCTTCCTACTTACACTACTTACAATTTCTTTCTTGTAAATTCTATTTTTCATTATATACCGACTCCCTTCTTTAAAAGCAATCACAATTAAGTTATTATGTTTATCAAAAACTTTTAAGGTATTGCCATAAGATAAAACTTCATGTTTTTCTATTATTTTAATATGTTGTTGTTGTTGTGGTCTTCAGTCCTGAGACTGGTTTGATGCAGCTCTCCATGCTACTCTATCCTGTGCAAGCTTTTTCATCTCCCAGTACCTACTGCAACCTACATCCTACTGAATCTGCTTAGTGTATTCATCTCTTGGTCTCCCTCTACGAGTTTTACCCTCCACGCTGCCCTCCAATACTAAATTGGTGATCCCTTGATGCCTCAGAACATGTCCTACCAACAGGTCCTTTCTTCTTGCCAAGTTGTGCCACAAGCTACTCCCCAATTCTATTCAGTACCTCCTCATTAGTTATGTGATTTACCCATCTAATCTTCAGTATTCTCCTGTAGCACCACATTTCGAAAGATTCTATTCTCTTCTTGTCCAAACTGTTTATCGTCCATGTTTCAATTCCATACATGGCTACACTCCATACGAATACTTTCAGAAATGACTTCCTGACACTTAAATCAATACTGGATGTTAACAAATTTCTCTTCTTCAGAAACGCTTTCCTTGCCATTGCCAGCCTACATTTTATATCCTCTCTACTTCGACCATCATCAGTTATTTTGCTCCCCAAATAGCAAAACTCCTTTACTACTTTAAGTGTCTCATTTCCTAATCTAATCCCCTCAGCATCACACGACTTAATTAGACTACATTCCATTATCCTTGTTTTGCTTTTGTTGATGTTCATCTTATATCCTCCTTTCAAGACACTGTCCATTCCATTCAACTGCTCTTCCAAGTCCTTTGCTGTCTCTGACAGAATTACAATGTCATCGGCGAACCTCAAAGTTTTTATTTCTTCTCCATGAATTTTAATACCTACTCCGAATTTTTCTTTTGTTTCCTTTACTGCTTGCTCAATATACAGATTGAACAACATCGGGGAGAGGCTACAACCCTGTCTTACTCCCTTCCCAACCACTGCTTCCCTTTCATGTCCCTCGACTCTTATAACTGCCATCTGGTTTCTGTACAAATTGTAAATAGCCTTTCGCTCCCTGTATTTTACCCCTGCCACCTTTAGAATTTGAAAGAGAGTATTCCAGTCAACATTGTCAAAAGCTTTCTCTAAGTCTACAAATGCTAGAAACGTAGGTTTGCCTTTCCTTAATCTTTCTTCTAAGGTAAGTCGTAAAGTCAGTATTGCCTCACGTGTTCCAGTGTTTCTATGGAATCCAAACTGATCTTCCCCGAGGTTGGCTTCTACTAGTTTTTCCATTCGTCTGTAAATTTTAATATAACTAATCAAATCTCGCACCATGTCTTTGAGGTCACTAACAGGGAAATAACGAATTATATATCCTATTTTTGTTTCTAGCAAATCTTTACTCCCCTCAACACTTACATTAACAGGCTATTTTACAGTTATGCTCTCAGAAAAACGGCAACGGCCTTGCCACAGTGGATACACCGGTTCCCGTGAGATCACCGAAGTTAAGCGCTGTCGGGTGTGGCCGGCACTTGGATGGGTGACCATTTTTCGGGGCTCACTCAGCCTCGTGATGCCAATTGAGGAACTACTCCACCGAATAGTAGCGGCTCCGGTCAAAGAAAACCATCATCACGACCGGCAGAGCGGTGTGCTGACCACACGCCCACCTATCCGCATCCTCATCTGAGGATGACACGGCGGTCAGATGGGCCCGATTGGCCATTTGTGGCCTGAAGACGGAGTGCTTTTTTTTCTCTCAGAAAAAAAATATTCATTATTAGCAACATGAACTGTGCAGTTACTATCCAATAACTAACCTATGTACACATTGTTGACTGACTCAGTATTATTACATGACATCCTGAGCTGTACCTCCATTACTCGGCTCCACCTGCCAGTCCCGTTATGTGATTGTTGATCATTTGTGCAATACCGTGAAATGGCTGATGGGTAGCAAAGTAAGATTTAAACCTAACTTAAAATCATTTCATCTGGACAACTCCTTCTATTCCATGAAAGAATTTCTATTTCGGAACTGCTAACCTGCAAAGTAGTGGCACGAATAGGACTAAAAAATAATGTCATTAATAATGTAGCATGTATATCTGTATATTGATTCAGTCTTCATCGTTTCAATAAAAGAATCATTCAGATGTTCTGTGGGACATGTAACTATCTAACTGACGTAAAAGCTTCAGTGTCCTTGATGACGATCGCCTCTTGGGCCATACTGCTCACCTCGACCATGTGACCAGTTACTGTCACTCCTTTGTTGATTTTTTGCTCACGTTGCCAACTGCCACGACTGCCTCCTCGATGATGTCTACCACATGTCCATGAATTTGTGCTTGTTCCCGACTGGTGTCTTTTTTAATTTATTTTGCTTTCACCACCCAGACAACAGAAAATAAGTTTTAAACTAAACAAAAAGCAACAAGACACGCAAATATATGTTACTAGCTGTTATTCACAGCTGTGCTCATGCATCAATAAAATGAAATGAAACGAGCATGTAGCTTTATTGGCTGGGAGACCCTCATTGGGTTGATTGGACACTTGCTGCAAGTCTTTTTATTTGACTCCACTTTGGCGGCTTATACGCTGATGAAGATAATATTATGAAAGTCTCGGGTTTGCTGCCGGATCCTAAAATCAACTTGACTCGATATTTCGGCGATCCAACTGGTCGCCATCTTAGGAAAATGCTGCTTTTGCTGATGAGACCCACTGAGAACTGACGCCAGGTTGCAAATCGACGTCCTATATAGGCCACCGTTCAGTATACGGCGCATGCGCCGCGCATCATGGTTTCTGCCTTCCGAGACAGGGAGGTGGCAACGATATGTCGCAATCAAGGCCGCTCCGAAGAACGTTCGGTTTTGATGCGAGATAATACAGGAATCCACGTTTTGCTAAGAGGAAACCCATTGTCTCTGTTGATTAAATTATCAGCCAACCTAATTTCAATCGCCTCTTTATGGACACTGTTCCAAAAACCGGAAGTGTTGGCAACCACAACAGTTTCCTCAAATTTCATTTTGCGTCCCTCATTTAGGCAGTGTTCTGCTACCGCCGGTTTTTCCGGCTGTTGTAGCCTCGTATGATGGCGATGTTCCACACACGTGTCATGCACTGTGCGAATAGAATGGCCAACCTAAGCTTTCCCACATTGACACGGAATTTTGTACACCCCGCGGTTCCTAAGCCACAAATCATCCTTCACAGAGCCGAGCAGAGCCCTAATCTTAGAAGGTGGACAGAACACACTCTTAATGTTAAAATTCGTCCAATCTTAAACGATAAGCCTCCAGTATAAGGAAGAAAGGCCACAGATCTATGTTCCTCTTCGTACACCTCCGGAGATGGTCCAAACTCCATAGTCCGACGAATCTGCTTCTCGGTGTATCCATTTTCCTTAAAAACAGTCATCAGATGCTCAAGTTCTTGGGTTAAGCTGTCTGCATCGGAAATGGCATATGCTCTCTGTACCAAAGTCCTAAGGACGCCACTACGTTGGTGTGGTGGATGACAACTCTTAGGATGCAGATACCAATCTGTGTGTGTCGGCTTTCAGTGAACACTGTGTCCCAAAGTTCCATCTGGTTTTTTATAAACCATTACGTCTAAAAATGGAAGCATCCCATCATTTTCAACCTCCATAGTAAATTTGATACGGGGGTGAAGACAGTTGAAGTGGTCCAAAAATCTGTTAAGAGCATCATGTCCATGCGGCCAGACGAAGAAGGTATCTTCCACGTATCTCTAGAAGCACGTTGGTTGCAAAGCTGAAGTCCTCAGTGCCATGTCACTATGGGTGACAAAGGACTACCCATAGCCACTCCATCATTCTGTTAAAAAATGTTACCATTAAATAAAAAATACGTGGAGATCAGCACATGACGACAAAGCAGTGTTTCACTAAGGGCGGCGCCACCTCCCTGTTTTGGAAGGCAGAAACTGTGATGGGCGGCGCATGTGCCGTGCACTGAACGGTGACCTATATAGGACGTCGATTTGCAACCTGGTGTCAGTTCTCAGTGGGACTCATCAGCAGAAGCAGCATTTTCCTGAAGATGGCGACCAGTTGGATCGCCGAAATGTCAAGTTGATTTTAAGATCCGGCAGCAAACCCGAAGAGACTTTCACGACTTATTACACTGGGAAAGCCTACGTAATCACATTATGTGTGCAACACACCCACTGAGTTGAGAATGGAAACAATCCGAGCTGGCTGGGAATCGAAACTGGGACCCCATGGTCGAGAGCCAGCAATGGTAACCACATGTGAATTGTTTCCCAAAATCTTTTCTCTACCAAAAAACACAATGAATTACAATGTTATACAAAAGTTGGTATAAGACCAATCACTATCAAAGCGTCCTTCAAATTGTTGCGTTATTATATTTTTTAAATTAAATAAACATACAATAAAATAAGCTGTTGATGTGAATCTTACATGCGTCAGGAAATATAAGAGACGTATGATGCTAAGCAACTAAAATGTGTCACGCTCATGAGTGATATTAGGATGTAAGTATGGATTAAACACACAGGGGGTTATATAAGCATTGTATTCGTTGTGTTGATTTGTATATCAGAGAACATATCAAACAATAAAAGCTTTTTCACGTATATGATAAAGTTCAACAGTCAAAGAGTAAATAGCTTTTCAAAGGCTAATTATTGTTCCATTTTTCGTGTTATTTGATTTGATTTTTGATTTGATTAATTGAGCACCCGTTTTGTCATGTACAATGATATGGGATTTGTCATGTGTTACATACAGAAAAATATGAATAACAACATATTATGTAAAAATATCAGTGAACAAATCTGAATTAAATATACAGGCAAAAACAATTATAGCTTACATGATATACATTTGTAACAATATAGGACACAAATAAGTTACATGTATTCTGTGTATAATGGACAGCAACAAGAAACAATGATTATAGCACTCTATATTGACAAATTAATTAATTTTTGCGTGTACATAAAAGAGTCTACCCCACGACACAAGTTTGTATATGAGTGAATTATAAGATAGGTGAAGGCACGCTATCTTTCTGAAGAATTCATGTATTCACTAACATTGTAAAAACTATTACTAATCAACATTCTTTTGAGTTCACTTTTAAAACTGCTCAGCTTCTGAATCCTTTTAATTTTTAAGGGAAGAGCACTATAGAGAATTTTCGAGTGGTATATTGCACTCTTGTTGTACTGGGCTTTCTTATGCACTTCTCTGTGAAAGTCATTACTCTGTCTTGTTGTATAGTCATGGAACTCACTGTTTAAAGAAGAAAACTGAGGGTGAGACTTCAGAAAGCATGTACTTTCATAGATGTAAATGGATGGAAGAGTCATGATTTTATATTCCTTGAAAAATTCGCTACATGGATCTCTAGGTGCAGCTCCTTTTATGATACATATCGCGCGTTTTTGAATAATAAAAGAGCGTTTTGCCTGACTTGAATTGTTCCAAAATATGACACCATATCGCAAAAGACTATGCATAAATGCATAATATGTACACAATACTGTTTGATCACTGCAGCAATTTTTGAGCATTCTAAATACATAGCAGCATTTACTTAATTTTTTATTGAGCACATCTATATGCTTGTCCCACTTTAGATGCTCATTTAACCAAATTCCTAAGAATTTTGTATTTGGCGTCTGTAGTATATTCTGTTGGCCTAGCTTCACAGTTATATTGGGCTTCACATTATTTGACACATGTCTGTAATTCATCCATAATGTTTTTTTCTCATTCAGAAATAAACTGTTGTCCCTGAACCATTTACTTATTTCGACTATTGTTGTTTCAACTTTCCTGTTAAGGTCAGTCTCATTCTGAGCTGTAATAAAGAGACTTGTAACCTCAGTAAAAAGTACACAATCAGCTTGTGTTAAATAGTTTGGCAAGTCATTTATAAACATCAAGAGCAACAGGGGTCCCAGCACCGAACCTCGGGGCACCCCATAACTAGTTTTCAAATAAATAAATATGTTGTACCACAAACTTTCTAAAGTAGCCTGTGTTCTTCCTTAGTGTTCAAGCTATCTCCATACCAGATTCCATCTCAATCTGTTCAGCGGTTTGGACGTGACAGAGTTACTTTGCATTTATAGTATTAGTATGGATCTTCTTCTTGATGTCTTCAGTCCTGAGACTGGTTTGATGCAGCTCTCCATGATACTCTATACTGTGCAAGCTTCTTCATCTCCCAGTATTTACTGCAACCTACATCCTTCTGAATCTGCTTAGTGCATTCATCTCTTGGTCTCCCTCTACGATTTTTACCCTCCACGCTGCCTTCCAATGCTAAATTTGTGATCCCTTGATGCCTCAGAACATGTCCTACCAACCGGTCCTTTCTTCTTGCCAAGTTGTGCCACAAGCTACTCCCCAATTCTATTCAGTACCTCCTCATTAGTTATGTGATTTACCCATCTAATCTTCAGCATTCTTCTGTAGCACCACATTTCGAAAGCTTCTATTCTCTTCTTGTCCAAACTGTTTATCGTCCATGTTTCACTTCCATACATGGCTACACTCCATACAATTAGTATGGATATGGATTACAATATGAACATGGAATTTTGTACCCAATCTTTGGCGCTGTCTGTAAATATGTGGATGTCGTTGAGACATCTGTCAGGAAAACTGTGCACATCACAACTTAAAATATGGTCTGTCGTCTGTTACATTCCATAGTCAGACTTGGGATCTTCGGCAAGTCCTCACTTTGCTGTTAATTGTCTGCATCCTTCAGTGTAGCCAAATACCTCTGTGGCAGGTCAAAGCTGGCACTTGCACCGTTGGGCATCAGGCAGCTCTTCACGGCTATCCACTGTCACTCTTTTCTCCATGCGGTCTTCACATCCTTGGATGTTCCTCCGTCCATGTTGAAGGATTTTCGGAATTTTAGACAGTCTTCGGTACGAAAATACTGTCTCTGATTCATATAGCTACCTGCTGAACTGCTGCTTACCGTCGGATGTGCTAGGCCTGTGTCAGTTCCTCTTGTAATACCCTGGTTTGTCACATCTGTAACACTACTGCTCCTGATTGCTCATGTTGGTTTTCTTTTCAGTAAGAAATGCACTGGATTTTACACCTTCATTTCCACCATTGTCTTTATATCCATAATTTGAATTATACTTTTAAGATATTAAACTGTCTGATCTTCCTTCAAAACATTGACCATGTCCTTGATATAGTTCAAAGATTCCAGCAAGGTTCTCAACTAGTAGCTTAGCTTCTCCTTTTCTGTCACTGTCGTGCCTCATAATTTTAATTCGTTCACTGCTTTTTCAAAAATACGGAAGAATGTTTTCCTTTCACTATAGTCTTTTAACCCCTATTTGTTCAGCATGTTTCTGTAAACAATTGGCAGCGCTGTCGATTCCCCAGAGTATAATTCGTCGAAATTTTTCATTCGCTGAAGTGCAATTTGCTTATCATTCACAAATTCCAACTGCTTGTTCGAACTCGGATTTTGTTCATCACAAATATTAATGTCTTCCATGCTCGTTTTTGCTATTGAGGCCACTTTATAGCTTTTCTTCATTTTCAGACTCATTTCCTTCATTCATTTCCAGTTCCTGCAGTCGTCTCCATCAAACATTACCTTAATGTCAGCCACGTCCAATTTCACAAAGTGCGCTTCATGAATAACAATCTTTATTTTAGTTCACAGCTGTTCTCTGCTTTTTCGAATAACAGTTTTTTTAGTTAACAACTGCAGACTGCTACCATGGTAAGAATATTTATAAACAACAAGGTAAATAAAACATACAACAATCTTTACACTGCGAATATTCTCTCAGAAAGGGACTGACTGACTGACAATTGTATGTATACTCAATGCTGAGAAGCCTCTCAAAACTGTTGGTTTTCCCAATATAAATGCACCACATTCCAACAATTTTTAAAAAGTTGTGCTCCGTTTCCTTAACCTTCTTCCTTTCACATTAACAATGCCACAGTGATGCAAAGTTTCAATAGCACATGTTTTACACACTGTCCAGGTGGAGTAAACTATGAACGAGGATGATCGTTTCACATGTTACTTACCTGCATTTTCAAGTTTTAAATATGTGTTAACTAACTTCTGTTCGCAAAACACTGTGGTACTGTACCATCATATAAACTTTTACACTTAGAACGACTATTTGTTTAGTGTCACATTGCGAAGGAAAGTAGCACCACATTATATGAAAACCCTCATTTTCATTAAAAATAATATGTTGACAGCAGTTGTAACTATACTAAAGTGTACCCAGAATAGCATTTCGCTAGCAAAATTTTAATTGTAGAAGTTAGCGTTCGTGAAATACTTCAGATTTTGGCAAAACGCCGTAGAGATGATTTCAGAAAGTTAGTGGAGAAGGTCTTAAGAAGATGAAGAAGATGTAGAAAAAAACATTATGTTGAGAAGTTAAATGAAGGTAATAACGACAGAAGGAGAAGCTTTATGACATGAATTATTATTTATCGAGACTGGGAATGTATGAGAATAGCAGGAATACAGGTTTAACTATAAGCAATTACTACAGAAACAGTCGAGAGCACAATTTTCAATAATGCTCTTTGATATTGTTAGCTACATAATCTCTTATAACTCATTCAATATAAACAGCTTGACAAAAGAGTGAAACACTCAAAAGACATGTTTTGATTGCAGTGTAACTTGCAACACGTACACACCATCAGTGGGTATGTAAATGATTACAGATGAAATTCTCGACAGAAGATAGAACAGCTACCACGTTTCATTAGCGATATTAATGTTTAATGGCGTTACCATGCTTTGTCGGGCGTGTAAGCGCATGAGCAGTGTCAGATGTTGAGAGATAACTGTGCAGGACATGAAAATACCGCGTAGTTGTGTGGGACTGTATTATCAGCACCTGACAGGATTTAAAACGGAACTCATTGTGGCTCCAATGGGCGGGCTGGTCAAATAGTGCATTTTAGAGATTTGTGCGGCATTTGGATGGGACAGAACGTGGCCTGGTACTGGACTGCATTGGAACGTGAGGGCAGACATACTAAAGTGCGCGTCATTTACGACGGCGGCCGAGTTTAGCTTCGTTCTGCGCATCTGACGTCACAAAACACTGTCAGCCAATGAACAGAGAACGACATTGCCAGAGCTTGACTGCAGTGCAGAGCACGGACGAGTGTCTTCAGTTTTAGAAACGTTCAGTCATAAATAAAGTAATTGAACAAAAGCAATGTCTTGATAGCAGACTTTCTTTTATAGAAGGTTTGGAAAAAGCATTCTTTATACCAATTGCTTCATATTATATTAATTAAACCAAACAAGCAATAAGCCTTCTAATTCAGGCGATAGCAAGGAAAGCTGTTTGTATCATTCTCACTAACCGCTTTTTCGCAATAAAGAACAGCGGTAATTGTTTATTTCCTATTGTACTTCGACGAAACGTGAGTAATTCATAGTCATACCAAATGTTTGTCGGTATTTTGCGTGATATTTGAAACTCCTCCTGGAGAGTTTATTGAATGACAAGCAGCATTTGGGCAATGGGTTAAGTGTTTGGATACTAAGCGAAGGGTTCTGAGCTCAAACCTTATTCGGTACTTGATACTTTCTTTATTTAAAAACAATATCGAAGTGTCTTAATTCATGAATTTTATTCGTTTGAATGTAATTTTTTGAAATTTCTAGTGGCAACTAAAATCGACCATACCGAAAGTATACGCTGTGGACTTTTACCCTGCAAACTCTTCAAAATTTCGTGCAATGGTTTACTACATGTAATGCTGCACAATAATTTTGTTTCGATGTTCAATGCAATTAAGTCATTTATGGGGGGAAGGTATCAGTCAAGAAGATGTGTAAAAATCAAATTTTTGCACCAAACAGTTTTTGTGAAATCGAATGATTAAGTGTGTCAAAGCAGTCGAAACACCATGCGTCTGCACAGGCGAGCAGTGCAGTGATGACAAAATCGCGCACAGCGCGGAATGCGGGGAGCACGTCTCTGTAGTAGTGAAAGGGTTAATGCGGCCGTTGTGGCTTTACTTCATAAACTGCGCGCTCTCCCCTAAACGTAAGTTTGCGAACTATACTATGGCGCTGCTTCTCTTGGCGCATGCAACTGGCAACGCAGCAATCTCCCGCGTCTGGGCGGCCATGCGCGAACCGCCAAGATAAAAAAATTGAACAATGGAAGATTGCAGCATTGTGCTCCAAACACATAACACCTCCACATCTGCGTTTGCCGGCAATTAATGGGCTCTTTGCGACATTCTGTGTCGTCCTGTACCACTGGTCAGAGGCTAGCAACAGCTAGATTAGTGAATTATCGGCCAATGCGTAGGCTGCCGTTGACACCTCAACACAAAGGGATGCATCTGGAATGGCGCTGCTGATGAACGACATTGCATTGGGTTCAGTGATGAATCGTGATTCTGCTCTACCCTGGAAGACCATTGCCTGACGTATGGCAGCGACCTGGGAGAGGTGCCATTCTTACAGTATTTTGGAGAGGCACAGCCTTGTTACTCCTGGCGTTGTTTGTAAATTTGGCTCGATTTTGTATTCACTGAGATAACATCACATACCTTCTTAACAAATGAAATTTCATTTCGTTTCTTCTTCCCCTCTTGGGTGCTTCACTCTTTTATCAGGCAGTGTAATGTTGTGTAATGTTGTCACTTTTAGAGACAAATACTGTTATGAGAGTCATATAGTGTGTTATGATCTACAGACCATTACATAAACCGAAATAAAGTCTAAAAGATAACGCCAGAAGCATTCTAAATGAAAGTGCTTGCGTATACTCTTGATATCTGTCTAATGACTTTCAGAACACTGAATGACTGCTGTACATGCCTCGGTAGACAAGGTCAGTGAAGCACATTTGTGGTATGATATTAAATCCCAAAATAGGTGATTCGATTCATGGCAGTGGACGAAAATTCATCGCCATTATGTGGCCAGAAGGGAGAATATCGGTGGTGGTATATAGTTTCTGAATATAGAATTATGCACCAGATGAAAGGAGTCTACTGGAGCACACTTGTATGTGGTACCCAAATACGATAATAATATTAACGTAAAATAAAAGGAAACTAGTATATGATTTTATAAGTGATGTATGTCTCTGATAGGCTTTATAATGTGAATCACTGACTGTGCACGACCGCAGAGCCAAAGATACTGCTTCTGGTCTGAGATAGTAGTGTTGGAGTAAGAAAGCGCTGGGCACATAGTTGTAGGTAGCTGTCTGTGAGTGAAAGATGCTGGAGTAGGCAGTTTTTGTGGTGTGCTCTGTGAAGCCACTAAGTGTTAGATTAATGTAGGAATTACGAGAACATGGAAGCAGAAGTCTTTATGTAAGCAAGGTAGAGATGTTAAATAATTATGATTTTCGGTTTGCTGGGGCGTTAGTATAGATGAGTTGGCTGATAATTTGTAATTGTTGAGTAACCCCAGACTGTACATAAACTGCTTCATAAAAAGGCTGGTTAGGTGATGCTTCTAAGATTTGTTAACAGAGCTATATGTAATTTGATGATTTGCATTTTTGCTGGATTAGTGAGGTTATATAATACTTGCTGTAATAAATGTAATTGTTTGTGGGTTAGTTAGTAAATATGATATATTCTTGTTTTTGGCCAATGTAACTTCAGGTGTCAAATGTTTTTGAAAAGCCAAATTTAACTTGCTTTATAATTTCAAACAAATCAGTGTTAGTAATTCATCACTATCAGTACCGCCTCCCTGTCCAGGTGATACATTTTTCAAAGTAGTTGGAATTTCTTAAATGTCCTCATTTATCAGTCAGAAGAATTTCATGTGCATTTCAAGTATTATGGCCAGTATTGCATGCTGCTGAGCCTGTAGATAGTATTCATATTTTTTAAATGAGAGACCAGAATATATCGCGTTCCACCGTCACTGCGTTGGAAGTAAGACAATTTAATTTATTTTTATGTGCACAGGGACCAAGGTTATCAGTTTTGAACAGGGCCAGAGGATTCAGTGCCTATGGAGCTAAATGTGATTTTGCAGTGACTGTATATCTTTATTGGTATTGGAAATTGCATTGCCCAATCAATGTGTATAGAGTTTTTGCTAACAGCAACACAGAGTAAGCACACCACTATTTTTGCTAACAGTAACACTGAGTAAGCACACCACTCGGGTACATGAAAGGAACCTCCTCGAAGATTGCAATAAGAGAAGACCAAGAAATGAGTAGCAATCTGCTGTACCCTGGGGAAGGTCAGAAGACGCTACGAAGCGTGCTGACAGCAGATCCTTTCACAACCGGTCTTCATTCAAATGGACTGCATTCTGATGGGTCTTTCTCAAGACCATTTGTTTTTATTTCCATAAATATCGAGGGATTTTCTCAAGAGAAAATAGTTTCAGTAGCAAATTTATGGCAAAAATATGCATGTGACATTCTGTTAGTCCATGAAACACACAGGGGAAGTACTAAAAACCGTCCAAGAATTGCTGGTATGAAATTAACACTGGAAAGGCCTCACGACAAATAGTGCAGTGCCAGACCTCACTGACTGAAGACGACAACATCGAGCTCCTCACAGTGCGAACTCCATTCTTCTGTGTAACATTGGTCTACGAACCACCCGATACCAATTTGAGCAATAAAACACCAGCCAACTTCAACGATCAGGACGTGAACTTTGTCACAGGCAATTTCAATCACAGAAGCACATCATGGGGGTACCCAGATACCGACACAAACGGAACGAGTCTAGAAAAATCTGCTGAGGTTCATGACTTACATCTGATCTGATCCTTGATCCGAAGCTCCCACCCACTTTTAACAGTGGCAGGTGAAAAAGAGGATACAAGGTTGACAACATCTTTGTTTCTTCAAAGGTAGCTGTACAGTGTCTGAAGACTGTAGGAGAGCCCACCCCCTGTACCCAACATAGACCTGTCATATGCACTGTGAATCCTGTAGTAGCGCCTGAAGAGGTACCATTCAAGCGGAGGTTTAACTTCAAGAAGGCTGTCTGGCAGAAGTTCAGTGAAGAGCTTGACTCAAAAGTAATAAACATTCCATCGCAACCTGAAATCAAATCAAACCTTCATCAAATGCGTCCAACAAGTTTCGAGGATGCAGGATGAAGGACTCTGTATGTTCGAGGCATGCCCAGTGACGACAAACTGTTGTTAGAAAAATACCAAACTCTCTATGAAGAGGATCCATTTACAGAAGAAACGATCCAAGCTGGTGAAATATTGCTGCAAGCCATTTCAGCAACTCGCAAGGCCAAGTGGAGTAATCTGGTAGAGAACTTCGACATTAAGCTGAACAATAGACAGACCTGGAAACTGCTTAAAAACCTGTGTGACGACCCTGTAAAATCACAAGACACTTTTACGAGTGTGACTCCTGATAAAGTGGCAACCCAGCTCCTGCAGAACGGCAAAATAATGGGAAGGACGCCCAAAGCAGCTCTCCAGCGCAACCCAGAATCAGAGCATTATTTTCTGAGGGATCCCTTCACCGTGGCTGAACTGAAAGCTACCATCTCCAGCTTGAAGATGCATAAGGCTGCAGGTGTCGATGACCTTAGAGTTGAACAGATAAAGAACTTCGGCTGTAAAACGATGGAGGGCCTACTAAGCCTAATGAACACATATGTCGCCCAGCTGCACATCCCCAAAATGTGGCGGAAGTCTCGAGTCGGTCGCAGGTTCGAATCCTGCCTCGGGCATGGATGTGTGTGATGTCCTTAGGTTAGATAGGTTTAAGTAGTTCTAAGTTCTAGGGGACTGACGACCTCAGAAGTTAAGTCCCATAGTTCTCAGAGCCATTTGAACCATTTGAAGTCTCGAGTCATTGCAATACTTAAGCCTGGAAAGGAACCAAACGATCCAAAATTTTTTTCGACCTATCTCCTTTTTATGCCACACCTTTAAGATATTAGAACGGCTGGTACTTAACCGAATCAGTGCCACCCTCGAAGTGAAGTTTTTTCCGCAATAAGCAGGCTTTAGTGCTGGCAAATCACGCTGTAGTCAGACCTTGAATCTAATCCAGCACATCGAGGACGGTGTTGAGCGTGGTGATGTTACTGTAGTCACTTTTGCTGATCTAACAGCTGCATACGACACTGTGAATCATAGGAAACTGTTAGAGAAAGTGTATGACCTTACTAAGGACTACCAACTAACGTCCCTTATTAGCACCTTCCTTCAGAACAGAAGATTCCAAGTTTCATTACAGGGTAAGAGCAGTAGATGGCGAACGCAGAAGAACGGTCTCCTCCAAGGCAGTGTGCTCGCTCCAGCACTGTACAATATCTACACAAATGGTCAGCCAACACCAGCAAGTACCAGGCTCTTCACTATCACGATGATACAGCAGTAGCTGTTCAGGGGCCAACCTTTAAAGAAGTAGAGGGAAAACTGTCTCGAGAAATGGATGAACTCTCCGAGTACTATGATGCCAACCACCTGAAACCCCATCCCAGTAAAACTCAAGTGAGCGCCTTCCACTTACGAAACAAGGAAGCGCAGCAAAATCTGGGTCACTGCTCGCAATGGGATACTGTGCTGATTGGCAGCAGCTGGGGAGCCAATCCGCACCTCCTAAGGACTTCTGCACTTGCGCTTTGTGTATCAGCTGCTGAGTATGCTGCTCCTGTGTGGAACGCTTCAGCTCATGCTAAGCAAGTCGATATTGCTGTCAACGATACTGCAAGGGTCATCTCAGGATGCTTGAAGCCACCAACAGTCCGATTGTTGGAATAGCCCCACCCAACATCCGGAGGGCCACTGCTGCAGACAATGAGAGAACAAAGCAGGAGAATGACCGCCGACATCCTCTGTACGGTCATCAGGCAGCAAGATCCCGCCTTAAATCCCGCAAGAGTTTCCTTGCTAGGTCTGCGCCACTGGAGGGAGCACCAGAGGCAATTCGTCTCGCAACATGGAAGAGCTCACTGCCCGTAGACGTCTCACCAGAAGAAGAACTAGCTCCTGGCGCAAACCTACAATACTCTGTATGGAGGTCCCTCAATCGCCCAAGAGTTGGCGTTCTCCGATGCAAGACCTACCTGAAGAAATGGGGAATTCTTCCAGTGAGCGCTGACACCTTTTGCGACTGCGGGGCTGAAGAAGACCCAATCCACCTACTTGTATACCTCCTCCTGGACAACCCCCTGCACAATACAAGATGCTTACGAAGGAAACGTAACGTGTATCCACAGGACATGTGGCCTGTAATTGAAGAAGTGTCATGATGATCTCTCCATTGGCAAAAGATTCTGGAATAGTCCCCCATTCGGATCTCCGGGAGGGGACTGCCAAGGGAGAGGTTACCATGAGAAAAAGATTGAATAATCAACGAAAGGATAACGTTCTACGAGTCGGGGCGTGGAATGTCAGAAGCTTGAACGTGGTAGGGAAACTAGAAAATCTGAAAAGGGAAATGCAAAGGCTCAAACTAGATATGGTAGGGCTCAGTGAAGTGAAGTGGAAGGAAGACAAGGATTTCTGGTCAGATGAGTATCGGGTAATATCAACAGCAGCAGAAAATGGTATAACAGGTGTAGGATTCGTTATGAATAGGAAGGTAGGGCAGTTCAGTGACCGGATTGTTCTAATCAGAATCGACAGCAGACCAACACTGACAACGATAGTTCAGGTATACATGCCGACGTCGCAAGCTGAAGATGAACAGATAGAGAAAGTGTATGAGGATATTGAAAGGGTAACGCAGTATGTAAAGGGGGACGAAAATCTAGTAGTCATGGGCGACTGGAATGCAGTTGTAGGGGAAGGAGTAGAAGAAAAGGTTAATGAGAATATGGGCTTGGGACAAGGAATGAAAGAGGAGAAAGACTAATTGAGTTCTGTAACAAGTTTCAGCTAGTAATGGCGAATACTCTGTTCAAGAATCAAAAGAGGAGGAGGTATACTTGGAAAAGGCCGGGAGATACGGGAAGATTTCAATTAGATTACATCATGGTCAGACAGAATTTCCGAAATCAGATACTGGACTGTAAGACGTACCCAGGAGCAGATATAGACTCAGATCACAATATAGCAGTGATGAAGAGTAGGCTGAAGTTCAAGACATTAGTCAGGAAGAATCAATACGCAAAGAAGTGGGATACGGAAGTACTAAGGAATGACGAGATACGTTTGAAGTTCTCTAACGCTATAGATACAGCAATAAGGAATAGCGCAGCAGGCAGTACAGTAGAAGAGGAATGGACATCTCTAAAAAGGGCCATCACAGAAGTTGGGATGGAAAACATAGGTACAAAGAAGGTAGCTGCGAAGAAACCATGGGTAACAGAAGAAATACTTCAGTTGATTGATGAAAGAAGGAAGTAAAAACATGTTCCGGGAAAATCAGGAATACAGAAATACAAGTCGCTGAGGAATGAAATAAATAGGAAGTGCAGAGAAGCTAAGACGAAATGGCTGCAGGAAAAATGTGAAGACATCGAAAAAGATATGATTGTCGGAAGGACACACTCAGCATACAGGAAAGTCAAAACAGCCTTTGGTGGCATTATAAGCAACGCTGGTAACATTAAGAGTGCAACGGGAATTCCACTGTTAAATGCAGAGGAGATAGCAGATACGTGGAAAGAATACATTGAAAGCCTCTATGAGGGTGAAGATTTGTCTGATGTGATAGAAGAATAAACAGGAGTCGATTTAGAAGAGATAGGGGATCCAGTATTAGAATCGGAATTTAAAAGAGCTTTGAAGGACTTACGGTCAAATAAGGCATAAGGGATAGATAACATTCCATCAGAATTTCTAAAATCATTCGGGGAAGTGGTGTGTAGAATAAATGAGTCTGGCGATATACCATCTGACTTTCGGAAAAGCATCATCCACACAATTACGAAGACGGCAAGAGCTGACAAGTGCGAGAATTATCGCACAATCAGCTTAACAGCTCATGCATCGAAGCTGCTTACAAGAATAATATACAGAAGAGTGGAAAAGAAAATTGAGAATGCGCTAGGTGACGATCAGTTTGGCTTTAGGAAAAGTAAAGGGACGAGAGAGGCAATTCTGACGTTAAGGCTAATAATGGAAGCAAGGCTAAAGAAAAATCAAGACACTTTCATAGTATTTGTCGAACTGGAAAAAGCGTTCGACAATATAAAATGGTGCAAGCTGTTCGAGATTCTGAAAAAAGAAGGGGTAAGCTATAGGGAGAGACGGGTCATATACAATATGTACAACAACCAAGAGGGAATAATAAGAGTGGACGATCAAGAACGAAGTGCTCGTATTAAGAAGGGTGTAAGACAAGGCTGTAGCCTTTCGCCCCTACTCTTCAATCTGTACATCGAGGAAGCAATGATGGAAATAAAAGAATGGTTCAGGAGTGGAATAAAAATACAAGGTGAAAGGATATCAATGATACGATTCGCTGATGACATTGGTATCCTGAGTGAGAGTGAAGAAGAATTACATGTTCTGCTGAACGGAATGAACAGTCTAATGAGTACACAGTATGGTTTGAGAGTAAATCGATAGAAAGACGAAGGTAATGAGAAGTAGTAGAAATGAGAACAGCGAGAAACTTAACATCAGGATTGATGGTCACGAAGTCAATGAAGTTAAGGAATTCTGATACCTAGGCAGTAAAACCACCAATGACGGACGGAGCAAAGAGGACATCAAAAGCAGACTCGCTATGGCGAAAAAGGCATTTCTGGCCAAGAGAAGTCTACTAATATCAAATACCGGCCTTAATTTGAGGAAGAAATTTCTGAGGATGTACGTCTGGAGTACAGCATTGTATGGTAGTGAAACATGGACTGCGGGAAAACCGGAACAGAAGAGAATCGAAGCATTTGAGATGTGGTGCTATAGACGAATGTTGAAAATTAGGTGGACTGATAAGGTAAGGAATGAGGAGGTTCTACGTAGAATCGGAGAGGAAAGGAATATGTGGAAAACACTAATAAGGAGAAGGGACAGGATGATAGGACATCTGCTAAGACATGAGGGAATGACTTCCATGGTACTAGAGGGAGCTGTAGAGGGCAAAAACTGTAGAGGAAGACAGAGATTGGAATACGTCAAACAAATAATTGAGGACGTAGGTTGCAAGTGCTACTCTGAGACGAAGAGGTTAGCACAGGAAAGGAATTCGTGGCGAGCCGCATCAAACCAGTCAGTAGACTGATGACCAAAAAAAGAAACAAAAAAAAAACCGAAGGAAATGACAAAGCTATCGCAGCTGCTATTTTTTGGAAATGCTGACCGGACATGGAAATGAATGAATGAGCACACCGCTTGCAGTTACAACACGCTACACGGTAGTTTGAGTTATGTATCCATTCTACAGTTCAGACATTCATTCAACGTAATCTAAAGAAGTATTTTTTTTAAAGAACGTTACTCTTGGCGACAGCTCTCGCACTCGTTCGTTTTGTGAAAGCTTTGATGTTAAAATAGTCAGGTGTATATATTCTGTTCTCTCAACCACTCTGTAGCAACAACAGTAGTTAGGTACTTTTTGGCGCAACGCAATTTACTAACTTGTACAAAATTTCTTCCACAGTTCATCGACGTTCTTATGCTCCGCCTTGTTTTCCATTGATCTGATTGTTCAATATTTTTTGTCTTTGACTTTGTACCCTGTGTTTCATTTACGATGCCGCGCAAAAGTGTTAAGATTCCGGCGCATAATCTGACAGTTAAACATACCGAAATGGACGAATTTCCGATTATTGACAGCAACGTTGATAATGATAGTAACCACTCTGCGGTGCAACAGTTACGAAGCACCACTGAAAACGTGATTTCCGCTTTACAAAATAATGTACGGTTTGTTGACAATATGATTTCACCTAGTTTACCCTGTGCTCAGACTGTTGATTCCGGAATAGCGGACGAAGCTGAGGTAGATTTTCCTAACTCGCAGGTGTCAGAACAGGATTTTTTTTACCGAATCAGGCCAATGAACATTCCAATTCTTGCGCAGTCAATCAGAATGCCAATAGTGTGTCTGAGGACACAGTAGTGCAAAGTACTCAGTCTGTTTTTAAAAATCTATCACATTTGATGAACGGTAACTATGCATAGAATGCAACAAACTAGACGTCTATGGTTGTAGATGATGTCTCCACAGCACAAAGCACAACACGGGTGACACCCGTCGCATCAATTCAAAGTAATATGGAAGCGATGCTTCAAAATCTCATGCACATGTTCAATGAACGATTTAATAAGAATAATGAAAGGATGGTTAAAAGGAATAACGAAAATGATGAACAGTTCGCTAGCATAAACTAACTTGCAACAGCAAGTCACCTACTTTCCAACCTCACAATAATATGAGCAGACTACAAAGAGTGCGTGACACTGATGCAAACCTCAAAATCTACAACACGAAGGATTCGACTATAAACATTTCCTGTCTGTAAAGAATTTCAAGATGTTTAGAAATAACAGCACAGACCTGCATCCCCTTCCATTGGGTGCAGCAATTTTCATTTTCGCTGCCACCAAACTAGCCAGTGACACATAAGCTGGAATTTATCTGTTGCCTCTTAGAGGGAGAAACTTCCATACGTTTGAGAGCCGTAGCAAGACAATGTCACTCCGTCGAAGAGTCCAAAATGCATTTCTATCTGCGTATTGGTCGGAAACGAGTCAGCGAGGCATTAAAGACCAGCTTATCAGTTTACCCAGGTGAACACTCCAGTTTTCCCACTATCACCCAGTTTTTGAGTATGTGGACCAACAAAACCAGTACCTGACCGAGCAGTATAGCCAATCTGCGCTCATACAATTACGCACTCAAAACTTCCGTGTTCATTACGAGTTTCCCTTCTCACCGGACAGCAAAAGGAAAGTATTTCAGCATTCAGAGACATTAGAATTATTAGAAATTCAGCAGTCCAACTACTCATTTGTCAGTAAGAACGTTAATAACAGCAATCAAGGTAACGGCTCATTCCGTTACAACGAGCAATCCCGCCCATTCCATAACAACAGAAATAAAATATTTCGTTTCGATAACGATTTTCATGGACATTTTAATAAGAGACAACATTTTGATAACCGGTTTGTTTAGCAGCAGCAACAATATCAGAATTGCGACGCCAACAGTCATAGTTTCCAGCTGCGATTCTTGCCGCAACCGCAGCAGCCCGGAAATATTCAACAACAATACGGTCTACAAGCTCAACCGAAAGTCAATGTGCCACCGCCCAGCTGTGCCAGTACAGTCCAGTCTAATAATTTTACGTAACCGCAAAGGAATAATTTCTCCCACACAAGCCAATGGTCGCAGTCACATCGAAGCGATCAACGACAAAGTAATTTTCACCACAGATACAAAGGGAATAACCACCAATTTAAGCTAATTTGGCAACAACAACTTTCATCACAATCGGCCTCAGCAGTCTCAGTTCATTCTTAATGAACCTGATGTTCGTTTCCATCCGCCGCAGCTTTCTGCAGACCAAAACAACCACAGAGTATAAATAATTGATCTACCACAGCAATCCTCTTCCACCAATCAGCGCACTAGTAATACATGACTAGAAACTACCGACGCTGTTCAACTAAAAACGAACTGTGTCATTCTGCTACTCATGATAGCGTTCAGTAAAACGTTATCACTTTCGACGACATTAGGGACACACTATTACAAGAGAGACACCAAACTCAAAAGAATACTTCTAATCACATAGTTGAAATTAAAATTGGCTTGTATTTATTTTATGCAGTGATCGACTCTGGTTCACCTGTAACAGTGATAAATGAAACAGCATTTCTAAAATGTAACGCTGATAATACCAGTCCTACCTTTGGAAGAGCAGTTGAACGGAATGGACAGTGTCTTGAAAGGAGGATATAAGATGAACATCAACAAAAGCAAAACGAGGATCATGGAATGTAGTCGAATTAAGTCGGGTGATGCTGAGGGAATTAGATTAGGAAATGAGACACTTAAAGTGGTAAAGGAGATTTGCTATTTGGGGAGCAAAATAACTGATGATGGTCGAAGTAGAGAGAATATAAAATGTAAACTGGCAATGGCAAGGAAAGCGTTTCTGAAGAAGAGAAATTTGTTAACATCGAGTATAGATTTAAGTTTCAGGAAGTCGTTTCTGAAAGTATTTGTATGGAGTGTAGCCATGTATGGAAGTGAAACACGGACGATAAATAGTTTGGACAAGAAGAGAATAGAAGCTTCCGATATGTGGTACTACAGAAGATGCTGAAGATTACATGGGTAGACCACATAACTAATGAGGAGGTACTGAATAGAATTGGGGAGGAGTTTGTGGCACAACTTGACTAGAAGAAGGGATCGATCGGTAGGACATGTTCTGAGGCATCGAGGGATCACCAATTTAGTATTGGAGGGCAGCGTGGAGGGTAAAAATCGTAGAGGGAGACCAAGAGATGAATTCACTAAGCAGATTCAGAAGGATGTAGTTTGCAGTAGGTACTGGGAGATGAAGAAGCTTGCACAGGATAGAGTAACATCGAGAGTTGCTTCAAACCAGTCTCTGGACTGAAGACCACAACAACAACCTTTCCACTTGGCAAAACGAAAGTTCGGTGTGCGGTCTCCAACAAGGGAGTAGTTGTGAAACAGCAAACACACCTATCTTTTTTACTTGCTGATTACACATTTCATGCTAATTTCTGGATCGTTCCCCTCTTAACAAGCGACATCATCCTTAGCATGGATTTCCCTATTGAACATGACGTTGTTATCAACTTTAAGAAGTCATTGTTTATATTGATCTGATTCGCGACAACTAGTTGGCTCTGAGCACTATGCGACTTAACTTCTGAAGTTATCAGTCGCCTAGAACTTAGAACTAATTAAACCTAACTAACCTAAGGACATCACACGCATCCATGCCCGAGGCAGGATTCGAACCTGCGACCGTAGCGGTCGCTCGGCTCCAGTCTGTAGCGCCTAGAACCGCACGGCCACTCCGGCCGGCGCAACTAGTTGTCACGTTTCACAATACTTTGTCAGCTGAGGAGCAAGACATTAACAGAGCAGAGGTCACTTCAGCATCTAAGAATAATAACTGGCATATAACATTTTTTACAGACACCTATTTCCGTAGTTAACAATATCCCTGATAATTTTGACTACGACGTTGTGCAGACGATCAACAGTAAGGTAAATGAATGTAAAGCTTCGACCGACGATGAACGACAACAGTTGCAGAATATCCTTTTACAGCAATCTGAAGTATTTAATAATGTATCAGGAACCATGTCCAGTTTTGTTTACGAATTCCAAGCAAAAGCGCATAATGCATTTAACGCAAATCATTATTGCATTCCTCTCATCTACAGAGATCACGTCAATCAAGAACTTCAGGCTATGTTAGACGAATGTATCATTGAACCAGCCGTTAGTCTATACATTAACCCTCTTTACATTGTTAAGAAGAAACGTGGCTCACTTCATCTTGTGTTGGATGCACGGCTCACTTCGTCTTGTGTTGGATTCACGTCAGATCAACGACATCATCATTACTGAAACCGATCGTCTGCAAACGTTGAAACAGCTCTTGCAAAAATTTCACGGAACGTCAGTATTTCTAATTTGGACCTAAAATCTGGATTCTGGAAAATTCAACTGCATCGTAATGGCAGAAAATATGTTTCGGTAACTGCTACCAATTATGTAAATTGCCTTTTAGTTTAACAATTAGCTACGCTGCATTCATCCATCCGATGAATACTATTCTTCCAAATGAATTAAAAGACAGAATCACCACATACATTGACACCATTCTAATTGCAGAACTTTCTTGGTTGGAACATAATGCTGTTCTTCACATGCTACTGCAAACTTTTCTTACAGAAGGTGTTACCGTGAACCTCAGTAAATCTCATTTTGGCAAGACATCCATTAAATTTCTAGGTCACGTAATTTCGGCAGACGGCATAACGCCTGAACCCGAGAAACTACAAGCAATCCGTGAAATTTCAATTCCATCTACCAAAAAACAACTTCGCAGCTTTCTCGGTTTGATCAATTTTTTTCGCTGTTTCATACATCACTCTGCACTAGATACCCCTAGTTTATGTCATCTTACTGGTAAAAATACTATCTGGTCGTGGGATGCCAAAGTACAGTCCGAGTTTTTCAATCTAAAAAATGCTTTACTTAACGCTCCACTTGTATCACATCCTCACCCGATAAATGATTTTTCGATTGTTGCAGAAAGCTCCAAGACTGCTCTTGGTGTCGATATATTTCAGAAAAACAACGCGTTTGCTAGTCGCATCCTCACATCGGCTGAAAGAAATTATCCTATCACCGAACTCGAAACAATATGTGTTGTTTGGGCTTGCACTAATTGTAAGTTTCGTTACTTGCTCTACGGCGAACTCGCAACAGCATACACAGATCACAGAGCTATTCAGTTTCTTTTATCAGCTAAATTCACACATGACAGGCTTAGTCGTTGGCAACTTTATTTGCAGGAATTTGATTTTACGACTGCCCAAATCCTAGAAACCCAGAATACTGTAGCAGATACACTTTTACGTTCACTGTCCAGTAACCAGCAAGAAATCGCCGCTAATTTCTGTCAAACTAATTTCAGCCTTCTCTATATTAAACAGGCAGTTTTTGAAAATTTTATTTCAGCATCATTAAAAGACATCGCCAGGGTGCAGAGCAAAGACGACGTCCGGAAAGAGATCAAACGTCTGTGGTGTGACACAAGCCAGACAACAATCAGAACTTACTATACCGTGCGCAATAACATTCTGTTTCGCCGCGCTCGCCCTGGCAGCGATAATTGGACTCTCCGCATACCTGAAGAATTTGTCAATTAATTAATCTGGTATACAACTGAGCTACGCCCATTTGAATGCTCGCAAATGCGTTTGGGTTCTACGACAGAACTGTTATTTCACAAATATGGAACAGCGTATTCGTCGATGGCGACTTCCGGAATTTGTCAAAAAGGCAAATCTTCTACAGCATCTCACATTATCCCTCTGTACCCCACTGTACCCATGAAATTAAGACATAAGGCAGCTGTTAATCTATGTGTATCCATTCCAAGAATTCGTTGCTGTAGAACTAACTTCGAAATTTGTATCTTTCACTCCACTACGAAAAGCCATTGCTACAACTGTTTCTAATGCTTTTACTAAACATTGTCCGCCCCTGGTAGCTGACTGGTCAGCGCGACAGAATGTCATACCTAACGGCCCGCGTTCGATTCCCGGCTAGGTTGGAGATTTTCTCCGCTCGGGGACTGGGTGTTGTGTTGTCCTTACCATCTCGAAAGATTGGCACCAGGCGAACGGTCTACCCGACGGGAGGCCCTAGCCGCGCGGCATTTCCATTCATGCCCCGTCTTGTGCTATAATTTGATATAACTCTTGCATAACTCATGCCCATTGCGTATACTCATCCATTTTGTATATTTTGCAGAACCAATGTACCGAAGTCTCATTGTATCCAAACGAGACATTGTACTCATAAATAGAAGCACATGAAAGTGTGAAATGTGCCATCCATAAAGCTGTGCAGGTCAGCATTACATAGAAAGTATGACAAGAGCAACTTATGTGGTATACTTAACACCATTGACACTTCTCACACTGTTTCCTGGGACGCCTTTATGAACATTTTCCTGTTAGTGTACTAGGTAAATTAGGCAGATTGGCTATAAAGATTTAGGATTAAGGATAATTTTATCCACATTTTGTGTTAGATATAAGAGTATTGTTAGAACATTTAGTGAGTGTTCATGCAATGTGCTGGACCAAATTTTTGGAACAATGATTGAATATTGATGTTTCATGAGTGTTCATTCCCAGACCTGCACTCCAATAATGAGGATTATATTGATGAATCTTGTATAATGATGTTGTATGATGTTAATAAATAGTTTGTGTATGTTGCGTCTTTTCTAGGAAAATCTGTCTTACCTTGTGACACATGATTGGAGATGTTCGTGGAAGATTGTCACAGAAGCTTTGCATCCGAAAAATTTTTTTCACAGTTACTTATGAGATTGCATATGATACTGTTCTTCCTTTTACCGTTTCTGCTTAGCTGGATTCGAATACTGTGATACACCAAAACTTCTTCGTGCAGTAGCACTCTGTGCAGTGTTGAGCTTCACTCCAATGATGAGGCTTATATTGATATATTGATGATTCTTGTATAAAGATACTGTATGATGTTAATATGTATTTTGTGTATGTTGAAGCCTTTCTAGGAAAATCTCTTTTCCCTCGTGCCACATGATTGGAAGTGCTTATGGGAGATTGTCACAGGAAATTTGCACCTAACAGAATTTCCCACCATTCCTTATGAGATTGCATATGATACTGTCTTATGTTAGCATGCATGACTGCATTTTTTTTCCAAGACAATTATTTCCAAAGGTATGTAATACATAAATTGTATTTCTATATGAAAAACACTACACTGAAACTGCAGTTCCTATCCGAAAGACCGCTTTTTTAAATTTTTAAATGCTCAACCTAAATCTAATGGAGAAATGAGAATGTATTTTGTTTTGATTTGTTATAAATTGTACTTGAAAAAAGTCTGCAATACAAAACACGTAAATAAACACGTTTTTTCCCACTAATAACCATATGCCTGTATACTAATAACCACCATTGTAGTTGAGTCGGCGTGATTTGATCTCTGAGAGTTGCAGGCGGCACCTTCGCCGCCAATCTACCTCAACCAATAACGTAGAGCGATTTTATAAACGTGCCTACGGCAAAATGTCGACTACTGTTTGCGCCTGCAGCTGTCAGCGCTTCGCAGTTGAAAGCTGGCAACAGCGCTACGAGCCGTCAGGGATCATCACGGAACGATGCAAATGTGGGAATGCACCTTTTCAATGTGACGTTTGATGTGTTTGCCTATAGGACTTCGTTATTCACACTGCGCATGCGTTCATGGCAGTTTCCTCTTACCGTGCGTACCTCTCGCTCTTCTGACAGTGGGCTTCTCATGGCGTGACCATACTACCTTTAACTTACAGCGGAGGATACTTTTTAAGGTGATAATAATTTAAAAGTCATTTGTCCAAATGAAGAATTTCATATTCTGTGCGTAATTAACTATCCTGTTGTATTAAGTTGTATTAAGCCTCTAGAAATTGCATAATTGGATGGTCAAAACAGCCGGTTAAATAGGTCATTGTACTTAGCAGCACCATTCCTCTGTTAGCTTTGGGATTTCATACTTACAAGGAAACCTACCTAGAGAATACACTCCGATTTGATCGGCTTTGAGTACGTTGTGGTGTTGAGCAAAATAAGTTCAAATGGCTCTGAGCACTATGGGACTTAACATCTGTGGTCACCAGTCCCCTAGAACTTAGAACTACTTAAACCTAACTAACCTAAGGACATCACACACATCCATGCCCGAGGCAGGATTCGAACCTGCGACCGTAGCAGCGGCGCGGTTCCAGACTGAAGCGCCTAGAACCAACCGCACGGCCACACTAGACGGCGCATAATAAGTGAGTCAGATTTTGTTATATCTCTCCGTACGGCCGTTAGAGAGGTGAAACACACTCAAAATTGAATTAAATATTTCTGAATGAATACCGCTGAAACAGTAACACATATGGGAAAAAATCAAATCAAAGTTCCACGGTTTTCAACGTACCGGTACGTTTCAATATTGATAGATTTATCCAAAAAATTATTTTTTTCGATATCCCTTTTCCTCCACTATTTTGTTTTTCATTTCGACGTTTGAGTAATATCAAAACGTGTAGCAACACTAACACCAAATCAATGGTAAAGGATGAGTGGTATTCCAAAGACGAATTTTTCAGAACTAAGCTGGAAATACCCGTATATTAAAGTGCATTCAGCATTTTTTTGACCTGAACAATTTTGTGCCTTTCTCATTATTGTACAGATTTACAATAATTTTACAACAGTTTCAAATATAATATAATTAAATATGAAGAGGTTGTAAGTTGAAAATAACAAAGATACACCAAATGTAAAAATAAAACACAAATGCAACGCAAAATATTTTATATTGCATAAAATTAATTGAATGTATACAGAACATATTTATCTGGGAAGGACTTGTTAAAAGCTCATCATGACAATTAGCACTGAAGCGGACAGAAACCTGGCGCGCATACAGCAATATAGAGATATTTCTAGTTCACTTATGACAAATGTATCTTTGGAATACAACTTCGCTATCTACTAATGAATTTGGAATTAACGATGCTATACGTTTTGCTATTAGTCAAATGTCGAAACGAAAAACAAAACAGTAAGGGGGGGAGGGAATATAAAAAAAGTGGCTTTTTCGACATATCGTGGTAGCTGTTGTAGCGTACATTAAAAAGCATAGCACAGAACATTTATTTGAAATTTTTTTATGTCTGTTACCGTTTCGAGGGTATTCATTCTAAAATTTTAAATACAGTTTTTTCAAGGGGGTGTTTCACCTCTTTAACGGCCGGAAGGGCACGTATAAAAAGAAACGTGTCTCTTATTTTGCTCTACAATACAACATACTCAAAGCTGATCGAAATCGAAGTATATCCGTTGGGTAGGTTTACTTGTGAGATATAACACCGTATCGAGTAAAACTGCAGAACGCTAGATAGTTGCCTTTTTTATTATACATGTGAGGGAAATAACAAAACTAGAGTAGTGTGTTCAGCTAGCGAGGTACATTACCTCTCCCGTGTCTTCGCCGGAAGCTTCTATGGACAAGCGCCGGCCCTCATCAAAGGAGCCGCCAGACCAGCAATGCCTCTCCGGGCACAGCGCCTTTTCCGACGACGACAGCCGCAGCGTCATCTCCCTGAAAAAGTAGGAAAAAATGACAGTGAAAAGTGGCAGACAAGAAACTGAAAACAAATGCAGTACTGTTGGAGACAGCTGATCAACTTCCTATGAAATTATCGCGAATAATGCTTGTTCCATCCATTCTAAGAGGAAATATTCTTAAAAAGTTCTATTTACCGCGAATGAATCCTTCCATCGTCGGTTTACTCTCGCGGCTGCATCCAAAAGGAATTTCAGGGTTGTAATCGTTTGTTACGCCTCTCAGATCTTGTCCTTCTTAATCTTCTTCTTTTTCTTCTTCACTTCCTGTTTTAGGCTGTTCATTCCCTGTAACGATTCTCATCTCTTCCGTTGTTTTACGGGTCCTCATTTTCATTCCTGTATGTAGTTCTTTAGTCGCACTGCTAATCTTTCAGTACCTATTCTTTGCAGGTGTCCATTCGACCTTCTATTGTTTCCTATCGTGCTTCATATGTTGATTTCCGGCATCAAATTTATGGTTTTGTCCATTCTTATACACACCTCGGGCGTAGGACTACAGTTCGCCCAGCAGTCAAGCCACTAGCGTACCACTGCCAGTTCACTGGTCACTGCCAGTTCACTGGTCACCTTCAGCGGCATCGTCATCGACGATTTCAGCCATCCCACCTTGGCAAGTGCACCCTGCAGTCCGGAGAGGCAGATATGTCCTTCACCCTCTGCTGTCCCGAGATCCCACCACAATGACTAGGGATCCGCTCCCACTCAATCCGTGGCTTGGTGAGTTAGACGTACCTGGGTCTGGATCCACCTAATCAAACTGAGGAGACGTCACTGCCCTCTGGGCGTGACAGTGCACGCCATTAAAAGGACCCAGCGGGGCACCCTTACCGACATTGCTCAGGATCCGACTTTGGAAAAACAGGTCGCTGGAAAGTGGGACCACTGACATTGTGTTTCCTCTCAGCACAGCTCTCCCCTGTGCCAGGCATCCTTCACTTTCACTATGGGTTGGGGGCTTTGAAGTCGCTCAAGACAGGGGCAGATGTTATGCCAGTAAGACACAAGTTCCCCTGTGCAATGCATGCTTTACTTTCGCTTTGAACTAGATCTGTTTGAGAAGGAGAGGCTACGTACGACGCACCACTTCCCGAGGGGCAGCCTATCGTAGGGCCCTGCTGTGACACCGTATCAGTGCCTGTGAATCAACCTATATCGCAGTATGCCCGCGCCAGCCAAGGCCTAGACCAAGGCAAGCAACAAGCACAGCACTCTGAAGGACCAGAGAGCAGCAACCGTCAAGACAAATATCCCACCACTTGTGGCTCGCCTGACAACCTGTATACTGGATACCCGCCGAGCCGAGCCGAGCTTTAGCACGCTGGTTGTGGCATTCGTGGAAGGAGTGCTGGACCTGAATCAAATCCATCAGACAGATTAACGACAAGGGATGACGTGCTGGCCGCCTGGATCTGAGTTTTAGGCGCTTTCCCAAATCAGTCTATGTGAGTACCTGATTGGTACCCACATCCTGCCTCAGTTACACACTTCGCAAACATTTCGGAAACGTTCTCACACTTTCACATGGATAACACTAGGCGCAAACAGATGGGGTATCTGGTACCGAGAGCCGCGGGTTTCGAATCAGCGCCATACGGCGTGGACCTCGATTACCACTAGAGGTCTCTGCAGCCGTCGCGCTGTAAGCCGTGGCTGCGAGCGCTCCTGGCCCGTGTATAACGTGAGTGCACCACTGTGGAGCACATGGCCTCAGCGGCCAATAGCGACTACCCTATCATGTATTTAAGCGCCTGCCTCTCACCCAGCGAGGCAGTCTGATATTCGCGTGAGTCTCTCGATATCTCGCTTACAGACATTGTGTTTACTTCGTTTCTTCCCTTGTCCGAGTGGACGTTGTTGATTTCGTGAGGTTTTCGCTTGTGACCCTGTTGCTTCTTGCGTGTTGCTGTTCTTGGTGTCATGCTTGGTCGTCTGTCGTTGTATGTGTCCATTCTTTCCCGTTCGTCCGTCTTGTTTGTTCGCAGGCCGCTCCCATTCGGTCCCACTGCGCTTTCGTTCACGGCAACCCCGCGACCATTCCGGTCACAGTTACAAAAGGGTACACAATTTCCGTCCTTTGGAGGGGGTAGAGGGTGGGGATGCCGGTGATGGAGTGGCGACAGGAAAAGAATCGGCACCTTCTTCTTCTGACATTGACAAATCCAGATTATCATGCCGTGAAAGTAGGGAATAAAGCCCCCCCCCCCCCCCCCAAAAAAAAAGGATCTGCGAATGGAGTATCTACCGAGCTTAGATGCGTAATAGACGCAGTGCCACCACTAGGGAGCAGCCGTGTCAGAACATGGCATATAATGGAGAAATTTGTGCGTTTTATGTCCCTGAATTAGTTAAACGTGAGTCAACTGTGACGGTCCAGCCACGATTTCGTATCAAATTTCAGGTAAATTGTCCAACATACAAAACAGTGCTGGGTGGTATAAGACATTGCGTGAGACTGGCTGGTTATGTGGTGCAGAGAAAACAAACTGGCAGGGGCCGTCAGCAGTGAAAGTGTAGCGTGTTCAGGAGCACGAAGAAATCGACGACCCGTGCGAGCAGGGAACTACAGAAGCCACTGCCAGCTACCTGACATGTTCCACGCAAACGCCCGTGTGTGAAATTTTACCAGCCGCAGCTGTTACTTACGCTAACTACTAGCGGCATTGGCTTTTGCAATGATATGAAGCAGCTACTGGAGGATGACTGTTTTCGCAGTGGCCACACTATCACCTTACTTAAATACTTATGATTTATTCCTACGGGATTATGTCGAAGATCGTAGGTTCCTACCTCTGCTGCCAGTTAATTTAGACGACTGACAAGAAAGGATAATGTGCTCGCTGATATCGACGGTGACGTATTGAGATGTGTAGAGCAAGAATTTGATTATCGTCGTGACGTTTGGTGGGTCACAAATAATGCCCATACTGAACACCTGCAATTTGATTTAAAAATCTGGAGAGATGCCCTATCCACTGATATGAATCTGTTTTCTCTATTTCTTGTCGTTTTAACAAGATAGACTTCTGAAGCCCAGAATAATACTTACGGATAACTCTATATTTGTTCCTTATTTTAGTAATTCATGCGAGACAGTTTCACTGTAATATTGTCGTCTTGTTTAGCGATTGGTGCACGAAAAAACCGTGCTGCAATTACAACTGCAGTACCAGGAAGAATAGCAAATAACTAAATTTTAGTTATTGTGCACATATAGTACAGTCAGCAGAATACATGATTAAATTTGTAGGTGATTTTGCGAATTGTACAGGATGCGAATTCCAGTTCTGGCAGAAAGGACTGCCACCACAGGCAGCACCAACAGAACAAACCTCACATGGCATCGTGGCGAATTGAGCTTGCGTGACAGATATGGATATGTTTTTCCATGCTGCTTCAACTCTGTTCTAGAGTTCTCATAAATACTAGTGCCAATCTCTCGGCAACTCATCAGCAAATGTTTTCAGGCGATCAGAGCTCTGTAGTGGTCAGTGCAACAGGTGAACACCCTCTTTATTGAGTTGGCTCGAGACAGCATAAATATAACGTTACAGAGACTTTGAACACATGGTACAGCCACTGGCCTCAACACGTCAGAAACGAAATGGCTGCTGTCCAAATTAATACACTCATGCTCATAAATTAAGGATAATACTGATACATGGTGAAACAACGCTGTGGTGGGCAGCTTGCGGGTGTGTTGGTGCATATCATAGTACGGTGCAGCGAGTAAGTGTGCAGACGTTTTCAGACGTGCTAATGGTGACTGTGTGTTGAAAATGGCTCAAAGAACACATATTGATGACGTTATGAGGGGTAGAATACTAGGGCGACTGGAGGGTGGTCAATCACAGCAGGTCGTAGCATGGGCCCTCTGTGTGCCACAAAGTGTGATCTCAAGATTATGGAAACGATTCCAGCAGACAGGAAACGTGTCGAGGCGCTACAATACGGGACGTCCACAGTGTACAATACCTCAAGAAGACCGATATTTAACCATCAGTGCTCGCAGATGGCCATGGAGTACTGCAGGTAGCCTTGCTCGGGACCTTACCGCAGCCACTGGAACAGCTGTCTCCAGACACACAGTCTACAGACGACTGAACGGACATGGTTCATTCGCCCGGAGACCTGGAAGGTGCATTCCACTGATCCCTGGTCACAGGAGAGCCCGTAAAGCCTGGTGTCAAGAACACAGCACATGGTCATTGGAACAGTGGTCCCAGGTTATGTTCACGGACGAGTCCAGGTATAGTCTGAACAGTGATTCTCGCCGGGTTCTCATCTGGTGTGAACCAGGAACCAGTTACCAACCCCTTAATGTCCTTGAAAGGAACCTGTATGGATGTCGTGGTTTGATGGTGTGGGGTGGGATTATGATTGGTGCACGTACATTCCTGTATGTCATTGACAGAGTAACTGTAACAGGTCAAGTGTATCGGTACGTCATTTTGAACCAGTATGTCTGCCTTTTTAGGAGTGCAGTGAGTCCCACCTTCCATCTGATGGGTGATAACCCACGGCCCCACCAAGGTGACATTGTCTAGTAGTACCTTGAAACAGAAGATATCAAGCGAATGGAGTGGTCTGCCTGTTCTCCAGACCTAAACCACATCGAGCATTTCTGGGATGCTCTCGGTCGACGTATCGCTACACGTCTTCAAACCCCTAGGACACTTCAGAAGCTGTAACAGGCGCTGGTGCAAGAATGGGGGGGCTATACCCCAGCAGCTGCTCAACCACCTGATCCAGAGTGTGCCAACCCATTGTGCGGCCTTTGTACGTGTGCATGGTGATCATATCCCATATTGATGTTGGGGTACAGGCAGGAAACAGTGGCGTTTTGTAGCTCATGTGTTTTGGGACAGTTTTCTCAACTTGTCACAAATACCGTACAATTACAGATCTGTGTCATGTATGTTCCCTATGTGCCTATGATATTAGCGCCAGTTTTGTGTAGTGCCACGTTGTGTGGCATCACCTTCTGCAATTGTCCTTAATTTATGGCCATGAGTGTAGCTACGCGAACCAGATGTGATCATGTGGTGTACCCAATGGCATCCTGTAGCACCACACTATCAATCTAAGTACTGGGTTCCTGTTGCAATGACGAATGCAAGCTGGCAGCGTTCGTTCTCTGCACACGGATGTATCCATTGTGACGCTGTGCACAGGACTACAACTCCCGTGTAGAGTATCGTCGATGGGCGCATCACTGTCGGCGCACCCCTCTGTGCTGGCTCGTCAAAGAAGTCACAACAATGTTGGCTGTGCTAGTTTCCCATAGAACTTACTACATCGTCACACAGATACTTGGCTTCCTCCAAACAAACCCATTTCCAGATTGAACATACACTACTGGCCATTGAAATTGCTACACCACGAAGAAGACGTGCTACCGACGCGAAATTTAACCGACAGGAAGAAGTTGCTGTGATATGCAAATGAATAGCTTTTCAGAGAATTCACACAAAGTTGGCACTGGTGGCGACACGTACAACGTACTGACATGAGGAAAGTTTCCAACCGATTTCTCATACACAAACAGCAGTTGACCGGCGTTGCCTGGTGAAACGTTGTTGTGATGCCTCGTGTAAGGAGGAGAAATGCGTACCATCACGTTTCCGACTTTGATAAAGGTCGGATTGTAGCCTATCGCGATTGCGGTTTATCGTATCGCGACATTGCTGCTCGCGTTCGTCAAGATCGAATGACTGTTAGCAGAATATGGAATCGGTGGGTTCACGAGGATAATACGGAATGACGTGCTGGATGGCAACGGCCTCGTATCACTAGAAGTCGAGATGACAGGCATCTTATCCGCATGGCTATAACGGATCGTGCAGCCACGTCTCGATCCATGAGTCAACAGATGGGGACGTTTGCAAGACAACAACGATCTGCACGAACAGTTCGACGACGTTTGCAGCAGCATGGACTGTCAGCTCGGGTACCATGGCTGGGGTTACCCTTGACGCTGCATCACAGACAGGAGCGCCTGCGATGGTGTACTCAGCAACGAACCTGGGTGCACGAATGGAAAAACGTTATTTTTTCGGATGAATCCAGGTTCTGTTTACAGCATCGTGATGGTCGCATCCGTGTTTGGCGACATCGCGATGAACGCACATTGGAAGCGTGTATTCGTCATCGCCATACTGGCTTATCACCGGGCGTGATGGTATGGGGTGCCATTGGTTACACGTCTCGGTCACCTCTTATTCGCATTGACGGCACTTTGAACAGTGGACGTTGCATTTTAGACGTGTTACGACCCGTGGCTTAGCCTTCATTTAATACCTTCGAAACCCTACATTTCAGCAGGATAATGCACGACCGCATGTTGCAGGTCCTGTACGGACCTTTCTGGATACAGAAAATGTTCGACTTATTTATGGTTATGTAGGATCACAACAGCTCCATGCAATTAGGGGCCAAGAGGACAGGCATATTGTTCGCTATGCCCAACAGGATCGCAGATGCCTACCATATACACTACTGGCCATTAAAATTGCTACACCAAGAAGAAATGCAGATGATAAAGGGGTATACATTGGACAAGTATATTATACTAGAACTGACATGTCATAACATTTTCACGCAATTTGGGTGCATAGATCATGAGAAATCAGTGCCCAGAACAACCACCTCTAACCGTAATAACGGCGTTGGTACGCCTGGGCATTGAGTCAAACAGAGTTTGGATGGCGTGAACAGGCACAGTTGCCCATGCAGCTTCAACACGATACCACAGTTCATCTAGAGTAGTGACTGGCGTATTGTGACGAGCTAGTTGCTCGGCCACCATTGACCAGACGTTTTCAATTGGTCAATGTGCTGGCCAGGGCAGCAGTCGAACATTTTCTGTATCCAGAAAGGTCCGTATAGGAGCTGCAACATGCGGTCGTGCATTATCCTGCTGAAATGTAGGGTTTCACAGGGATCGAATGAATGGTAGAGCCACGTGTCGTAACACATTTGAAATGTAACGTCCACTGTTCAAAGTGCCGTCAATGCGAACAAGAGGTGACCGAGATGTGTAACCAATGGCACTCCATACCATCAAGTGGGGTGATACGCCAGTATGGCGATGACGAACACACGCTTCCAATGTGCATTCACCGCGATGACGCCAAGCACGGATGCGACCATCATGATGCTGTAAACAGAACCCGGATTCATCCGAAAAAAAAATGACGTTTTGCCATTCGTGCACCCAGGTTTGTCGTTGAGTACACCATCGCAGGAACTCCTGTCTGTGATGCTGCGTCAAGGGTAACCGCAGCCGTGGTCTCCGAGCTGATTGTCCATGCTGCTGCAAATGACGTCGAACTGTTCGTGCAGATGGTTGTTGTCTTGCAAACGTCCCCATCTGTTGACTCAGGGATCGAGACGTGGCTGCACGATCCATTACAGCCATGCCCGTCACCTCGACTGCTAGTGATATGAGGCTGTTGGGATCCAGCACGGCGTTCCGTATTACCCTCCTGAACACACCGATTCCATATTCTGCTAACAGTCATTGGTTGTCGACCAACGCCAGTAGCAATGTCGCGATACGATAAACCGCAATCGCGATAGGCTACAATCCAACTTTTATCAAAGTCGGAAATGTGATGGTCCGCATTTCCCCTCCTTACACGAGGCATCACAACAACGTTTCACCAAGCAACGCCGGTTAACTGCTGTTTGTGTATGAGAAATCGGTTGGAAACTTTCCTCATGTCAGCACGTTGTAGGTGTCGCCAGCGCCACCAATCGTGTGTGTATGCTCTAAAAAGCTAATCATTTGCATATCACAGCATCTGTCGGTTAAATTTCGCGTCTGTAGCGCGTCATCTTCTTGGTGTAGCAATTTCAATGGCCAGTAGTGTAGTATAAACGACGTTGGATTCAAATACAACAGCCATTATTCAAGTACTTTATGTCCGGCTACAGTTCCACTTCCCATGATGGATTACCAGAGACTGTGTAATGTATGGCGTAAGGGGAGCGGTGACGTACCTGGCGGAGTCGAGGCTCTCCGAGGAGGAGGAGGTGGAGGCGGGCAGCTGTGACACGCGCGTGCGCGCGCGCTTGGGGCTCTGCTTGCGTCGCTCCCTCAGCGGCACGTCCAGCAGCTCCGGCAATGGACTCTTGGCGCGCGGCGGCAGCGACGGCAGCGGCTGCGCCAGCGGCTGCGCGGGCGACGTCGAGCATCCCGGCTGGGCGCCGCTGCGGTGCCGGTGGCGGCGACCGCCGGATCTGTCGCGACAACATCTGCTGCACCCCACGTCCAAGTCACACGAGGAACGTCATGTTTCTTTGCTCTTGCTCTCGTCTTGATGCCATCAGCCAGAGAAGTGGTTCGATGCAGTTGTCAAGGCTACTGTAAACTCGTGCAACAAATTATTAGTCTTAAGGTTAAACGAAAGCTTTTGACAATGTTGACTTGATTACTCTCTTTCAAATTCTAAAGGTGGCAGGGGTAAAATACAGGAAGCGAAAGGCTATTTTACAATTTGCACAGAGGGGCAAGAAAGGGAAGCAGTGGTTGGGAAGGGAGTGAGACAGGGTTGCAGCCTCTCCCCGATGTTATTCAATCTGTATATTGAGCAAGCAGTAAAGGAAACAAAAGAAAAATTCGGAGTAGGTATTAAAATCCATGGAGAAGAGATAAAAACTTTGAGGTTCGCCGATGACATTGTAATTCTGTCAGAGACAGCAAAGGACTTGGAAGAGCAGTTGAACGGAATGGACAGTGCCTTGAAAGGAGGATATAAGATGAACATCAACAAAAGCAAAACGAGGATCATGGAATGTAGTCGAATTAAGTCGGGTGATGCTGAGGGAATTAGATTAGGAAATGAGACACTTAAAGTGGTAAAGGAGATTTGCTATTTGGGGAGCAAAATAACTGATGATGGTCGAAGTAGAGAGGATATAAAATGTAGACTGGCAATGGCAAGGAAAGCGTTTCTGAAGAAGAGAAATTTGTTAACATCGAGTATAGATTTAAGTGTCAGGAAGTCGTTTCTGAAAGTATTTGTATGGAGTGTAGCCATGTATGGAAGTGAAACATGGACGATAAACATTGTAGACAAGAAGAGAATAGAAGCTTTCGAAATGTGGTGCTACAGAAGAATGCTGAAGATTAGATGGGTCTAACGAGGAGGTATTGAATAGAATAGGGGAGAAGAGGAGTTTGTGGCAAAACTTGACAGGAAGAAGGGACCGGTTGGTAGGGCGTGTTCTGAGGCATCAAGGGATTACAAATTTAGTATTGGAGGGCAGCGTGGAGGGTAAAAATCGTAGAGGGAGACCAAGAGATGAATACACTAAGCAGATTCAGAAGGATGTAGGTTGCAGTAAGTATTGGGAGATGAAGTAGCTTGCACAGGATGGAGTAGCATGGAGAGCTGCATCAAACCATTCTCAGGACTGAAGACCACAACAACAACAAAGGTTAAAAGAGCACACTGGTCGCTTTGGAGCGCCGTAGATGCTCTATAACTGGTACCAAGTGAGACAGTCATGTCATTACCCACTGCTAACGCAACTGTTGAATACAGTATCTGATCAAAAGTATCCAGTGTGCTGATGTACTCTGGCGCCAGTACACCATGCACACCCGCACACCACAATATAGTTCCCCACAGTCGTTTAATGAACAAAGTAAGAGCATATGGACTATCAGACGAATTGTGTGATTGGATTGAAGAGTTCCTAGATAACAGAATGCAGCATGTCGTTCTCAATGGAGAGAAGTCTTCCGAAGTAAGTGCGATATCAGGTGTGCCGCAGGGGAGTGTCGTAGGACCGTTGCTATTCACAGTATACATAAATGACCTTGCGGATAACGTCGGAAGTTCACTCAGGCTTTTTGCGGATGATGCTGTAGTATATCGAGAGGTTGTAACAATGGAAAATTGTACTGAAATGCGGGAGGATCTGCAACGAATTGACGCATGGTGCAGGGAATGGCAATTGAATCTCAATGTAGACAAGTGTAACGTGCTGCGAATACATAAAAAGAAGGATCCTTTATCATTTAGCTACAATATAGCAGGTCAGCAACTGGAAGCAGTTAAGTCCACAAATTATCTGGGAGTAGGCATTAGGAGTGATTTAAAATGGAATGATCATATAAAGTTGATCGTCGGTAAAGCAGATGCCAGACTGTGATTCATTGGAAGAATCCTAAGGAAATGCAATCCGAAAACAAAGGAAGTAGGTTACAGAACACTTGTTCACCCACTGCTTGAATATTGCTCACCAGTGTGGGATCCGTACCAGATAGGGTTGATAGAAGAGATAAGGTCCAGCAGAGAGCAGCGTGCTTCGTTACAGCATCATTTACTAGTCGCGAAAGCGTTATGGAGATGTTAGATAAACTCCAGTGGAAGACTGCAGGAGAGTCGCCCAGTAGCTCGATATGGGCTTTTGTTGAAGTTTCGAGAACATAACTTCACTGAGGAGTCAAGCAGTATATTGCTCCCTCCTACGTATATCTCGCGAAGAGACCATGAGGATAAAATCAGAGAGATTAAAGTCCACACACAGGCATATCGACAATCTTTCTTTCCACGAACGAGACTGGAATAGAAGGGAGAACCGATAGAGGTACTCAACGTACCCTCCGCCACACACCGTCAGGTGGCTTTCGGAGTATGGATGTAGATGTAGATGTAGATGCGGGGTAAAAGTTGCGAGAAGATCGATAGAGACCAACGAGAGACTCGCAGGAAACGTGCCGCCAACGCCCTCTCGGCCGCCAGTATTTAGGCAGCCACCACGGATCGGAAGGCCAGTCTGTCGCACCGAGTGAGTTCCAGTCTGTTATTCAGCGAGTCACTGAGTTGTCGCAGTCACAGCCTATAGCTCAGAATCAGGCAGCACATAACGACCTGAATAGTGTACATCGCAGTCTTGTACTTCACCAGCACTAAGGCTACTGTGGACGATTACAGAGAGGTTGTTCCACGCAACAACTAGCTTAAGTTAAGTAGATTTCTTATTCTTAGGAATAAAGAACCCAGTTCATATGTGCATGCATTTTGTGTTATAGAAAGACGATAGTGGCCTCCTTGCTTCCCTTGGTACAAGCCTACAAGAGACAAAGAGGCGACGTAAGGGCCAGACACCCATATGTAATGTGGAACCGACCCCTGGACGTCACGAGGGGTAGACCTGCAAGTATAAAAGGAGACGAGGAGTGTATTGTCACTAGAGAAGTAACAGCAGGAAAAAGGATCTGTCAGGAGAGCTCAGTAAGTTCGAATGGTGACTAGTCATTTAATGTCACTTGAGCAAAAAATTCGTCAGACACATTTGTACCCTGCTTAAGCTGCCCAAGTCGACTGTTGTGACTGTGAAGCGGAAAAGCGAAGGGAGAACCAACGCTAAACACAGTCCATCGAGACCTCATAGATGGACAGGGACCGCCGAGCATTGCTGCTTGGAAAAAATCGCTTGATATCAGCGGAAGGAAATATCCGTGCGTTCAAAAGTGCTACTAGTAGTCCAGCTAGGACAATGATCGTGTGTAAGGAGTTAAAAAGAAGGGGATACAAGAAGAGGATAAAATGGTTGAGCAGCACCTCATAAGCCACACTTTTGTGTAGTCGTTGCTAAGCAACATTTGAGGTGGTTCAGAGAGCGAAGCCATTGGACGGTGGATGACTGGCACGAGTGGGTTGAAGTGATGAATCGCGTTGTATCCTGCTGCAGCCCGAAGCAGCAGTTTGGACTCGACAAAGGCCTGGAGAACGTTATCAACCACCATGTGTAGGGCCAACAGTGAGGTCGTCCTCTTACTGCACCTCGGAAAACATTAAAGACGGGCGGGTATAGACACATTTAATAGCATTGTGTACTGTGTACAATGGAGGAAAACTTCGGAGACGATGATTGTATCAGAACGACAATGTTCCCTGTCACAAAGCAGCATCCGTGAGGTGATGGTCTGTAACTGGTTTCGGCTGTTGAGGAAGAATCTCCTGTCTTCCCTCCACAGGCATTCAGACATCTCATTGAAAGACTCCCCAGCAGAGTTCAAATAGTCGTAAACGTGGACACGACCCACATTAATGTCCACTAATAGGTATCTGGACACTTCTGATCAGATTATGTTGCAGCCAGTCGCTTGTAAGGGATTAACACAGAAAGAAGCTGCGAACGAGCTGTCGTGTTGGGAGGTACCCGTGGACCACACCGGGAATGAAGTTGCGTTGTTGCTGGTTATCAATGAGGGCTATCCAGTTTGTCTAGAAAAGAATGGTGTTCCACTTGTAGCCGTGTAACACGGAGTGATAACAGTGGTCGTAAACAGATCCTATGTTACAAGGACCAGAGATGTGTGTGACGTGTTACCGACAACAAACGGTTGCAAACCCCAAAGTAATTGCTGCTTCAATAAATGAAGGTCATTGCTACTAGCTTCTGAGTGAGCATCGCGAAGGGAATTGCATGGAATGGACATCTGGAGTCGGGTCATCCCTAAAGGCCCATAAACTTGCATGTTTTCCGTGGGGCAAACAACACAGAAACTGGACTGTAACTAACTGGAAGCGCGTGGTGTGGTTCGACGAGTCACTGTTTTGTTTCTCTTCAAATAATGCAAGGCGATGAGTGCACAAACCGCTCAGTGAAGCTTTTAACTCGCAGGGCTTAGAAAATGTAGTTTAGGGTGGAGGTAGTTTTGTTATGTTTTGGTGCAGTTTTTCGTACCTGGGTCCACTTTTTTAGTTTACTATCAACATGAACCAGCATCTTTATTTCAGCATTCTTCGTGGCCAGCTGTTGTCGTTTCTTCTATATCTTCATGGAGAGAATGCTAAAACACCCCTGTCTTCTAAGATGAGGAAAGCTATAGTCACAGAATGTCAGCCTGTCGTAACACGATAGGACCGTTAAATCACCTGATCTTAATCCCACAGAAATCGTCTGGGACTATTCAGAACAGCGGGTGAAATGGAGGAGCCAACACTCCCATTATTCGGTAGTTCTGCGAGAACTAATGATCAACGAGTGGCTTCAGCTGAAAATGGCATATCTGAGGAATCCTTGGCAAACTGAGGCCATTATCAATACAGAGGTAATGTTAAACAATATTAGCGTGAAAATATCTAGTGTACTGACTAATTTTTTGTCCTATGTACCTTTCTTGTGCAAGTGTCTGTATATCCGCAATGCTGCTACATCGTGAATACATTTCAACCTGCCTACTGCAAACAAATCTTTGTGCCTTTCTATTACATTACATTAATACTTATTCCATAGATCATGAATACGACAGTTCGTAATAATGCGGAATTTGTCAGTTTAACATAAGTTTTCTTTACATGATGTAATTTTTTTCTTTTTTTACAATTACTGCTTCATATGTAGAAATTCATCTACCGAGAAGGTTTTGTCATTTAGAAATTCTTTTAATTTATTTTTAAATGCCGATTGGCTATCTGTCAGACTGTTAATACTATTTGGTAAATGACCAAAGATTTATGTGGCAGCGTAATTCACCCCTTTCTGTGCCAAAGTCAGACTTAAACCAGAATAGTGAAGATCGTCCTTTCTTCTAGTGTTGTAGCTATGCACATTGCTGTTATTTTTGAACTGGAATGGGTTATTAGTAACAAATTTCGTAAGTGAATATATGTATTGCGAAGGTACTTGAATATCCCGAGTTCCTTAAATAAATGTCTGCAGGATGATCTTGGGTGGGCTACAGATATTATTCTGATTACTCGCTTTTGTGCAATGAATACTTTTTCTCTTAATGACGAATTACCCCAAAATATGACGCAATATGAAAGCAGTGAATGAAAATAGGCATGGAAGGCTAATTTACTGATTTGTTTACCACCAAACTTTGCAATAACCCTAATAGCACATGTAGCTGAACCTAAACGTTTCAGCAGATCATCAATGTGTTTCTTCTCACCCAGAAATTTTGAATATTCTGCCTTAGTAACAGACTTCTGTTCAAAATTTATTTTTATGAATGGTGTTATGCCGTTTACTGTACAGAACTGTGTATACTGCGTTTTCACAAAATTGAATGAGAGTCCCTTTGCAGAAAACCACTTAAGAATTTTCTGAAAGACTTGATTTACGACTTCGTCAGCCAAATCTTGTTTATTGTGTGTGATTACAGTACTTGTATCATCAGCAAAAAGATCTAGCTTTGCATCTTCGTGAATATACAGGGTGGCCCATTGATAGTGATCGGGCCAAATATCTCACGAAATAAGCATCAAACGAAGAAACTACAAAGGACAAAACTCGTCTAGCTTGAAGGCGGTAGCCAGTTGGCGCTATGGTTGGCCCACTAGATGGCGCTGCCATAGGTTCAAATGGTTCAAATGGCTCTGAGCACTATGGGACTTAACATCTGAGGTCATCAGTCCTCTAGAACTTAGAACTACTTAAACCTAACTAACCTAAGGACATCACACACATCCATGCCCTAGGTAGGATTCGAACCTGCGACCGTAGTGATCGCGCGGTTCAAGACTGAAGCGCCTAGAACCGCTCGGCCACTCCGGCCAGCCGCTGCCATAGGTCAAACGGATATCAGCTGCATTTTTTAAAATAGGAATCCACATTTTATTACATATTCGTGTAGTACGTAAAGAAATATGAATGTTTTAGTTGGGGCACTTTTTTCGCTTTGTGATAGATGGCGCTGTAATAGTCACAAACGTGTAAGTACGTGGTATCATGTAACATTCCGCCAGTGCGGACGGTATTTGCTTCGTTGATGCAATACCCGTGTTAAAATGGACCGTTTACCAATTGCGGAAAAGGTCGATATCGTGTTGATGTATGGCTATTGTGATCAAAATGCCCAACGGGCGTGTGCTATGGATACTGCTCGGTATCCTAGACGACATCATTCAAGTGTCCGGACCATTCACCGGATAGTTACGTTATTTAAGGAAACAGAAAGTGTTCAGCCACACGTGAAACGTCAACCACGACCTGCAACAAATGATGATGCCCAAGTAGGTGTTTTAGCGGCTGTCGCGGCTAATCCGCGCATCAGTAGCAGACAAACTGTGCGAGAATCGGGAATCTCAGAAACGTCGGTGTTGACAATGCTACATCAACATCGATTGCACCCGTACCATGTTTCTATGTACCAGGAATTGCATGGCGACGACTTTGAACGTCGTGAACAGTTCTGCCACTGGGCACAAGAGAAATTACGGGACGATGACAGATTTTTTGCACGGGTTACATTTAGCGACGAAGCGTCATTCATCAACAGCGGTAACGTAAACCGGCATTATATGCACTATTGGGCAACGGGAAATCCACGATGGCTGCGACAAGTGGAACAACAGCGACCTTGGCGGGTTAATGTATGGTGCGGCATTATGGGAGGAAGGATAATTGGCCCCCATTTTATCGATGGCAGTCTAAATGGTGCAATGCATGCTGATTTCCTACGTAATGTTCACATGTGTGTAAATTCCTAAGGGACCAAACTGCTTAGGTCATCGGTCCATAGACTTACACACTACTTAAACTAACCTATGCTAAGAACAACACACACACCCATGCCCGAGGGAGGACTCGAACCTCCGGCGGCAGGGGCCGCGCAGTCTGTGACATGACGCCCAAAACCGCGTCCCAAACCCGCGCGGCTCCTACGTAATGTTCTACCGATGTTACTACATGATGTTTCACTGCATGACAGAATGGCGATGTACTTCCAACATGATGGATGTCCGGCACATAGCTCGTGGGTGGTTGAAGCGGTATTGAATAGCATATTTCATGACATGTGGATTGGTCGTCGAAGCACCATACCACGGCCCGTACGTTCACCGGATCTGACGTCCCCGAATTTCTTTCTGTGGGGAAAGTTGAAGGATATTTGCAATCGTGATCCACCGACAACGCCTGACAACATGCGTCAGTCCATTGCCAATGCATGTGCGAACATTACGGAAGGCGAACTACTCGCTGTTGAGAGGAAGTCGTTACACGTATTGCCAAATGCATTGAGGTTGACGGATATCAATTTGAGCATTTATTGCATTAATGTGGTATTTACAGGTAATCACGCTGTAACAGCAAGCGTTCTCAGAAATGATAAGTTCACAAAGGTACATGTATCACCTTGCAACAACCGAAATAAAATGTTCAAATGTACCTATGTTCTGAATTTTAATTTGAAAAACCTGTTACCAACTGCTCGTCTAAAACTGTGAGCCATATGCTTGTGACTATTACAGCGCCGTCTATCACAAAGCGAAAAAAGTGGTACGACTAAAACATTCATATTTCTTTACGTACTACACGAATATGAAATAAAAAATGGGGGTTCTCATTTTAAAAAACGCAGTTGATATCCGTTTGACCTATGGCAGCGCCATCTAGCGGGTCAACCATAGCGCCATCCGGTTCCCCCTTCAAGCTAGACAAGTTTCGTTCTTTGTAGGTTTTTCGTTTGACGATTATTTCGTGAGATATTCGGCCCGGTCACGATCAATGGACCACCCTGTAGAGTGGCAAGTCATTAATGTATATTAAGAACATTATGGGACCCAAGACTGAACCCTGTGGGACACCTTTCTTGAAGACTTCCCAGTTAGAAGAATCTGCTGATTTTTGCAGACTATCTGTACTGTTAATTTCAATCTTCTGCCTTCTTCCAGTTAAATATGAATTAAACCGTTTGCCCCTCACACTTCCCTCCACTATCAAAGCAACTGTTGCCTGGTGCCGTGCGGCTGTGTACTGACCTCCTGGGGCGCAGCTCTGTGGCGTGCGCGCCGGCCGTGGCGCACTCGTAGAGGCCGTCCGAATCGCCGCGCGTCAGCCTGGCGATTCCGGAGCCCACGAGGCCGAGGGCGAGGCTGTTGGCGGCCTTCTCGCTGAGCGGGCTGTCGCTGCGCGAGCTGACGGGCGACGGCGACTGCTCCTGGCCGTGCACCACGATGCTGGGCAGCTGCAGCGACGACCGGCTCGCGCTCAGCCCCAGCAGCGTCTTCCCGGACTCCACCAGCTCCTTCCCGATGAACACCTGCCGGCACCACCAGACTCAGTGTCGTTGGCCTTATACGTAGGGTCGACAAAAATGTGGGAACACCAAAAACGCAGCACATTACCATACCCAGTTTTGTGTAGGAAGACCATTGACATTCAAAACAGCTTCCAGTCGTCTCTGAAAATAAACGTACGGGTCCTGAATGGTTTTCAAGAGAATTATAGACCACTGTTGCTGCAAAATAATCTCAAGTAACGATGATGAAGATGGATAGCGATCACGTATCCTTCTCTCCAAAGTGGACTGCAGAGTCTGAGATTTGGTGACTATGGCTTGCCAGGGGAAATGCGACAATTTTTCCTCATGCTCGCAAAACTAGTTGTGGATGATGCGTGTGTGTGAACAGGGGCCCTGTCACTTTGGAACATAGAATCACCAATGGGCAACAAGCATTGTGTCACAAGATGGATCTGATCAACCAAAACAGTTCAAAATGGTTCAAATGGCTCTGAGCACTATGGGACTCAACTTCTGAGGTCATCAGTTCCCTAGAACTTAGAACTACTTAAACCTAACTAACCTAAGGACATCACACACATCCATGCCCGAGGCAGGATTCGAACCTGCGACCGTAGCGGTCGCTCGGCTCCAGACTGTAGCGCCTAGAACCGCACGGCCACTCCGGCCGGCTTGAATTGTGTATTAGAAACTATAAAAACTGAGTCTTACTGTGATTTATAGTTAATTTATTTTCTACAAGCCAACAACTTAGGTCATGTACTGCTGTATTTGAAACCGAGCCAGTGTTCCACACAACGTCCTTTACTACCAAGCTAGTAACATCAGCAAACAGAAATATTTTAGAGTTACCCGTAATACTAGAGGGCATATAATTTATATAAATAAGGAACAGGAGCGGCCTCAACACTGATTCCTGGGGCACTCCCCGCTTGACTGTACCGCACTTAGACCCCACATCACAGCTATTATCAACATTGTGAATAACTACCTTTTGTTGTCTGTTGCTAAATTAGGATGTGAACCAATTGTGAGCTACTCCCCGTATTCCATAATGGTCCAACTTCTGGAGCAATATTTTGTGATCAACACAATCAAATGCCTAAGTTAAATAAAAAAATATGCCTCGCGTTCGAAACCGTTTGTTTAAGGGGGGCAGGACGTCAAACGGGCCGACTTGGAGCAGTAGATGCACCACAGGACATTTTAATTTCCACTGTCTATACTTTTACAAATAAATTCATAAAACTTTAACAGCATGACCTGGAAGGATTCAGGATTCATACTCATAGGAGTGAAAGCTCAAAGACGTAACAAAACACGTTTTTTTTACATGTGAAATTTCATCATTTTTTCACTTACTACTGGCTGCATTTGTTGCTACAGGTACACATTTCTTCTTAAGTAAGATAGATTCTTCGATGACTTTTGCACAGCATACAAACCATAGTTACAGGTGTATGAAACTTTAGAAGTTATTTAATTTATGAAAAAATGAATGAACTGTTACATTTTAAACTTCACGTTTAGAAAAAACTCAAGTTTTGTAGTTAATTATCTCAATTTTTCCACAGTTTTTTAATAGATTTGGAAAATTATAGAGTTTCATACACCTGTAACTACTGTTTGTATCCTATGAAAAATTCATCGAAGAATCTCTCTTTCTTAGGAAGAAAAGTGTACCTATAGCAACAAATGCAGCCAGTAATAAGTGAAAAAATGATGAAGTTTCACATGTAAAAAAAAGGTATTTTGCTACGTTTTTGAACTTCCACTGCGATGAGTGTGAGTCCTCAATCCTTCCCTTTCACGGTGACAAAGTTTTACGAATTTATTTGTAAAAGTATAGACAGTAGAAATTAAAATGTCCTGTGGTGACTCTCTTGCTCCAAGTCGGCCCGTTTGACGCCCTACCCCCCTTAACCCATTCAGTACCTCACAATGCGTGAAGTGTCATCATGTAATTTTAATCGGGCAATAAAACGCGGATGACAGTTGTAGAAGCTAGAGATGAAGGTGTGTGTACCTCGAGCTCCTTGGCGCTCTTGAGTTCGCCCTCCTCGATCTTCTCGTCGATGTGGTCGGTGCCGATGCCCTCGTCGTTGGACTCGAGGAAGATGTCGTCCGAGAGCGTCTCCGAGTCGGAGCGCGCGCGCGGGCAGCCCGCCTCGCCGGGGGAGGCGCCGCCCCCGGCGCCCGTGGCGGTGCCGTTGCCGCCCCCGGCGGTGGTGCAGGTGCCCGCCACCGCCCCCGCAGCCGCGGTGGGGGCGGCGCCGCTGGCGCCTGCGGGAGGCGTGCCGTCGCCGCCGGCGTCTGCGTCCGGAGACAGGACGAGGGCGGCGGCGTCGTGCTGCGTGTGCAGGTGGCGCAGCTGCGTCGTGGGCGGCGCCTGCGAGCCGGCGGGCGGCAGCAGCAGCAGCGGCGACGCGCGCCGCGCCGACGTCTGCCCCGAGGAGGGCGGCGCGGGGCCTCCGGGGCCGGGGGGCGGCGGCTCGTCCGTCTGCCAAAACACTCGCCTCCTACAGTTGCGAAACTACCCAAGTCTATCCTAAGTAAAAGTAGATTACGGTAGTTTTCCAAGTAGCTTTGGTCAGTTACTATTATATCTGCGTTATGTGTACGTTAGGTGTGTTGCATGCCTTTTAGGGGTTACCTCATTTTGATCGCTTTGTTTGCGTATGCCATCAGTGTCTTTCCCTGAGAAGCCGGAAATGGCGAAATGTATAGAAACTGGGTGTAGATGTACAGGATGTCCGAAAAGACTTTCCCTGATTACGTAAATTGATAACTCAGGCTAGAAGTAAGATACAAATATGAAACTTGTGTGTAATTGTTTACAACTATCAAAATTTTTTTTCTGTTTTAGGTTCGCAGTACGTAAGTAGTGGATGAGGTGCAGTGCCCAGAAAGCCATGTTAACCAATCAGGAGAAGGCACAGTGTGTCCTGTGGTACTATGAGACACGAGCACCAACCACAGTGCAGAGACACTTCTAGGCAACATTTGGAAGGAATCCACCTGATGTCAAGAGCATTAAAGCCTGGTATGAGAAGTTCAAGAACACAGGATCGGTTGCTGACCTTCCGAGGTCTGGTCGACCAAGAACCTCAGCAGACAGGGTGGACGCTGTAAGGCAGTCTTTTCTGCGAAGTCCGAAGAAATCGGTGCGCAGGGCCTCACGTGAAGTACAGATGCTAAAAAGCTCTCTCCATGACTTTTTTACACGAACGTTTATTGTTTCGTGCCTACAAAGTGCAAATCGTTCCGGCCTTGTTGCCCAATGATAGTACACGTCGACAGAGACAGTCCAAAGGTGAATGTTTGGTGTGCGTTATTGCACGATCGAATTATCGAGCCATTCTTCTTCGATGAGACTACCATCACACCTGCAGTGTATCTGGACATGTTGCAACTGTATGCTGTTTCTCAGCTGCTTCAGTATCACCCAGATGTCTTGTTTCAGCAAGACGGTGCACCGCCTCATTTGGGTTTGGATGCCCGTGCCTATCTCGATATGACCTTTCCTGGGCGATGGATTGGTCGTGATGGACCAACGGTTTGGCCTCCACGCTCTCCTGACATAACCCCATTAGACTTATTTTTATGGAGTTATGTCAAGGACGAGGTCTACCGAACACGTGTACCAGATCTTGAAACCCTGCGGCAACGGATAACCACAGTCGTTGAATCGATCCCTCCAGTGATGTTGGCTAATGTGTGGACGGAAATTGAATATCGCCTAGATGTGCTACGTGCTACCAAGGGAGCTCATGTGGGAGTTTATTGATGTGTGAGAAAAACTTTGATAGTTTGTGAGCAATTAGATACCAGTTCATGTTTGTATCTTACTTCTAGCCTAAGTTATCAATTTATGTAATCAAGGAAAGACTTTTCGGACACCCTGTATAAAGGGCCGAGTAACCTACAGAATATTTTTGTTCTATGTAGTTATCCTCCAGTCTGTTACTTAAATAAACAGTATTCATAGAAAATTGAACTTGTAATTGTTTAAGTAAGTTTAATTCGAAACTTGTTGATTTGTAACATAAAACAGAAGGATGTTGTGGTAAAAAACAAATTTTTCATATAGGGCTACAACATGCAGTTTCTTCAAAAAATGAGAAATAAAAAAAAATGCAATACAAAATAGCATCAAACATCGTTTCAGTGCTTTGTGGAGCTCATATAAAATACGTTTCTGTTATTCATAAGCAACTTATCGATACTAACAGGAAACTCTTGCCTTTGATCATGGTCAAGAAAATCTGGTGAGTACAAAATGACGCCAGCCGAAGTGGCCGTGCGATTCTAGGCGCTGCAGTCTGGAACCGCGAGACCGCTACGGCCGCAGGTTCGAATCCTGCCTCGGGCATGGATGTGTGTGACGTCCTTAGGTTGGTTAGGTTTAACTAGTTCTAAGTTCTAGGGGACTAATGACCTCAGAAGTTGAGTCCCATAGTGCTCAGAGCCATTTGAACCATATGAGTACAAAATGACAACAATAATATATAGATTTTTTGTGTTTGTGCATGCAAAATGTGCCTGCATCAAAGGTAATTATTACATAAAAGAGAGTAAGTTACGCAAGCAGCTAACTTCTTTTAGCTTTAAAATGCGATTTATATTTTGTAAGAACATAAAATACACACTGGACTAGCGCTGAACCATGTGCGGTTGCCGGCCGGTGTGGCCGAGCGGGTCTAGGCGCTTCAGTCTGGAACCGCGCGACCATTACGGTCGCAGGTTCGAATCCTGCCTCGGGCATGGATGTGTATGATGTCCTTAGGTTGGTTAGGTTTAAGTAGTTCTAAGTTCTAGGGGATTGGTGATCTGAGATGTTAAGTCCCATAGTGCTCAGAGGCATTTGAACCACTTTTTTGATGTGCGGTTCTGTTATGTGCAAAACAACCAAACAAACAAAAAACAAAGAGAAGTTGTCTGTTGCCAGTTCCCCTCTCACACATTCATTTACGTTCCTTTCCCTAACAGTGTTACCAATACTACCGGTAATGCTACTATTTATTACGTCATTTATGTATTTTACCCAAGCAACCGAACCGTAGTTTTGGTAATCGCAGCTCTATCGTCTCACTGTCGACAGCCATTTCGCACGGCCTGTGCCTGACTGTAACTTACACACTGAAGAATATGGAAAGTGTTACAAAACTGGTACTCAAAGTATTTCTATCTGTGTGCAATATGTTGATTGAAAGTTCATCCTTATGTGAACTTATTTATACCGTAGGAAAAAGGCATTTGTATATGTGGAGACTGGTGCGATTACATGACGGATATTTGGCGTGCTTAACGTTACGGGAATGGATAATGTTTTGAAGCGCGGTTATAAAGATCAATATCAACGAAAGTAAAATAAACATAATGGAATACAGTCAAATTAAATCAGGCGACGCTGAGGGAATTACATTAGAAAATGAGATACTGAAAGTATTAAACGAGTTTTGTTGTTTGTGCGGCAAAGTAACTGTTGATGGTCGAAGTAGAGAGAAAAAAAAGGCCACATTGGCTTACAGCACGAAAAGAATTTCTGAAAAAGAGCAGTTTGTTAATATCTAATATAAATATAATTGTCACATCCCGTGAGTTTACATCAGTTTTTGTATAACATTGTAATTCATCGTGTTTTAGTACAATAAAAGATTTTGAAAAGAAAAGCTGAGCGGTCAGCGCGTCCGAGTGTGATACATAGGGCCCGGGTTCGATTCCCGGCCAGGTCGGAGATTTTTCTCTGTGCGGGGACTCAGTGTTGTACTGCCCTCGTCACCATTTCATCATCGTCGACATGCAAGTCGCCCAATGTGACGTCACCTGAAAAGACTTGCAACTCGGCGAGGACTCCCGGCCTTCAATGCCATACGATAATTTAATTCCCTTTACGTGTTAGGCAGTCTTTTCTGCAGTTATTAGTCTAGTGTGGACTTTGTACGAAAATGAAATGTGGACGATAAGTTATTCATACAAGACGAGAACTGAAGCTTTTGAAATTTGATGTTACTGAAGAACGCTGAAAATTAACTGGGTAGACCGAGTAACTAATGAGGAGCACTGAATCGAATTATGCCATAACTTGACTAAAAGAAGGGATCGGTTGACAGCGCACATCGTGAGGCACCAATGAATCGTCTGTTTGATAACGGACGAAGTCTCTCTCTCTCTGACCGGCTGGAGTGGCCGAGCGGTTCTAGGCGCTACAGTCTGGAACCAGGGGACCGCTACGGTCGCAGGTTCGAATCCTGCCTCGGGCATGGGTGTGTGTGATGTCCTTAGGTTAGTTAGGTTTAAGTAGTACTAAGTTCTAGGGGACGGATGACCTCAGAAGTTAAGTCCCATAGTGCTCAGAGCCATTTGAACCATCTCTCTCTGTCTCTCTGCGTTTGTATGTGTGTGTTTGTGTGTAGTGTGTATGTGTGGTGTGGGCGGTGGGTGGGGGATATAAACTATAGGGGAGACCATGGCTTGATTTTTTTTCCACTCCAAGGAGTGGAGCGGGCTGTTCAAAATCCGGACTGATTTGTCATAAACAAACCATGTCTTGGATGCGATGCGAAGAGGTATACTGTTATACGAACATCCTCCAAGCAGTATTCATGAACTATCACAGTATGTGTTTCAGGATTAGTAAGGAATTACTCATCATGACATTTGGAGGATATGTGCTTCAATTCCGCAGCGAGAGCGAGAGTGTATTCATGCCGGGGGGTCGAGGGGTAACAACTGATACTGTTGCTGATGGTGGACATCACTGCCGTATGGAATGAAAGTTTAATCATTCAATTACCGTCATGTGATGAACAACCCCACAAAGTTTGATAAATATCGCACACGTGTAACAATTTCCATTTCGGTCAGTGTACATAATATCCACTACTGGCCATTAAAATTGCTACACCATGAACATGACGTCATAAAGACGCGAAATTTAACCGACAGGAAGAAGATGCTGTGATATGCAAATGATTAGCTTTTCAGAGCATCCAGCCGGCCGAAGTGGCCGTGCGGTTAAAGGCGCTGCAGTCTGGAACCGCAAGACCGCTACGGTCGCAGGTTCGAATCCTGCCTCGGGCATGGATGTTTGTGATGTCCTTAGGTTAGTTAGGTTTAACTAGTTCTAAGTTCTAGGGGACTAATGACCTCAGCAGTTGAGTCCCATAGTGCTCAGAGCCATTTGAACCATTTTTCAGAGCATCCACACAAGGTTGGCGCCGGTGGCGGCACATACAACGTGCTGACATGAGGAAAGATTCCAACCGATTTCTCATACACAAACAGCAGATAACCAGCGATGCCTGGTGAAACGTTGTTCTGATGCCTCGTGTAAGGAGCAGAGATGCGTACCATCACGTTTCCGACTTTGAAAAAGGTCGGATTGTCGCCTATCGCGATTGCGGTTTGTCGTATCGCGACATAGCTGCTCGCGTTGGTCAAGATCCAATGACTGTTAGTAGAATATGGAATCGGTGGATTCAGGAGGGTAATACGGAACGCCGTGCTGGATCCCAACGGCTTCGTATCACTAGCAGTTGAGATGACAGGCATCTTATCCGCATGACTGTAACGGATCGTGCAGCTACGTCTCGATCCCTGAGTCAACAGACGGGGACGTTTGCAAGACAACAACTATCTGCATGAACAGTTCGACGACGTTTTCAGTTCCATGGACTAACAGTTCGGAGACCATGGCTGCGGTAATCCTTGACGCTGCATCACAGACAGGAGCGCCTGAGATGGTGTACTCAACGACGAACCTGGGTGCACGGATGGCAAAACGTCATTTTTTCGGATGAATCCAGTTTCTGTTTACAGCATCATGATGGTCGCATCCGTGTTTGGCGACGTCGCGGTGAACGCACATTGGAAGCGTGTATTCGTCATCGCCATACTGGCGTATCACCCGGCGTGATGGTATGGGGTGCCATTGGTTACACGTCTCGGTCACCTCTTGTTCGCAGTGACGGCACATTGAACAGTGGACGTTACATTTCAGACGCGTTACGACCATCGGCTTTACCCTTCATTCGATCCCTGCGAAACACTACATTTCAGCAGGATAATGCACGACCGCATGTTGCAGGTCCTGTACGGGCCTTTCTGGATACAGAAAATGTTCTACTGCTGCCTTGGCCAGCACATTCTCCAGATCTCTCACCAACTGAAAACGTCTGGTCAATGATGGCCGAGCAATTGGCTCGTCACAATACGTCAGTCACTACTCTTGATGAACTGTGGTATCGTATTGAAGCTACGTGGGCAGCTGTACCTGTACACGCCATCCAAGCTCTGTTTGACTCAATGGCCAGGCGTATCAAGGCCGTTATTACGGTCAGAGGTGGTTGTTCTGGGTACTGATTTCTCAGGATCTATGCACCCAAATTGCTTGAAAATGTAATCACATGTCAATTCTAATATATATTTGTCCAATGAATACTCGTTTATCATCTGCATTTAATCTTGGTGTAGCAATTATAATGGCCAGTAGTGTATCTATACGCCCTCTTTGTTTACATTATTTTATTTCTCTGCTTTAGTGCAACTCCTTTCGGAGCTAAAACGCCATTCTCAAGGACTACCTGGATTTTTTTGAGCGTTAGACTAGTGTCAGAGCGCCAAGAAAAAAAGGACCAAAACCGACAGTAAGAACAAGGAATAATGATATAAAGTGTAAGTTCTTCACTGCCATGAATGTCCAGTTTTAAATATTTCCTCGCTGCTAAACTGTTATTGACTGGGTTTCGTTGGTTAACGAAACGTTTCGTCTGTGGAACGAATCGAAGCCACGAGGAGACTGGGATGAAATGTTGGTTTTACCCGCGGAGCCCATTCGACCTTACCTTCGTGCCTGCCGGAGTGGCCGAGCGGTTCTAGGCGCTACAGCCTGGAAGCGCGCGACCGCTACGGTCCCAGGTTCGAATCCTGCCTCGAGCATGGTTGTGTGTTATGTCCTTAGGTTAGTTAGGTTTAAGTAGTTCTAAGTTATAGGGGACGGATGACCTCTGAAGCTAAGTCCCATAGTGCTCAGAGCCATTTGAACCTTACCTTAGTAGCGTGGAAAATTTCAATAACTTCACAAGTAACGTGTTACGTGGCCCAAAACATGTCGAAAGGAGAAGGGGGAGTAGCGTACTCACCTCGCTGGGACAGAGCGGGTTGTTGGAGCCGCAGCGCGACGGGCCCGGACTGGCCATGGAGCTGTAGCCGGACGAGCTGAGGTTGGACTCGGAGGCGGTGCGGTCGGCGCGCGAGCACATGGAGAAGGGGCTGAGGTAGCACATGGAGGGCGCCACGGCCGGCGCCAGCCCGGACGGGCCGCCGCCCCCGCCGCCCCCCGCGCTCGCCGCGGACGCGGGCCGCCGCCGCCTCGCGCCCGCGCCCACGTCGTCGTCGTCGTCGTCGTCGTCGTCCGAGTCGGGGTCGCTAAGGTTGCAGGTGACGGTGATGATGGGCGGCGGGCACGGCAGGTCCAGGGAGGCGGGCTTGTCCAGCTCCTTGAGCATCTGGCGGCGCTGCTGCGGGGGCGGCGAGCCGGGCGCGCCGGCTGACGTCGTCGACAGCGAGCGTGCCCGCGGCGTGGCCGGCGGCGACGCGTGCTGCACCCACAGCGTGGGCACCGACACGGCGGGGGCGGCCTGCGGGGGCGGCGCCGCCGCGGAGGCCGCAGGCGAGTGGTTGGCGGGAGCGGCAGCGGCGGCGGCGGCGGGCGACGTCCGGCCGCCAGACGACTGCCGGCTCTGCTGGCACACCGACAGCCTCGTGTTCGTACTCTGCCACTGGGCTTTGGGCGGCGCTAGTTGCTGGGGGTAAGTAAGCACATGTGTCACTCACTACTGACCAGTTGCCCCGGGGACCCCCAAAGATGATGATAGTCTGGCGTCAGGTGTTATATCCCATATGGTGCTCATTTAGGACATCAGCTATTATTGTTATTAGTATGATTAAACAGCAGTTCCTGTCCATGTTGTTGTTCTTGTGGTCTTCAGTCCTGAGACTGGTTTGATGCAGCTCTCCGTGCTACTCTATCCTGTGCAAGCTTCTTCATCTCCCAGTACCTACTGCAACCTACTTCCTTCTGAATCTGCTTGGTGTATTCATCTCTTGGTCTCCCTCTACGATTTTTACCCTCCACGCTGCTCTCCAACACTAAATTAGTGATCCCTTGATGCCTCAGAATATGTCCTACCAACCGATCCCTTCTTCTAGTCAAGTTGTGCCACAAGCTCCTCTTCTCCCCAATTCTATTCAATACCTCCTCATTAGTTATGTGATCTACCCATCTAAACTTCAGCATTCTTCTGTAGCACCACATTTCGAACGCTTCTATTGTCTTCTTGTCTAAACTATTTACTGTCCATGTTCCCATACATGGCTACAATCCATACAAATACTTTCAGAAACGACTTCCTGACATATCTATACTCGATGTTAACAAATTTCTCTTCTTCAGAAACGCTTTCCTTGCTATTTCCAATCTACAGTTTATATCCTCTGTACTTCGACCATCATCAGTTATTTTGCTCCTCAAATAGCAAAACTCCTTTACTACTTCAAGTGTCTCATTTTCTAATCTAATTCCCTCAGCATCACCCGACCAAATCGACCACATTCCATTATCCTCGTTTTGCTTTTGTTGATGTTCATCTTATATCCTCCCTTCAAGGCGCTATCCATTCCGGTCAACTGCTCTTCCAAGTCCTTTGCTGTCTCTGACAGAATTACAATGTCATCGGCGAACCTCAAACTTTTTATTTCTTCGCCATGGATTTTAATTCCTATTCCGAATTTTTCTTTTGTTTCCTTCACTGCTTGCTCAATATACAGATTCCTGTCCATAAAAACGTTTTATTGTTACAAACATTTTCGGCCTGTACATTATTTTGGAGTGATCAGTTGGTTATTTCAGCAGTAACCATATCGTAAATTGATAAGTGTTCAGGATACACTCCTGTATTTGTAGGGGGGAGGGGGAGAGTGAAGTGGGGGGAGTTGGCGATATGTCGATTTATTGTTCGTTTATTTCATTTTACGTGTCTGCAACCTAGATAATACAGAGTAATAAAAACTATAACAAAATTCTGCAGGGCATTGCTGATTTTCTGTTACATTAGACAGTAAGTTCAAGTACGCCGCTGTCTTGATGACCTTATCACTTGCAGCATATCAATCTTCTGTGCTGCAGTTATCAGGAAGGTTTCTGCCGACCAGGAGACGTTGTGGGTCTTGCAGGTTGTAATGGTTCTTTATTTACGTGACCATTACGGCACTCCATCCCCAGATCTCGATACCAGTAACATCGCACTACTTTTCTGCGAAGTAACAGACATATTTTGTGACAATATTCACGTTTGGTTTTATTAATGTATAGGTACTCCGATGTATCGGTATATTACAGTGATATGGTTCTTGTGTGTATTCATTTCTGTGAGACTCTCATAATCTTTGACTTACTTGTAACCGTTTTGGCGCGAATGCGTACAGAGCAGTCTTTGTTTCACTTTGCAGAAGTTAAGTTGTTATTTCGCTTTGTAAAAGAACACTCAAGTCTTGTGTTTGGTTAAAGCGGAAATTAAATATATGAAGATTGATACAAAACTATTTTCTTGATGATGTGACAATTAAGAAGAAGTATATGTGAATTTACAAGAAGTTTAATAAAAATGTGGATCGTGAACACAAAGTCAAAAATTATTTCTATCATACCATTGTTTTGATCTGGGATTGTTTGATCATTAAGATTTTCCTGAAAAACACATTTGTTAGGTCTTCAAATATTGCTAAAATACAGATCTGGAACTTCTAGCGGTCAAAGTGCAATCACCCTAGAATCAACAAGATGAGCCATAATTTCGACGAAATCTACGTGGGAATCCATTCAAGATAAGTGCCAAAATTAATGACTTTTTTACAGTGACTTCATTATTTCCATTCTGACGATACCATCCACAGTCAATAACTTTGTTGTTGCCCGATAAAACGAACATATGCTGCCTGAGCAACATTATTAATCTTATTTCTAACCTATTTTGCAAGTGGTGGTATTGTTAGAAGGTCACTGCACTCACAAAACTGATCTTCAGTCATGAAGCCCCAATTCATGAGGTTTGTCTTGCATCGTCACTCTGTTGTTCAATCGGTTTAGTGGCTTCCATGTCACCTACAGCAGATGAAAGCCCACAGCACGTTGCTCCTTGATGCCTCCCCAACCCTTTCGGTTAATGTATTTCGCTGCTCTGTTCTGCAAGTTCAAGGTGCTGATGAAATTGCTTACGTTGTATGCATGAAGCTCCGCTTTGACCTCAACATAGGTTTTTGTGGTTCGTACAAACAGTGTGTGTCTGGGATCGATTTTCCTCCTTTTCTGGGTCTGTTCTTCTGGGATGTAAGGTGGCACTATACGCGTAATTTGATAAATTTTGGTGACGGGAGTTAGTCGTAGGCAACCAGTCACAATGCGTCCATCTACTTGGCTTGTGTGGAATTCTGACAAACTGGAAGCGTAGTGCCAGGGCAGATGTACGGAGCACGTTTGACTGTGAGCCCCAGGCGATGGTAATACGTAGGTTTACGGATGACGTTGTTCCGGGTAGATACTTTAAACTTTGTTTTATGGCAATGATTTTTGAACGTGAGTCTATGATCCACTTTTACTCGCAGGTACTTTGGAGTATCGTAGTGTGTGTGTGTGTGTGTGTGTGTGTGTGTGTGTGTGTGTGTGTGTGTGTGTGTGTGCGTGCGTGTGCGTGTGTGTGGGGGTAGAGGTAGTAAGGAGGTGGACGAGGGTAGTGGAAGCTGAATCTCGTGTTCCCGGAGCACGCAGAGACTTACATCAGGACCGTTGATGTTAAAACTAACTGGCCTCATGAAAATAGCGTAGGAGCCGAAACTAGTCGTGACGATAAATACGTTTTTATGCAAATGGATCTTCCTTTTTGCTTAAATTCTGGTATTAGCTTGGGACTGGTCGTTTACTACCTGTGTAGGAACAGGTTTTAATGTTTTTCGGTATGATACTGAAGAGAAGCACGACGTATGCACTGTCCCATCCAGATTGTGAGATACCCATTTAACGAGGAAAAGTACGAGAAAGAGGGTGAATCACGACGTATCGAAAAATATTACTCTTGAAACTTCCTGGCAGATTAAAACTGTGTGCCCGACCGAGACTCGAACTTGGGACCTTTGCCTTTCGCGGGCAAGTGCTCTACCAACTGAGCTACCGAAGCACGACTCACGCCCGGTACTCACAGCTTTACTTCTGCCAGTACCTCGTAGGAAGGTAGGAGACGAGGTACTGGCAGAAGTAAAGCTGTGAGTACCGGGCATGAGTCGTGCTTCGGTAGCTCAGTTGGTAGAGCACTTGCCCGCGAAAGGCAAAGGTCCCGAGTTCGAGTCTCGGTCGGGCACACAGTTTTAATCTGCCAGGAAGTTTCATATCAGCGCACACTCCGCTGCAGAGTGAAAATCTCATTCTGGAATATTACACTTGTTTGTAATGAAGACCTGGGGTAAGAGAAGAGTTCATGAAGTACTGAAAATTCTTAAGATACAATTTGTTCGGTATACCCATGAAGGCGTTCACGACTGATTTGCCGTGTTAAATGTTCACGATGTACTAGCCCTTGTCAGGAAAGAGTGAATGCAAACTGAAGGAAAACTCCTCTTATTAGCCTTTCTAGTTGAGGAGGAGCTGGAAGATCGGCATGGACGTTCGGTGAATCGTACACCGAGCCAAACAGACAGTTGTCACAACTGGCACAATTTACATCGTCCTGCACAAAACAGAGCTGTGATGAAGATTCTGATATATAGAGCCAGAAGTACATCTGACAGGAACCGTTTAAGTGCCCAAATAATCCGTCTAATCACTGTTTTGAAACAAAACGGATATTGGGCACGTGATATAAAGACAGCTGTGTCCGGAAAACAAATCCATATCTCATCGAGTAACACAAAGATCAATACACGAAGTTCCTTTCGTTGTATTGAACATAAAAAAAACTGTATGAATCTTAAAGAGGCATGGTTTTAAAACCGTCTTTCGGTAAAGCAAGAAAATCAGAGTGTATATTACGCCCTGTGCAGGATAATCATGACCACAAAGTCCCAGTTGTTTACAGTACTCCATGTGAATATGACAGTAACCTGATGGTAAGGCCTGTTCGAACCGTTTTTCAGCGCTGTACCGAATATCAGCAGCACTTCGATACAGAAATATATAAAAACCTGCTTTTTCCGAACACAGCGCTGTGAAATCTAGTTTTGAGCAGACACGGATTCAAGCCCACACTTCAAACATCAAAGAGGCTGTGGCAACGGAAACGTGTCTCAACAACTTTAACAGGGACACGGGCTACGAACTCAACAGTACGTGGAAGCACGCACTTTATACCGAGAGACCGTACATGTACAATGCCTTTCATTCCCTTCTCATGAGGTTAGAGTGCGCTGTTTGAATAATGACCTATTAGAGACTCAGGAAATTTTCAGGACAGCACAGGAATACCGTATGTCCCGAATTATAGATCGTGATCGAACAGAGACGTTACGAGACACAGTCCATCGTCGACACCAGTGTAATATCTGGTTATAGTGAGCACTGCAACATCTGTGTTATTCCATTAATTCTTCCTCTACATATACATCATACTCGGCAAGCGAGCTAATGGTGTGCGGTGGAGGGTACTTTCTGTGCCACTAACTGAGCCCTCCAACCCTATTCCACTCGCGAATAGCGCATGGGAAGAATGATTGTCGGTAAGCCTCTGGATTGGCTCTAATTTTTCGATTTTTGTCATCGTGGTCATCACGCTAGACGCATGAGCGGGAAAATAATATGTTGTCCGACTCTTCCGGGAAAGTGCTCTCTCGAAATTTCAGTAGTAAATCTCTCCGTGATGCACAACGTCACTCTCATAATGTCTGCCAGTGGAGTTTGATGAACGTCTCCTTAGCGGTCTCGCTCGGCTAAACGATCCCGTGACGAAACGCGACACTCTTCTTTGGACCTTTTCTAAATCTTCTATCAGTCCTACCTGGTAGGGATCCCAGGCAGATGAACAATACTCAAGAATCGCTCGAACAAGCGGTTTGTAAACCACTTCCATCGTGGATGCGTTATGGATGCGTTACATTTCCTTAAGATTCTTCTTATGAATCTTAGTCTGCCATCTGCTTTCTGCGCTGTTTGTTTAATGTGGTCATTCCACTTAACGTCGTCCTAGATAGTTGCTCCTAGATATTTTATGGTAGATAGTGTTTCCAGCGGTTACTTCTCAATAGTGTAGCTGTACTGTAGTGGGTTTATTTTCCTAAATAGATTACATTTATTTACATTCAATGTCATCTGCCAGAGCAATATATTGAAAAATCCGCCTCAGTTGCGAAAATTTTCTGCTCTTTACCCAGGTTTCAGCTAGAATAATCTAGCCTTCTTCAGAAGCATAAAATTACTATAACATGACAGAGTACGGCACAGCCAACATTAAAAATTAAAACCTATAGTACCGTGGTATCATGTCGAACCGGGTGGTGAAGTGATGCCGGGGCTGGACTTCAGTTAAGTAGTTTTAATTCGACGTGGTTATAGTAATTTTATGCTTCTGAAGAAGGTTAGATTATTCTAGCCGAAACCTGCAAAACAACCAGAAAATTTTCGCAACTGAGGCGAATTTTTCAATGTATTAGTCTATCACAGTTGCTGACGGGGCCGTAATATGCTAAAAATCTTAAACTGCCAGAGTCTTTACGATTCGTCAATTCTCTGGAGGCGATTCTGCAAATCGTTACTATCTTCTGGGGTTACTACTTCTGTTATAGACAACCACATTATCTGCGAACAGCCTTAAAGAGCGTCCCATGCTTTCTACTAGATCATTTATACAGGGTGTTACAAAAAGGTACGGCCAAACTTTCAGAAAACATTCCTCACACACAAAGAAAGAAAATATGTTATGTGGACATGTGTCCGGAAACGCTTACTTTCCATCTTAGAGCTCATTTTAGTTTCGTCATTCCAACGTGATCAAATTGTAAATTTGACAATCAACATGTGTGGGCTGACGAGAATTCGCACGCAATTGTACAATCACGTCATCGACACAGATTTTCTGTGAACGTTCGGGCAGGCATTGTTGGTGATGTCTTGATTGGGCCCATGAAGGAAGATCCCTGACAGCTGTCAGCGTTGTTGCCAGTTTTCAACTGTGTTTCGCAAACCATTGCAGGCGAGACATTAGTGTTTTACAGAGCGACAACAACAGTAAGGCGTTGCCAAAGAGACATATACAAAATCGCGTTACGTGATTGGTTGAGAGCGGCGCACAAACACACTACAGCTGTTACGGACCTTCTTTCGCCGAGCGTGCAGTAGGCAGCTGGCGGCGGCCTCACCTCTGCGTCGTCGTGCTCGTTGGGGGTGAGGGTGATGGCGGGCAGCGCGGCGCAGGAGCCGTGGCGGGACATGATGGGCGTGGGCACGGGCGTCGGCATCTCCGTGATGGGCGACAGGCACTTGGCGGGCAGCTCCAGCAGGATGCTGGGCGGGTGCAGCAGGTTGGAGGAGCCGCGGTGCGGCGACAGCGCGTCCAGCACCGGCACCTCGATCGTGTTGCGCATCGACGGCGGCGGCGACTCCACCTGCCGGCCGACAGTTGCACACTCACTAACAACCGAAGTTCAGCATCTGGGAGGAAAAGTCCGATGGAGGCGCAAGTGCGCATATGGATACTTGGGTTTTTAGCGTTGCAATGGCTCCTGATCGAGAGAGGGTATAAGCAACACCGACTCAAAGGAAGGCCTCGGTGCTTGTTGGTGACGTCACGTCAGCTAGGCACGGCGAACGCCAGATCTGTTGCAGGCGTACGCATAATGGTGGTGTCTCCCTCTCTGACACAGGAAAATGTGAAACTATTGGCGGTAATTGACCAACACACATTGTTCTGAGAGATTTCTGCAATCAATTAATTGTGCAATTCATTACACTTCTTAACAGATAGTGTCCTCCTGAACGTAAATTTCCACCTGTTTTAAGGATTGACATACAAAAACAGCTTCATGGTCCAGCAGCAACAGAATTCGTGCTTCTTTACCTTATTTGTAAATCTGAGGAAGTTACGTTTGTACTGGGTCGCTTTTACAAGAAACTGTGAACATATTGGTGCTCTTCTTTAGGTATCTTGGTTGACTATGGGGTGAGGAGCACTGAATGTTAATGAAATATCTTGCGATTGTACACGTTGGGGGATGGGGTGGGGGACAGAAGAAGAGGCAAAAGAGAGATACTTGTTTTAACAAATAAAATTTTTTATCTTATAAAGTTTCTCCTTTCACTTGCAAGAGGGGAATATTTATCTTTTCTAATGTGCATGTTTAAAAAAGTTTAAGCTCAGCAGTATTTTCGGTGTATGAAGCTATTTTGTTTCCTGTTTAGAATTCCTTTCATTGAAAACGACTGTAATCTAATGACTGGCAACAGTTGGACATTTACACATGTAAATTAGTTCACATTTCCAGTGACGATGTCAAGCGAAAATATATAAATAATTAAAAGAAACGAGTTAATTGTAAGGGGGTTGGGGTAAGTTTTGATAACAAAATGGATCAAGTAAATATAGTTACTTGGATGTAAAATTTCCGAAGCTTGCAATGGGCCAAAGCATCTTCTCATATTGATCTACGTTTGTTTCGACATGATTCAGTAATGCAGAACTATGATCTTCATTTGTAGCTTCACGATAGTAACAAAATCTTTTATCTAAATAAAACTGCAGAATCCAAAACAATACCAAACATTTTGTCCAAAAATAAGAGATTTATAGTGATAAGCACGCCCAGGCGTTTCTGCCTGCAGCAGACCTGGCGTTCGCCGTGCCTACCTGACGTGACGTCACCAACAAGCGCCGAGGCCTTCCTTTGAGTCGATGTTGGTATAAGTCGTCTGTGGCATTAATTGTTTGCATTGCTGTTGCTGTTGTGTTAATGCGTCTGGATTATGTAACCTGCGGAATCCAGCGTCTCTAGATCTGCATTGCACTGCCCAGCACAACTGTCACACAATGGATGCACACAACATTCTGTATACAGCCTGTACATTAGCTTTAATGGGAACTGATAACAACGGCACGGTAGCCTCCGGTTCCCAACCACAAATACAGGAAACTACGTCAGGATTGGTTGGGAACCGGAGGCTACCGTGCCGTTGTTATCAGTTCCCATTAAAGCTAATGCACATGCTGTATACATGTGCATTAGCTTTAATCCACAAATACAGGAAACTATGTTAGGATCCCCCCCCCTCCCCCCCAATGAACCATGGACCTTGCCGTTGGTGGGCAGGCTTGCGTGCCTCAGCGATACGGATAGCCGTACTGTAGGTGCAACCACAACGGAAGGGTATCTGTTGAGAGGCCAGACAAACGCAGCAACCTTTTCAGTAGCTGCAGAGGCAACAGTCTGGATGATTGACTGATCTGGCCTTGCAACACTAACCAAAACGGCCTTGCTGTGCTGGTACTGCGAACGGCTGAAAGCAAGGGGAAACTACAGCAGTAATTTTTCCCGAGGGCATACATCTTTACTGTATGGTTAAATGATGATGGCGTCCTATTGGGTAAAATATGCCGGAGGTAAAATAGTCCCCCATTCGGATCTCCGGGCGGGGACTACTCAAGACGTCGTTATCAGGAGAAAGCTTTTGACAATGTTGACTGGAATACTCTCTTTAAAATTCTGAAGGTGGCAGGGGTAAAAAACAGGGAGCGAAAGACTATTTACAATTTGTACCGAAACCAGATTGCTGTTATAAGAGTGGAGGGGCAGGAAAGGGAAGCAGTGGTTGGGAAGGGAGTGAGACAGGGTTGTAGCCTGTCCCCGATGTTATTCAATCTGTATACTGAGCAAGCAGTAAAGGAAACAAAAGAAAAATTCGGAGTAGGTGTTAAAATCCATGGAGAAGAAATAAAAAGTTTGAGGTTCGCCGATGACATTGTAATTCTGTCAGAGACAGCAAAGGACTTGGAAGAGTAGTTGAATGGAATGGACAGTGTCTTGAAAGGAGGATATAAGATGAACATCAACAAAAGCAAAACGAGGATAATGGAATGTAGTCGAATTAAATCGGGTGATGCTGAAGGAATTAGATTAGGAAATGAGACACTTAAAGTAGTAAAGGAGTTTTGCTATTTGGGGAGCAAAATAACTGATGATGGTCGAAGTACAGAGGATATAAACTGTAGACTGGCAATGACAAGGAAAGCGTTTCTGAAGAAGAGAAATTTGTTAACATCGAGTATAGATTTAAGTGTCAGGAAGTCGTTTCTGAAAGTATTTGTATGGAGTGTAGCCATGTATGGAAGTGAAACATGGACGATAAATAGTTTGGACAAGAAGAGAATAGAAGCTTCCGATATGTGGTGCTACAGAAGAATGCTGAAGATTAGATGGGTAGATCACATAACTAATGAGGAGGTATTGAATAGAATTGGGGAGAAGAGGAGCTTATGGAACAGCTTGACAAGAAGAAGGGACCAGTTGGTCGGACATGTTCTGATGCATCAAGGGATCACAAAAAAAAAAAAAAAAATGGCTCTGAGCACTATGGGACTTAACTGTTGAGGTCATCAGTCCCCTAAAACTTAGAACTACTTAAACCTAACTAACCTAAGGACATCACACACAACCATGCCCGAGGCAGGATTCGAGCCTGCGACCGTAGCGGTCACGCGGATCCAGACTGTAGGGCCTAGAACCGCTCGGTCACTTCGGCCGGCTCAAGGGATCACAAATTTAGTACTGGAGGGCAGCGTGGAGGGTAACAATCGTAGAGGGAGACCAAGAAATGAATACACTAAGCAGATTCAGAAGGATGTCCGTACGTTGCAGTAGGTACTGGGAGATGAAGAAGCTTGCACAGGATAGAGTAGCATGGAGAGCTGCCTCAAACCACTCTCAGAACTGAAGACCACAACAACAACAATATGTCAGGACAAAACTGTTTTTTACAATAATCACGCACCAACCATAACACATTTTTATTTGCTTTTAGCAAGCAATTGTTAAATCTTAACACTATTTATTTATCCTAAAATGGCTACGCCATGAATCGTCCAGAGGTAGGGATAACCAACGCTAATGGAACGAAGTGAATCACATATATTTCACCAATGTTGTGCAGCAGTATACTCAAACCTGTCGGCAAGCTTATAAATGTTGATGAAGACGTCTTGTATGTCCGCTGCTCACTAGGGGACAGGAAGACCGATATTATCTCCACAGTGGCTCGAACGCCGATTGTTTGTCCCAGGTAATCGGAAGTGGAACCTTTCTCTACGCTAAATTAGTTTTTAATATCATTTTATAGTAACTAATCTTCCCAGATGATTTTGTGTGGAACAAGCCCTCCTTTATGTCTTCAATATATAAATTAGTTTTTATAAGAGATAGTATGTACACAATTTATACGCAGGTCTGTGAGTCGTTGGTCCATTTTTAGGCACGCAGGATTGAATGGACCATTCTCTGGTGCATCCTGGTAAACGTTTTTTTAGCCTGGTGGCTCGAAATTCGACGTGCCTCATTCCAACCCATACTTTCACAAAGCGCTATCGTCGCTCTTCAAACAGCAGCCAAGCCTGTCTGGCCCCTTTCCACTCCGGCATCCAACTCTCGTCAGTTATTACCAGAACCACAGCACCTGACGCTAAACTGGCTGTCTCCTTACTTATTTGTTCTGTTCTATTGCAATGGTTAAAACAGGCACAAGTCTGCATTAATGTTGTCGGCGCCTAAGCTTGTATCAGACCTGACAGTATATGCAGGGTCTTTCAGACGTAATGTAGATCCACTTGTTCCACGAAATGATTTGTCTGTTTTTTTTTTCGGATAAAATGTGTTTTAGGTAAGCTAATTAGAGCGAATAAATGACGAACTTTTCATTGTCTCAAATCGGACGAATATTTTTGAAATACCCGGTGTTTTAATAGCGACAGAGGCACTGTGTCCACGAATTGTTCCACTGCTCCTGTCAGCGTCCCTTTTTCAAACCATTGTAAGTGTTGCATTTCCTTTTCCCTTGGATGAGTCGCGGAATATAGCAGACACGACGCAGTTATTAGGACAGCAAACGAAACGCGATACATTCGGGAGGAAACATTAGATCTCATCTCACTGAAGGAATGAACAGCAGAGCGAGATACCTTTGGTGCTCTTGGAGTAGTTACGGAGAAGCTATTTCTGCCTTGGGAAATAATAGCTTTCGTGGTGACTTCAGTTATGACGTAAAATCACTGAGTCAGTGTGGCATGTCAAGAGCAAAACGCGGAATTCTGACCCGCTTCTCAATCCTAGCATCATTTACCAGCAAAAATTATGTTCAAAAACTATGAAACTAAATAATGAAATGAATTATTGAGCAGAAGATCGAAAGTAACAATATCACGTTTCAGACGTTTAACTGTGACATTGTTTCAATAGTTTACACGTCGCCAGAGACTGGATGCGCTGTACTATATTCTTACTGAAAAATTGGATCTTCTGTGCAACATTTAACTTCTGTATAAAGTTCTAGTGTCCAGTTAGTGTTTATGACACAATGCAAAGAAGGTTGAAACATCTTGTATGTGTCAACACAAATACTATAACTGAAAACTTCCTATGCCGGCCGCTGTGGGCGAGCGGTTCTAGGCGCTTCAGTCCGGAACCGCGCAACTGCTACGATCGCAGGTTCGAATCCTGCCTCGGGCATGGATGTGTGTGATGTCCTTAGGTTAGTTAGGTTTACGTAGTTTTCAAAATTCTAAGTTCTAGGGGATTGATGACCTCAGATGCTAAGTCTCATAGTGCTCAGAGCCATTTAATCCAATTTTGAAAACTTCCTATGGCTCTTAGTAGTAACAGTCGAAACTTGCAGCGATAATAACCGGTATCATAGAAGTTGACGCTGGTGCAACCTGATTTACCATAAACACCGGATGCAGCTACTCACAGAGTCCGTTGTGGCTGTAAGTATTATATGGCAGCGAAACTAGGTAGATATGCTAATATGTTAATGCGGAACCGATCAACGCTGGAAAAAAATTAGTTCGAATTTCGGCCATCATGTGCAAATCTGGCTCTCTGCAGCATCTCGTCAACATCTCCGGTACCCACACTGAACAAATTGTGTATGTGACGGTTAAGAATCAAATTAACATTATGCCTTTCTCAGTCGTTTGACCTACCTGTTCTGCTGAAGTCTCGTCCCTAATCCATTATGTATGGAAATATTTCTATACGTCTTTATTGCATTGAGACTAATTTTTTTTTCTGCGTAGATCGGTTCGACAAAGATGAAGTGGAATATCTACCAACCTTGCACCTCTGTGAGCTGCTAGGGAACCAACTACGGAAAACTTGTGTGTTCTTGTTTTTCTAGTACCTTCCAGATCCTCGAGGATCTTCTCTTTGTAAAGCCGATCTCACACGACTCGTGAATTGGATCGTTAAAGTGTTGTATAACAAGCTTCTGACGTCAGAGTTTGGAAAACGCACGTTGCCGAGTCTTTTCGAAGGTACAGAACAATATTAATCAGGTCAGATATTCTGAACGCGCATTGGAAAGTGAACCAATGACCGAGCGAGGCGGTGCAGTGGTTACCACACTGGATTTACATTTGGGAGGACGTTCATTCAAGTTCCGATAAGGTATCGATTACCTTCTTCTTCGACTGCGGGGACACTCTGCTCGTCGACTTACCCGGCACAGAATGATCCTGTCGCTAGATGATATCCGTCCCCACACCGCCGATCGGAGGAAGGCTACGCTTCAGCGGTTTGGCTGGGAAACACTGCAACATCCTCCATACAGCCCCGATCTTTTAGCACGTTATTTTCACATCTTTGGCGATCTGAAGAAAGACAAGGGTGGACATCGGTTTCAGTCGGAGCAGGAAGTTCAAGACTGGGTACGGTTGTGGATCCGTCAGCGGCTGATCGCGTTCTACGGATCAGGAATTAATCGCCTCGTCTCCGGGTGCGATAAATATCTTAACATGTGTGGTGATTACTTTTAAATGGAACCACTCCATGGTTCCATTGTAGTGTATGTTCACTTTTCATTTGACTGCCCCTCTTATTTTTCTTACCGCGCCAAGTGCACACAACTCAACCAAGCGACGTTCAGTCTCGCGATAGGCAGTGGTCATAATGTATTGGTTCATCAGCGTAATTCTTGCCATGTCCAAGAACCGTGGCACGCTCCTTGTTTGAGCTGAGAAGCGACCTGCATGGGCAGGTGACGGCCGCTCATTGGTTCACAGAAGAAAAGGAAGGAAAGAATATTGTTTTTAACATCCCGTAGGCATCAAGGTCAGTAAGCTCGGATTGTGTCAAATTGTGTCAAGAATAAGGATGGTAATCAGCCGTTCCCTTTCGAAAGAACCACCCGGCATTTGCCTAGAGCGATTTCGGGAAAGAACGGAAAACCTAAATCAGGATGGCCAAACGCGGGTCGGAACCGACGTCCTCCCAAATGTGAATCCAGTGTGGTAACCACTGCACCACCTCGCTCGGTCATTGGTTCACTTTCCAATGCGCGTTCAGAATATCTGACCTGATTAATATTGTTCTGTACCTTCGAAAAGACTCGGCAACGTGCGTTTACCAAGCTCTGACGTCAGAAGCTTGTTATACAACACTTTAACGATCCAATTCACGAGTCGTGTGAGATCGGCTTTACAAAGAGAAGATCCTCGAGGATCTGGAAGGTACTAGAAAAACAAGAACACACAAGTTTTCCGTAGTTGGTTCCCTAGCAGCTCACAGAGGTGCAAGGTTGGTAGATATTCCACTTCATCATTGCCTAACCGATCTACGCTGAAAATAATTAAGACAGCTTCCCAACTGTTTTCCAACTTCTGCACTTCGTCAAGGGTACCTTCATTTTTGAGCTCTATGATTTACTCGGCTCACCTCACTGGATGCTTCATCAGTTGTATCAAACCGTTTTCCAGGTAGTTATTGCTTCAGCCTGAGGAACAGATCAGTCTGTTGGCCTCATATCAGGTGAGTGGGGAAGTATTTCTCATCCATAATTGACGAGCGTTTCTCTTACTGGTAGAGTTATGTGCGGTCTTGCATTATCTTTCAGGGAGTGATGACCCTGTAGTTTGGTCCCTTTACTCACCAAGCCAACGAATATTATCGCGCAAAATGAGGACACCAGCTGCAAGCATGCCAGGCCTTCTTTGACGAATCTTCGGGTGCAAAACATTTTGCAGAAACAGCTTGTAGTGCACTCCTGTTACAGACGTCCCCTGGGGCACTCTGTTTGCAGCTGTAATTCCATTCATTCATATGTAAAGACCATCATCAGTTTCACCTTTGATTGTTGGCGGAGGACTTTTAACGGGACTAGAGATCCGGAACTTTTCCACTGTGACGAGTGAGACTTCAGTTCCTGCTCAAGATCTCGTATCCAAGTTTCATCAAGTGATAAAATCTTTTTCAGGAACTGTTCTCCATCGGTTCGATAACGTTTAAGTAATTCTTCTGCGATTATTTAGCAACCTGCTTCCTGGCTTGCACTCAGATCGTGCGAAACCCATCTGACAGCAACTTCTCTCATCATTAACTTTTCTGTAAACTGACTTTACAGACATTTTGTCGTCATATGCAATTTTACTCACATGTTTTTCGTCGAACCTCTCTCAAAATGTCATTACCAATAAACTGAGATGTGCAGTATGTTGCCGTTGATGGCTTCCACTTGTTGGGTTGTGCTCAGTGCTTACCCGATCTTCACAGAAACAAGCAGACCACTGTGATACTGTGCTACGATCCACTACACTATTCCCACACATCTCTTTCAAAATGTGATAGATTTCCGTTGGGTTCCTTCCACATGGGGATTCGATTTTGGTGTAGGAACACTAGTTACTGCTTGTAAGGGGTGGACATCAATGAGGGCTGTCGCTAGGCTCATCGATTTATCGAGCTCCAAACAGATCCACGAAATTATTTAACATTCGGGCCTTCCAGCCAGTCAGAATCAGGACCAGAATGTATGCATTTTCATTGGCCATTTCCTGCTCCTACTAGAAGAGCTTCTGTAAGATGCTGCCTCCTGGTCACAAACGTTCGAAACATCGACCATCACTGGGAAATTTCTCGCCCCTAAAACCAAACTAGTCGGGTTCGATCACCACCCATTTAGGAGGATCAGGGAATGACCAGGCCATCATCTTCAGGTTTAATAAAACACCCCTACACTCTGCAACTGCAGACTGAACGAGATTAGTATGAGGGGTGTTCAAAAGGAAAGGTAACAAACAACACTGTGGATATAATTGAAGTCTTTTTCAAATTTAACCGCCAGATGGCTGGGAAAAACTATCCCACTGTTTCACAAGCCAGATTCCCTGTTGCCAGAATCCCTGTGGCTGTGACAGAAGTCATTCCTCCGCTGTGTCCTTCAGCTCGACTTCCGAGTTGAAGCGCTTCCCTTTGAGATGTTTTTTTATGGCACCAAACACATGGAAGACGCAGGACGACATTTCCGGGCTGTATGGCGGATGCTCAAGCTGGTCCCACTTGAAGCTGGCCGTTATACTTTGTGTGACCTTGGAGACGTATGGACGCGTGTTACCGTGGGGCAGAGTCATTCCCTCCGTGAATATCCAGGCCATTTGCTCTTGATGGACTTGCGTAGGCTACGGAGTGTCTCACAGTACACGTCACTGTTAATGGTCTTTCAGTCCTCGAGGAATTCAATGAATATGCCCGCATGCGTCGAAAACGACGGCACGCATCACCTTCCTGGTCAGGGTTCAAATGGCTCTGAGCACTATGGGACTTAACATCTGTGGTCTTCAGTCCCCTAGAACTTAGAACTACTTAAACCTAACTAACCTAAGGACATCACACACATCCATGCCCGAGGCAGGATTCGAACCTGCGACCGTAGCAGTCGCGCGGTTCCGGACTGCAGCGCCTAGAACCGCACGGCCACCGAGGCCGGCCCTGCTCAGGGCACAGCTTTGAACTATTAGGGGGAGATGACGACGCATACTTCCAATGCCTTGATGTCTCACTTTTTTTTTTTTTGGTCATCAGTCTACTGACTGGTTTGATGCGGCCCGCCACGAATTCCTTTCCTGTGCTAACCTCTTCATCTCAGAGTAGCACTTGCAACCTACGTCCTCAATTATTTGCTCGACATATTCCAATCTCTGTCTTCCTCTACAGTTTTTTCCCTCTACAGCTCCCTCTAGTACCATGGAAGTCATTCCCTCATGTCTTAGCAGATGTCCTATCATCCTGTCCCTTCTCCTTACCAGTGTTTTCCACATATTCCTTTCCTCTCCGATTCTGCGTGCAACCTCCTCATTCCTTACCTTATCAGTCCACCTAATTTTCAACATTCGTCTATAGCACCACATCTCAAATGCTTCGATTCTCTTCTGTTCCGGTTTTCCCACAGTCCATGTTTCACTACCATACAATGCTGTACTCCAGACGTACATCCTCAGAAATTTTTTCCTCAAATTAAGGCCGGTATTTGATATTAGTAGACTTCTCTTGGCCAGAAATGCCTTTTTTGCCATATCGAATCTGCTTTTGATGTCCTCTTTGCTCCTTCCGTCATTGGTTATTTTACTGCCTAGGTAGCAGAATTCCTTAACTTCATTGACTTCGTGACCATCAATCCTGATGTTAAGTTTCACGCTGTTCTCATTTCTGCTACTTCTCATTACTTTCGTCTTTCTCCGATTTAGTCTCACTACTCACTACGTTATTCCAAAGCGGCATATACAAATTTCTACCGGTTTGGTTGTTACGGTGTTTCGCACGTTTTCATTTGAGTACCCGTTACACAATAGCGAACAAGACTAATAATGATGGGTAGTCAGGTAAATATATGGTGTCCACATGAAACCTCCTCAATTTCCAAATGCAATAAAAAAAGGGTAAGGCACAAAGACACTTGCTATTTGTGGCATCACGTAAAGCAACTCAAAAAGTTTTGTATAGATTTTTCTTAAACGAGTCCTTTCGTTTTGTTTCCGGTAATAAATAACTGCCGGAAATGGCCACAACTTAAGCGAGAGCCCAGTGCATAGTGTGGTACGCGGAAACGAAATCACCCATTGCTGTCCAAAGAAATTTTCGCCGTGGATTTCAAATGGAAGCCACCAGGCGTTAAGCTCCTAGCCACTGGGAGTGTAAACAGACAATGAGGTTCTGGCAAAAAACGCATGTCTGATCAAATTGTAGACGAGATCAGAGAGACCTCCCAGAAAATCCCATCAACGTCAGTTCGCGAGCCATCATGAGACCTAAAGATCGTTCGCTCAAGAGATCATAAGGCGCTGGATCAACCGCTTCGTTGCAAACTTATCAAAGTCCAAACTGTGGAAGCATTCAAGCGAAATGATTTCCAGTTTAGCCACGAATTTGCTGTTGAGATGCTTGGCCGGATCGAGCGAAACCCCAACTATATACGAAACGTCGTTTTCTCTGATGAAGCAATATTTCACACATGCAGGAAGATTAACTGGCACAATAACTGCGTCTAGAATTCTGAAAACACAACAGTTTCCTGGAACATGTCAAAGACAGGGAATAGATGAACGTGGGTATGTGCTGTTGAAAAACAGCGTAGATGGATCACTATTCTTCACCGAGTAAACAGTAACAGGAAGAATTTAGCAGTACGCATGCGACACCATGCGCTACCTAATGTGTTCCGTAACGAGGCGCACAAAACCGAGATTCTTCCGGGGCCCATACCTCTGTTTCTGTCGGTGATGGGAAGGTAGGGTCAAGTGTTTTAGATAGCCCTAGGGACCATTTGTATATTCAACAGGAGGATCGCCTTAGTGTCACTATGCTACATGACAGGGTCCAAGTATGAATATTATATATTTCCTCTTGCTTAGGTAAATGGAGAAAATCGGTTGGTTCTTTTTGCATTTGATGTTGTCTAGAGTGGACCGTAGGGTGCTTATGGAGGCACCATTAACTCATCGCCGCTTCTTTAGACACCCCCAAAAGTGCGTTTTTACCGTTTTTTCGTACCAAAGCCGAGCTGGGGTTTCCAAGACGGCTATGCACAGTACATGGCTGAAATTTTTATGCAGTATTCCTAAGATCCTGATACCGAACATCAGTGGAAATTTTCTTGGTATCTTTGTCCGTTTTCGAGATACAGAGGTTCAAATTCATCCTTCTTATACACGCACGTACAATCCAGTGAGGCGAAAACGTAGTGACTTAGGAAGGAGAAATATGCTGTAAAATGTCTCCGTTACCATGAGAAGGGTTCTGGGACTCCATGTTGTAATAATGAAACACATTCAAATTTCTGTGCACGTAAATTACCGGTCTGACGTGTAAAATTAGTCTTACATTATTTCAGTTTCACATAAGTAAACGATCAAAATTTTACTGATCCATAAATCTCTTTTCATATGAGTGACATACCCTGCTGTGGCAAGGAAAAGAAGGGAATCAACGGAAAAATGATCCCATCGAAGCGCAAAAAAGGCTCTGACTGAAAATTGGAGTACTACCTGCGTCATTCTACCTTCCTCAGCGTCTTTAAAAATTTTCTCAAAAATTCTGGCAGGCGAACATATTCGAGCTTTTTTGTGCAGAAAGAGGAGGAGATAGTGGCATCAGAAAAGAGATGGAAAAGTAATAAACACTCGAAGATAGTAGACAGTGGTTGTTGTATAGAAAGAGGAAGGAAACAATGGCAGTGTGAGAGAAAGAGAGGCAGTCAGTGGCAGTGGAACAGAGTTGACAGTGACAGAACAGTGCTGGGAATAGGGTGAAGGAGACAGTGAAAGTGGGAGAGGAATATAGAGAAGGAGAAAGTGGAAGTGGGCGAGAGTCTGTGACAATGGAAATGAGGAAGAGAGAGATAGTGACAGTGAACAGAGGCAGTGGCAGATGGTAGACAGTGGTTGTCGTATAGAAAGAAGAAGGAGACAATGGCAGTGTGAGAGAAAAAGGGGCACGCAATGGCAGTGGAACAGAGTTGACAGTGACAGAAAAGTGCTGGGAAAAGGGTGAAGGAGACAGTGAAAGCGGGAGAGGAATAAAGAGAAGGAGAAAGTGGAAGTGGGCGAGAGTCTGTGACAATGTAGATGAGGAAGAGAGAGATAGTGACAATGTAGATGAGGAAGAGAGAGATATTGACAATGAACAGAGGCAGTGTCAGTGGAAGAAATGAATGAGATAGTAGCAGTAAGAGAGGGCGAGAGGGAGAAAATGACAGTGAGAGGAGACAGCAGTAGTAGGACAGAACGAAGGAGGCTGTGGCTGTCAGATAGGAAAATGGTTCAAATGACTCTAAGCGCTTGGTTCAAATAGCTCTGAGCACTATGGGACTTAACATCTGAGGTCATCTGTCCCCTAGAACTTAGAACTACTCATACCTAACCAACCTACGGACATCACACACATTCATGTCCGAGGCAGGATTCGAACCTGCGACCGTAGCAGTTACGCGGTTCCGGACTGCAGCGCCTAGAACCGCTCGACCACCGCGGCCGGCTGCTCTGAGCACTATGGGAGAACATTTGAGGTCATCAGTCCCCTAGAACTTAGAACTGCTTAAACCTAACTAACCTAAGGACATGACACACATCCATGCCCGAGGCAGGATTCGAATCTGCGACCGTAGCGGTCGCGCGATCCCAGGCTGAAGGTCCTAGAACCGTTCGGCCACACCTGGCCGGCGTCAGATAGGAGACAGTGAAAATTAGAGATAATGGCAGTGAGTTGGGCTGAAGGAGTGAGTGGGAATGGGCAAGTGGATGGGTATGAGCGACTTGCAGCGGTGGATTATTGGGTATGAGCGAGTACAGGTAGGGAAGCTTGTTGGAGTGAGAGACGAATTGCATGTTAAACAGGCAACGCAGATGTGTTCGCATGCCAAAATTTTTGGAAAAATTTGTGTAGATTCAGAGGAAGGCAGAATGAGGCAGTTGACAACCCACTTTCCACTCAGAGCCTTTCAAACAGGAGCATATTCGCCTATAGCTGCCGATAGGAGCATTTTTCCGGTGGTCTGGACACGATAATGCAATTTCATGTCCCTCAGTTTCTCCCTCTTCAGCCAAATGTGATCTTGCAAGAGAATGGTATACCACCGCACTGCAGTCTACTTGTTGGTGACTTCCTGGAGCGAACATCTGCACAGCGACGGATAGGATGTGATGGACCAACCAAGTTGTCACCTCTCTCTCTCTCTCTGCACCTACCCCTCTGGAATTCTTCATGTGGGGTTATGTGAAAGACATTGTATGTGCCTCGCCTGTATGTGCCCTTCGCGATCTCTGAAATTGTGTATGCAGTGGCCTACATCACCCCGGGCGTGCCTCCGCGCACATGGGTAGAGGCAGAGTATAGTCTAGACATTTTACATGTTACAAAAGGAGACCATACTGACCTGTAGTACCTTCCGCTCAATGTTTTTGAGGTACTTTATATGATGCCGCAAAGATTAATTTGCTATTGCAGTATTTTTTTTTTAAATTGCATTTGACAGTCAGGGAGGTTTCATGTGGACACCACAAATGTGTTATGATCCAAGCTAAGCTTAAACAGAAGCACTGTGCCACTTGGCTGCGCGCGCTCTTACCGTGAGGCTGGAGGAGGGCACGGACGAGGTGGTGGAGGAGGCGTCGTCGTCGTCGTCTTGCGGGCTGGAGGCCGTGGAGGGTGTGGGCGCGCGCGCGAATGTGCGGAACATGGCCAGGATGGCGTCGGCCGACGGCGGCGCTCCTGTGGCCGCTGGGCCCGACGCCCGCCGCCGAGACACCTCCGCGCTCGACACGGAGTCGCTGCCCTGCACACCGCAAACAGCACCGTAAGCAGGACGAACACCGCATATTTCTAGATCTGTCCAAGGCGTCCATAAAAGTCTACTGGAGAAACTAAAAGAAACACTAAAATGTAGGTTCAGTCACCTTTCACAACGCAGAAGCACTGAAACTGTCGCGTTTCGAAAGGGCAAGCCATCATCATCAGAACTATTCTACAAGAATCTTATAAAAGCGATAAAGATTAAAATACACTGGTGTCCAAAATTAAAGCAACAAACGGAAATTTTGCAAGGTTGCGTTTATTTTGCCACAAAACAGTATAAGCAGGCAATAGCAAAGTAGAAGCAACATAAAGAATACAGAACGTAAACAACTGCAACATACATAACAGTAGACGAAAATGTTCTTCGTTTTTTCCAACTTAACAGATTTGCGCACACATTGCGACAACTGGTTAATGTGCTCACTATGGGGTGTGACCATCTCAGGCAACAATACAGGCCTGACAACGACGGAGCATGGTGTGAATAACTTCATCAATGTCATGTAGAGGCAATAGCACCCTTTCTTCCTGCGGAGCTGCTCGAAACTCTTGGATAGTGGTTGGTGAATGCTGACGTGATGCAACCTGTCTCCCGTTCATCCCTGACATGCTCTATGGGATTCAAACCGGGAGAGCGAGCAGGCCACGCCATCCGTGCGGTATCTTCCGTTTCCAAGAACACATCAACCACTCGTGCTGTATGAGGTCGAGTATTATCGTCCATCAGTTTGAAGTCTGGGTTGCACAGCACCGTACGTGAGGTCCCAGGGCCTCTCTCGATACCTGACAGCAGTTAAACCTTTCCGATTTATCCGTACCATTTCACAAAGAGATGTTCGTGATCAATATGATCCCTGCTCACACTGTAACAACAACGACGTTGTACTATTGTACATATAAATACTATTTTTTTTCTCTGATTTTTCGTTAAACTTGAGTAATTGATGTTCTGATTTCATTTGTTTTCTTGTTTCATGCCATTGTGTTAAGAAAATTGTAAACAAGTTTCAATGTTAATATTAATGTTTATGTCAAATGTCAAGCAATATTGTAATAGAATTGAAAGGTAACAAATTTTGAAACTGTTGTAACATGTTTGAAATTGTAACTGTGCGTCTGGTCCATACGTAGGCAATGTGTTAGGATATGTAGAATGCAAAACCTCGGGTGAATACCCTGTCTGAAGGGGAGCGGTAAAAGGTGGATGGCAGGCGAGCGCGGGAAAATGCGCACGGGCGCTGCACGGCACAACGGGCTCAGCAGTAGTAGTTGGAGTTTGGCACTGGTCTGAGCAACACGTTCTGGAGCGAGGAGGCTCTCCTGGAAGACGTAGTTTCATTGAGCCTCGGGCATGCCGTTCCTACGCCCATACAGCATGGCAAAATTACACAGGCACTAAACGGAAAAGTATTGCGACGCTATGAAGAAATAAAGTGCCGGTACGTCAAGAGCCATAGCTGTGGTTGTATGTGTGCTCTGTGCCTCGCCATCTCGCCGCCTGCCAACCGCCGCATCGATACAAACAGGTTGAAACTTTTAGTACTGTATTCGTATGGACCAGCGTTACTTTTGTTCCATACTGTTCAATAACAACTTAATAACAACTTAAATTTTACCAGAACTTTCCTATCATTTAACTATCCTCACAACTAACCTAGACAGGGTCCTTTCCAAATGTTGTGCAATCCGAGTGTCCCGAGATGAAAAATTAAAGTTTGTGTTAATAATAATTACCTGCAGACCTAGCTATGTTAGAATGGTGTTTAAAGAACTGTTTTGTTAATGAACCAGTAAATGAATAACGAAGGTCTGACAAAGTTGGAAGATAACTTTAATATTGATTTAGTAATGAAGTTTAATTATTTCGAGACAGATATAAAGGTATTTAAATGAATAGGAAATAAGATAAAAAGAGTAGTAACTCATATATTGGAAATCTTGAGCGCATAATGATTTAAGTAATCAATTTTTTTAATACAGTGATCATAACAGTTTCAGGGTCCCCCCCTTTTTTTTTATTCATTTGAATTCTGAAGTGTTCTAAATTGGTTTGGCTAGCAAAAGTTAAAAAGTCCATATAAAAGTCAAAATTTATCAGTGTTTTATCTTTATCAAAATTGACATTGTATGTGTGACTCGAAAGTGCTATTTCTAGGGTAACCTATGCCAGATTTTAATCAGATCAATAGACAGTACGAAGTTTTGTAGTATACATTATAGTGTAGTGTTATGTATTTATGGTTTTTTCATATCAGTACAGAACGTGAAACCATCACTTCAATAGATTTTCTGGTTCTAAAATTCTACCATATTATGCAGTGTTACTACTTGTTGCTTTGCACGAATATCAGCCAACTTGTACAGGGAAGAAACTCAGTTAATGCCTAATTAGGCTGGCGACCGTATTACTAACAAATTGGTAGCATCTGCTGTGTTGCTTTTCGTCCGTCCTGACGTGTAGTTGCATTTCGGGCTTATTTGACGTATCATTGTTATTACAGAGTGGGTGTAAGTCTGATTTGCCACCATTCAGGTACACGCGGTCAATATCTATACAAAAATCCTGTCTCGTAAGGTGAACCCCACCCACTTACCACAGTACAGGCTGTAATGAGTATTGTGGGCCCCGCGCGCACGTTACACCACCATTAGTGATCCTCCCCGATATCGGCCTCCTTCCGCAATATTCGGGTCTTAAAATGGTATTCCACATTCCCTTCAGATGCTAATCCTCCGAGAACCACTCTCCAGACCAAATCGGGACTCATATGCGAAAATAACATTGCCCCACTGCTCGACTGTCTAGGTGGCATATTGATGACTTCGCTCCAGACGTTCCCTTTTGTGAATACGCCTCAGAGGCACCCATGCAGCAGGTCTACGGCAGTAAGGACTACACTGTCGAAACCTTCTCTACACCGTTTGCCTCGATACAACACGTCCAATGGATGCAGCGAGGTCAGATGCCGGTTGCTGCGCAGTACTAAGGCGGTACCGTTGTGAACTTACAGCCAAATAACAAATCCTCGCTTTCTGATGTCACACAGGGTCGGCCTTGTCTTGGTCATACAGTTTCGGCTCTATAAACTCCCCACACATGCGAGGAACAACAATTTACGTCAAGCCATTGGGCCACATGAGTTTGCGACTGTCAGCTTCCATCCTTCCGATGGCCCTCCACCGCAGAGAGTCTGGTAGGCGTCTTCTGTGCGCCGTGCTGCACTACCTGTGACTGTATACCCAGAAATCGTGCATGTGGGTCTACCAAGCAAACACTGCTCCGTTTGATAGGTGTCCTGACGTCATCGTTGGCTTTGTTTTCCGTTGACCGAAATGCCATCTTCCGTGCAGAACACGATCGTAAGGATATCTGTTGACAGTACTATTACATCGTGAATTAGAAACAGGACGGGGAAATAGCGGTTTGTTGCTTTAATTTTGGATAGCGGAGTGTGACTTAACATTAAAACATTTTTAAATATAAAAATATACAGGATGTAGGGCTATTACAGGTACAAAAGAAAGATGCAAGTAGAGGACAATGAAACGAGCAACTAATTCTGACAAAAATAGGTCGTCAAACCAATGCTCTCCCAGACATGTCATACAAGTGCAGTCACGTCAGTGTTACAACACTGTTAACGTCCCAGGTGCTGAACAGAAACTACCTGTCCCTGTTTCAAGGAGAATGAATAGAGGAAATAGAGAGAATAGCAGGAACAATTCACGACTTGGTACTCGTTTCATGTTCGGTAGGCCAAGTGGCCCTTGAGTACTAGTGAATTAGTTCACAGCGCTGCTGAATGATTAGTTAGGCCAAGTGGTCAGTAGTTAGCAGACTGAGCGACAGTACAAACACTCGTCTGTGTTAGAGAACCTTTCTAATAATTATTGAGAGCATCACTAAGCAAACGTGTTCATTAGAACAATACATTGACTAAAGGAAGAGTAATAACTTGCTACTTCAGGAAACCATCCTGCCAACTCCACGAGAATTACCAAGCTTCTGTAACGTAATCGCTTCTAGCCAAGGCGATATACTGCCTCTCATCCCTGGTATAAAGGCTGACCAAAAATCAAAATAAACCCACGCAGGTCACACCAAGACCAGTCTGACGCAACATGCCATCTACTCTTCCATTTCATTCCTGTCTATAACAGTCAAACACCCTGTACAAGAACTTAATAACAGGGTAGTGTTGTCCCGAAGTATGTTCTGATAGTTAAATCACATATTTGAACAACTGGTGCGCCACAGTATCCAAACTGAGGGCACACTCCTTCAAAATACCTCAATTTCAGCGTTATCGCTGGGAGCCTAGATTTTAACACTGAGTTTAACAACCACTATCTCGCATCCACCATGGATTAAACCGAAACTAGAACCATTGCAAGTAAGAGGAGTACCGAACGATTGGCACCAATTACATGTTGAAAACATTCTACAGATGGTAGATATAGTACGGTTCTTAAATGAAGTGTAATTTTGAATGAAACATTTACCAAATCAAAACTGCATTAATATATGGGTTCCTCAAGGTAGCAGTTTAGGACCATGATTGTTCTTGATTCATTCTGAATGGGCAAAAGTCATGGCAAGACACTGGGACACAAGTTGGCCGTGGGCTGCTGACGCCTATTCTTCGTATTTGTCGCCATACAGCCCTGGAAGAAACGGGCTCCTGACGACTGCAATCTGTCCGCAGTATAGCTTCGATCAACCTATATGGCTCTGCAGAAGAGACGTGACGTCCATTTGTCACACGCTTGTGGCCGGCTCGTGTGGCGGTTTATTCATGTGGAAACGTCATCTTACGCAACACTAAAGATCTACCCTAGAGAATGTTGACCCCGTGAACCCGAATCTTGTGTAACTGTCGAGTTGCTACGACCCAGCAAAAAGATTTCCCAGAACGCAAAGTGTCTGCGTCCTCAGACGGTGCGGTCGACAGTCTGTTGTATACACTTGGGCTTGACCATTAACGACATGCACGAAATGAAAGCAGCCTCCTCGCCAACATGAGCTCACTTCGTCTTGTGCTGTGCTCTAGTGTCTACCTCGCTGACAATGTGCCTATGTGACCGAGCTACTTACTGTATCTCATCTGCGTTGTGAATACACGCTTGCTGACAGACTTGTGTGACCAGACTACGTGATTCGTCTCTTGGTGTGTGTCTCCAACTTTACGATGGTAAGACACGAACTGATTATTTCATTTTACACGTCTATGTACGTAGGACCAAATTAAGAGGTAAATCTCCATGGTCATGGGACGGGTCAGTAGATGAAATTAACATCAGAAATGGTAATAACATATAAAATAAAATATACAGGAATCGTATACAGATAACGAGCTGTTGAGTATACAGGGTGTTCATTTTATATGAAGACATTTAAGTATCTCCAAAACAACGCATTAGATAAAAAAATTTACAATTAAAATTTGTTCGTCTCGAAAAGTGGACACCCAGTGACATCAAATTCAACCGCTCATCGCACACCGTTTGTGGGGGTGGGAGGCAACTTGGAAATTTGAAATGGAAACCCCATTCGGAGTTTACGGAAAAAAATACATAAGGTTTGTCTGGCGTATTTCTGGTTACGCGACAGAAGGTGCTGCAATCGGAAAAAACAAAATGGGTAGAAAATCATATATTTCAAAATGCTATCCAATGACAAATCAATTACCCCCCCCCCCACCCCCACCCACCCACGCCCTCCATGGTGGGGTGGATGGTCGGGTTTGGAATCATCGGATGTCTGTCTCCGAGACGAACATATTTTAACTATAAATTGTTTGGAGCCGGTGTGTAGTTTTCGAGATATTTCAATATCTTCAGATCAATTGAACATCCAGTAGAGTAACACATCAACAACATAACGCAATAATTTGCTTAACATTTCTCAAGGAACTCCCAGACAGAATAGAAGGAGGTAAATTCTACAGTTTCGATTTGAAAGTGGGTGCATTACTGCTAAGATTTTTAAATTCTTGTGGTAGCTTATTGTAAATGGACTCAACAGAATACAGCATCCCATTCTGCTCAAGAGTCAAAGAGGCGCTATACAAATGCAGACAGGATTTCTGTCTATCATTAACTGAGTGAAGATTGCTGTCTCTCGGGAATAAGCTCATAATACAATTAACAAGAAAAGACATTGAAGAAAACATATACTCTAAGGCAAAAAAGAAAACCAAACGGCAGTGGCACACCACGAAGAAATTTTCCGAGTGGGGTGGAAATCGGTGGATATGATGTACATGTACGGACAAAAAAATGATTACAAATTCAGAAAAATTAAATAATTTATTCAAGAGAAAGAGCTTCTCAGATTGAACAAGTTGCTTCTGGCCATTGTGCAAGCATTATTCGACTTGGCGTTGATTGAATAGTTGTTAGATGTCTTCCTGAGGGATATAGTCCCAGATTTGTCGAACTGGCGCATCAGATCGACAAAATCCCGAGCTGGTTGGAAGCCCCCCCTCCCCCCCCCCGTATTACTCCAAAGATTCTCAACTAGGGAGAGATCCGGCAACATTTCTGGCCATGATAGGGTTTGGCAAGCATGAAGACATGCAGTACAAGCTCTTACCGTGTGCAGGAGGACATTATCTTGCTGAAATGTAAGCCCAGGATGGTTTGCCATGAAGGGCAAAAAACGGGGCACAGGATATCGTCGACGTACCCCTGTGCTGTAAGGGTGCCGCGGACGATAACCGACGGTGTTGTGCTACCCCAGACCACTAATTTCGGTTGTTGGGCCGCGTGGCTGGCGAAAGTCAGGCTAGTATTCTACCACTGTCCGGAGCGCCTCCAGACACGTCTTCGGCCTGGAATCTCATTGACTCGAGTGGAATCGTCGCCAGTGATGAGTGAACCTTCGAACTGAGCCCCAATGACGAGCGGGGAGCAATGTGACACCGTCAAGTTAACTGCCGAGTTCTTTGTAAATTTCACTCGATCTTGTAGTCACTGCAGTAACATCACATACCCTTCAATCCGTGACGTTTCATTTCCTTTTATCCTTCTGGGTGCTTCACTTCTTTGGTCAGACGGAATATTTATAATTATTATATTAACAACACTACCCATACTCAAGAAACAAGAGTCAGTCATAGCTTACATATATCGTAAAAAATTAACAAAAGACTTGAAACAGTATTTTCTACCAGGGATCAACCAGTATGATAATTTGACACAGGAAGTGTCTGAGCTAAATAAAATCAGTTAATGTGTCAGTAGGGCCGGCTTTCACCTTTTAATGCGAAACCATTCAAAAACTGGAGGTCGTGCATCGAGCAATTTAGAGATGAATGTTGGGTATCGCTAGGAGCGGCAGGAAATAGATCCGGAGGAGGAGGAGGAGATTAGTGTTTAACGTCCCGTCGACAACGAGGTCATTAGAGACGGAGCGCAAGCTCGTGTTAGGGAAGGATGGGGAAGGAAATCGGCCGTGCCCTTTCAAAGGAACCATCCCGGCATTTGCCTGAAGCGATTTAGGGAAATCACGGAAAACCTAAATCAGGATGGCCGGAGACGGGATTGAACCGTCGTCCTCCCGAATGCGAGTCCAGTGTGCTAACCACTGCGCCACCTCGCTCGGTAATAGATCCGGAAATAGAGTTCAGTGAAGATATAATTCTGACCGTGGGGAACAAATGAAGTGGCCGGCATACGTGGTCAGGTAAGTGTACTGAAGCGCCAAAGAAACAGGTATAGGCATGCGTATTCAAATACAGAGACATGTAAACAGGCAGAATACGGCGCTACGGTCGAGGAGCGCAGTTGTTAGATCGGTTACTGATTGCAGGTTATCAAGATTTAAGTGAATTTGAACGTGGTGTTATAGTCGGCGCAAGAACGATGGGACACAGCATCTCGGAGGTAGCGATGAAATGGGGATTTTCCCGTACGACAATTTCACAAGTGTACCGTGAATATCAGGAATCTGGTAAAACATGAAATCTTCGACATCGCTTCGGCCGGAAAAAAGTTCCGCAAGAACGGGACCAACGACGGCTGAAGAGAAATGTTCAACGAGACAGAAGCACAACCCTTCCACAGATTGCTGCAGATTTCAATGCTGGGCTATCAACAAGTGTCAGCGTGTGAACCATTCAACGAAACATCGTTGATATGGCCTTTTGGAGCCAAAGGCCCACTCGTGTACCCTTGATGACTGTACGACACAAAGCTTTACGCCTCGCCGGGGCCCCCCAACTCCGGTATTGATGACTGGAAACCCGTTGCCTAGTCAGACTAGTCTCGTTACAAATTGTATCAAGCGGATGGACGTATACGGGTATGGAGACAACCTCATGAATCCATGGATCCTGCATGTCAGCAGGGACTTTTGAAGCTGATGGAGGCTCTGTAATGGTGTGGGGCGTGTGCAGTTGGAGTGATATGGGACCCTTGATACGTCTAGATTCGACAGGTGCCACGTACATAAGCATCCTGTCTGATCATCTGCATCCCTTCATGTCCATTGTGCATTCCGACGGCATTGGGCAATTCGAGCAGGACAGTATGACACCACACACGTCCAAAATTGCTAGAGAGTGGCTCCAGGAACACTCTTCTGAGTTTAAACACTTCCGCTGTCCACCAAACTCCCAAGACATGAATATTCCTTGCAACGAGCTGTTCAGAAGAGATCTCCACCCCCTCGTACCCTTAATGATTTATGGACAGCCCTGCAGGATTCATGTTGTCAGTTCCCTCCAGCACTACTTCAGACATTAGTCGAGTCCACGTCACGTCGTGTTGCCGCACTTCTGCGTGCTCGCGGGGGCCCTACACGAGATTAGGCAGGTGTACCAGTTTCTATGGCTCTTCAGTGAAGATGGTATATAGACCAAGGAATTTCATGCTGGACTCCAAGAGATCAGAAAAGGTCAAGATGACGGCCTGATGGAAAGCAAGATGATGACATTAAGAAAGATGAAGAAGTAGCACGGATGCGAGTTGTTGAAGCACATAATACATGAAAAACTAGATAAGAGGCATTTATCCAACGACTGATGAATTGCTATATTGAGAGTTGTTAGCGCCTCTGAAATCACCATGAAGATGAAGCACAGATAATTGAGTTGTCACATGACTTCTTTGTATCATAACATGTGTTTTTCGCCCATTAGCTAAAAGTACCATGAATTGTATCTTTATTAGATACTGTATTCACGATCTCCTTATGTTAAATAATAATGAACACTTCAAATAAATCACGTGCGATACAAGAAAGAAAAAAAAGGAGCATTAGAGGGCGCAAGAAAACCAATGAAAATACTGCGAAGTGAAGAAACCGTTTACTTCCCTCAGACACACACAGGTCACTCGACAATCAAGTACACTACCTGACTGGCGGACAATAATTTCCACCCTTCGCCTTTCTGACAGCTTGAACTCTGCAATTTCAGTGAGGTATGCTAATGTCTGTGGAGTAATGACAGCCCATTCTTGCCCAAGAATCGAAACCAGAGAAGTTAATGGTGTAGGATACTGGGGTTTGGAGCGAAGTAGATGCTCTAACTCATCCCAAAGGCGTGCCATTGAGTTCCGGTAGAGTTTCTGGGCAGGTCATTCCGTTTCAATAACGTCATTGGCCACAAACCAGTGCATCACAGACACTGCTTTACGACAGGGTGATTCGTCTTGCTGGTACAGTCTTCGTTTCCGAGCTGTTCCTTTGCTATAGTGCTGTAAAATGTGATCATATCCTTCGGCACTTAGCGATTTTTTAAGCACAATAGCCCCTCGTCGGAGGTTCGAGTCCTCCCTCGGGCATGGGTGTGTATGTTGTTCTTAGCGTAAGTTAGTTTAAGTTAGATTAAGTAGTGTGTAAGATTAGGGACCGATGACCTCAGCAGTTTGGTCCCATAAGACCTTACCACAAATTTTCCTAAGGGCAATAAGAGCGCCGCGCCCTAATCTCGAAAAGCACATCCGTACTGTAACACCACCTCCACCGTACTTCACTGTTGGCACTAAACGTGATGGCAGGTAACATTCTCGTGGTGTCCGCCAAACCCAAATCCTTCCATCGCATTGCCACTAGGTAAGCGTGATTCATCACTCCAGGGTTTCTCGTTTCCAGTTATTGCCCAGTAGTATCGGTTTGTAAAGCACTTCAAGCGTCGTTTGTCATTGATTACAGGAATGTGTGGCTTATGAGGAGCTACGCAACCATTGTACCCCATTCTTTTTAACTCCCTACGCACAGTCACTGCGCTAGCTGGACTTCTGGTAGCACTTTGGTACTCTTTGTAGTGACTCCTTCGTTCGATTTCATGCAATTTTTTGCAACCCTCCGTAATGCTCAAGGGTCCGTGTCTGGCCTTGCTTTAGCTGTTGTTGTTCCTGCGTACTTCGACTTCACAGTCACACCACCAGTCGCCTTGGGCAGCTGTAGAAGGATTGAAATGTCCCTGATGGATCGGTACTCAGATGACTCCCAATGCTCAATAGAAGTTTGAAGTCACTGAGCTCTCCCAGCCGACCCATTCAGCCTTTTACACTCGCAGGCCCACATATCGTGACATCTGTTGGTCGATTACGCATTAATAGCGTGTCCGGATACTTTTGATCAGAGAGTGTACGTTTCTGACAAACTCTTGGGCTACACGTTATGTTTCGTACTGCGTAAGAATATTGTCAAGATGTGTTCGTTGTGACGGATTCCAGACAAAAATAAGAATTGCTGTTGTTTTACTGGCTATTGATTGCACCTGTGTGCTGCTGGTGCTGAAGTTTTGCATGGAGCCTAAGAGTGCTATAGAATTCATCTGCGTGCTGTCGCATGGTATGAAATGTAGCAGTACGTTTCGTTGAGTGCGTGCACTTGCAAGTTCATAAGTAGATCGTGTGGTTAGCTACGTTTTACATTACTACGGCGTCCTGCTGATGATGTGTAGCATTATACACTGTAGAAGTAAGTGCCATGGTTTAGACTATCTGCTACGGTACAGGAAAGAGTGCAGCCAAACTTGCTTTGGACTTCACATTCTGGTGAAGTGATACAGATAGTGCATAGCAGTGACACGGAGTGCGTGTGTTTAGTATTTTAGTGTGTTTTGGCGGAGTGGGAGAGGAGCAGTAAAAGCTTTGCATCTGAGCTATACATTGAGTGGACAAAAATCATGGGATACCTTCTAATGTATCAGATCTCCTTTCACCGAGGATAGTGCAGCAGTTCGACGTGGCATGAACTCTACAAGTCTCTGGATGTTTCCTGCAGAAGTAATGAGCCACAATGCCACTCTAGCTGTCCATAATTGCAAAACTGTTGCCGGTGATGGATTCTGTGAACGAACTGACTCATCGATATTGCCTCATAAATGTTCGATGGGCGTTACGTTGGGCGATCTTGGTGACCAAATCATTCGCTCGAATTTTCCAGACTATTCTTCAAACCATCTGCGAACAATTCTAGTCCATCGACATGGCACATTGCCATCCATAACAATTCAATCGTTCTTTGAGATCATGAAGCTCATGAATGGCTGCAAAAGGTCTCTAAGTAACCGTGAATATCCATTTTCAGTCAATGTGCCAGTTCATTCGATCTAAACACAGCCCACACCACTATCGACCCACCACCAGCTTGCACAGTGTCTCGTTGATAACTTGGATCCATGGCTTGCGCCGTACTCGAACCCTACCATCAGCTCATTGCAACTGAATTCAAGACTCGTCCAACAAGTCCAGGTTTTTTAGTACTCCAGGGTCTACGTGGTACGGTCAAGAGCCCAGGAGAGGCACTGCAGGCGATTTCGTGCTGTTAGCAAAGGCACTAGCGTCGGTCTTCTGCCGTCATAGTCCATTAACGCCAGTTTTCGCAGAACTGTCCAAGCAGATGCGTTCGTCTACGCCCCATATTGATTTCTGTGGTTGTTTAATGCAGTGTTGCTTGTCTGTTAGCGCTGACGACTCTACTCAGATTTACTGCTCTCGGTCATTAAGTAAAGGCCGTCGGCCAATGCGTTGTCCGTGGTGAGAGGTAATGTCTGAAATCTGGCATTCTCGACACACTTTTGACACTGGGAACCTCGGAACGCTGAATTCCCTAACGATTTCAGAAATGGAATGTCCCACACGTCTAGCTCCAGCTACCACTCCGCGTTTAAAGTCTATTACTTCCCGTTGTACGACCATAATCGCGTCGAAACGTTTTCACATGAATCTGAGTACAAATAACGGCTCCACCAATGCACTGCCCTTTAATACCTTGTGAACGCAGTACTACTGCCATATGCATTTGTGCATATCGCTATCCCACGAATTTTGTCATCTCAGTGTATGTTGCTGATTATGCATTGTGGTCTGGAGTGTAGCAGTGAGTCCTACAGATTGTTCTGTGTGAGTAGTATAAAGCATAGCAGTGCTGTATAACGCATCTGTGTGATGGTGTGTAGTATGGGGTATAGCAAGTTGTGGCACGAATTGCAACTACGAGTTTCTAGTGATACAGTGCATTATGAAATGGACTGTATCAGTGTGCTGTATTACTGTATAACATAAAGTGAGTCGTAACTGACTTGCACGGCAGCAGTGCGCTCTAATGTATTGTAGTATCGAGTATATTTCTGCATCCATGGACTGCACCTCTGCACTGTAGAGTAATGTAATAAAGAGTGTAGTTGTATGCAGTGTGGACTGCACTAGTGTGCTGCAGGTTAGGATAATATGAAGTATAGCTGTACATGTTATGGACTGCATTCGTGCTGTAGAGTAGCGTACTGTGGACTGTAGTTGTACATACAATGGACTGCACGTGTGCTGCAGAGTAGTGGTGGAGTACAGAGTGTATTTGTACATGTGATGGACTGCAACTGTGTGCTGTAGAGTAGGATAATAAGCAGTGTAGATATATGTGCCATGGACAGCATCTGTGTGCATTAGGAAAGTATAGTATGGAATGTAGTTGTAGGTGCCATGGACTGCATCCATGTTGTAGACTACTGTAGTGTGGAGTGTAGTTGTACATGTCATGGACTGCACCTGTGCTGTAGAGTAGTACAGTATGGAGTGTAGTTGTACATGCCATGGAGGGAACCTGTGTGTTGTAGAGTGGTAGAGTATGGAGTGTAGTAGCACTGGGTATGAACGGCACCAGTGTGTTGTGGAGTAGTATACTATGGAGGGTAGTTGTAAATGTTGTGGACTGTTCCTGTGCTTTCTAGTTGTGCAGTATGGAGTGTAGCTGTATATGTCATGGACTGGATCTGTGCTATAAAGTAGTACAGTATGGAGTGGAGTTGGACATGCCATGGACTGAACCTGTGCTGTAAAGTAGTACAGTTCAGTATTGGGTGGAGTTGTACATGCCATGGACTGGACCTATGCTGTAAAGTAGTACAGTATGGAGTCTAGCTGTACGTGCCATAGACAGGACGTGTGCTGTAAAGTAGTACAGTATGGAGTGGGGTTGTACATGCCATGGACTGGACCTGTGCTGTAAAGTAGTACAGTATGGAGTGGAGATGTATGTGCCACCGATTGGACCTGTGCTGTAATGTAGTACAGTATGGAGTTGTACGTGCCATGGTTTGCGCCTGTGCTGTAGAGTAGTAGAGTATGGGGTGTAGTTGTTACGTGCCATGGACTGCACCTGTGTGCTGCTGGTGCTGTGAGGACTGCTGGCGGAGCGCGGCAGGGACGCAGCTGCTGCTCCAGAGGCGCCGTTGCTCCCAGAGGCCGCAGCTGACATCAGCCCTGACAGCTGCGCAGGCCGGCTCACCACCTCGCCGTCGGAGCCTCCGGAGCTCATCTCCGCCGACACTTTGCTCAACAAGCGTGCGAACGTCACCTGAAAGTGCATAAGCAGACCGTAAAATTTGCAACGTGTTACATTACTACTATGCTTTGATATTGAATGTAACGTCTGTGTGAGGTGAGCTGGGCTGGATACTAGACAGAGAAAGCAGACAGACATTTTGGGCAATGTAACTCCAAGGATGCGCTCTTCCCAGGTACTGTAAGTCCAGTGAAACTGGACGAGCACACAGAGTATTGCAGATATCAGAGAAGGTAAGTACATTCAAGACTATTATGGGATTTTTTTAGGAAGGAACATTCTTGACGACTCTGCTGCTTTTAGTGCTAGGAAAGAGGGCGTTGTGCAGCGGCACTGGATGTTGCTAACAAATGATTCAGTTGTTGTGAGGAAGAATCTGAGCTCGCCAATTAGATGTTGGGAAACCACATGGAAAATTTTGTGTAATTCCGGGGGAACTTGATGTGGAGCACTTTGTTACGCGGCCTCATGTGGGAAACAGCTACTACAGTGTGATGGTCACTCAGTGCTTTGGTTCTGAGCTTGTAGTAAAAGGCGCGAGTGACTTTTGTGAGAACTGTACGTCTTTAGGATCGCTTTGTTCGACATATCTACGTTTCTTTTGCAAAGTGTTCAGTTCGATTGTAAAATTAAATGATCTAAGTTGAATGGAGAGATCAGATCTGTTATACGTCGTCTTATTTTAGTATTCGTTCACACTGACGGTAATTTAGCACATTCTCTCACTGTGTAGTACAATTATCACAATCATCGCGGAGCGGAAAATAAGCAAAATCTAGGCTTTTTTCAGAGAAAGTCAGGGGACATAGCAAAGTGTGATTTATGTCGAACAATCATATTTTGTCAGAGAAAGGTTCATATCAAATCTGAAAAAAAACGAACAAAATGTCAATTTACTTATGTCTGTTTCCAAAAGGCGGCTTATCTACTATACGTTTCTAACATTGTATTTCCCTCGTCTTCGAGTCAACAGCGTAGATGTGCTCAGGAAGGTATTAGCGACAAGTGTACTGTGCAGTCTGAAAGCCCTCCTACAAAAAGTCAAGACAGACAAACATCTCAGGCTTTGTAAAAGTAGTTATGAATATGGTATGGGAAGAAATGACTTAGTACTAAAACTGACTGTTAAAGATCTCCAGCCTTTTTCTGTTGTAGGAGACTCCGGTTATGCTTAACTACTACGTTACCTGGGACCCAGTTACACAATTCCATTGTAATATTTACTGAGTACTGTTTTACCTGATGCTCCGCTTATCTCAACATGCCATTTTATATCGCGTAATTTTAACAGATCTTACCAAAACGACGCATTTTTATAGCTCTCCAGTGCGTCGGCTGCTAGAAACAGCATTTTTAAAATCACAATCAAGCTTCGACACAAAAAGCCTCAGCATTTTAAGATATATGAAATCAAATTTAGCAACAAAAAATAACTTCAACTGAGATATCTTATATCGCAATATAACCAGTGAACTGTGCCCTCTTTGTGGCTGTCCTAGTGCAGAAACAGACCTCTGAGATATATTTCCTGTGTGACATTTTCTCGCATTTACCTTCTCACTCCTTAAACTTTATTCCAAAATATATGTTCTTACCAGTTTAATGTTTTATATGTCCCGCATAGCAAGTTTTTGAAAAAGTTGATAATAACTGGCGCCTCCACCCTGTCGTTGCATTCGGGCTTCCTAATATGTCTGGATGATTTCAAGGAGTTCTGCAAGTCACCTGCTAGACGGCAACAGAATATTTTTCACAGAGATGGGGACTTAAGTTCATCATACTGAGCCACAATGACGGAAAAAAATTACAACGCCAAAAAATATTTAATGTAGACTAAATTTCGGGAATATTTATTTAAGTGGTTAAGATCGCAAGATCACAGGTTAATGTAAGCGGGAGATAAGCCATTGCAAGTGTGAAATGCTGGTAAATTAATAACCGGTGTAACCATCGGAATGTTGAATGCAAACACGCAAACGTGCATGTATTATATTGTACAGGTGTCGTATGTCAGTTTGTGGAATGGAGTTCCGTACCTGTTCCTCTTGCTCATGAGGTTATTGATGCTTGTGGATGACGTTGGAGTTGTTGTCCCATGATGTCCCGTATATGTTCGGTTGGGGACAGATCAGGTGAACTAACAGGTGTAGCGTGTCTAGCACGAAGACAGGCTGGTTGCAGACCATCAACTGGCCGCCTACTAGCCAATACACGGCCATCACTGGCACCGACGCAGAACCAGCTCTCATAAGAAAATATAAGAGATCTCCACCCTGCCCTCTAATGACCTCTTGCTTGACACCACGGAAGTCCCAAATGGCGGTAGTTTGGGATCAATGGAATGCACGCCACAGGGCGTTTGGCCCGGAACTGTCCTTGAAGAAACCGATTTGCAACAGTACGTTGTGAATCTGTGGTGCCAACTGCTGCAGTTTCAATATAATGCGCCAGAGCCATACGCCGAACACGATGGTCTTCCCTCTGGATAGTGCCACATGGTCGTCCGGAGGCAGGCCTTCTTGTGACCGTGCATTCTCTTGACCACCGGTGCCACCAATATTGTATAGTGGCTACATTCATGCCTAGTCTTTCTGCCGTATCGCAGCAGATACACTACTGGCCACTAAAATTGCTACACCACGAAGATGACGTGTTACAGACGCGAAATTTAACCGACAGGAAAAAGATGCTGTGATATGCAAATGATTAGCTTTTCAGAGCATTCACACAAGGTTGGCGCCGGTGGCGACATCCACAACTTGCTGACATGAGGAACGTTTCCAACCGATTTCTCATACGCAAACAGCAGTTGACCGGCGTTGCCAGGTGAAACGTTGTTGTGATGCCTCGTGTAAGTAGGAGAAATGTGCACCATCACGTTTCCACTTTGTTAAAGTTCGGATTGCAGCCTATCGCGATTGCAGTTTATCGTATCGCGACATTGCTGCTCGCGTTGGTCAAGATCCAATGACTGTTAGCAGAATATGGAAGCGGTGGATTCAGCAGGGTAATACGGAACGCCGTGCTGGATCCCAACGGCCTCGTATCACTAGCAGTCGAGATGACAGGCATGGCTGTAACGGATCGTGCAGCCACATCTCGATCCCTGAGTCAACAGATGGGGACGTTTACAAGACAACAACCATCTGCACGAACAGTTCGACGACGTTTGCAGCAGCATGGACTATCAGCTCGGAGACCATGGCTGCGGTTACCCTTGACGCTGCATCACAGAGAGGAGCTCCTGCGATGGTGTACTCAACGACGAACCTGGGTGCACGAAAGGTAAAACGTCATTTTTCGGATGAATCCAGGTTCTGTTAATAGCATCACGATGGTCGCATCCGTGTTTGGCGACATCGCGGTGAACGCACATTGGAAGCGTGTATTCGTCATCGCCATACTGGCGTATCACCCGGCGTGATGATATGGGATGCCATTGGTTACACGTCTCGGTCACCTCTTGTTCGCAGTGACGGCACTTTGAACAGTGGACGTTACATTTCAGACGCGTTACGACCCGTGGCTCTACCCTTCATTCGATCCCTGCGAAACCCTATATTTCAGCAGGATAAATCACGACTGCATGTTGCAGGTCCTATACGGGCCTTTCTGTATACAGTAAATGTTCGACTGCTGCCCTGTCCAGCACATTCTCCAGATCTCTCACCAATTGAAAACGTCTGGTCAATGGTGGCCGAGAAACTGGCTCGTCACAATACGCCTGTCACTACTCTTGATGAACTGTGGTATCGTGTTTGACTCATTGCCCAGGCGTATCAAGACAATTATTACGGCCAGAGGTGGTTGTTCTGGGTACTGATTTCTCAGGATCCATGCACCCAAATTCAGTGAAAATGTAATCATATGCGAGTTTTAGTATAATATATTTGTCCATTGAATACCCGTTTATCATCTGCATTTTTTCTTTGTGTAGGGATTTTAATGGCCAGTAGTGTCCATCCAGCTTCTTGTAGCTCTATTACACGACCTCGTTCAAACTCAGTGAGGGGTTGATAAAGGCGTGTTTGTCGCCTTAAAGGCTTTCTTGACTAACATCAAGGTCCAATCTCAAAGGGAACTAATGCCTTCGGCTGTTACACCATGTATTTAAAGCAAACCTGATTTGCGTCCTCATGACTCTTATGTGACTGGAGCCAAATTTGAACGAACATCATCTTTCAGATGTAGAAACACGGCTACCAGATTGACATATTTGTCATTCTCCATCATCACGGAATCCCCCTGTGTGTATAGACATGTACAGATACTGGCCCCTGTAACTTCGACAGTCTGTAACGTCATCAGATGACGTTTCTGGGCATGGGTTCCTATCCTCATCTTGTTCCTGAAGACACCTTTTACATCTCGTCAAAGTTTCTCGGTGTGCTTCTGAAACACGCTGTACACAAGAAAACGAAGATGTGGCCCAGCAACGTGTAATGAATAAGCGTACTACGTGTTGCGACAGTAAAGTAATGAGACTGATGTGAAAAAAAATGTTACTTAACGTTTTAGTCAAGTTTAGTGTTGTCTTCTTCAAAGTAGTTCCCTTCTGATTGCACACACTTTTTCCAGCGTTTCTGCCATTGATGGTAACATTTCTGGAACTCATCTATAATATCCTCCAAGACCCTCGTCACAGTTTTTTGGACATCTTGTGTTGTTTGAAAATGATGTCCCTTGACCGCCGTTTTGACTCTTGGAAATAGAAAAAAGTCGCACGGAGCGATATCTGGTGAATAAGGCGGCTGTAGTAGAACTGAAATTTGTTTTGAGGTTAAAAATTGCTGTACTGACAGAGTAGTATGGAATGCCGCATTATCGTGATGCAGAATCCAATTATCAACAATGTTGGCACGGACACGAAGAACTCTTTTACGAAGCCTTTCTAAAATTTCTTTGTAGTAATATTGGTTAACTGTTCGTCCAGGAGGCACCCACTCCTTATGAACAATTCCCTTGGAATCAAAGAAGCACACTTTTGCCTTTGACGTGAGAGCTTTCTTTGGTCTGGGTGATCCCTTTGAGCACCATTGCGAACTTCGGCGTTTTGTCTCTCGATCGTACTGAAAAAACCAACTTTTATCACCAGTGATAACACGGCTCAACAATTCTGGATTGATTTCCGTTTGCTCTAACAGATCGGCTGCCACATTTTTCCGTGTTTCTCGCTGTTGTGGTGTGAGACTTTTGGGGACCATTTTTGCGCAAATCTTTCTCATACCAAGATCTTCAGTTATTATTAGACGAACTGTTTCTCGATTGATGTTCAGTTCTTCTACAATCATTTTCATGGATAATTTTCGATCAGATCATACGAGTTCACACACCCTGGCCAAGTTGACATCCATCCGTGATGTTGATGGTCGTCCACTGCGGTCTTCATCTTCCATATTCGTTCTGCCTTCACTAAACATTTTATGCCAACGAAAAACTTGAGCTTTTGACACAACCTCCTCTCCAAAAGCCTTCTGAAGCTTACCGTAAGTTGTCGCCGCGTTTTCACCACATTTAACGCAAAAAGAAATGGCATACCGTTGAGCAATATTATGCGGTTCCATTTCCGTGACGAGAGACAAACACGTGTTAACTTATTACAGCGCAACTCACGACTGAGCAGTTGCATCGATGTGCCGCTTGGATCACGGGGGTGAAAGCTATATGGGAAAGAGGTAACAAGCCAGGTAGTTCCTTCCAGACCACTAGAGGCGCTATGGGTCAAACGAAGCTGCAATTGACCAATGAGAACTGTCTAGTGGCGGTTAGTGATATTATATCGTCTTGCTCTGTACTGAAGTCCACGGTTACAGTCGTCTTTGTACATGCTTCATATTTACATACTACTCATCTTCATTATAAACAGGTTTATTACTTTAAATTTCATAAAGTTCACTGTGGAACTGAAGAGATTTTCTGCAGAAAAAATGTCCACAATTGATCCTAAGGTAAGACATTTAATTTTCAATAAATAATCTCGTAGCGTATAAATGAAATGTATTCTCTTCTGTTGTGAATGAAGCTGTGTGATTTCTGTTTGCTTACTTAAATAACTTTGATATGTCAGTAGTAGTTTTATTTGATGAAGAATTTTATGTTTTTCAGAATATTCAACACAACAAATTGACGTAGAAATACTCTTGTAAATTCCCTGGCTGTTCATCTCGATATTACGTCGGTTCAACGGAGAAAGTTAGGAACAAGCATTTCAACAAGTTTCCAAAACTATTTCAAGGATTGCTTCTGAAGCGGAAAAGTGTTGTAAACTGTGACCTGATGTGAATTGTGCTACTTATTTTGTTTGTGAAGATCATTTTTTCGAGGAAGATTTTATGAATAAAACTAGGCAGAGGCTAAACAGAGGTGAGTTCCCAAAACATGTGACAGGTGTTCCATGTGAAATTGTTAATATCAGTAGTAAATCAGGTGAAACTGTTGCTCGTAGTGAAATTTTTATTGTGTGCTTAGCAAATAAAAAGTAAGTTTTGTTTTCATTTCACTGTTTTTATCCACCTTTCCTATTTTTGGTACTTAATATTGATGTCTTCTTTTTTGTGTTGAAGCGTTTACAGTTATAAGATGTAGGAACTTTTTTAAGAAATTAATTGTCAGTAGTGCACGTTTCCTGGGTAATTACCGAGAAATTACAGTCCTGAAACATAGTTGTTACAAATTTTGGAGTTCTTCATTCATTAACACTGTGACAAAGATTTCTTAATTGAACCTCTTTCACTGCCGATTATCCTCTTAATAATAGTTTTTTTCTTCCATTGACCCCACAGCTTATAAGATATCAAAGTATGATATTATTCAGGAATATTTGTGGCTCAATTTATATGCAACAATTTTTATTTAGCTTGTGAGAGTTATTTAGACTAGAAGCTTGTTTCGACTTACTGTCAATTTCAAATGTTGCGTCTAGTTTTTATGACGCACAAAACGTCCTGGAGCTCTTATATGTTGATAGAAATCAATATAAGTGTGTCAGTTTGCAAGTCTATTTTTGATGTTTGCGCCTGACAATTGCTGCTAAGAAAAGGTCATAGAAGCAGCGACTGTAAGACGCAAACGTCAAGAATAGAGTTGTAAACTGACACACTTGTATTGATTTCTATCAACATATAAGTGCTCCAGGATGTTTTGTGCGTCATAAAAACTAGACTCAACTCTTGAAACTGACAGTAAGTCGAAACAACCTTGTATCTTAAATAGCTGAAGCTAAATAAAATTGTTGCAGCTAAATTGGACTACAAATATTTGTGAGTAATAGGTTGTCACTGCTGTATTGCAGTGTGCTGTAGCTGTGTTTAAATTACTTTATTATGATGCTAGCCAAAATAATTACATAGCACGCCCAGAAAGCTGAGATAAGAAAATTAAAAGGAAAAAAAAAAAAAACAGCGTACATAAGCTAGGAGGGATGCAACTCGCAATGTTTATCCTTTTTTAGTTCATCTCCATACCACTAGAGGCGCTGCTATCGGTCAGTGTTGCCCTCTTTTAACACGGGAGTTGCACTTCTCTTTTCTTGTTGTTCTGTGGCTTGGACTAAAAGCAGCATACACACCAAGATCAAAGATATTGTGCCTATGCAAGCCTGCAGGGTTGCCACATCTTGCAAAGAAAACCAGTCTCATTACTTTATTGTCGCACCTCGTATGTAAAAGGTATGTCTAGCGACAATATAAAACGATACAAGATTTATTCCGTACTTTTACGGTTCTAATTGTGGTGGCTACCAGGATTAGGACTATAGGAGCGGCTGCAGGAGCGCTCACCTTCTTCTCCAGCTTGGCGTCCATGATGGCGCCGGAGTCAGGGGTGCCCTCCGTGCTGCCGAAGGCGGTCTCGGCCTCCCTGGCGCCCGCGTGCTGCTGCTGCTGCTGCTCCTGGGCTTTGCGCTCGCTCAGCTGGATGAGCTCCCCGATGCTCACCTTGCGGGACGGCTGCTGGTTGATCAGCTGCTGCAGGATCTGCTTCTTCTCCGCCGCGTTCTTCTTGGTCGGTGTCGAGTTGTTGCGCTTCTTACGAGGCGAAGGGGTTCCTGGAAATCGAAGATACGTCAGGCTCGCTCACACTTCCCTACAACTATTACTGCCGCCTACTCTGTGTACAGTGCTGTCTATTAAAGGAATGTAGTCTACCAGGTGTACCGGTGTGAAATGAGCGTTTTTTTTGTGAAAATGAAGCACTAATTTTGAATTGAAAAGTAAAAAAAAGTTTATTCAAAGTACTGACCATTGCTTTCTATACATTTTTACCACCTTTCTGGCAATTTGTGGACACCACGCCAATAGAAATGTTCGTATTTTTGAAGCAAACCAATCAGACGCCCACTTTTCGACTTCTTCGTAGGAATCGAAGTGTTCCTCAGCCAATGCGTGTCCCATTGATGAAAACAAATGGTAGTCGGAAGGGGCCAAGTCTGGTGAATACGGCGGGCGGGGTAGCAGCTCGCAGCCAAGTGTTTTGATTGTATCCTGAACCAGTTTTGCTTTGTGTGCAGGTGCATTGTCGTGTAAAAAAAATTACTTTGCCATGTCTTCTGGCCCACTCTGGCCTTTTCTCGATTAATGCATAGTTCAAATTGATCATTTGTTGTCTGTAGCGATTAGTATTCACAGTTTCACTGGGTTTTAGAAGCTCAAGATGCACCACACCTTTCTGATCCCACCAAACACAGAGCATTGTCTTCTTGCCGAATCGATCTGGTTCAAATGGCTCTGAGCACTATGGGACGTAACATCTTAGGTCATCAGTCCCCTAGAACTTAGAACTACTTAAACCTAACTAACCTAAGGACATCACACACATCCATGCCCGAGGCAGGACTCGAACCTGCGACCGTAGCGGTCGTGCGGTTCCAGACTGTAGCGCCTAGAACAGCTCGGCCACCCCGGACGGCCCGAATCGATCTGGTTTTTCAGTCAATGTTGATGGTTTTCCCGGATTAACCCATGATTTTTCCCGTTTAGGATTCTTAAAATAAATCCATTTTTCATCGCCAGTAACAATTCGATGCAAAATTGATTTCCTTTTATATCTTTGAAGCAAAATTTGACAAATGGTTTTTCGGTTTTCCATCTGTCTTTCATTCAATTCATGTGGCACCCATTTTCCACACTTTTGGATCTTTACCATAGCTTTCAAACGGTCAGAAATGATTTGTTGTGCAAAATTTAGCATTGCTGCCATTTGCTTCTGACTCAAATTATCATATTCATCCAATATTGCTTGCAATTCGGAGTCTTCGAACTTTTTTGGTGGTCTTCCACGTTCTTCATTTCTTACATCGAAATCATTATTTCTGAACCGTTGAAACCAAATTTTGCATGTTGCTTCTGATAGAGCATGATCACCATATGCCTCGACAAGCATTCGATGCGACTCTGCAGCACTTTTTTTCAAATGAAAACAAAAAATTAATGCTTTCCGCAAATAATCACTTTCTGGTACAAAATTCGACATTGTTAACACGATGAAAACATATGATGTTGTTTGCTCCATGACTTGATGTGTAATAAATATCTTTGAGAGATGCCATACCAACCAAACAAAAAAAAAATTAAGGCTCGTTCACAACAAATGTTCCCTATCGACACATTTGTATCTTAACGCTCATTTCATACTGGTACACCTGGTATTAATCTTTAAATATTTCACTGCTGTAGCAGAGAACCAGACATCTGGCAGTGTCGGTACCTCAGTTTCTTATCTTGTACGACTGAAGGAGGCATTCGTGGTTCTTAAGATTCTACATATCTCATGTCTGAAACCTAATTGGGGTAAGCACACTTGCTGAAAAACCGTTCGTCGTGCTGTTGATACTGATGGTAGTACTCTGAGTAGCTAACAGGTCGAGTAAAAAGGGACATGAAGCGTCACTATACTATTTATGTATACTCCGTACTATCACTACTAAAGAATCACTGAAACAAAAGAAGCCACCACGTAGTGCTGGACGCATACTCCAGTCATTTCACTGTCGGCAAGGGTATACGAATATATAGGGCGTTTCAGAAAGATTACTTGGGTTTCAAAAAACTATATCTTCTGCATGAATGAATGAAGACAAAAACATAAATTTTAACCAACATGTAGGATTTTCAGAAGAACCATCCGGATTTACAAAGTAATAGAGGGTGAATCACCTAAAACTTACAGCGCAAGTCTTGCAGAAATGGAACCTGATGTTGGTGTAGGGTTTTCACAGAATGGATTGGTAATCAGGGGCTCGTACTGTTAGTCAATCAACAGATTCTAATAATACACTACTGGCCATTAAAATTGCTACACCACGAAGATGAAGTCCTACAGACACGAAATTTAACGGACAAGTAGAAGATCTTGTGATATGCAAATGATTAGCTTTTCAGAGCATTCACACAAGGTTGGCGCCGGTGGCGACATCTACAACTAGCTGACATGAGAAAAGTTTCCAAAAGAGTTCTCATACACAAACAGCAGTTTACCGGCGCTTCCTGGTGAAACGTTGTTGTGATGCCTCGTGTAAGGAGGAGAAATGCGTACCACCACGTTTCCGACTTTGATAAAATTCGGATTGTAGCCTATCGCCATTGCGGTTTATCGTATCGCGACATTGCTGCTCTCGTTGGTCGAGATCCAGTGACTGTTAGCAGAATATGGAATCGGTGGGTTCAGGAGAGTAATACAGAACGCCGTGCTGGATCCCAACGGCCTCGTATCACTAGCAGTCGAGATGACAGGCATCTTATCCACATGGCTGTAACGGATCGTGCAGCCACGTCTCGATCCCTGAGTCAACAGATGGGGACGTTTGCAAGGCAACAACCATCTGCACGAACAGTTCGACGACGTTTGCAGCAGCATGGACTATCAGCTCGTAGACCATGGCTGCGGTTACCCTTGACGCTGAATCACAGACAGCAGCGTCTGCGATGGTGTACTCAACGTCGAACCTGGGCGCACGAATGGCAAAACGTCATTTTTTCGGATGAATCCAGGTTCTGTTTACAGCATCATGATGGTCGCATCCGTGTTTGGCGACATTGCGGTGAACGAACGTTGGAAGTGTGTATTCGTCATCGCCATACTGGCGTATCACCCGGTGTGATGGTATGGGGTGCCATTGGTTACACGCCTCGGTCACCTCTTGTTCGCATTGACGGCACTTTGGACGTTACATTTTGGATGTGTTACGACCGGTGGCTTTACCCTTCTTTCGATCCCTGCAAAACCCTACATTTCAGCAGGTTAATGCACGACCGCATGTTGCATGTTCTATACGGGCCTTTCTGTATACAGAAAATGTTCGACTGCTGCCCTGGCCAGCACATTCTCCAGATCTCTCACCAACTGAAAACGTCTGGTCAATGGTGGCGTAGCAACTGGCTCGTCACAATACGCCAGTCACTACTCTTGATGAACTGCGGTATCGTGTTGAAGCTGCATGAGTTAGATGTACTTGAACACGCCATCCAAGTTCTGTTTGACTCAATGCCCAGGCGTATCAAGGCCATTATTACGGCCAGAGGTGGTTGTTCTGGCTACTGATTTCTCAGGATCTCTGCACCCAAATTGCGCGAATATGTAGTCACATGTCAGTTCTAGTATAATATATTTGTGCAATGAATACCCGTTTATCATCTGCATTTCTTCTTGGTGGAGCAATTCTAATGGCCAGTAGTGTACTTAGAAAGCGTATTTCTTGTACAAACATGCACTTTGAAGATGGAACAAGGCCTATTGAAGTTAAAAAACTAAAAGTAGGGTAAATTAGAATATCAGCAGTGTTCGTTGCAGAATTCTAGTGCGAGTCATTATTTACGAGATACCGAATTTTGAAAAGTTGCCACGTTAATGAACAACACAAGTGGATACACTAAATATGTGGACTCTGGCCAGTAACGAGGCAATTGACCATCACAGGTTGTGCTCAAAATGGCCAATGGTAGCGGCAATACATGCCTCCTGAATGGTTTGGAACGACTGCTGCACACGTGCTAGCATTTCAGAGATGTCCGAGCAGGCTGCAGTAATACGTCGTTGCATATCATCGGGTTTGATTGGTATGTCCTTGTAGATAGCGTCATTCAACTTTCCTCACAGAAAAAGGTCTGCCGGCGTCAAATCCGGGGAACAGGCCGGCCGAGGTATAGGTCTTCTGCGTACAATCCAACCATCTGTAAACAATTCATGAAGACATGCTGTAGTACTTTATGCGTTATGGGCTGGACAGCCATGTTGGTACCACAGGTTTCTCCTAGCCTTCTGAGAAACGTCTTTCTGCATCCGTGGAAGACGATTTGTTAGGAGGCTGCGATAATTGTGCTCGTTCATTGTTTCATCTATGAAAAACGGGTCTATGAGCTGATGATTCGCTATCCCACATCACACTTCACACACTATGGACGCTGACATTCCACCCGGCGAAGCCAACGGGGATTGTCAACACAACAGCCCGGCCATGATTCGTGAATATGGCTTCATCAATAAACAAGATACATGATACATCTGGAGTATCCTGCCTTAATGCCCATGTACGGAATTTAACACGATTCACAGAATCGTTTCCATGCAGCTCTTGATGGAAAGAGATGTGATATGGACGGAATCTCTGTCGATGAAGAATGCCTAGGCCACTTGCCTGACTTGCGGCGGAGGTTCGAGTCCTCCCTCGGACATGAGTGTGTGTGTTTGTCCTTAGGATAATTTAGGTTAAGTAGTGCGCAAGCTTAGGGACTGGTGACCTTAACAATTAAGTCCCATAAGATTTCACACACATTTGAACATTTGACTTGCGGCACTTCCTTGTGGGATTGCACGGGAGCTAACGTGCGGATTAACTGCAACATCAGCAAGGACATAAATTTCCCCTTTTCTGTCGTCACTTTTTTCCTTCTGTTACGTTGTATAGGTGTTGAACTGGTTGAAGAGGTTGATAGATAACTGCCGAGATGGTTGACGTCTATTGGCGTATCTTGTCCCATACACTGTACAAGAACGAACTGTATTCTTCCTACTCTCTCCATACACCATGAGCTTGTCGGCTTTTTCTGCATTGGTAAATCGCATCGTCCACTCACCACCTACTGCTTGGACTGTCACACGCTGACTAGCAAGTCGCAATGCCCTGAAGGAACACAGAATCACACTGTGAGCAAACGTAACAACTATGCAGGTCGAATGGCACGAACTAGTGTCGGTGTAGGAACTTTTCAAAATACGATGTCTTGTAAACGACTCGCACTAGACTCTTGCAACAAACACCTCTGATATTCTAATTTGCCCTTCTTTTACTTTATTAATTTCAACAGGCACTGTTCTATTCAAACAAGTTATGTTTGACCAAAAAATACACTCTCTTAAGTAGTACTAAAGTCTGTTTATTGCCTAACAATGCGAGTCCTTTCCATTCTGTGAAAACCGCACATCAATAGCACTTCCCATTTCCGCGCTATTGCGATGTAAGTTTTGTGTGATTCACCCTGTATATGCTTGCCCAAGCAACCTTGGAGAACTTCTTGGAATAACGTTTAGGATTTAAATGTTGATTTACTTTACACTGGTGTCCAATGTGGCCTCCACCAGACGCACGATTAACATTTGCGAGCGTATCGTCTGGAGCTACAGCATTCAATGATGTTGCTATGCAGATCCATAGTCCACCCACAGATTTTGGAAGGCACATAGCGTACCATGAGACAAGGAGACCTTGGAAGCCTGTGGTGGAACGCCAGAGCAGTACACCCCCTATGGCTTAAGTTGTAGGAGAAGAGGACTCTCAGAGAAAATCACGCCGCACAATTGTAACTGAATTGCACCTGTGGAAATGGAGTATGCCAAATGCCTTTTGTTGCTGTGTTACTGCCATCTGGATTCGATGCAAACAGGGTAACAAACTTGCGAGCTACTCCAGGGGGATCGCTGTTGGCACCCACATGAAGGAACAACTTGTAACTGGCGCCAAGATCCACTTTTAATTTCGATGCCTAAGTTAAAATTAACCCCAAATTTCCATCATCATTTATTTAGAAGTTATCGTAATGTAAAACTGGTTGACTCTTTGGAACGTCCTCAACATCTGCCTACTCGTCCCTACCCTCGAAAGTCCCCAGAAATCACAATGAACTTCCTGTATAAGGCTTCAGACCATGAAGCAGGTGGTATAAAAATGAGTCGACGGAGGGAATGGGGGCGATCTTAGAGCGGACACAATTGTAGAGGGACCAAGAAAGAGAGTTTTATCTACGACCCAGTGACAGCGACATCACTGTGAAATGAAAAAAATTAAGAAATCACTGAATCTTGGGAGTAATCCACTACGCTTAAAACAGAACCTGGTACTGTCGGCTGATCGTGATCATGCTGTAGGAGGAAAACTGTAGAAACGCTTGTCAACTACCGTGGGATACTTCCGTTATTGACTAGCTACAGATAGACGTCAGGGGCAGTATTGCCAGTCAAGAGGACTACAGAACTTGGTTTTCCCTCTCACCATGCTGCCCAGGAATCTCTGTTTATATGAACGGATGTAATACGTCGTTTACAGCAGTGCAAACAAAGCCATGTCTGGTCTGTTGGACAGTAAAGTAAAACGGTACGTCATGAATGGTTGGGAGACGAAGAAGAGCAGGTTCAGCCACATACCTGGAAATCCTATCCCCCGTGGCCATACTTTCCCTTCGCGAAGTATGAGTGCTGAGTTAGTGTACCTGTTAAGTATAGATGGCTGTAACGGTGTGTGTAGTATAGTGTCGTGCTCATGTTGGAGACGATAAGGGAAGGGAAAGGGTAAAACCCGGTGCTAACATATAGCCTTCTCCTTTCGAAGAGTACCAAGGGGGCTATCAAGTGCTGAGCAGTAAAAAAAAACTTTATGGGGTTGTGAGTTACGTTGGATGTTGTAGCTCTCAGATGGGCTTCTGTGCATCTGTTTGATTCCTGGCGTCATGGACTGTGCGGCTGGTCCTGGCGGAGGTTCGAGTCCTCCCTCGGGCATGGGAATGTGTGTTTGTCCTTAGGATAATTTAGGTTAAGTAGTGTGTAAGCTTAGGGACTGATGACATTAGCAGTTAAGTCCCATAAGATTTCACACACATTTGAACATTTGACTCCTGGCGACTGATATTGGACTTCTGGTGCTAAAGTCAAGTTCAGTGGGACCAACCGAGGTGACGCAGTGGTTCGGACTCTGGTCTAGCATTCGCAAAGTTTGGGGTTCAGTTCTCGTTCCAGTTGTCCTGGTTTTTGGGTTCTACATAAGGTTGATAGCAAAATGAGTTGTTTGGACGGCGAAGGTTCAATCCCGCGTCCGGCCATCCTGATTCAGGTTTTCCGTGTTTCCCTAAATCGCTTCAGGCAAATGCCGGGATGGTTCCTTTGAAAGGACACGGCCGACTTCCTACCCCATCCTTTCCTAATCCGATGAGACCGATGACCTCGCAGTTTGATCTCCTCCCCCAAATCAACCCATTTGATTTGAGTTGTTAAAAGACTTCGGTCCATTTCCATCCACATCCTTTACCACCCTGTGACTGTGATATATCTCTAACGACCTGACTATCAGCGGAAAGTCAAACCCAACAGTTCTTTCCAAGAAAATTTAGTGGAGACAGAGTGCTGCTCTGGGGATGGTACCCCTCGTTTCGGTTCGAAACATCATTTTTCGTTAATGGTAAAGTGGTGGACATTTTAGACAAAGGTATGTTCTACCTGTTATGGCAATAGCTTGCCAATGCCCGCCTTCATCTGAATCGTCAGTACGTCTGGCTACCATACAGCGTGCCCGGGTTCGATTCCCGGCCGGGACGGAGATTTTCTCCCCTGGGGGACTGGCTGTTGTGTTGTTATCATCATCATTTACTCATCATCGACACGCAAGTCGCCCAGTGTGGCGTCCGCTGAAAGAGTTGCAATTCGATGGCTGAACTTCCCGGAGGGCGGGCGGGGGGGGGGGGGGGGGGCTCGTGTTCATCAGTGCCGTACGATCATTCCATTTCTTTCATCTCACTTTGGACTCTGACGTTTTTCAGTACGAGCATCATAACATTTTCGTCTACAGAGAAAATACCATCAAATATCGGTGCGAAGAAAATCAGATGCATGTACACTAATAGCATACTAAACGCCCCGCCAAAACAAGTATAGAATATTATTGAAATGAACTGGGACACAACAGATCTATTCGAACAAAAATTCGTTCACAACTATTCACCAGCCTCCAGGAATTCGTCCTTCAGTGTATCGCCGCCCGCTGTGGCCGAGCGGTTCTAGGCGTTTCAGTCCGGTACCGCGCTGCTGCTACGGTCGCAGGTTCGAATCCTGCCTCGGGCATGGATGTGTGTGATGTCCTTAGGTTAAGTTAGGTTTAAGTAGTTCTAAGTCTAGGGGCCGATGACCTCAGATGTTAAGTCCCATAGTGCTTAGAGCCATTTTTTCATTGTACCAGAATTTACTCGTGCAGACTTCTCGGAAGATGAAGCGCAATAATAGTAGTAGGCCTTTTCTAAGGCCTCCTTGACATTCTTTTAATTGCCGTTAGTGAGTTCTTTCAATTCTGTTCAACAGAATTTTTGAAAATATTTGTAGAACTAGTTCCCTGTAATTACTAATACCTGTATTGCCGGCTTTCTTATGAGGAGGATGTATAAGGATTGTTCAAATGAAAAAGTACGAAACGTCGTAACAACCAAATTGGTTGATATTTGCATATGCCGCTTTGGGGCAATGTAGTGAAACACTTAGGGATGAGAATGATGCGTTGTCACCTCCCACTAAAAACTTCAAAGTTGTGTCATCAGTAGGCAAGGAGATGCTCTCCGTATTTTTCTACGTCCGATACTCATTGGATACCTGTAGCACGAAGCAACAATAAACAGTGATGTACTGTGAGACATTCCGTAGTCTCCGGAAGTCCATCAGGAGCAAACGGCCTGGGCTGCTCACGGAGGGGTGATTCTGCTCCACGACGACACACGTCAACACGTCTCCAAGGTCACACAAAGCACAATGGTCAAGTTCAACTGGAAACAGCTTGAGTATCCGAGCTAAGGCCCGGACACGTCGACCTGCGACTTCCACGTGTTTGGTCCGCTAAAAGAATATTTCAGAGGGAAGCATTTCAACTCGGAGGACGAACTGAAGGACACAGTGGAGGACGGGGTCCTGTCACAACAATAGGAATTCTGGGAATGGGGAATCCTTCAGCTCGTGAAACAGTGGGATAGTTGTGCTCAGACCTCTGGTCTGACTTCAATTATACCCACGGTGTTCCTTCGTACCTATTCTTTCGAACACACTTCATATTTACACGACTTTCCACTCCTCTGTAACCTTTTCCGTTTTCCGCATTTCTTCAAAACCCATTGCCAGATCTCTCGTAATCTTTGTTTATGATGATTCCGGAAGTTAGCTCAGCTGTTATGGAATCTCCCCTACTGGCTACGTTAATTTTCAGAGTTCTGATTGTTTCCCTGGCTGGTCTAACAGACGGTGGCACATCTTTACCTTGATTTTCATAGAAGTCTGAGAATTCTGATTTGCGATTTACTTCTAGGCAGAACTATTTACAGTTTTTGGTATTATTTAAGCTATTTCTATCCTCACATTCTTGAAACAAATAGTTATTGCTTAGTGACACAATAATCTATTCTTGAAGGTGTGATAAAAAACTCAGGATTTTTTTCAGATTGATATCTTCATCAGTAGTTATTGCTTAGTGACACAATAATCTATTCTTGAAGGTGTGATAAAAAACTCAGGATTTTTTTCAGATTGATATCTTCATCAGTATTTCGTTTTCCCTGTCACGACTGAAATACTCGGAAAATGTAGCACGATGTATGTTTTATAAACTAATGAACCGAAGTCCACGTCTAGCCCACATCGTACCTGGATGCTTGCCGTGAGAACTCGAAAGACAAGTGAAACGATTTTTCGACGAAACAGATGACTGCGCAAACAATTAACAGTAAAGTAATAAAACGATTGGAAGGATGGGGATGAGAACTTTTTGATAGTTGGCGTCTTTAGTGCAATAATAGTAGGTATGTGGGCAATTTTGGCCACATATGCTAATGAGCTGAAACATTTTGGTCGCATAGTTAATAGAGCTTTGGTCTACATTTGGAATGCAACACTGCAGCGACTCTGCGTGTCATAGAATCTACAAAGCCTTCGGAGGCTTCCGGAGGTGTGTTGCACGTGATGTCTACGCACAGGTCACGCATTTCCCGTAAATTACGGTTTGTGATCGCGGTTCGCCCCTTGTAGCATCCGAGACGTGTATCATTGGGTTCATACCAGGCGAGTTCACTCTACGAATGATTCTGGTTTTTTGACACGGATAGTTATCATGCTGGAAGAATTATCCGAATGGGACTTAAATCGGTAGATGTGAAACGCATTTACAGACACAAAAAGAATTAGAAGTTCAGTTCTTTTTTAATAAAGAAAAAGTGCTTCACAAATGCAGCTAGTCAATGGTGCGTTGGTGCACCTCTGGCCCTTATGCAAGCAGTCATTCGGCTTGGTATTGATGACATAGTTGTTGGACATCCTCATGAGGAATGTTGTGCTGAAGCTGACGAGAATTCTTTCCGGTTGTATGACCATGGTCCATGGAACTCTTCTATCCCTGACGTTTCGCCGAAAGCTATGTTGGACACCTGCGGAGGTGCTCCCGGTTGTGCTGAGTCTTGCCGACTGACGAGTCGACGTCGAAGGACGGCCTAAATATCGTGTAAAGTGGGCGTGGTCTGGATTTCACGTGATAGCAGAGATAAACCTTGTCAAGGATAAAATATAACTATCGATCATAGTACGTCAAAGATAAAAACTTCTCATCGATTCTGTAGCGCCACTGTCCATATATCGCTTAGTTTCATAGCTTCTTCTTTTCTGTTAAAATTATCCCCATGTTTATATATTTCGATGGCTTCTCTATATAGGCGTGGATAATAGTTCATCATAGTACATAAAACCTCAGTTTCCGAAAATTTCACTACGTGAGTACCAAGTGAAGAATGTGTTCCGCCACAGCTGACTTGTCTGTTTTCCCTAGTCCTTTTGTGTTCCTTCAACCGTGTATTCACTCTTCTCTTTGTAGTTCCAATGTAGACCCTACCACACGTACACGGAATCTTGTATACACCACTTGCAGACAGAGGGAGACGTTTATCCTTAACGCTTTAACGGAACGAAGTGCTTGGCCTATTTTCTTAGTTGGTCTGAAAATCGGTCGAACGTTATGTTTCCTTAAAATCTTGCCGATTGGATCCGTTACTTTTTTGATGAAGGGTAGCGAAACCGTGTTCTTCCATCGCTGTGTCCTATCGTTGTCCTTAGGCCTCCTGTTATTCGGTCGCAGAACTCTACTTTTTTTTCCTTACTAGTGTACCCATTCTTCTCAAAAGCGTGCTTTAGATGTTTTAACTCGGCGTCCAGGTATTCCGGCCCACAAATTCTTTTAGCTCTGTCCACTAGACTTTTAATTATACCCCTTTTCTGTTGTGGATGATGATTGGAATCCTTATGCAAGTATCTGTGGGTATGTGTAACCTTCCGAAAGACTTTATGATTCAAGCTGCAATCAGTCTGTCTCATGGCGAAGACATGCAAGAAGGCTATTGCATTGTCTTTCTCCATTTCCATGGTAAACTGGATATTTTGATTTATACTATTAAAATAACAAAAGAATTCCTCTAAAGCTTTTTTGCCATGTGACCAAACCACAAATGTACCTTCCACGTATCGATACCATCGACATGGTTCTTTATTCGCTTTTTCCAGAGCTAATTGCTCGAATTCTTCCATGTAAATATTGGCGATCGTAGGACTCATTGGGTCACACCATCAACCTGCTCATAAAACTCATCCTCCCACTGGAACTGCCTAGAAGTGAGACCGTGTCTAAAAAGAGCAGTCAAATCTGCTGGGAAAACATCTGCTTTGTAAAATATAACTTCGTTAAGCGGAATCATCGTAAATAAAGACACTATGTCAAAACTGACAAGAATATCCTCAGGAGCCAAAGTTAGTCCCTTCAGTTTCTTAATGAAATGACATGAGTCTTTTACATAAGAATCAGTTTCCGCCAATATGTGGTTGTAAACAAGATGCCAGTCATCTTGCTACACTACTTGCCATTAAAATTGCTACACCAAGAAGAAATGCAGATGCTAAACGGGTATTCATTGAACAAATATATTATACTAGAACTGAAATGTGATTACATTTTCACGCAATTTGGGTGCATAGATCCTGAGAACTCAGTACCCAGAATAAACACCACCGGCCGTAATAACGGCCTTGATACGCCTGGGCATTGAGTCAAACAGAACTTGGATGGCGTGTACAGGTACAGTTGCCCATGAAGCTTCAACACGATACCACAGTTCATCAAGAGTAGTGACTGGCGTATTGTGACGAGCCAGTTGCTAGGCCACCATTGACCAGACGTTTTCAATTGGTGAGAGATCTGGAGAATGTGCTGGCCAGGGCAGCAGTCGAACATTTTCTGTATCCAGAAAGGTCCGTACAGGACCTGCAATATGCGGTCGTGCATTATCCTGCTGAAATGTAGGGTTTTGCAGGGATCGAATGAAGGGTAAAGCCACGGGTCGTAACACATCCGAAATGTAACGCCCACTGTTCAAAGTGCCGCCAATGCGAACAAGAGGTGACCGAGACGTGTAACCAATGGCACCCATGCCATCACGCCGGGTGATACGCCAGTATGTCGATGACGAATGCACGCTTCCAATGTGCGTTCACCGCGATGTCGCCAAACACTGATGCGACCACCATGATACTGTAAACAGAACCTGGATTCATCCGAAAAAATGACGTTTTGCCATTCGTGCACCCAGGTTCGTCGTTGAGTACACTATCGCAGACACTCCTCTCTGTGATTCAGCGTCAAGGGTAACCGCAGCCAATGGGCTCCGAGCTGATAGTCTATGCTGCTGCAAACGTCGTCGAACTGTTCGTGCAAATGGTTGTTGTCTTGCAAACGTTCCCATCTGTTGGCCCAGGGATCGAGACGTGGCTGCACGATCCGTTGCAGCCAAGCGTATGAGATGCCTGTCATCTCGACTGCTAGTGATACGAGGCCTTTGGGATCCAGCACGGCGTTCCGTATTACCCTCCTGAACCCACCGATTGCATATTCTGCTAACAGTCATTGGATCTCAACCAACGGGAGCAGCAGTGTCGCGATACGATAAACCGCAATGGCGATAGGCTACAATCCGACCTTTATCAAAGTCGGAAACGTGATGGTAGGCATTTGTCCTCTTTGCAAGAGGCATCACAACAACGTTTCACCAGGCAACGCCGGTCAACTGCTGTTTCTGTATGAGAAATCGGTTGGAAACTTTCCTCATGTCAGTACGTTGTAGGCGCCACCGGCGCCAACCTTGTGTGAATGCTCTGAAAAGCTAATCATTTGCACATCACAGCATCATCTTCCTGTCGGTTAAATTTGGCGTCTTTATCACGACATCTTCGTGGTGTAGCAATTTTAATGACCAGTAGGGTATTTGATACATTGGGGAGGGTAGGGTTTGGCGAGCACGAAGACAGACAGCAGGAGCTCTCGCCGTGTGCGGGCGGCCATTATTTTGCTGAAACGTAAGCTCAGGTTGGCTTGTCATGAAGGCAACAAAACAGGACGTAGAATATCGTTGACGTACCGCTGAGCTGTAAGGGTGCCACGGATGACAACCAAGTATCCTGCTATGAAAGAAAATGGCACTCCAGACCTTCACTCCTGGTTGTCGGGCTGTAAGGCGGGAACCAGACAGGTTGGAATCCAACGGCCGTCCTAGCTGTCTCCAGACAATCCAAAAACTCTATCAATACCAAGCCGAATAACTGCTTGCATAAGGACCAGAGGTGCATCAACGCGTTATTAACTTGCCCAGACTGTGAAGCGCTTTTTCTTGAATAAATCATCCAATTTTTTCCGAAAGTGTGATTATTTGTTTGTCTTTACATGTAACGCACATCCACAGAGCTCCGTCGCATTCGGATTGTTACTTCGTGCTGCGTCGTTCTTTTTTATTGTGTCTTAGAGAGTACTTTCATTACCGCGACACGTTCCCTCTACGCCACCGGTCGGCGTCCAGTCTCGCATAGTCGGTGGTCGTAGTATTTTATTTCGTCAGTCTAGCGTATTTCACCAAGCAGCGATACTCTGTAAAGTTATGAATTATAATAATAATTCTGACTTGTTCAACAGCCTGCTGCGAGCCTTTCAAATGGATACCACATCTACATCTACATCCATACTCGGCAAGCCACCTGACGGTGTGTGGCGGAGGGTACCTTGAGTACCTCTATTGGTTCTCCCTTCTATTCCAGTCTCGTATTGTTCGTGGAAAGAAAGATTGTCGGTATGCCTCCGTGTGGGCTCTAATCTCTCTGATTTTATCCTCATGGTCTCTTCGCGAGATATATGTAGGAGAGAGCAATATACTGCTTGACTCCTCGGTGAAGGTATGTTCTCGAAACTTCAACAAAAGCCCGTACGAGCTACTGAGCGTCTCTCCTGCAGAGTCTTCCACTGGAGTTTATCTACCATCTCTGTAACGCTTTCGCGATTACTAAATGATCCTGTAACGAAGCGCGCTGCTCTCCGTTGGATCTTCTCTATGTCATCTATCAACCCTATCTGGTACGGATCCCACACTGGTGAGCAATATTCAAGCAGTGGGCGAACAAGTGTACTGTAACCTACTTCCTCTGTTTTCGGATTGCATTTCCTTAGGATTCTTCCAATGTATCTCAGTCTGGCATCCGCTTTACCGACGATCAACTTTATACGATCATTCCATTTTAAATCACTCCTAATACCTACTCCCAGATAATTCACGGAATTAACTGCTTCCAGTTGCTGACCAGCGATTTTGCAGCTAAATGATAAAGGATGTTTCTTTCTATGTATTCGCAGCACATTACATTTGTTTACATTGAGATTCAATTGGCATTCCCTGTACCATGCGTCAATTCGTTGCAGATCCTCCTGCATTTCCGTACAATTTTCCTTTGTTACAACCCCTCGATATACCACAGCATCATCCGCAAAAGCCTCAGTGAACTTCCGATGTTATCCACAAGGTCATTCATGTATATTGTGAATAGCAACGGTCCTACGACACTCCCCTGCGGCACACCTGAAATCACTCTTACTTCGGAAGACTTCTCTCCATTGAGAATGACATGCTGCGTTCTGTTATCTAGGAACTCTTCAATCCAATCACGCAATTGGTCTAATAGTCCACATGCTCTTACTTTGTTCATTAAAGGACTGTAGGGAACTGTATCGAACGCCTTGCGGAAGTCAAGAAACACGGCATCTACCTGTGAACCCGTGTCTATGGTCCTCTGAGTCTCGTGGACGAATAGTGCGAGCTGGGTTTCACACGATCGTCTTTTTCGAAACCCATGCTGATTCCTATACAGCAGATTTATAGTCTCCAGAAAAGTTATTATACTCGAACGTAATACGTGTTCCAAAATTCGGCAACTGATCGTCGTTAGAGATATAGTTCTGTACATCTGTTAGACGTCCATTCTTGAAAACGGGGATGACCTGTACCCTTTTCCAATCCTTTGGAACGCAACGCTTTTCTAGAGCCCTACAGTACACCGCTGCAAGAAGTAGGGGAAGTTCCTTCGTGTATTCTGTGTAAAATCGAACTGGTATCCCATCAGGTCCAGAGGGCTTTCCTCTTTTGAGCGATTTTAATTGTTTCTCTATGCCTCTGTCGTCTGTTTCGATATCTACCATTTTGTCATTTGTGCGACAATCTAGAGAAGGAACTACAGTGCAGTCTTCCTCTGTGAAACAGCTTTGGAAAAAGACAATTCATGCTATGTGGTCTTATATAAGAGTAATATGATTGTTTGATTTAAAGATTACAGCTCTTTTCTGTTCAGCCTGTGCCCCGTGGTTTACCACACCCATATCCTCGCGTCTTATACAGTTTCAACATGTACACCTGTGACGATGATAAGGTCCCATACTCCGAGGAGCATAGGGGACAATGCGGGAGACACGCATCGCCGTACTAGGCAAGGCCCTAGCGGAGGTGGTTTGCCGTTGCCTTTCTCCAACCGTAATGGGGATGAATGATGATGATGAAGGCGACGACACCCAGTCATTTCGAGGCAGGGAAAATTCCTGACCCCGCCGGGAATCGAACCTGGGACTCCGTGCGCGGGGAGCGAGAACGCTACCGCAAGACCATGAGCTGCGGACTGTAAACCTGTACGAAACATTATAACACGCGTTTTACAAAGTAACAATCGAAAAATGCGTATTTTTTAACACATTAACTTCTAAGCGTTATCGCACTTGTCACATTGTACAATTCACAACAAATGTTGGATTACCTCACCGTCAGCTTCATTGCATTTGTGCACTCTGGGGGAACATGTTGCGTTGCATGTCTGAGTACCTCTGCACGTTTCCTTATGAGGACAGCATCGTCCATGACACGACCGAGCATTTCATCTCGCATATTCACCTTTTGTTTGTATACCTCAGATTTCGTCCAACCCCATGAACAAAAATCTAATGGCGTAAGATCGGCGATCTTGGTGACGACTTAATTGTACTACCAAGACCAGTACATCGATGAGGCTAAGTGCGGTTGAGATGTTCCCTCATACGTCAGGTAAAATACGGGGGTGCTCAGTCATGCTGGAAGAACATTGCAGTCCCCGTCGCCAGAAGTACGTCCGCAACATGTTCAACAAGCCAATTTTCCAAAAATGCAGAAATACTATCCCTTCGTTCGCTCTTCTAAAATGACTAGACCTATGAACAAGTTGCCGATCATCCCGCACTAAGCACTGATCGAAACCCGCGCGGGAATAGCCGAGCGGTCTAGGGTGCTGCAGGCATGGACTGTGCGGCTGGTCCCGGCAGAGGTTCGAGTCCTCCCTCGGGCATGGTGTGTGTGTTTGTCCTTAGGATAATTTAGGTTAAGTAGTGTGTAAGCTTAGGGACTGATGACCTTAGCAGTTAAGTCCCATAAGATTTCACACACATTTGTACATTTTGAACACTGATCGAAAAATAAACCCGGAAACTGGTTTGCATTGCAGCGTGAGGCGGTGCAGTGTTGCCTCACGGTCTGGGCGCCTTGCCACGGTTCCCGCGGCTCCCCCCGTCGCAGGTTCGAGTCCTCCCGCGGGCATGAGTGTTGTGTGTGTGTGTTGCTCTTAGCAAAAGTTAGTGTAAGTAGTGTGTAAGTCTAGAGACCGATGACCTCAGCAGTTTGGTCCCTTAGGAATTCACACACATTTGAACATTTGAACGTCAGTAGTTTGGTCCCATAGGGACTTATCACAAATTTCCAAATTTATAGCGTAAGGATTTTCCTGCGACCACCGACGATTATTACATGTGTTGTTGTTCCATTTCCTGTAAAGATGGGTTCAGCAGTGAATAGTATGAATGGAAGCAAATGACCGTTATCATGACATCGAAGAAGCAATGATGGAAATAAAAGAAAGGTTCAGGAATGGAATTAAAATCCAAGATGAAAGGATATCAATGATAAGATTCGCTGAAACTTACTGACAGATTAAAACTGTGTGCCGGATCAAGACTCGAACTCGAGTTCGAGTCTCGGTCCGGTACACAGTTTTAATCTGCCAGTAAGTTTCATATCAGCACACACTCCGCTGTAGAGTGAAAAATTTCTTTCTAGATAAGATTCGCTGATGATATTGCTGTCATGAGTGAAAGTCAAGAAGACTTACATAATCTGCTGAATGGAATGCATAATCTAATGAGTACAGGATATGGACTGAGATTAAATCAAAGGAAGACGAAAGTAATGAGAAGTAACTGAAATGAGAACAGTGAGAAACTTAACATCGGGATTGGTGGTCGCTAAGTGGATGAAGTTAAGGAATTCTGCTATCTTGGCAGCAAAATAAACAATGACGGACGGAGCAAGGACATCAAAAGCAGACTAACACTAGGAAAAAGGGCCGTCTGGCTAAGAGAAGTCTACTAGTATCAAACATAGATCTTAATGTGAGGAAGAAATTTCTGAGAATGTACGTTTGGAGCACAGCATTGTATGGTAGTGAAACATGGACTGTGGGAAAACCGGAACAGAAGAGAATCGAAGTATTTGAGATGTTGTGTTACAGACAAATGTTGAAAATTAGGTAGACTGATAAGGTAAAGAATGAGAAAGTTCTCGCAAAATCGGAGAGGAAAGGAATATGTGGAAAACACTGATAAGGAGAAGGGTCAGGATGCTAGGACAGCTGTTGAGGCATCAGGGAAAGACTGTCATGGTACTAGAGGAAGTTGTGGAGGGCAGAAACTGTAGAGGAAGACAGAGATTGGAATACATCCAGCAAATAATTGAGGGCGTAGCTTTCAAGTGATACTCGGAGATGAAGAGGTCGGCACAGGAGAGGAATTCGTGGCGGGCCCCATCAAACCAGTCAGAAGACTGATGACACAAAAAAAAAGAGGAACACTTAGGAGACGGTGACTGATTGCATCAGCGTGAAAATGTACGCTGTCATAAATCTGTATCTGTGAGGCAATGGTTTGTGGACAGTAACATTCCTGAAATGGCCGACCTGAATCCAATGGAACATCTTTGGGATGATGTCTGAACGTCGTCTTCTCTCCGGATCCCAGTGTACAACATCATTACCTTCTTTGCATGCTGCTCTAGAGGAAGAATGGTCTGCCACTCTTTCACGGACACTCAGGCACGTCACTGAAAGTGTTCCCAGTAGAGTTGAAGCCGTCATAAATCTCCACTAAGAGGCGTCGGGATACTGATGATCAAATAGTGTCTGTTCGATACCCGACAAACAAAGAATCAACTCGCTTTTACACGAAACTGAAGAAATTTTCGGCGTTGCTTCCTCTGTGGGTGCTGCATGTGAAGGTTTCGGGAAAAAACGAAATTGCTGTCACCGATATGTTCGAACCAGTTCTTCTCCGTTAAATGAGTAGTTACGGGTATGGGAACTAGTAAAATGCAATACAAAGTGACTTCTATGTTATGGCTGACGATCTAAAACGCAATGTGACTGATATGTTGTCAAATGATTTAACCAGTTATTTAATCAGGTTACCCTCCATTCAGAGGCGTTGTACGCAGCGACTGTTATATTGACTTTGTAAATAACAGATTTCAGCTATCAGTCGTCCTTTGGAATTTTTATTGGCAGATCTAGATTTCAGCTAGAAACTAGCCATTCTCAATGTACTCTCATTTTTGATCAATGCATGAAATGCCCGTTGGTCAGGTTCAATGAACTGTGGATTAAGCCCGATCAGCAGGCATTACATGCATTGATCAAAAGTGATAGTGCATTGAGAATGGCTAGTTTCTAGCTGAAATCTAGATCTGCCAATAAAAGTTCCAAAGGACGACTGATAGCTGAAATCTATTATTTGCAGTCATATAGTATTAAAGAGAAGCATAGAAAAATTCAGGGGACATCTGAATATTTTTTAGGAATGTATCGCGCATGACTTTAGTTGCCACCGATGTCTTATTAGTGGAATCATATACGAGAATCTAGGAAGATTCAGAGGAAGCTACTTTTAGCGGCACGGGTGCCAAACACGTGAAAGAAAACAAAATCTGCATGTGGGAACAAGTGGCTGGGACATTTAGGCCACATCATCATCGAGGCAAGACACTTCTGTCATGGGCACCTAACTAACGTCTCGTTACGGAAAATGTAAGGGCCGTACATCGCGAGTCGTGTGAAAGATTAACGGGAAGGTGCGGCTCTTCGGAGAAAAAAAATCGGGTCTCCTAGAGGGAACACTGCAAGTCCATGCAAACCTCGCCTAACTACTGGCTGACTGCGTCCCTCCGAATGTGAGTTCATCATCCTGATACTGTGCCCCATGCGTATTGGAAACCAGTGCGAATAAGAGAGTGAAAAAAGCTCTTTAAATCTACACTTAGAACACAAGGATCAAGGGACAAAGTATTTACAAACGGAAGGTTGCCAACATATCAATTGAAGATATCACAGTTCGTGATAAACTGAGATAACAAAGGATTTGAAAACACGGTGCTGAAACGAGCCAGGATGAAAGAAAATTTCAAGCAGAACAGACAACGCATAGTGCAATCGCACATTAGAAACAAATTGTTAGATCTATAGTGGACGGAGGCTTGGGGAGAACCTAAGAAAGCTGGTAAAGAAAATCACACTGTTAAAAAAAAGACTATTTTTATGGTTGAAACTCATACGCTAGTAGGGTGATTGAAGCAGTATAGGCAGCTAATTTTTTTAATTTAATTATTTATTTTTTTGATGGACTATTATTTCTTGGACGTGTGTAGTCATCGAATAATTATCTAAATATTGCTGTCTACAAAAATGGGATGTAAGGCGTTGTTAGACGGCAAAGAGGTTAATATAATTTAATTTGTGATGTTTCCTCTGTATAGCTGAAGACGTAAGCTCATAATCTGGACCCGCATACATAATAATCGTACAGAATAATATGCGCCATAAGTAGGAAGCATAAAAAGTATGCTGTATACTAACGTCATTATCGCTTTGGATTTGTGAACTATTTATCAGTTTCTGGTGATATCAATCTTCTTTCACATTTGTTACAGTAATTGTGAGGCATCCATACCTGTAATCAGCAGAAAACATGCCAGTTGCTAAGTGCCATGTGAAGATTCTTGTTACGATCATGGTCTGTACCTGGGCCTCATCCGAAACGGATAGCGACTTTGTAAATAAAAGGCGGTTGTGGCGGCAAAAACCAATATATACTTGCTCCAACCGCGGCAGTCCCCCTCTGTAAAAATACGATAAAATGGCGCATTTCCTCAAACTAATATGTTGTACTTATAAGATACATGCGAAAACAAACGCTGGTGGTAGATTACAGAGTGAAATAATCTACTGCAAATAAGTACCGAATTCTCTGTTTAAATCTGAGGATGTAATCTGTTCGTTAGCAGTAAATACGGGTATACACGTTTTTTGAACCCTAGTTTGTATTTGAAGTGAAAAGTTTGGGAATAACAGCGGAAAATATTAAATAGGTAATCGGTACGACAGAGTACAGTCCAATGCATGATTCTGTGAAAGTGAGGTTTACCTTTGCAGATGATTTCGTTACAACATACAACCAATCAAAAGTACTCCAGGTCACTTCAGTTTTCTTACAATATGTCAATCATGCGCCATGCAGCGGAACGTTGCTCAGATGCGGAATGAAAATAAACAGTTTACTCTCTCAAATAAAACAAGCAAGAAGTTTTACCGTGGACTGAAACCTTGCTTAATGCCTGTCGGTGTGACATTCGAACTAGAGGCGATGCTATATAGTATTAGATATTATGTGGGGTCACGTCGGCTTATTATGGAAACAAAAATTTTTTGTACTGTCCAAACATGTTTCTACACATCTGTCTTAGCATTATTTCATTCAAGTCTGTAAAATAAAAACATGTTTCAAGTAAGTAATTTGTATCTGTCGCGATTATTACACTATTTTTTTGAACGTTTGGTTCTGTAGGACCTTCTTTACATTATAATATAGCTTGTCACCTGCTGCGAAATGGTTCTTTGTGAGGTTGGTTGGCGAGATAACAAATCAATTTACGCATAGACTCACTTTCGTTGCGAGAAATTATTTTAGGTCTATATTTTGTGCTTACTCACATATATTCTCTTAGGTGCTATACTCATCAGTATGCTCATACACAAAAACACGGTATCTATTTTTAACGCATATTAACGTAAAAATGGACAATATTTCTGTTCTGAGCCAAGTTCGAATTTACAGATCTGAATAAAACTGATCACTGGTAACGACCGAAGATCCTGAAACATAGTCGGGCAACAGAATGAAGGAAAGATGTGTTGGGCCGGTCGGTGTGGCCGAGCAGTTCTAGGTGCTTCAGTCTGGAACCGCGCGACCGCTACGGTCGCAGGTTCGAAGCCTGCCTCGGGCATGGATGTGTGTGATGTCCTTAGGTTAGTTAGGTTTAAGTAGTTCTAAGTTCTAGGGGACTGATGACCTCAGATGTTAAGTCACATAGTGCTCTGAGCCACTTGAACCGTTTTGAAAGATGTGTTGTTAGCATAACAGGCGGATCTGAATTCCCGTAATTTGACCTGCAAACACGACTGCTGTTGGAGCCTCAGACCAAACAATGATGAATATTAGCTGCCTTATCATGAGGCTTCTCTTTTCAGAGTACTTGCTGATGAGTAGAAGAAGGCTTTACAGGAGAATGTAACTCGTGGATCGTTTCTCCGTCATACATATAACATCCCTGAGTGCCAGGGTCCAGAATATCGGCGAACCTAACTCTCAGATGAAACTTTGAACAAGATCTACAAGTCTGTGTTTTAGTTCGCAACCTTTGAGGAAGAGCCAAGACCTACTCCTAAACAACATAGAATAATTTTCAAATATTTCTAGCGGTAAAAGAAACTATTGGCCCTGAGGAAACCCACAAGCGCCACAGAAGTTCACACAGTAAACTATTCTCTCAGTCATCCCTTGAATAAGATGCGAGACCTTCAACTATCAGGAAAACGAAGCTAATCTAAGCGAGGTGACAGCACCCTGTGAACCATATCAAATTCTTCTCCCAGTCGCAGCGTTGATAAACCCCACATTCTGGGTACGAATTATTTTGTTACAATTAGATGAAAAACTTGAACTGAAGTGTAGCGACATTAGTGACACATGTAGAATATTAAACATAGATTTAACAACTCTTTTATCAAATCTGTTATTAAACTGAAAAGTTTATGACCAGTGCTATATTTTTTTGAGTACTATGGTTTAAAGAATGCAAACTTTGCTCTTCATCATTGGTGCAAGAATGACTTGCACTACTGCTAAATCTAAAACTAATTTCTAAATAATTATTATATTGCTGTGTACTAGGTAATACGTGATACTGACTTGTATATGTCGTAGTGGATGTTGTTCATTTCGTTTTAACTATTGTCAGACAAAAATTCAAACTATCTTAATTTACTGAAACAGCATTAATATTCTTATGCATTAAGAAGTTTAAGTCATGTGTTATCCGCACAGGATCACAGAAATTGTTTAAATTCTAGCTGTCAGTTCCATTGCAGATAACATAGTAATGGAATTAGGGATGCATAATTGTAAATCTTTTCAGTTGAAATCATAAGTAAGAAATGTGTTACTATATACACAAAATTAATGAGGGAAAAGTACACTACGAGACAAAAAACAAATACATATCGAAATTACGTGAAAAGACGTTCACCTAGGGTAGATAAACAAGACAATGCTCACTTAAAAGTGATTTCTTAAAAACCGATTTCACTATCTAAGCTAAGTCTTTGTAATTACTTCTACTAGTACCTCCTAAAACACAGTACACATTGTCAGAATCGTTAATTACTCTTTGGCTCCTTGCCAGTGATTATTGAATCATGTTAGCAAAAGAACTTATATGAAATGTGAATATCTTTAGCACAGCTGCCTCAATTTAGCTGTTACATTGATGTCTGCAAAATGTTTAACTTATTGAATGCAGTACTTTTAAAAGCTCTTGAATGCATATGCCTCTTTTGTAATACGAAACCACAAAGATTATAGTTTTTATGTTGACATCTCACCAACTCATTTAGCTTTGAACATAAAATTGAAAAATACTTATAAGACAGTAGAAAAACATTATTTTAATAGAATAAAATATTATTTTGCAACGATGTTGCTCTACTGTCGCTCTGTTTCACTTTTACTCATCTGTTAATTCCCCATAAATATGAGGATGGAGAGTGTACAACAACAAATTGTGTAAATTTGAACTAGGCAAGAAATGTAGTTAGGATAGTATTTAGATCTTAAAACGATAAACTGGCAAGTACAAGCACTATTCTGAAAAAGACAGTTGTGTGTATATAATACACTGTACTACATAAAAATAACCTCTCATGAGAAAATCTATGATTACAATGTTTCTACCAAATTCTGTAAACTGGATTTAAAGCAAAAACAAATAATATGATGAAAGTGATAGATTGATATCCACAAGATTGAACGATACAGAAAATTTGATTCCAGGATGTGACATGGAGTGAATGTTGTGAAAACATAGAATGTTTTACCATACAAATATGATCATAATGAACTCATATAATTGAATATGGAAGGAAGAGCAGATACAGAATGAGTTCTCATACTGCAATAATATTACTTTTAATTTGAGAGTTCTGATTTGTACCAAATCAATAAACTACCCTCAAGCAGCTGTGGGACAAAATCTCCTACTCAGTGACGTAGTTCACAGGTTTGGATTTGCCGAATTCTTACTTATAACTGTGCTTATGTTTTGCAGCAGATGGATATGAGGGTTTGGCGTCATTGGCCAAGAGGCCCCTTGCAGGTCAGGTCCAGCCGCCTTGGTGCAGGTCTTATAACATTCGACGCCACATTGGGTGACCTGCGCGCCGGATGGGGATGAAATGATGATGAAGGCAACACAACACCCAGTCCCTGAGTGGAGAAAATCTCCGACCCAGCTGGGAATCGGACCCGGGCCCTTAGGATGGCAATACGTCACACTGACCACTCAGCTATCGGGGCTTGCAGCAGATGAAAAATGTATTTTGAAGTATTTTTCTATGAACACTAATCAGTCATGATTTGCTTGGTACATGTGTGTCAATTGTAAAAGTATAAACACTTTTACTGAAACAGAAACAATATGGTGATAAAGAAAATATTAATAACCTACAGAAGTGTAAGCAGGTATAACTACCTCCTTAAGGTTTAGTGAAGAGTACAGCATTATATTGTTCCACAGTGTGGAAATTTTAAATTAAAGTGATGTACAGTGAACATATTAATAGCTCTGTAAGACTTTGATACCAGTATGGTATTTCACATATTAATTTTCCATAAGAAGTGCAACTGTAAAAATTGTGGTGTGAAAATTACCTGTAACAGAAATTTGTAATTGTTTAAAAGATTCCAGAGGCTTATAAGACTGAATAACAGGGATGTATAGGCTTGCACATTCGACCTACAGCATTGATATGAATTAAAATATTGCTATACATCGAACATAATATTGTAATCATGTGTAATTTTTAAATGCAACAAAAATGGGTTTGTGAGGGAATAGTTACTGTACTGCTGGGAGTCCTTCTGCTTTATGAACTTGTGTATTTGTTTACAGAGTCTACCACCAAAAAGAGCTTCTTTGACTCCAGGCATAAAGAGACACTAATTTTACTACATTTAATATCTCATCTGAACATCTTGATATGATGATGGTTGCAATCACATGCAAGAATTATACAATATGTTAACTTCTACTTCTTACGTGAGGTTATTTAACATTTATGAAGCAGTATATGCTTCTTACTCTTACTCATTTGCTGTATGATAACAAAAAATTATTTAACTGAAAATTCAACACAATTTCTGTAACATTTTGTAATCTAATTACAAAGAAGGTGTCACATTCTAAGAACCTGTGCTCTATATAATGTTTGGTTTGGCAGAAGAATTATGTTATATAACCTACTCAGTTTCTTTCTTATGCAAGATAATTTTATATTTGATCAATTAATGTAGTTTTCTTGCCAGTACAAGATACAGTAAATGAAATTCTGTAGTGAAACAGAGATGGTTGACAAATACAAGTCAGTAACATTACTATGGAAACTACATTAGTACAGACATTTATGCATTACTGCTATTTTTACAGTAAATTTTTCATAATTGTTGACTACCCAGTACTCATACTTGTATAAAATATTATCACAATTTCCTTTAACGATTTTTATATCAGTAGTGAAAGTATATTAGATACTGTGTATGGAACTCAATGCAGTATCATGTAAAATTCTACGAAACAATAATATCAAAGAAAATTTTCTTTCTATGTTAAAATGTATGAGAAACATATACAACTTGCACATGAAAAATTTTACATACTCACACTATCCTGTAAACTGTTTGCACTATACTGTATTGTTCCTATAATGATTGATGTATCATTTAGTAGATTGCCACACTGTAGGAATCTGTTAATGTAAAATCATTAGTTTTGTCTCATCTATTTGTTCTTCAGTTGAGACTTACATCGATGTTATATGAAATCAGTACTGACACATTATTTTCTGAGTAATCCATTGTTAGCTTCAACTTCCTATAAGATATATAAATTTAGCTAGCAAAAGTGCCAAGGTTTCCTGTAACTAAGTATCATTAAGTGGGTGTTGTAAATGTGTTAACCAATTAACTTAAAGATAGATAGGAGGAAATAAGAATGACAGCTGTACTCAAGTCACAGAGGAAGTCCTTCAAAATCTAATGCAATGTAACAACTCTAAAAGCAGCGTGAGTAACAAGCCAACTGTAAATGCTGCCAGTATTTGTACATCTGAGGAGATGTTTTAGTTTTTGGGAATTTAATCAAGGATGAAAAATGGAAAAAAAATTGTGATATCATCCAAACAGATGCCAAAATATTATTAAAGAGTAAAAATGAATGTCAGTTAAATTAAATTAATTCACATAGAAAATAAAAGTAATTATTATTCTTTAGAAACTAAAGCTAAATGAAAATGCAGAATGACATTAATGGTGAGAGAGACATATAGGTAAACAAATGTGAAGTATATAAGCTCAGTTAAAGCTGTCTGAGAGGAAGACTTGTTGATTCAGATATTGACTGCAGTCAAGGCAAACATGGAGACATCATTTAAGTATGGAGAACAGAATGATTTCGAATAATAAATGATGAAACTTTAGCAATTAAGTTTCTTCTAAAGCATCTCATGTTGTGATACACATCATGCCTATCTAATGAGTCATTAATTGCAATATTAAAAGTAAATGATTTATAGTGTGGCTGAAATGGTTTCCACTAAAATACTCTGAAATTTAATAATATCTCGTTGCTAATTCTATTCTTTCTGTCCAGTCTCTCTGGTTCTTCTCTGCTCCTTATTTAAAATACTGACTTCTTTCTAACATACATATTAATAATTTGCTAATGTTCCTATACTTATTTTTCCTAGTTGCATCATTTCATTCATCTTTGGATTAAGTGCCTACATTTTTCATTTACTTCATCCCACCATTTCCCCATTTGATAATATGTAACATCAAAATACATCAGCCAGTGGTGGTTGCTATGGGCAGGCCAAATTATGAACTCTTGACTTTAAAGGAGGAAATAACTCTGAATCTGCTCATTTCCTTTTTTTATGTTGTATTCAGGCACCATGCAAGGTAAATAGCGAAGTACCGACATACATAGATGAGTTTGCCCCATCAAATGTGTCATTTCACTTCACTTCTGAAGTGACTAGTTTATGAGTGCTGACAAAGACATCATGAGTAGTGAGTAGTCACAAAACACAATGAATAGAATAATAAAATAACAGCAACAGCTAGTATATCTACTGTGCACACAACACCCAACACACAAGGCCAAGGTAGTCACATTCTACTGATATGGGAAAAGCATTCATAGCATACAGTAAATATATATGTGACGGGATATTGAATGTTACATATATGCAGAAATTTATCTCATTTTTTACTGACAGTTTGAGATAGTCATTACTTAGAGGGAGTATCTATTAAAATATTTTTATAAGATCTAGTGCTACAATTAAAAACGCCAAGAAGCATTCAACAAATGATTCTGTTGCCAGAAAGGTATTTAAATATAAACTACTAATGCTTCTTAACGTCTTCTATTTTTTGTTGAATTGGAATCATTTTCTTATTAAGTACCGTCGTTTCTGAAGTCCCTCAGGTGGGAAGGAGCTTAAATTTGAACTTAAGAATAAATATGAATTCAGAGTGAGCTGACATCTCTTCAGTGATACAGTATTTATATCTTAACTACGTATTTAACTCTATTTACGTAACAAAGTTTTGTTGTAGGGTATAAGAGAGTCATTTTAAGAGCGAGAAGAGGGGGAAAGGAGACATTATTTGAGTTAAATGAAGAATTAGATACTAATGCTTTGTCAATGTTCAGTAATAATGAGATAAAGTCTGCATCTGATGAAACATTCGGTTTGATTTGCAGGTCACTCATGGCTCAAAAATGTGAGTGGCGCACAGGAAAACATCAACAGCAAACAAAAATATTACCAGATCATTCCAACATTGAAAGCAGACGTTAACTTACAAGCACAAAAATTAAAAGGAAGTCTGTTATGGGGTCTAATATGCAAAGGAGGGGAATGATTATAATACACATATTTCACTATTAGATTTGCTTAAATACGTCTGTGGCGCAATTTTTTACCAATTGTCAATGGGTTTGTTTTAGAAAGGCAATTCTCAAGTATTTACAGAATCAGTCAAAATTACGTTTACTCCACTGTCCAGACAGAAACATGCACAGGAAGAAGAAGCAGGGTTAGAAAAGGTACGTGGTAGACATAATAAAACTGAAACTTTTTGCAGACACCGTTTACAATAGGCATACACAACTGTCAAACAAAAGCAGAATTCAGTAACGATGTGCTCAAGAACAATGAAGGGAGACTGGGATTCCATTCAGGCACGGTCTATGTGCGATGGCTTCGGGCAAGCTGACGTGAGTGGAAGACACTGGTGAGTTCTTCCACTGTGAAGCAGAGGCACCCCACGCATTTCCCTGGAGGCGGGAGACACACACCAAATAAAACTGAGGAGTGCACAAGAGACACCCGTGCAGTGCCTGGACAGAAGAGCATTAAATAAAGAGAAGGCAATAACAACAACAGTAACAACAACAACAACAGGGGGCAGAGACGAGCATGTTGCGAGTGCAGACACGAACGACACGAGAGAGAGAGATAGAGAGAGTGTTTCTCCGGCGGACGCCTTACTTCTGGGTGGTGGTTTAAGCAAATCGTCCAAACTAAAGGTTCTTGCTGTGGCAGCAGATGGGTGACTGTTGTAGCCGTGTGGGCTGGTGAGGCTTAGGAGCGAAGGTTTTCGGATACCCAGGCGGCCTAGCAGGGAGCGAGGGCAGCCGGGCTGCGGGCTCGGCACCACGACGACGGCGGCGGCGCCGGCTCCCGCCAGATGGTCGCGCACCGACGGCGGCCGCGAGTGCACACCTGCGAACACCACACGCCCACACTTGCACGGGAGCGCTCGCTCTGCGCCGCCGCACCACAAATTGTCTTCAATCACATTTAAGCTACTTACGGAGCACCACACAGTCCTATATGGCCTTTTGTGGTAGAGTGGGAAATATTCAAGTAAGAAAATAATAAAAGTGGGCCACATATCGATCTCTGAGGAATACCAGTAGTTATTTGTCCGCAATAATGCTAATTTTGGAAAGATTTAAAAATGGTTTATGGCAAATCGTTATCATTAAAATTTTCAAGGACTCTGCACACATGAACTCACTAATTTCATACAATTACACAGAGACGCATTTTCTCAGCTGTTTCGGAAGATATTTATAATTTAGTTCCTGCAATGTGTAGCCCAAACAAATGCTGCTGATTACTTGTTTCATGTGGGTCACAGGGTCGACAGAAAGCGTCGGTTCTCCCGTTAAAAACAAGATAATGTTTAATGTGGGATGTTATATGCGCATTCGATTGGTTGGTTCCAAATTAGTCTCGTTCAATTTTGTTTTACCAATATGTATTAACAAGGAACGTAAAATATGAAGAATAACCAGAACTCCAGCAGTGACTGAATAGCACTGCTGCATGGTGGTAGCAGTCATTGTGAGCCTGGGTGGTGCCCTCGATGCTGGAGTACTGTTTGTTTTTTAAGTTTTACTGTCCCTGTTAATACTTATTGCTAAAACGAATATCGCACTTTAGACTAATCTGGTCCCTTAAAATTCCACTTCAAAATATATTGATTTGAAATGGGGAACTAACCGGTGGTTTCTATCGACACTGGGCTTCGAAAGAAAGGCGTGATCTCCAATATTTGTTTGGGCTGACTCCAGCTGCATCTCAAAAACGAAATTGTAAATATCTGCCGAAACGCCAGAGAAAATTCGCCTGACGAGTCTAATGAGGGACAGCCAGTACACGTGCAATTCAAAGAATGGAATACAAAGGGGAGTCTGAGCCCAGTTTTTTCTGTTACAGAAAGATGGACATAGAATGGCAACCTCGCATTACGAGTTTCGTAAGACTTGCATCTGAACTTCGAACTTTGAACTTCAAAATAAAAAATAACTTTGTATTTTATGAGGAAGTAGTTTTGGTGGCGACATTCTTGTTTAAATATTTCTCGCTATTTCTAGCAGAGTTACATTTCTTTATTCTGTCATACTTTCAGTGACTTCCTCTGTCGTATGATGTATAACTCAGTTTATTTACCTGCAGCCTTTCAGCATCTGCAGTGTTTCAGCATCAAGCTCCCAAAAGAGTACAGCCACTGTCCCAGTTAAAGTTGTTGTTGCACTTTATGACAACAAAATTTTGACGATGTTGGCAGAGGAAGTCGCTGAAAGACCGAGAATGCTTTTTCCAGCTTTGTGCCACGTGGTCTAGTCGCACGGTCTAGGGTGCCTTGCCACGGTTCGCGCGGTGCCACCTCTCGGAGGTTTGAGTCCTTCCTCAGACATGGATGTGTGTGTTGTCCTTAGCGTAAGTTAGTTTAAGTTAGATTAAGTAGTGTGTAACCCTAGGGACCGATGACGTCAGCAGTTTGGTCCCATAGGAAACTTACCACAAATTGCCAATTTCTAGCTTTGTATTTTATCAACTCTTTGACAGTACATATGTTCACTGATGTTCTCATAAAAAGTGCAAAGCGTGACTAAAATATTAGGACCCAAAGCAACAATTATATAGAATTAGAAGTTTTAAAATTAACACATGAAGGTGTCATATGCATGACTGCATGTACAGTCAACAACTTTTCACACCATATTAAATGTCATGTAGGTAACAAAGTGGAGCTCAAGAGTGAACTAAAGAACTCATTAGGTAATACCTTCTACACTATTGAATAGTATCTCCACAGTGGCTGTGGAAATTAGTGTATTGAGTTTTAGAATAATTAACATCAGCAGTGTAACACTGTAATATTTCATAAAATCAAATAGTCATGATGTACTGTATTAAAAAAAAAAAGACATTCGTGAAGTCTTTTCACACCCCAGAAACATCTATGTTTGGGCTTCTTGCTGTGTGATTCGAGTAAGGTAATGTACGCTGATGCTCTCTATGGCAGAAGATGATCTGTAATTGCATGGCAGCTACGTACCACTACTCAGTACTGTGTACCAAAACCTTGCCACATTAAATGAAGTATTAAAAGATACCCTATAAACAGAATTGCTACACAATTTTTTTCATTTTTTTACAACTTTAGGGAGAAGTGAGAAATACAAATCTGCATCTGATAGTCAGGTCCACCACTCAAAAATCACAAAATGTTTGAAGCACAGGGGACGGATGGGATGGGGGATAAACGTGATGAAATGAGCAAAAAAAAAAAAAAAAAAAAAAAAAGGCTGTTTCTTTTGTACAAGTTATTTTCTGTTTTGTGTGTACCAGTGATACTGCTCTGATGAAACAAGGTGCACGAAAACGATTTTCAGAGAGAAATCCAAACAGTAGAGAAGGTAGAAATAGGATAAAAAACATCGGAAGTAGTACAGACAAGATACAACTACAATGTGAAAATTTATGTTAAAACATTTGTTTGGAATCCAAGACAGAACGTTTCTTCAATATTTTACAGATTGCCACACACTGAAGAAGTATAGTCTGCTTCATAAATTCCATCCTCTTTGTTAATACATACAGGACGTATGTTATGGTAAATAAAAACAAAAACACAGGGACTGAAATTACTTGCTGGCCTGATATGAATTATGCTAGTAGAAACGTCCAGAAATAATAAATGTAAAAAACTGGAGAAGATGGCATTTGTGATGAAACAAAATTGTAACCAAAATTTACTGTACAAGAATATTAATTTGTGGAAGATGTACATCGATAAATTTATTTAGCAAAAAAGTAAGAGGTGTAACTTTGAGATTGATTAGCAGATCACAGTGCTTTTTGGGATGATGAGATGGATATAATGCTCCCTTACTTGCCTATGACTTCTTAACTGACTTAACCCAAATGGAGAATGGCGCTACAGCACTGTCAGTAACCCAATGAGGCATACAAACGAGTACTCAACTTACTATCTTAAAAGTAAACACAAATGACTCGAAGGTACTGCAGTGCTGGTGGATTCCTTACAGAAATTCACATTTACCACACTACAATATCACGGTGTGATTACTGTAACTCATGCTTGATACTTGTGATTTTTGAGTGCTGGGTCTGACTGTCAGAGGCAGATAAATGTGTTTTTATTTCTCACTTCTCCCTATTGTTATAAAATTTTTCTGTTAGTACACATTAAAAAAGTTCATCAGATTGGGGACAAATTACTACTGGCATGTCGTAGGGATTAGTAGGTCTAGTTTCATTCTTCTTGCATCTCATATGCCCAGAAAAAATTAAAAAATGTTTGATGATATTAAAACAAGGTTTCTGATAACTCTTAGTAGGTGAAGTAGCAAGTAATTGACTATACACAATGAAGCAATTGATTTACTGTATCGTTACTCACATACAGAGCCAACGGCATTTTTTTAGAAATGGCATTTTTTTTAGAAATGCCCTTTATAGCTCTTGGTAAGAGAGATATGGTGATATAACATTCATTAAAGATTTATTTAAATTTATTTCACAAAAACAGGCAGTAAATGTGTTAAATGTGAGTGCCTTTCTCGTAGGCACAAAGCAGTTTCACTTCCTTCCATTATCAGCAGCACTTAATGAAGCATAGACTCATACCTTGGTTTTTATTATCACCACTGTTCCAGTTACTTCTGTGAAACGCTTCATTACAAACATTTTACTGACAGATATTGTAACAAACGCCTGCTGAATTTATTGTAAGAGGCTAACATAGTATAATTTTTATGTCATATTGGTCATATAAGTACACACACTTATCTCAGCTACATTTATTTGCATTGTTTCTTGCATCATAGGATATGCAACTATATTTCAAGAATACATTAACACATGGTATAGACGATGCAAGACATTGTAAATTCTTTGTAGATTATGTTATCAGTCGTAATTATTATTATGTTTACTCATATGTGAGATATTTATTTCCTTTTCTGGGAGTAAATTATCAAGCCTGGTATCCATTTCAAACAACAAGAACAACTCATTTACTTATAATAATAACTTCAGTGATCAAACAACTGTAATTTGGAATGGTCTTTTGACACAGATATTACTTGAAACATGCGAAATTTTTGCAGGAGACGTGGATAAAATAAGAGGCCCATTTGGCATGAATATATTAATAATGTTAAAAAATAGCTTGCCTTTCATCATATTCACATATCTCAGCTATATTTAGTTGTAATAGTTCTTATATCATAGGCATGCATATCTAGTTCAACACACATTTACACATAACAGGAATAAAAACAGACCAATAATTGAACTCTGTGGCACACCAGTAATAAATCAAATTTGTCCAGTCTGCTGTTGATTCAGTATGGAAACTGTCTGCATCTACTTACAATTGGTAATTATTGAGAGCTTGTTACCACTGCACAACTAGACATTAAGGTAAACAGAAAAAATAGAGCCAAATGTATTCATTTGGGAAGTAATTACAGAAACAATAATCAGTACATGTTATATAATCTTCCAAGGGAGATGGCAGACAGATCTCCATGAGCGAGAGGAAGCATAATATCTCGTAATTTGCAGATGGAAGATGGGATAATCACGAACTTTGTATGAGAAACGATTAGAACGTAGAACTGTGACATTTCATGGAATGATGATGACAGTAAAATTATCACATAGAGCCTCAGAACACTATTGAGATGGAGACAACTTGCTTCTAACCTTTTAAGACTTATTAATGACTACCTGAAAAACCTGGAATTGCCAAGGAATTTATATAGCTGCTTCAAATACTTTCTACAAATGAAATTTATTTTTGATTGATAAAGCTTTTTTGTATACAATGTTTGAAGTAGTGTGACTGAGGAGGTGAACGAAGAGCTTGTTTGCTTTATTAAAATGAGAGAGGCAGTGATGCAGCTGTGCAAAAACGTTGAGAACTTCGGTGGTTTTCTGTGTGGGTAAAGGGTTCTGAGGATAGAGATAATGCATGACATTATCCATTAGAGTTACGTCACGCCTCACATGTGGAAAGCATTTCAAACAAGGAGTTAAAGCCTGGCGTTGTAACCCACAGCAGTTTTCATCTCATGATGTCCATTGGATTCTTCAGACCGCAAAAGCCTCAATCTTTTATATGTTCTGATGTACTCAGAAAGAATTGTTTCCCAGAAATTTTTATTCTTAAATAAAATGATATAAAAATACAATTTTTTGGAAACCCAAATCTCAACGCAAACTGAATAAATGCGTTTTTCCAGCAAAGAAGAGGAATAAAACCTCTCGTAAAGCGCAATCTGTAAATCCCATTATCATAGGGAAGTAAATTCAATGTCAGTTTGTACTCGCAAAGATAAAATGGCAGTGCATGAACTTCAGAAATTACATCTGTCACAGAGCTAAAAAAAAAAAAAAAAACTAACATCGTCATCTGTTGATTCTTGGCGTACTACGTCGTGATGAACACACAATTTTAGATACAACTTTAAATTACGATATTTTTCTGTATTCCGCTTTTGATGAAGTAAAGCCTGAATGTGGCCACAAGCTACTCTCAATTTACGTGAGAAAACTCCGCGAGAATTCGTCTCGTAGTTTTGGAAATAAGTGTATTCAGACAGACAGACAGACGTGACTACTTCAGATAAAATTTTATATTACGGTATATTTTTTATTCCAGGATCTGATTTTCATGAAATTAAGCCTGTATATTGCCTCACTCTATGATCACGTTGTATATGAGAACCCGATGAAATTTCGTTAGTAGTTACAGAGATTAATGCGTTTAAACAGAAAGAGAGACAGATACGACTGTTTTAGATAACAGTTGTAATTACAATTTTTTCCCCGTGATCCGATTCTAATAAACGAAAACTATATGTTGCTCCAAGCTACGCTCAACCCCATAAAATGATCTACTAGTTTTAGAGATAATTGTGTCAAACAGATATACAGACTTATGTAACAGCTTTGCAGTCCTATAAAAGGTATAACTTTCATCTACATCTATAGAATTGTGGTTAGATCTCACTACTGTTCGATTATAAGGGTTAACTCCGAAGTGTGGTAAAAAATTTAATACGCAACTTAATTTTTTACAAAACAAAAATAATATTTCTCAGAGTGATCTACATTTAGTTTGATGAATTAAATGCAGAGGCATTCTGATATCTTTGTTTCCCGAGATAATAAACACTGATTTCAATTAATACTGCATTGTAGCACAAACGACCCGTTATTCAATTGAAATTTCTTCTGTACATATAACAATTTGATGTTAAGAAAGAGAGGCCCATTGTATGCAACAGGGCATATTGAGATCCACTTTGCACACCTTTGCAATAGTAAGGGCTCATATGTGAGCAGGCTCAAGTACTTCATATCAGTCACTCTATGGTATATACAATCACACTTCATAATTCATTTTGACTATAGGTTTGGATCCAGGGATCGAAGTGGTCGAAATTTCGTCTACAGTCTCATAACGATGCCAGAAGCACATCTGTTATCTTTGCGTTTTTCCATACGTGATTTAAAAGTGTCCTTCCTTGAATGCTTTTTGTCTGGAATTTACCAACGCTGTACTAATGGATAGCAGCTCTGTCATCATTTCTTCAAAAGAAACAACTGGCCATCTGCAGCCAAATCAGCAATGCTCATAGAACAACATTTAAATTAATTTTTCTACAATAGAAATCTGTAATGGTGTTTCAGTCCCCCCCCCTTCTCCACCTCCCAAATCCTGATGTGCATATGGACTGCAGTCAACTTGTTTAAAATGAAAATATTTTATTACAAGATACTCAACACTAGTCATTTGTATGAAAAGTGTGGCATGAGCTGCATGCTTTATCAGTTCAAGTACGCTTACCAATAATCATAACACTTCTCAGAGTTTCTTGCTGTTTTGTAAAAATTTTCCAGACTTATTAATCTAATTTGATGAAACAATTTTTTAAATTTTTTGATTATATGTAAGGGAGCTGAACAGAGGGCACAAGTTCTTATGCAGTTATTGATTACTAACTGACACACACAGATCATGCGCAATGAATAAAGATATGTAGACAGCAGACACAGCACTGCTTGTGTTCCACAGGGATCAATACTGGGTCCATTTCTATTTAACAGGGTATCCCACATAATCTTAATATATCACTAAAGGTTTAAAATACCGACAGAATAGCTCTGGAGAAATGAACACAGACATTGGGGCAAGTTCTTTGTGCTTAGTTAAGTACTCGATTCTTTTTTGTTGTGTAAATACTTGAAATTTGAGTCAAAATCTGAAATTTATGAACCAGATAACTGAACTTCAGTTAAATGGAATAAATTAATTTGTGACTGAGCGACTTATCCACTTATATTAAGTGCTGAAAGTACCTTACTCTAATCAATTTACAAAAGTAGAGACACTTCAATTATCTGTAGTAATTTTTTGAAACATGTACCAACTAGAGCTGATGATCAGCTCCAACGACTCAGAATGCATATCACAAAGGCCAGTACACGTGGCAGCAATAATAACTCAGAGCAGATGAGTCAAATTAAAATATATTGCAATTAGGAATTCCTTGTGTCTCATTTACACAAGGATAGTGTCTGAGAATCTTGCAGACAAGTTTATGATACTACAAGTACTAAAAATCAAAACTGAACTTGTGGATTGAAATTCAGTCGCATGTTTGATAGATGAAAAGTCTGTATGACGCCACTGTACTTAAGAAAGCGATGGTACATGATACTTGATTATTATCTTCCATACTTTGCTAATGCTAGAAGCTATTATTCCACAGTTTCATCAGCTATTCTGTGATTGAGAACTTACATCACTCAACAGTTTCTGGTTTTAAAATTGTTAATTATAACATAGAATAATTATATAACTGTACTTCAATTAATTATGACTCCTTGGAACTGAAAAACTCTTGTTGAGTGAAATGGATAAGCAATTTTCAAAGTTAATTATTTTTGTGGAGAACAGTTAAAAAAACTTTAATTATTCAATGATGTAAATCATTCTTTTCTGCTTTGTTATTCTCTTAGAGAAATGCATTTCCCAAGTTCATGATTACTTTGTTAATCTTTACTCCTCTGTCAAGCAGTTCTGCTTTATAGTAATATACACAATATAAAAATCTCAGATCAGTGTTCAAAACAAATGAATTTGTGTATGTAGTGAATGTCTAATTCTAGAATAGCAACAAAAATTTATTAAATAATAAACTAAAATGGTGAAAAATGTTGGTTTAAAGTATATGATATGTCATACCATATATAATAACAAGTAACAAGGTACCATGCATAAGTTACTGATAATAGCAAACTCTATCATAAATGTATTTACTTGGTATTAACTGTCTTTATCTCCTTGATATCATATCATTAAACGTGTTTTCCAAGTAAAGCTATGTTTTCGTTCACCAGAACATTTGCATTTTATAGTTTGAGAACACTACTACTGTAGCTGAAATGGGTATTACTTGTACATCCAAGGTGGTGTATCTGGTGCTCTTATTGAGGATGCTGAAAGTAAAACTGGATTTATTACAAATATAAAAGTAGGGTTAACAAAATGTGCAAAATGCTAGCTTATTTCTTAGATAATTTGGCACACTGGTCGCTGCAAAAGATATCAAGCAAGAGGTTGTGAAGTAAATTTGACTGAAGAATGAAATACAAGGCATTCCAAAAATTTGCATTGGTGCATGAAAAATAAAATGAAATTAGATGTGAAGGGAAATGGGTAAAAATGAAAGTGCATTATATTTGTAGCAAAAAACTAATCGAAAATTCTTTATTAGACAATCAATGAAAAATATGTTTTACATATGATTTCGCTACACTTCATTTACATAGGAAAGCGATGCGATATTATGGCAGAAATTATTTACCTGTACAAAGTGCCTCCAGTAGGTACACAAAATACTATTATCTTCTCTTACCTACATTAGATGACAGCGACCTTAACCAATCTAGCTTTGATCCTTCAGGATATCATAGAGTACAGCTTCTGCACCATTTTTGTTGCACACAGTGCTTTACACAATATACGTCTGAGAGTTAGCTGCATTGTAAAATACAATTTTTCCAAGACAGACGTCACTCACAGACATTGAAAGAGACGTCATATCACTCAGTAAATGTATCTGCGTCAACATTTATTTCTCAGAAAATATTGAGCTCTTAATTACATAACCACAAAATAAGTTAAGTTGAATTTTCTTTGAAATCCTGAAGGAGGAGAACGATTTTTGTCATTACTCTGTACTGATGAATTACAATCTATATTATTATATTATTATTAAGATATGAAATTTAAAACTTACTGAATATGCGTTACAAGAAAAATAATACAGAAGTAAACTAAACCCAGTTGACCAATAATTTTACAAAGAGGTGACAGAAAATAAATAGAAAGAGCTGCTCAAGAAACATATAAAAGCTACATAAAAAATGCACTCGTAAATTTACAAGATAGTGTGTATTATCTTTCTGGTTCGAAAGATATACAACTACAGACAGATAGTCTCTGGTTTTCAGTTAGCATATCATTAGCATGCATTTCATCTGAGAGAAATGGCGTAACGTATGACAGTACAGAATATCGTCAAAGGTATAGTCTGTACAATTATGACATAAAGTTTGACGCCGGTTCTCGGCCACACAGAACTGCACACGAAACTTAAAGTTTGAAGGAGTAGAGGCTGAGAGAGCGAGTGAGTGAGTGTGTGTGGGGACCACTATCTTGCAACACTGAAAACGGTCATTCCATCGACAGAGTCCGTGCAGCGGTAGCGTGCATGTCCGAATGCGAGCGAGCGGGGAGTCATGTTGAGCTTACTGCGACTGCGGTCGGCCTCCTCGGCCAGCAGCTTCTCCAGCTTCTCCGGGAAGTGCCGCTTGGCGCACCACACCAGCCCGATCAGCAGCAGCACCACCGTCACAGTGATGAGCCCCAGCCAGAACGGCTCCTGCAGCATCCGCTCCGACAGCGGCTTGAACGGGATGTGCATCATCCGCCGCTCGCACCTCTGTCCTGCAACACGCGCGCGCCCAGCCGTACACCACCGGCGTCCGTTCCACAAGTCGCAGCTGCTCTACCTCGTCACTGCGCTACGTAAGAAGACATACTGAATACAACACTTCACTCCGTTCAGTAAGACAAACACACATACACCATACATACACACGTGAAACTATGCGGTGCCAGAGACCTATTCAAGTCTCAAACATCTATGATGTACACAGGGTGGTCCATTGATCGTGATCGGGCCAAATGTCTCACGAAATAAGCGTCAAACGAAAAAACTACGAAGAACGAAACTTCTCTTGCTTGAAGGGGGAGACCAGATGGCGTTATGGTTGGCCCGCTAGGTGGCGCTGCCATAGGTCAAACGGATATCAACGGACTTTTTTTAAATAGGAACCCCAATTTTTTATTACATATTCGTGTAGTACGCGAAGAAATAAGAATGTTTTAGTTGGACCACATTTTTCGTTTTGTGATAGATGGCGCTGTAATAGTCACAAACATATGGCTCACAATGTTAGACGAACAGTTGCTAACAGGTACGTTTTTTAAAATTAGAATACAGAACGTATTTGAACATTTTATTTCGGTTGTTCCAGTGTGATACACGTACCTTTGTGAACGCATGCTGTTACAGCGTGATTACCTGTAAATACCACATTAATGCAATAAATGGTCAAAATGATGTCCGTCACAACAATAGCTCTGAGCACTATGGGACTCAACAACTGAGGTCATCAGTCACCTAGAACTTAGAACTACTTAAATGTAACTAACCTAAGGACATCACACACATCGATGTCCGAGGCAGGATTCGAACCTGCGACCGTAGCGGTTACGCGGTTCCAGACTGTAGCACCTAGAGCCGCTCGGCCACCCAGGCCGGCGATGTCCGTCAACCTCAATGCATTTGGCAATGCGAGTAACGACATTTCTCTCAACAGCGAGTAGTTCGCCTTCCATAATGTTCGCACATGCATTGACAATGTGCCAACGCATGTTATCAGGCGTTGTAGGTGGATCACGACAGCAAATATTCTTCAACTTTCCCCACAGAAAAAAAACCGGGGACGTCAGATCCGGTGAACGTGCGGGCCATGGTATGGTGCTTCGACGACCAATCCACCTGTCATGAAATATGCTATTCAGTACCGTTTCAACCGCACGCGAGCTATGTGCCGGACATCCATAATGTTGGAACTACATCGCCATTATGTCATTCAGTAGTCCTGTAGTAACATCGGTAGAAAATTACGTAGGAAATCAGCATACATTGCACCATTTAGATTGCCATCGATAAAATGGGGGCCAATTATCCTTCCTCCCATAATGCCGCACCATACATTAACCCGCCAAGGTCGCTGATGTTCCAATTGTCGCAGCCATCGTGGATTTTCCGTTGCCCAATAGTGCATATTATGCCGGTTTACGTTACCGCTGTTGGTGAATGACGCTTCGTCGCTAAATAGTCGCTAAATAGAACGCGTGCAAAAAAATTGTCGTCGTCCCGTAATTTCTCTTGTGCCCAGTGACAGAACCGTACACAACATTCAAAGTCGTCGCCATGCAATTCCTGGTGCATAGAAATATGGTAAGGGTGCAATCGATGTTGTAGCATTCTCAACACCGACGTTTTTGAGATTCCCGATTCTCGCGCAATTTGTCTGCTACTGAAGTGCGGATTAGCCGCGACAGCAGCTGAAACACCTACTTGGGCATCATCATTTGTTGCAGGTCGTGGTTGACGTTTCACATGTGGAGGAACACGTCCTGTTTCCTTAAATAACGTAGCTATCCGGCGAACGGTCCGGACACTTGAATGATGTCGTCCAGGATACCGTACAGTATACATAGCACACGCCCGTTGGGCATTTTGATCACAATAGCCATACATGAACACGATATCGACCTTTTACGCGGTTGGTAAAGGGTCCTTTTTAACAGGGGTAATATATCACGAAGCAAATACCGCCCGCATTGGAGGAGTGTTACGTGATACCACGCACTTATACGTTTGCGACTATTACAGCGCCATCTATCACGAAGGGAAAAAAGTGGTCCAACTAAAACATTCATATTTCTTTACGTATTACACGAATATGTTATAAAAATGGAGGTTCCTATTAAAAAAAAAACGCAGTTGATATCCGTTTGACCTACGGCCTCGCCATCTAGCGGACCAACCATAGCGCCATCTAGTTTCCCCCTTCAAGCTATTCGAGTTTCGTTCTTTGTAGTTTTTTTGTTTGATACTTATTTCGTGGGATATTTGGCCCGGTCACTATCAATGGACCACCCTGTATATGGAGACTGAAACAATGAATGAAAATTTGTTCCAATGCCGATATTCGAACCTCGGTCTCCTGCTCACGAAGAAGAAGCGCTAACCACTGACACAGAGGCTTTGCACAATGGCATGGACTTTCCGAGTACGCCTCCCTCCTCAATCAAGTCTCAGCTCACTTCAGTCTGCATATACAGGGTGTTCGGAAATTCCTGTAACAAACTTTTAGGACCTGTAGAGGGGAGTGAGTGCGTTATGTTCTGAATAGGAACCTTTCTCCGGAAACGTCTTCCAAAAGCCCCGCAGAGCGTTAAAATTATAGGCGCCGGTGCCTGTTAGTATATGTACATACAGGGTGATTCCGTGATGAGAGACAAACATTCAAGAGCGATGGAGAAGGATAAATGTATCAGTTTGAGGCAAGGGCCCCTGTACCAGAAACGAAAGACTTGAAAGTTATGAGCGAAAACGGTTCCAATACTTCTGACATCAGAATACATGTACCGGTACTGTTTTTGCTAAGATTGTAAGTTAAGCAAGTTTCAGAGTGTGCACTAAAACCAGAAAAACTGTCTATTAACCATGAGCTCTAAAATGCATGCGTGCGGAGCTATTAGCACTTGTTCATCTTCAATAGTGTGAAACATATATTCCCTAATACAAGGGGGGTTTGAAAAGTCCGTGCAAAAATAAAAATTACTTACGTGTATGGGGTAAACCTTTTTTATTTTTCGACATAGCCTCCTTTTAGACTTAAATACTTCGTTCAACGCTGTTCAAATTTGTTGATCCCTGCCAAATAATAGGAATTGTCCAAGTCAGCAAAATAGCTATTAGTTTCTGCAATCACCTACTCGTTTGAATAAAATCTTTGGCCCGCCAACCATTTATTTATATTGGGGAACAAATAGTAGTCAGAGGGAGCCATGTCTGGAGAATAGGGGGATGTGAAACGAGTTGGAATCCTATTTCCATTAATTTTGCGACCACAACTACTGAGGTGTGTGCTGGTGCATTGTCGTGATGGGAAAGGACCTTTTTGCGGTCCAATCGCCGGCGTCTTTCTTGCAGCTCGGTTTTCAAACAGTACAATAACGATGAATAATATGCACTTGTAATAGTTTTACCCTTTTCCAGATAGTCGATGAGGATTATCCCTTGCGAATCCCAAAAGACAGTCACCGTAACCTTTGGACTGGTCTTCGCCTTTTTTGGTGCATATGCTCCCTTGGTAATTCATTGTTTAGAATGTTGTTTGGTCTCAGGAGTATAGCAATGTATCCATGTTTCATCCACAGCGACCAAACGACGCTTAAAGTCCTGCAGATTCATCCCGAACAGCTGGAAACCATCCTTGCAACACTTCACTCGATTCCGTTTTTGGTCAAGCGTGAGCATTCGCGGAACCCATCTTGCGGATACCTTTCTCATGTCCAAATGTTTATGCAAAATATAATGTACCCGTTCATTCAAGATGCCCACAGCACTAGCGATCTCAAGCACCTTAACTCTTCTGTCATCCATCACCATATCATGGATTTTATCAATGATTTCTGGAGTCGTAACCTTCACAGGGTGTCCCGAACGTTCAGCATCACTTGTGCCCATATGGCCACTCCGAAAATTTTGAAACCGCTTATAAACTGTTCTAATCGAAGGTGCAGAGTCACCGTAATGTTTATCAAGCTTCTCTTTAGTCCCCTGAGGCGTTTTGCCTTTCATAAAGTAATGTTTAATCACCACACGAAATTCTTCTTCGTCCATTTTTAGACAATCACTCGACTTCCTTGATTCACACGAATGCCAAACACAAAGAAATAGACCAATATGGTTGAAACTTGGTGTAAGTTCTTTTCAAAGATGCTGCTAAATAAACATCACCTCGATGCGCCGGTGGTGCCATCTCTCGGACTTTGCATGGACTTTTCAAACGCCCCCCGTACACTACCGTTTGTGGAAATTGCAATACCAAGAAGGAAACGCATGAATTCAATTAATTTAATACCACAGGTTAGGTAGATGACAAGTAACAAATGTTTACCTTTTCAAATCTGTACATGTTCTTTGAGCCCTACTATTCAGTATGTCGTGTGGTCACCATACGCTGCAATTAGAGCTGCTACACGCCGTGGCATTCAATCAATAAGGTTCTGAATACGTTCCTGAGGGATTTCACTCCAAGCAGTTTGTATCCGAGCCCACAAATCCGTGACACCAGTTACTGTAGGACCGTGACACACCAGGTGCCGACCAACTATATCCCAGACATGTTCGATGGGCGACATGTCTGGCGAACATGCAGGCTAGGGAAGTAATGGTACCCGTCGCTCTTCGAAGAAGTGGCCTGGCATTGTCCTGTTGAAATGTGGCCTGTGGAGATGCCTGAAGCAGGGGGAGTACCACAGGCCCCACAAGCTCCGTTAGGTACCGGTTGCTGTTCAGAGTGCCCGCAATACGAACCAGGAGAGATCTGTTGTTGTAACCAATGGCGTCCCAAACTATTACACCTGGTGCGAACCTTGCAGAACTACCACTCCTGAAAGAAAGGATATAGCGGAGACATGGCTTAGCCACAGCCTAGGGGATGTTTCCAGAATGAGATTTTCACTCTGCAGCGGAGTGTGCGCTGATATAAAACTTCCTGGCAGATTAAAACTGTGTGCCCGACCGAGACTCGAACTCGGGACCTTTGCCTTTCGCGGGCAAGTGCTCTACCATCTGAGCTACCGAAGCACGACTCACGCACGGTACTCACAGCTTTACTTCTGCCAGTACCTCGTCTCCTACCTTCCGAACTTTACAGAAGCTCTCCTGCGAACCTTGCAGAACTAGCACTCCCGAAAGAAAGGATATGGCGGAGACATGGCTTAGCCACAGCCTAGGGGATGTTTGGAAGGTAGGAGACGAGGTACTGGCAGAAGTAAAGCTGTGAGTACCGGGCGTGAGTCGTGCTTCGGTAGCTCAGATGGTAGAGCACTTGCCCGCGAAAGTCAAAGGTCCCGAGTTCGAGTCTCGGTCGGGCACACAGTTTTAATCTGCCAGGAAGTTTCATATCAGCGCACACTCCGCTGCAGAGTGAAAATCTCATTCTGGGAACATCCCCTAGGCTGTGGCTAAGCCATGTCTCCGCTATATCCTTTCTTTCAGGAGTGCTAGTTCTGCAAGGTTCGCAGGAGAGCTTCTGTAAAGTTTGGAATATTACACCTGGTGTTTGTCCGCTATGCCGCTCTACAATGCAGCCGTCCAGGTTGCGGTTACCACGGTACTTCCGGGCACGTATGCGGCCATCACTGTAGGACACGTTGAAGCGGGACTCATCCGAAAAGATTACATGTTGCCACTTATCACCCTAGTGACGGTGTTCACGTGCCCATTGCAGTCGGAGGAGCTTGTGGTTTCTGGACAATGGAAGCCAACGTAATGGCATAAGTGCAACCAGGCCAACCTGCAGCAGACGGTGACGAACCGTCGATGCAGACAAGTTCACACCTGTTGCAATGCTCCAGCGACGACCCAACACTGTGGACAACGCTGTACGGTCCGTAACGACAATGCGGACAAGATGACGGTCATCCCGTGCTGTGGTCATGTTCCGTGGTCCAGTTGCCGTTCGTCGGTGCGCACGACCTTCCTCTATCCATTGCTTCCACACACGCATCACTGTTGTAGCAGCATGTCCTGTGCGAGCCGAAATGTCTCGGTATGACAACCCAGTTTCTTGGAGACCGATCATTCTGCCCGGTTCGAACTCTCTCGCATGGCAATATGGCTCCCTTTCACGTCGACGAGGCATACTGACACTCACTGTATTGTTTCCACCTTGTGTGACAGTTCTGCATCGCCTATATTAGTCGCAACGGCGACCCTGTCGGACCGACACGAGAGGGCTCTGCTCGGCCTACGTGTACCCCATGTCGCCGCAAAAAGTATCACGTATTTCTTGCATACCCGTTGCCACTTCCACAAAGTGTGGCACTATTCGGGTAATTTCTTCTCCGTGTTGCACTTTTCACAAACGGCTGAGTAAGTGCTCACAGCTCTTAAGGCACACATTCTAGAGCTCATTTTCTTTGTTTTTGTCCAACAGCACTACTAGTTCATGGTATATGTAGTTCGCTGTCAGAGGTATCAGAACGGGTTTCGCTTATAAATTTCGAGTCGTTCGTTTCTGGTAGAGGGACCCTCACCTCAAACTGATACATTTGTACTTGGGTCGTCCACAAAGTAAGTTCTGTTTCTATCCGCGGCAGCGCTACGATCGCAGTTCCGAGCATGCGCGGCAGTTACTCTGACTCAAGGAGAAGACATGTACGCCATTTTCAGATCGCTGCTGTCGACGTGTGCTTTGTAGTACTTCTTTATAATGTCAGCCGTAATTGAAAATGCCACCGCGTGTGAAATGAGATCTGTGATTCGTTTTCTAAATGCAAAGAAAGTTAAACCAAAGGAAATTCATAGGCAAATCTGCGAGGTTTACGGACAAAATGTTATGAGTGATTCAATGGTTAGGAGATGGGTCAGACTGTCCGATGAAGAACGTGATCAAGTGCACGATGAAGAACGAAGTGGACGCCCGTCTGTGGTTACTGATGAACTGGTTCACACAATTGAAGAGAGGATTCAGCACAACCGTAAGTTTACACTTAGTGCCCTCGCTATGGAAGTTCCGCAAATCGCACGATCACTAATTCATGAAATTGTTACTGAAAAAATGAAATTTCGAAAACTTTGCTCACGTTGGGTACCCAAAATTCTCACTGAACAACGTAAAAAACAACGGATGGGCAGTGAACTTCAGTTTCTGACACGCTACAATGAAGAAGGATAGTCACGAGGGATGAAATGTGGGTATCGTGAGACAACCCTGAAACAAAGCGGCACTCAATGGAATGGAGGCACACGTCATCCCCAATGAAGGTTAAGCATAAGCAAATCTTGACACCTCGCAAAGTTAAGTGCACCGTTTTATTGGGACATAAAAGGCATTTTGCTGATTGATTTCTTACCATGAGGCCAAACAATCAATGCACATGGTTACTGCGAGACCATTACTAAATTAAAATGATAATTAAATCAATACCTTAAGCTGTCGAAAGGCGTTGATATACATCAACGGGGACAGTTGGAAATGTGTGCCCCGACCGGGACTCGAACCCGGGATCTTCTGCTTATATGACAGACGCTCTGTCCATCTGAGCCACCGAGGGTACAGAGGATAGTGCGACTGCAGGGATTTATCCCTTGCACGCTCCCCGTGAGACCCACATTCCCAACTTAATGTCGACACACTACATTAGTAGTGCCCCTGCCCACTACACTCATTACTCGCGGTAGACAATCTTACCGAGTCCCGTAAGAGTTCGGGCAATGGGTGTGCATCCGAACAGAAGAAGAAGGTCAATGGCCGGTTAGCCTTACCTATATGGAGATGGTATCTGCTCTTTCGTACATGTCCGAAAGAACAGATACCATCTCCATATATTATGAAATTGCGCCGCGCAATACAGAACAAGAGCCGAAGATTACTGTAAAAAGGTGTTTTTTTTGTCTACGATAATGCCCGACCTCACACGGCGAATGTAACCAAACAACTCTTACGGGAATTTCACTGGGTCGCGTTTGATCATCCTCCGTACAGCCCGGACCTCGCTCCTAGGACTTTCATCTGTTCTTACACCTAAAATCTGTCCTTGGTGGTCAACACTTCAACGATGATGACGAGCTGAAAGAACATGTTACCACATGGTTGAATACACAGTCGGAAACCTTCTATGAAGAAGGCATACAAAAACTTGTGTCACGCTATGACAAGTGCGTACAAAATTTCGGAAGCTATGTAGAAAAGTTGTTTTACAGTTGCAGTTGTTGATTTTTGTACAATAAATATTTTTTCTGTATCTGTACATGTTTGTTTTATATAACCAAACGGAACTTACTTTGTGGACATACCTCGTATGTCTCTATCATCCTGAGAAATCTTCAAGTTACTAACATCATCGTGGAGTCGCCCTGCATATACATACGTTTACAGGCGCCGGTGCCTATAACTTTGGCGCTCTGTAGCGTCTTTGGATAACGTTTCAGGAGATGGGTTCCTATTCAAAATATTATGTATTCACTCTTCTCTACAAGTCCTGGAAATTTGTAATGGGAGTATCCGAACACCCTGTATCCACCATGCATGTTTGGAATTTGAAAAGGTCTCTGAAAATACGTAGTTTCAGGTGATTAAAGCACCTAGTTTTTCATGTAATTAAGAGTGATCTAAAAATGGCATGAAATACAGATGGTACAAGTAGGCTTGATAATGACGCTTCGTCGAAATTAGCTAATCGCACGATTAAATAAACATTGCATTACAGCCTACTATGGACCTTGTTTACGCTTATTAGGCCGATTGTGTCCTTCAAAAATGGCTCTGAGCACTATGGGGGCCGTGCGGTTAAAGGCGCTGCAGTCTGGAACCGCAAGACCGCTACGGTCGCAGGTTCGAATCCTGCCTCGGGCATGGATGTTTGTGATGTCCTTAGGTTAGTTAGGTTTAACTAGTTCTAAGTTCTAGGGGACTAATGACCTCAGCAGTTGAGTCCCATAGTGCTCAGAGCCACTATGGGACTCAACTGCTGAGGTCATTAGTCCCCTAGAACTTAGAACTAGTTAAACCTAACTAACCTAAGGACATCACAAACATCCATGCCCGAGGCAGGATTCGAACCTGCGACCGTAGCGGTCTTGCGGTTCCAGACTGCAGCGCCTTTAACCGCACGGCCACTTCGGCCGGCGCTTGTGTCCTTCAAATGGTTCAAATGGCTCTGAGCACTATGGGACTTAACTGCTCTGGTCATCAGTCCCCTAGAACTTATAACTACTTAAACCTAACTAACCTAAGGACATCACACACATCCATGCCCGAGGCAGGATTCGAACCGGCGACCGTAGCGGTCGCCCGGTTCCAGACTGTAGCGCCTACAACCGCTCGGCCACTCCGCCGGCTTCTGTCCTTCGATGCCAAGTTTCTGTTCCGATGCAGTTGAAGAGCCTCTGCAATGCTGTTCGAGTTTAGGGGGAATACCAATTGGGCTGTTTTGTGGGTGGGAATTTGAATTGAGGAGGGGGGTGTGCTAGGACAACCCATGCAGTAATGGAAAGCCAGTGTGCCAAGATGGCAAACGAGACACGGGTTCGAACACTGGCCTTGGTATAAATTTTTATTTGTGACTACGGTCTGTACATCACACTCTGGCAATCAAAGTGACACAACTAAAAAAATAAGAAGCTAGTATTATTTCATTATCAGTTTTATACAATTTATTCCTCAACTCGTTATTTCTCAAGTGCTGCATTTCTGAATTGTGTCACTGTTCCTGCCGGGGTGCGATACATACGACATATATACACTTTATGGATACACAACATTTTAAGTTTTGGCTGCAGATGAAGTACGATGTCTCAGAAACAAATAAATAATGTTACAATCCCCTGTCTCGACCAAAGTTTCCAAGGGGTTTCCCTTGGTTGCAAGGTGTATGGCAGAACTGATAAGCCCCTTCCATTTATTCCCAGTAGGGATCCCCGTCAACCCCGCTACTAGCTTTTCTGATAATTGCCTGAGTAAAATCGTGACTCTTAATAGGCCGGATCTTGAACAGCCAGCTCCTGTCCTTGGAGTGGAGGTTGAAAATATTAAAAAAAAAAGAGGACATTCTATATGACAGCGACACATGTCGAGCAAACCAGCGAATTTATTCTGTACTGTATATTTCTTATGTATACTACTCTGGGGCCTCTTCAAAATGTATGAAATGCATATGATTGTAATAGTAACCCATCAGAACTGCTTATGACTCATTCTCAAGCGGTACCTAGAGTACTTCGGCAGGTATTTGTCATTTAGCATTTAGTTTTTATAATATGTAGATGGAGTTGGTCCAAACAAATACTGCACATCACGACTTTTATGAGATGCTCAGTGTCAGTGGATATGATCGGTTTGTTTCCCATTACAAACAAAATAGTTTTTAAAGAGAAATTTTACTTGCTCAGATTAGTCTAGTGTCATATAAATTATATCTATATGTATTAATATGGACATTAAAACAATGAGAACAACCAGTACTCCAGCAGCCACTGAGCAGCTCTGCTGCATTGCGGCAGCAGTGAGGGAGGGCCAGGACGGCACACGAATCGCTGCTGGAGATTAGGCTATTCTTCGCATTTTACTGACCATGTTAATACACTACTGGCCATTAAAATTGCTGCACCAAGAAGAAATGCAGATGATAAACGGGTATTCATTGGACAAATATATTATTATAGAAATGACATGTGATTCCATTTTCACACAATTTGGGTGCATACATCCTGACAAATCAGTACCCAGAACAACCACCCCTAGCCGTAATAACGGCCTTGACACGCCTGGGCATTGAGTCAAACAGAGCTTGGATGGCGTGTACAGGTACAGCTGCCCATGCAGCTTCAACACGATACCACAGTTCATCAAGAGTAGTGACTGGCGTATTGTGACGAGCCAGTTGCTCGGCCACCTTTAACCAGACGTTTTCAATTAGTGAGAGATCTGAAGAATGTGCTGGCCAGGGCAGCAGTCGAACATTTTCTGTATTCAGAAAGGCCCGTACAGGACCTGCAACATGCGGTCGTGCATTATCCTGCTGAAATGTAGGGTTTCGCAGGGATCGAATGAAAGGTAGAGCCACGGGTCGTAACACATCTGAAATGTAACGTCCAGTGTTCAAAGTGCCGTCAGTGCGAACAAGAGCTGACCGAGACGTGTAACCAATGGCACCCCATACCATCACGCCGGATGATACGCCAGTATGGCGATGACGAATACACGCTTCCAATGTGCGTTCATCGCGATGTCACCAAACACGAATGCGACCATCATGATGCTGTAAACAGAAACTGGATTCATCCGAAAAAATGACGTTTTGCCATTCGTGCACCCAGGTTCGTCGTTGAGTACACCATCGCAGGCACTCCTGTCTGTGATGCAGCGTCAAGGGTAACAGAAGCCATGGTCTCCGAGCTGATAGTCCATGCTGCTGCAAACGTCATCGAACTGTTGGTGCAGTTGGTTGTTGTCTGCAAACGTCCCCATCTGTTCACTCAGGGATCGAGACGTGGCTCCACGATCCGTTACAGCCATGCGGATGAGATGCCTGTCATCTCGACTGCAAGTGATAGGTGGCCGTTGGGATCCAGCACGGCGTTCCGTATTACCCTCCTGAATCCACCGATTCCATATTCTGCTAACAGTCATTGGATCTCGAGCAACGCGAGCAGCAATGTCGCGATACGATAAACCGCAATGGCGATAGGCTACAATCCGACCTTTATCAAAGTTGGAAACGTGATGGTACACATTTCTGCTCCTTAAAAGAGGTATCACAACAACATTTCATCAGGCAACGCCGGTCAACTGCTGTTTGTGTATGAGAAATCGGTTGGAAACTTTGCTCATGTCAGCACGTTGTAGGTGTCGCCACCGGTGCCAACCTTGTGTGAATGCTCTGAAAAGCTAATCATTTGCATATCACTGCATCTTCTTCCCGTCGGTTAAATTTCGCGTCTGTAGCACGTCATCTTATTGGTGTAGGAATTTTAATGACCAATAGTGTACATATAGGTATAACGTATATTACATTACACTAATCTGGGGCCGCTCTACCGAATAGGCATGTAATATTACGCTTTAAAAATAATTTTATCTGTAAAGGGGAGCAAACCGACGCTTTCTGCTGACACCGGGCATTATACGCAAGACGTGATGAACAACATTTGTTTGGACCGACTCCATCTACACACTGAAAAATCGAAATTGCAGATATCTGCAGAAACACCAGAGGAAATGCGGCTGATGACTCTTGGGTATGACAAGCGGTGGATACCGGGTGTCTCAAAATTACACCAGCCAACTTCAGGGGGCAGTAGAAGGTGTCTTGAGGAAGAAATCGAGGATACGAATGTGTGCCACATCATCCATGAACACTACAGAGCGTCGAAGATATAGACGTAATTTCCTGCCACCAGTTCACCCCTTCAGCAGCAAACTTGACTTTGGCGCTGACGGACCGTAGACGGAACGTCTCGCAGTGTTGCTTGTTATTCAGCGATCGCGTCTGATTTCAACTATCGCCAGTGGAGGAGGTTAACGTAGATGCTATGTAGAAAGGCCTTGTCTGCTAAGAATTTGATGCTCTTTTATCTTGGATGACGGTTTCAGACATGGTTGTTCTATCCATAGTTTATTTTTATGCTGGAACCGTCTAAAACCTCATATATTTTTCGATACTCAGGAGAGAAATGAACTGGAGATGGAAATCCATGTCTGCAACCGTCATCCACGGAGGCAACAGAGCACTACATTCATAGGAGACATAGCCTGTCTCCGCACCAGCTAGTTCCATCTTCTTCACTGTCCATCTAGGCAATCAGTAGCGATCACTGAATAACAAACATCACTGCGAGACGTTCCGCCTACCGTCCATCAGTGTACAAAGTAACGTTTGCTGCTGAAGGGGTGGCCTAGCAGCAGGGGCCCGTGCGTATAATTTCGACGCTTTATACTGTCATTGGATGGCCTTTACGAACGCAGGTTCCCATCATCATTCTGTTTCTGAAGGCGCCTTTTGCATACCCTCGCAGTTTGTTGGTGTAATTTTGAAAGACCATGTACAGACGACGTTTTGGTTGTATGTATCAGTTTTGCTTGCATAATAAGATATTGTATGTATTTATTGTTTTGTCACGTTTGTACATGCCTGTTATAATAATGGTTCAGAGATATGACGTGTTATTAAAATAATATCTCTGATGAAAATTGATTTGTGTAACGTGTTAAACTTAGGACTCTCTTTTGTCCTGAATTATCTATCACTCATAAGAATTTTATCGAAGTTCTCAATACTTTTTTTTCTTTCTGAGTTCCGTTCGTTCGTTTTAAAATGTTATTTGGACTTTTTGCCAAATATGTACAGATTTCTATTTTGTCCAAGATGTTCATGTACATTCCTTCCTATACTCCGTGAAGAATGGAATTAATGATGGGGGGAGCTGAAGAGGAATGTAGATGAACAAGGGAGCGTCCGACTGATCACAAGCGAAGTTGGAAGCCTCTGAAGTGTACCATAGTGAGAGTGTGTGTGCACGTGAACCAAACAGGTAAACCAGTAGTGTAATATGCCCTTAAGACAACTGTTATCTCTGGTAAAAACTTTCACACTATACAAGCAATGAGATTGCCACATAAAGCAGTCATTAAAATTACGTTCAATAATATTTATCTGTGTAGTTAACCACTTCGTTATGCTGCTTTATAGACTAAAATTTCGATCCCTGTTTCACGGGCCTTAACCAGAATGAGTAAATACGAAGAGCCTGGTGAAGGATTAAATACCACTATACAGATGAAGACCTCTTTCTTGCAACAGGAAGCGAAATGTTGGTATATAAAAACAAGATGCTAATGTGGTTATATGCCTGGAAACATGTTGTTGAAGGTGACAGTGGTCGTAGAAGACTACTCTAGCACATATAAAAATTAAATTTTTATAAAAATTAATCTTTCATTTCAAAAGAACAGGGCTATGCTTTTAATGAATGAGATTATTTATAAATACAGGGCGTTTCAAAGTTGTTGCAACAAACATCTTGTCATGTTAGATCACGTCTAGGGGTACAACATCTGTTAGAGACAAAACGTTCCCGTACGATTGCTGACGCCACGTGGCGTACTTGTCGGCCGTGGGACGACGAAATTTCAGCAAACTAGCTCTGTCTACTAAACAGGTATGCTACATTGCATAGTCTAAAAAATCGACTGATTATCAGCAAGAAAATCTGAAGAATGAGTGTCTCTAAGTGGAGAAAGATACACTCTAAGAAGAAAAATTAAGGATAATTGCAGAATGTGGTGTCACACAACGTGGCACTACATAAAACTGGCGCTAATAGCGTAGGCACATAGGGAAGTCACAAAACATAGATCTGTAAGTCCACGGTGTTGGTGATAAGTTGAGAAAACCGTCCAGAAATACATGTGTTACAAAACGCCACTGTTTCCTGCGTATGTACTCCGACATCATTATGGGATATGATCACCATGCACACGAACACAGGTCGCACAACGCGTTGGCATACTCAGGATCAGGTGGTCGAGCAGCTGCTGGGGTATAGCCTCTCATTCTTGCACCAGAGCCTGTCGTAACTCCTGAAGTGTCGTAGGGATTTGCAGACGTGCAGCGATATGTCGACTGAGAGCATCCCAGACGTGCTCGATGGGGTTTAGGTCTGGAGAACAGGAGGCCACGCCATTCGCCTGATATCTTCTGTTCCACGATGGCAGCTTGGTGGGGCCGTGCGTTGTCATCCATCAGGGGGAAGGTGCGACCCATTGCACCCCTGAAATGGCGGACATACTGGTGCAAAATGACGTCCCGATACACCTGACCTGTTACAGTTCCTCTGTCAAAGACATGCAGGGGTGTACGTGCACTTAAAATAATCCCACCCCACACCATCAAACCACGACCTCCATACAGGTCCCTTTCAAGGACATTAAGAGGTTGGCATGTGGTTTCTGGTTCACGCCAGATGAAAACACGGCGAGAATCACTGTTCAGACTACACCTTGATTCGTCCGTGAACATAACCTGGGACCACTGTTGCAATGACCATGTACTGTGTTCTTGATATCAGGCTTTACGGGCTGTCCTCTGACCAGGGGTCAGAGGAATGCACCTTGCAGGTGTCTGGGCGAATGAACCATGTCTGTTCAGTGGTCTGTAGACTGTGTGTCTGGAGACAACTGTTCCAGTGGCTGCGGTAAGGTCCCAAGCAAGGCTACCTGCAATACTCTGTGAGCGTCTGCGGGCACTGATGGTGAGACATCGGTCTTCTTGTGGTGTTGTACACTGTGAACGTCCCGTACTGCAGCGCCTGTACACGTTTCCTGTCTGCTGGAATCGTTGGCATAATCTTGAAATCACACTTTATGGCACACGGAGGGCCGCCTGCTTTGTTTGACTAGCCTCCAGTCGCCCTAGTATTCTACCCCTCATAACGTCATCAATATGTGTTTTTTGAGCCATTTTCAACACACAGTCACCATTAGCACGTCTGAAAACGTCTACACATTTACTCGCTACATCTTACTCTGACATGCACCAGCACACCTCTGCGTATGTGGACTGCTGCCAGCGCCACCGTGCGACGACCGCAGGTCAAATGCACCGCATGGTCATACGCCGAGGTGATTTAAACCCGCAAACCTCCCACCAGAGCGTTGTTTCACCATGTATCAACATTATCCTTAATTTATGAGGATGAGTGTTTGTAGAAATTATGCGAATGGGAGATGTAATGTCCATGTAGAGACAAACAAATTATTAAAATTTAAAAAAAGATTGGATGATTTATTCTAGACAAAGAGCTTCACAAACTGAACAACGAAACTTCCTGGCAGATTAAAACTGTGTGTCGGACCGAGACTCGAACTCGGGACCTTGGCCGTTCGGGGGCAATTTCCCAACCAACTGAGCTACCCAAGCACGAGTCACGCCCCGTTCTCACAGCTTTACTTCTGCCAGTACCTCGTCTCCTACCTTCCAAACTTTACAGAAGCTCTCCTGCGAACCTTGCAGAACTAGCACTCCCGAAAGAAAGGATATGGCGGAGACATGGCTTAGCCACAGCCTAGGGGATGTTTGGAAGGTAGGAGACGAGGTACTGGCAGAAGTAAAGCTGTGAGAACGGGGCGTGAGTCGTGCTTGGGTAGCTCGGTTGGTAGAGCACTTGCCCGCGAAAGGCAAAGTTCCCGAGTTCTAGTCTCGGTCCGGCACACAGTTTTAATTTGTCAGGAAGTTTCATATCAGCGCACACTCCGCTGCAGAGTGAAAATCTCATTCTGGCAAGTCAATAACGCATTGGTGCGCCTGTGGCTAGCATGCAAGCAGATATTCACTTTGGCATTGACCGACAGAGCTGTTGAAACTCCTCCTGAATGATATCGTGCCAAATCCTGTCGGAAAGGCGCGTTAGATGGTCAAAATCCCGAGCTGGTTGGACGACCCTCCCCATAATGCTCCAGACGTTCTCAATAGGTGAGAGCCCGGCGACCTTTCTGGCCAAGGAAGGATTTGGAAAGCACTAATACGAGCAGTAGAGACTCTCGTGGACATCATGTTGCTGAAATATAAGCTCAGGTTGGCCTGCCATGAAGGGAGAGAAAATAGGGCATAGAATATCGTCGTTGTACCGCTCTGCTCTAAGAGTGTTGCAGATGACAACCAAAAGGATCCTGCTATGAAAAGAAATACCCCGCCCCCAGATCATCGTTCCTGGTTGTCGGGCCGTACGCTGGGCGACAGGCAGGCTGATATCCTACCACTACCTGGGACGCCTCCAGACAATCCTTCACTGGCCAAGGGAACTCGTCACTGAAGGCAATTTTGGTCCTGTCAGTGAGATCCCAGGTCGAAGACGCGCCTGGAGATGCCTCGGACGGCGATGGGATACTGAAGTAGATATCCTCGGAGTAACGAAGCAGCTTAAATCGCTTAATAAAGGCAAGGCCTCCGGTCCAGATTGTATACCAGTCAGGTTGTTCTCAGAGTATGCTGATAAAATAGCTCCGTATTTAGCAATTATATACAACCACTCGATCACACAAAGATCCATACCTAAAGACTGGAAAATTGCTCAAGTCACACCAATACCCAAAAAGGGAAGTAGGAGTAATCCGCTTCATTACAGGCCTATATCACTAACGTCGATATGCAGTAGGGTTTTAGAACATATACTGTATTCGAACATTATGAAGTACCTCGAAGAAAACGATTTATTGACACATAGTCAGCACGGTTTCAGAAAATATCGTTCTTGTTAAACACAACTAGCTCTTTATACTCATGTGCTATCGACAGGGGATGTCAAATTGATTCTATATTTTTAGACTTCCAGAAGGCTTTCGACACCATTCCTGACAAGCGTCTCCTAACCAAACTGCGTGCCAACGGAGTATCGCCTAAGTTGTGCGACTGGATTCGTGATTTCCTGTCAGAATGACGTCAGTTCGCAGTAACATACGGAAAGTCATCGAGTAAAACAGAAGCAATATCCGGCGTTCCCCAAGGAAGTGTTATAGGCCCTCTATTGTTCCAGATCTATATTAACGAGATAGGAGACAATCTGAGTAGCCGTCTTAGATTGTTTGCATATGATACTGTCATTTACAGTCTTATAAAGTCATGAGATGATCAACACGACTTGCAAAACCGATCTGTATGGTGCGAAAAGTGCAACTGACCTTGAATAAGCAAAAGTGTGAAGTTATTCACACGAGTACTAAAAGAAATCAGCTAAATTTCGATTACGCGATAAGTCACACAAATCTGAAGCCTGTAAATTCAACTAAATACTGATGGATTACAATTACAAATAACCTAAATTGGAACGATCACATAGATAATATTGTGGGTAGAGCAAACCAAAGACTGCGATTCATTGGCAGAACACTTAGAAGGTGCAACAGGTCTACTAAAGAGACTGCTTACACCACGCTTGTCCGCCCTGTTCTCGAGTATTGCTGTGCGGTGTGGGATCCGCATCAGGTGGGACTGACGGATGACATCGAAAAAGAACAAAGAAGGGCAGCTCGTTTTGTATTATCGTGAAACAGGGGAGATAGTGTCACAGACATGATACGTGAATTAGAGTAGCAATCATTAAAACAGAGGCGTTTTTTGTTGCGACGGGATCTTCTCATGAAATTTCAATCACCAGTTTTCTCCTCCGATTGCGAAAACATTCTGTTGGCACCCACCTACATAGGGAGAAATGATCATCACGATAAATAAGACAAATCAGGGCTCGCACAGAAAAATTTAAGTGCTCGTTTTTCCCGCGTGCCGTTCGAGAGCGGAACGGTAGAGAGTCAGCTTGAAGGTGGTTCATTGAACCCTCTGCCAGGCACTTTATTGTAAATAGCAGAGTAATCATGTAGATGTAGAGGTTTGACTGTCGCCCGCCATATGGCCCGGCAACCAGCCCATTTCTTTTCATAGCGGGACCCCTTTAGTTGTTATCGCGATACCCTTACAACACAGCAGTGTGTCGACGATAGTCTACACATCGTTTTGTTGCCCTTCATTGCAAGTCATCCTGGGCTTACATTCCAGCAAGATAATGCCCGCCCGCACATGGCGAGAGTTTATAATGGTTGTTTTCGTGCTTGCCAAACCATACCTCGACCAGCAAGTTCACCGGGTCTCTCCCCTATTGAGAACATTTAGAGCATTGCGGGCAGGGCCCACCAGAAGGTCTTCCTCTTGATAAAATAATCCAGTTTTTCTGAAATTGTGTATCGATCGATTTCTTTCCATTTGGACTATTCATTCATGGTGTGTGCTTTTCTTTTTGTTCAAAATGGTTCAAATGGGTCTGAGCACTATGGGACTTAACATCTGAGGTCGTCAGTCTCGTAGACTTAGAACTACATAAACCTAACTAATCTAAGGACATCACACACATCCATGCCCGAGGCAGGATTCGAACCTGCTACCGTAGCAACAGCGCAGTTCCGGACTGAATGCCTAGAACCACTCGATCACATCGGCCGCCTTTTTTTTTTTTCTCTTATAGTGTATTTTAAAAGATCGGCCAATATGGTTGCACATGGTGCAGATGACTGGCTTATAGGCAACAGATATTGTGTAGTACTCAGATTGCCTACGTCCTGCCGCCTCTCAAGGGTATAATGACTTAATCAATTCTATAAGACACCTAGCGTCGTCGGGAAGCATCAGCGAACATTTCGTCTCTAACAAAAGTTGTACCGCATGACTTGATCTATCACTCCTAGGCGGTTGTCGCAATGACTTTGAAACACCTTATCAGACACGGCTACTTGTTTATTTTTATTTTTGCAGGACACGTATCAGACTACTCGCCCATTTTAGTCATCACGTGATTTATTTTTGTGCGCTCATAGCATTACTGCCCGCATCTCGTGGTCGTGCGGTAGCGTTCTCGCTTCCCACGCCCGGGTTCCCGGGTTCGATTCCCGGCGGGGTCAGGGATTTCTCTGCCTCGTGATGGCTGGGTGTTGTGTGATGTCCTTAGGTTAGTTAGGTTTAAGTAGTTCTAAGTTCTAGGGGACTAATGACCATAGATGTTAAGTCCCATAGTGCTCAGAGCCATAGCATTTCTGCAGATGTTTTTGGAGATTTTTATCTGATTGTCAGCACGTCTTCATTGTCTTACGGATGTGGTAGTATGCTTCCCAATATCAGCTGGTGTTATAAAGCACGCCGTCTCCTCTGTAGCACATCCCGCTCTACAAGGACCAGACGGCCCAGCTTACTCCGAGAAGGGGAAGGCAGAGCTTATGGCCACAACACTTGCAGCGTCTTTCATTCCGAATCTTGCTCTTGAGTCCCAGTACTTACACTTGAAACGGACGAGTTACACAACTTGTAGCCCAGCACACGAGCGACGAAATCAGACGTACTAGTACAAACGATATTACTTGGGTTATCAAACATGTCAATGCTAGGAAAGCCCCCCCCCCCCCCCCCCCCTGGGCCCGATGGCATTCAAAACCGTGTCCTCCACGAGTTCACAGATAGAGCCGTAGAATACCTTGCACACATAACGAATGGCATCTTGAAACATTTCCGACCCATCACTCTGCTGTGCTCGCTCAGCAAGACTGTTGAGAACGTAATACTAAAGCGCATCAGTAGGCTCTGCATTGCCAATGACACCCTAAGACCTAGCCGGCCGAAGTGGCCGTGCGGTTAAAGGCGCTGCAGTCTGGAACCGCAAGACCGCTACGGTCGCAGGTTCGAATCCTGCCTCGGGCATGGATGTTTGTGATGTCCTTAGGTTAGTTAGGTTTAACTAGTTCTAAGTTCTAGGGGACTAATGACCTCAGCAGTTGAGTCCCATAGTGCTCAGAGCCACACCCTAAGACCGGAGCAATTCGGCTTTAGGAATCATAACTCAACAACACAACTCTTCCGTGTAGTCGAACATATTACACACGGCTAAAACAAGAAACCAGGCCACAGGGGCCGTGTTCCTGGATATCGAAAAAGCTTTCGACCGTCTCTGGCACAATGGCTTTATATGCAGACTGAGCGATGCTGGTTTCCCCGGCGGACTAGTACGTCTCATACACTCATATCTCACAAAGAGATGTTTTCACACTGACGTGCAGAGCAAACAATCGACACATCCCGGTATCCAAGCTGGAGTACCCCAGGGAAGCATCCTGGGGCCCATCTTGTTCAACCTCTACGTTAATGACTATCCAGCAAAACAAAACATGACTTTAGCCATCTACGCGGATGACAGAGCCATCCTTGCGCAGGATTGGAAACCATTGAACATAAATTCACCAATACAGACAGCACTCAGAACTGCCAAGCCTTGGTTGGAATAATGGCGTATTAAAGTATACGTCGCCAAGTGCGAAGCAGTTCTGTTCACAGGCAGACCGAAGCTACTGCGCAAACATCAACACTGTCGACAGGTAACAACAAGTACGTCCAATACTGGTTATCACTGTTAGCATTCAACCGCGATTCTTATACATATATTTTAACAACGCGTTTCAAGAGGCAATGCTCCAATCATCAGGTTGTAAAATCTATGTCATGAAATTAAACGGACTAAAAAGACAAAATACCATCATAAATAGTTGGGAGTCCGTAGAGTAAAACAGAATTAAAAGTATATTGGACTGTGGGTCCTCGTCTTACATTGAAGTTGTTGACACAAGTCGATGGCCGTCCCATAGCTACCAAGTATGCTGTCGCACTGTGCCGGCTCGGGAGCTGTTGTGGACTGACGTTCCTAGGTGTTTTGGCGTGGTTACAGCCGTGTGCTTGACGGTAACGCTATGCTATTGGGCGCCTGATTTCCTTATTGCATTGGTCTGCCATCGTTAGCCTCTCGCAACTACGTCAGTGACATGCTACAAGTTTAAAGTCGCATACCTACCCTAAAATAATTCTAAAAACCCGCTAAAAAATCTCATTTCTTTAAAATTATCTTGTGCATTTAGAATATTGCTTTGTTTCTTTTCATGGATAGCTATCTCGAATTCCTCTAATAAATCAAGTTTCCTCCCTTTCTTTTCTACATGCAATATTTCTACGTTGTCTTCTATGCTATTAAGGGGACGGCCTGTTTCATATATATGGTTCGCAAAAGCTGATTTGTCATAATTTCCTAAGCTGAACGCATCTTTGTGTTCTTTATACCGGATCGCGATTGATCTTCGTGTCTGCCCTATATATTCTGCATCACAAGTTCTGCACTGAATCTTATAAACTCCCGATCTTTCAAACTTATTTCTCTTCTCGCCAATATCGTGCTTAAGGCTATACCTCACTAGGTTATTAGACTGAAAAGCTATTTTAACATCGTGTGGCTTAAAAATATTTGCTATCTTTTGTGAGACTGTTCCGTAGTATGGCATCGTGATAATTTTCACTTTCTCTCCATCACGATTTTTCTTTTTGCGCTTATTACTTTTCCGTAACAGTTTTTTATCCATATCTATTCTGTAATCGTTGTTCATCGCTATTCTCTTAACGGTATTAATTTCAGTCTCCCTACCTTTTTCGCTCATAGGTATATTGGTTGCCCTATGCACGAGACTACGGAAAGCAGCTTCTTTATAAGCCTGCGGATGGCATGAATCATTCGGGATCACGGCATCAGTCATAGTTTGTTTTCTATAAACGGAGAACGCATGTTTGTTGCCCTGCTTTTTTTTTCCCAATACGTTTCCTAGAGAAATCAGAAATCTCTGTGTCTGGCTGGACCGGAAACTTACATGTGGGGACCACATCGAATATTTTGCCGGCTGCGGTGTCCGAGCGGCTCTAGGCGCTACAGTCTGGAACCGCGCGACCGGTACGGTCGCAGGTTCGAATCCTGCCACGGGCATGGATGTGTGTGATGTACTTAGGTTAGTTAGGTTTAAGTAGTTCTAAGTTCTAGGGGACTGATGACCTCAGAAGTTAAGTCCCATAGTACTCAGAGCCATTGAACCATTTTGAATATTTTGCCAACAGAAAACACAATAGGCTCAAACAACTCTACCCAGTGCTCAACAAGGAGAGTACACTGAATAGGAAGGTCTCGAGGTCCATATAGATGACACTGATTAGACCTCTGATGACGTATGCAGCTCCCGTCTGGGGATACGCCGCTCCTACACGTCTGCGCGGCCTGCAGATCATACAGAACAAAGTGCCACGCAGCATTAACAACGCTCCACGCTACACACGCCCCCTTGATCTTCACAATGAATACCACCTTGAGATCCTCAAGAAAGTATTCAAAAAACACACCACACGACTGTAAAGGACTTCGAGATACTCGAATAATCCTTTGATCCTTACTCTGGGAACCTACGATCACAACCATAGGTGGCAGTATCAGCGTCCAAAGACACTTCTAGCTAGGGCATAAGCACCTATGGCAAGCTAACATACACCCATAAGCGACAACATCGGCAAGCCCCTGCATATCAGCAACGTTGACTGGCTATACCCGCTGCTATCTAAGCCGATCAACAGGCTACAGCAGGAAAACCGACAAGCTCGCACACTGAAGCACAAACAAACCGCCAACATTACCCTACGGTTACAGGTATGTTGACGCTGACCGAGAAATCAAAACCGTCACCCAGCAGCAGCAGTCGAGTAACACCAACGCACAACGACAAAGGTATCGACCTGCATTACTAACAAAGCCTACCCTTGCAGACTGTCGCAGGCAGCAAGAAAATCGCTACTGCTCTTACAACCCGACCCAACTATCTCAGACGTTTTTTTCCCTTGGTTCTTGCGTCAGCACTTTTTTCCCTCTGCGTTTCAAACCACTACCCTTCGTTCAACTTTCTACCCAGTCTATATCCAGATGGGCGTGTATTAATGGTTCACGTTGATCAGAAGTACGCAAACATCGCAGTGCCCATAGCCTATGAGACCGCTACATCTACATCTACATGGTTACTCTTCAATTCAAGTGTCTGGCACAGGGTTTCATCGAAACATTTTCATACTACTTCTCTACCATTCCACTGTCGAATCGCGCAAGCCGGCCGCGGTGGTCTAGTGGTTCTAGGCGCGCAGTCCGGAACCGCGGGGCTACTACGGTCGCAGGTTCGAATCCTGCCTCGGGCATGGATGTGTGTGATGTCCTTAGGTTAGTTAGGTTTAAGTAGTTCTAAGTTCTAGGGGACTGATGACCACAGCAGTTAAGTCCCATAGTGGTCAGAGCCATTTTTTGAATCGCGCATGGGAAAAGGAACACCTAAATCTTTCTCTTATTTTATTATGATGATCATTTCTCCCTACGTAGGTGGGTGTCAACAAAATATTTTCGCATTCGGAAGAGAAAGTTGGTGATTGAAATTTCGTAAATAGAGCTTGCCGCAAAGAAGACCGCCTTCGTTACAGTGACTGCCACCTCAGCTAGCGTACAATATCAGTGACACTCTCACCCCTACTGCGCAATAACACGAAACGAGCTGCCCTTCTTTGCACGTTTTCGATGTCCCCCGTCAATCCTACCTGATAAGGATCCCACACTGCGCAGCAATATTCCAGCAGAGGACAGACAAGTGCAATGTAGGCCGTCTATCTAGTGGGTTTGTCGCATCTTCTAAGTGTTCTGCCAACAAAGCGCAGTCTTTGTTTCGCCTTCCTCACAATAGTATCTATGTGGTATTTCCAATTTAAGTTGCTCGTAATTGTAATTCCTAGGTATTTAGTCGAATTGACACCCCTTAGACTTGTGTGATTTATCGTATACCCAAGATTTATCGGATTTCTTTTAGTACCCATGTGGATGACCTTGCACTTTTCTTTGTTTAGTGCCAATTGCCACTTTTTGCACCATACAGAAATCCTCTCTGGATCATTTTGTAATTGGAATTGACCGTCTGATGATTTTACGTGACGATAAATTACAGCGTCATCTGCAAACAAGCTAAAGAGGCTGCTCAGATTATCACCTAGATCATTTACATAAATCAGGAACATGAGAGGGCCTATGACACTGCCTTGCGGAACGTCAGATATTTCTGTTCTACTCGATCATTTACCGTCTATCAGTACGAACTGTGACCTCTCTGAGAGGAAATTACGAATCCAGTCACACAACTGACGACGAGATTCCATATGCACGCAATTTGATTAATAGTCGCTTGTGAGGAACGATATCAAAAGCCCTCTGGAAATCTAGGAATATGGAATCGATCTGAGATCTCTTGTCGACAGCACTCATTACCTTATGGGAATCCGTGTTGGTTATGTATCAAAAAGTCGTTTTCTTCAAGGTGATTCATAATATTCGAGTACAGTATATGCTCCAAATCGAGGTCAGTGATGTGGGTCTGTAATTCAATGGGTTACTTCTATTTCGTTTCTTGACTATTGGTGTGACCTGTGCTACATTCCAGTCTTTAGGAACAGACCTTTCGTCACGTGAGCGGTTATATATGATTGCTGAGAAAGGCGCTATTGTGTCTGAATACTCTGAAAGGAACCTGATTGGTATACCAGCTGGATCGGAAGACTTGCCTTTCTCAAATGATTTGAGTTGTTTCGCAACACCTATCTACTTTTATGTCAATTATGCTAACAGCTGTTCTGGCTTCGAATTATGGAATATTTACTTCGTCTTCTTTCGTGAAGAAATTACGGAAAACTGTGTTTAGTAACTCCGCTTTAGTGGCACCATCATCGGTAATATTTCCATCGCTATCACGCAGTGACGGTATTGACTGTAGCTACATACGACCAGAATCTCATTGGGTTTTCTACCATATTTTGAGACAATGTTTCAATGTGGAAACTATTGTGTTGTATTGTATTGTATTGAATGTGAACCGGGGACCTAGAAACGACGCACAGGCTCCGTCCCCGCCGCAGCCGCAGTGGTCCACAAACCCACGAAGACTACAGCAGTGCACTTCACCCCTCTGCCGCCTCACACCGAACTCAGGGTTATTGTGCGGTTCGGCTCCCGGCGGACTCCCCAGGGAACGTCTCACACCAGACGAGTGCAACCCCTATGTTTGTGTGGTAGAGTAATGGTGGTGTACGTGTACGTGGAGAACTTTTTTGCGCAGCAATCGCCGACGTAGTTTAACTGAGGCAGAATAACGGGAACCAGCCGAGGCAGACGGAAAACCGCCTAAAAACCATCCACAGACTGGCCGGTTCACCGGACCTCGACACAAATCCGCAGGGCAGATTCGTGCCAAGGACCAGGCCCTCCTTCCCGCCCGGAGAGGCGTGCGTTAGACCTCGCGGCCAACCGGGTGGACTGTGGAAACTATTAAACGCATATCGCATTGACGTCCGCACTAAATTTCGAGCTTCAATGAAACTTAGCCAAATGGTTCAAATGGCTCTATGCACTATGGGGACTTAACATCTAAGGTCATCAGTCCCCTAGACTTAGAACTACTTAAACCTAACTGACCTACGGACATCACACACATCCATGCCCGAGGCAGGATGCGAGCCTGCGACCGTAGTAGTAGCGCGGTTCCAGACTGAAACGCCTAGAACCTTTCCTGGAGACTAGAAATCTACTCTGTAGGAATCAGCATGGGTTTCGAAAAAGATGATCGTGTGAAACCCAGCTCGTGCTATTCGTCCACGAGACTCAGAAGGCCATAGACACGGGTTCCCAGGTAGATGCCGTGTTTCTTGACATCCGCAAGGCGTTCTATACAGTTCCCCACAGTCGTTTAATGAACAAAGTAAGAGCATATGGACTATCAGACAAATTGTGTGATTGGATTGAAGAGTTCCTAGATAACGCAACGCAGCATGTCATTCTCAATGAAGAGAAGTCTTCCGAAGTAAGAGTGATTTCAGGTGTGCCTCAGGGGAGTGTCGTAGGACCGTTGCTATTCACAATATACGTAAATGACCTTGTGGTTGACATCGGAAGTTCACTGAGGCTTTTTGCGGATGATGCTGTGGTATATCGAGAGGGTGTAACAATGGAAAATTGTACTGAAATGCAGGAGGATCTGCAGCGAATTGACGCATGGTGCACGGAATGGCAATTGAATCTCAATGAAGACAAGTGTAATGTGCTGCGAATACATAGAAAGAAAGATCCCTTATCATTTAGCTACAAAATCGCAGGTCAGCAACTGGAAGCAGTTAATTCCGTGAATTATCTGGGAGTAGGTATTAGGAGTGATTTAAAATGGAATGATCATATAAAGTTGACCGTCGGTAAAGCAGATGCCAGACCGAGATTAATTGGGAGAGTCCTAAGGATATGCAATCCGAAAACAAAGGAAGTAGGTTACAATATGCTTGTTCGTCCACTGCTTGAATACTGCTCAGCAGTGTGGGATGCGTACCAGATAGGGTCGATAGAAGAGGTAGAGAAGATCCAACGGAGAGCAGCGCGCTTCGTTACAGGATCATTTAGTAATCGCAAAAGCGTTACGGATATGATAGATAGACTCCAGTGGAAGACTCTGCAGGAGTGACGCTCAGTAGCTCGGTACGGGCTTTTGTTGAAGTTTCGAGAACATACCTCCACCGAGGAGTCAAGCAGTGTATTGCTCCCTCCTACGTATATCTCGCGAAGAGACCATGAGGATAAAATCAGAGAGATTAGAGCCGACACAGAGGCATACCGACAATCTTTCACTTCAGTGAAAACTAACCCTTATGCAGAGATGGCTGTAGACCTTTTGTGTTGGCCATCATGGCGGTGTGGGCGTGCAGTAAAGTAGTTGACATATTTCTGAGACAACATTCAGATTTGATTTCATTAATGTACAGGTACTTTGATACATCGATATGTTTATATTGCAATGATATTATCCTTATGTGTATTCTTTCTTTTGTCACTACGATCTTTGTCGTACTTGTAACTCTGATTTTTGGGCGCGTAAGCGGTTATGGCAGAGTCAAGTCTTGGTCGTCATGTTGAAAAGACGCAAATTGTAGTCAGTTTATGAAATGCGAACTTTAACAGTGAAGAAGATATTTTCAAGTATGTTTTATATTGTGAAGTGATATTGCTACAAAAATAATAAAAAAGAAGTGTAACGTAAATTAGGAGTGCTGATTTTTTTTTTACATCACCTTTGTGCTAACTTGCAAAAGTGTAATATTCAAGAATGGTTTATGAAACGCATCTATAAAATAATTTTTAACATCATAAGAAAACGCGAAAAAGGACAACGACTTTAGTAAACACAAATACTCAAACCCAAGATCAGACCAAGAAATGGTTGTCGGTTCCTTATATAGGTAATGTCTCATACAAGATAGGGCGTCTGTTGAAAAATTCAGGTTTTAAAATTTTCTACTCGACGAGTAATAGTTTAAAGCAAAATTTGGTTCATTCCCTTGAGAAAGACGGTGACAAGTCAGCGAAATCAGACGTATATAAGATTATGTGTGATGATTGCCCATGTTATTACATAGGTCAAACAGGCAGAGCTATAGCAGTAAGGTTTAAAGAACATCTTCCAATAAAGGGCGTAGGAACACGGGGGTCAGCCTTTGCGGAACATCTGATGCAAATGGCTCATACACCTAAACCTTTACGTGACATAGAGGTACTACATCATGAAGTTAAGGGATATAGACTCGACACGCTTGAGGAACTACAAATTTATGCACACCTAATTACAGATAGAGGCAATTTACTGAACGATCAACTGTGTCTAAAAAATAGGGCATACTTCGAAGGCTTCCAACCTATACTAGGTTTACAATAATTCATAATGCATGTGACCTCACAGTTTCTGTAATAATAGATCCTTTCCTACAGATGTTCATACGAGATTTGTTGGTCAGTTTAGAAAACTCTGTAACAGAATGTAAAACGTAGTCATGCTGGATATTGTAACTAACTTACAATAGTAAAATATAAAATTAATTCATAGCAAAAAGGTTATCTGACGCGTGCGTAATAAGTTTGACTCTATACGTCTCGCGCATGCGCGTCGCCCTCTGTGAGGCAGACCGCGAAGCCCTCGCGGTCCGCAGTCTCTGGTCACACGACGAGGCCCATACAACGGGCTTCGAGTGAATTTCTACAGCTGCTTTAATAGAAGTGACAAAACCTTACAGTTATGCATCAAGTTTAATGAAGTTGACTTGGGACGTGGCCTGTTTTAGGCAAACATTTAAATAATAATTTATGTAAGTACTATACGTTGCATCGTGTAGGATGACCATATCTAATATAATTTACTAGCGCATTATAATATTAACTTGTTGCAGGTTCTGAACCTACCGTCACCTTCGTGAAGCTCCTGTCTCTTTTCTCTCCACCTTGGCCAGGTTCTACAATGTAGTCCTGTCCACCGGTTACTACCCCGACCTGTGGAAAACCTCCCGTATCCTCATGTTCCTTAAACCCGGCAAACCGCCGTCCGCCGTCTCCTCCTACCGTCCCATCAGCCTTACCTCGGTCTTCAGCAAGGTCCTGGAATCTATCCTCACCCGACGCATCCACCAGCATCTCCGCCAGCACCGCCTCCTTCGCGTTACCCAGTGTGGCTTTCGGCCGTCCTTCTCTTCCGACGATCTTCTCCTTCACCTCACTCATCTCCTTTCCGAACAGCTCAATTCCCGTCGCTCCGCAATCTTCCTCTCTCTTGACCTCGAACGCGCTTATGACCGCGTATGGCATTCCGGTCTCCTCTTCAAGCTCCAAACCTTCGCCCTTCCCATTAACTACGTCCGTCTGATCGGTTCCTTTCTCTCCCGCCGTCCTTCCTATGTCACCATCCATAACATGGATTCCTACACCTTTTTCCCATCCGCCGGTGTTCCCCAAGGCTCCGTCCTCTCCCCCCTTCTGTACCTGTTGTACACGGCGGACATGCCGCCGCCGTCACCCCCCGTCCACCTTCTCCAGTTTGCCGATGACACCGCCTTCCTTGCCCTTGCCCCCACCCTGCAACGCTCCCAACGCCTTCTCCAATCCCATCTTGACCGGTTCACCACTTGGTGCAACCAGTGGTTGCTCAAGGTCAATCCTTCCAAAACCCAGGCGATCATTGTAGGCAAAACCACCCCTTCCTTCCGCCTCCTTGATTTCTATCTCACCGTCTATGGCCGTCCCATCGCCCTCACTCCCACCCTTAAGTATCTTGGCGTCACCCTCGACCGTCGCCTTTCCTGGACTCCCCATCTCCAGACAATCCAAGCCAGGGCACGTTCCCGACTCCGTCTCCTCAAGCTCCTTTCCGGCCGTATGTGGGGTCTGGACCCCTCCACCATCCTCCACACCTATAAATCCCTCATCCGCCCTATCCTTTGTTACGCCCATCCAGCATGGATCTCCGCTCCCCCTACCTTTTATAAATCCCTCCAAATACTTGAACGCCATGCTCTCCACCTAGCCTATCACATCCGTCTCCCCCACGTGGATCCTGTATGATCTCATCCCCTTCCCCTTCCCCCGCCGCCTCCTTTTCCTTGAAAGGATACAGATCCTATACACCTCCCGTAAACTTGATTCTCCTCACTCGCTCGTATCCCCGATCCTCTCCCATCCCCGCCCGCTGCCGCACCTGTATTCCCACGTCCCGCCCAGTCTCCATCTCTCCACCCTCCTTACCCTCTCCCAAGGTGGCTTCCGCCAGCTCCCTTTCCCTGATGATGTCCTCGTCCCCTCCATCTACCCCTCCTATCAACTTTGACCCAGCCCCGCCCCCCACTTCCGGTGTCCTTTCCTTTCGGCACCCTCCCTCCCTTCTCTTCTCTTCCCTTCTTTTTCCTTTTCCCCATCCCCTCCCTCCCCCCTCTTCCCCCGGGCTTCCTCTCCCCCTTCCTCCCTCCCCACCTCTCACCCCTGCCCGTGGCATCCCTGCTCTCCCCTCTCGCTCTCCCACTCCCCTTCCTGCTCCTCCTCTCTTGGCAGGTCCCCGGACTCGCACACGCATAGTGAACATTCGCGCGCCGGAGATCATCGCCTTCTGTGTCTCGTGTGTGTGACGTCGTTTAGTGTTTTTTGGTGTCTGCCGTCCCACTACTATGTTCACTTGTGCCGTCGGATTCATCAGTGTTCTGTGCGCCGTGCCAACGTGTTTTCAGTGTTGTTATCGTCACGTGTGAACGGCTCCGTGTTTTTGTGTCTCTGTGACCTCTCTCTGTTGCCCGTCACTTTGTTCATTATCATTCTCCGTTCTTATACTATTGTAAACGCTATGGGTGAAGAGCGGCGTAGTGTGCCGCTGCCAGCCTACCTGATTTGTACAGGTTTTAAAATAACAATAAAGTAAAAAAAAAAAAAAACAGGTTCTGAAGTGACATCTACCCTTCCTTCCAACTATAACCTGGCCTTGTCCCCCCCCCCCCCCCCCCCCTCCGCAGGGCCACCTTTTTTCCTCTTCCCTCCTTCCCCCAGAGCGGATTTTCCTCCTCCCCCCCCCCTCCCCTGAGACCATGCACCTCATACTTGCCTCTTTCCTTCCCACATCCCTCCCTACCTGGCCCTCTTCAGTGCGCCCCCCGCTCATCTCCCCCATCTCTTCTCCTCCCTCCCTTCTGCCAGTCTCCATCATCTCTTTGCGCCCGGCAGATCCTCCGTTTTGATCATCGTCAGTGTGCCACATCAGTGTTGTGTTTAGTGCTGTTTCTCCTGTGCGTCAAGAGGTGTGATTTTAATTGTGTAATGCCTTGAGGTTCGCCGTCAGTGTTTGTTGTGTGCTACGCCATCTGTCGATACCTTTTATGCTCCAGTCATACTGTGCCTTGTGTTCTTTTAATTGTCGCAGTGTGTGGCTTTTTGTGTGTGCTAATCTTAAACAGTTTTAACAGTTTTTTTATTTCCATTTCACGGTCACCCCGTTTTTTGTCTATTGCCTTCCATGATGTTCCCCCCTTTTTATATCTATGTTCGCCATATTCTCTCCTTTGTTATTTTTAAATGTCTTCTGTTGTTCTATGTCTTTCGGCTGAAGAGCAGCGCATATGCTGCTGCCAGCCCGTCCTGATGGGGAACTGAAATACAATAAAGAAAAAAAAAACAAAAAAAAAAGGTTCTGAAGAAGACGTTATTATTAACGTTGAAACCTAGGTAAACGATAAAGTTAACCTGCAACTGTGGGCCGTATATTCTTATATAGCAACTGTATATTCTTACATAGCAACTGTGGGCTGTATATTCTTATATAGCTCCATATTCTTATATAGCTCTATAAAACTTTTGAATATCGCAGAATAACACCTAGGCCTCTTTGCATCAGAGCTTGGAATCATCACTACCTAGATTTTCGACGATTGAGCCATGAGTTCACAACGAGACCAGCGTGGGAAACACGAAAAGATGAGTTCCTAGTTAATCCATTATTTCATGAAATGACTTTATTAACTGCGCCCTAATGATACCTGCCACATAATATAACTTTGTTGTTGCCCGAAAATGCAATATTTAGCAGCGTGAGCAACACTAGAATTATAATTAATTTTTGACCTTTGTTGTGGTAGGGTTGTTAGAGTATGTAACATGATAAAAGCTCGGTAAAAATAAATCCCAGAGTACCCCAGAACGGATGTTGTTAGTGATAAGGGCCGCCCAACTGGGCGCGGCACCGGAAGTAGCGTGCTGATAAACCGCAATGGCGGCACCGGAAGCGGGTCTTTCCAGCGGATCGCGCTTAGTTAAAACTTAGCGCGATCCGCTGCGGCAAAGTCCGGTTCAAGGTCACCCGCCTATAAGGCGGTCAACACAGCCATGCATAACCACCCACCCACCTCCCCAGAGGTCTTAACCCCTGAAACCCACACAGAAATGATAATTAATAAATAATTAATTTAGAGATCTAAAAGATAAGAGTTTAAAATTAATCTGGAGATAAACTTAAAAAAAAAAGAATCTCACGAGATAGATAAGGATGCTTCGCAACTTTATAATGAAGAATAAAATTAAAAATAAGAAATAAAGGATCTAAAAATAATAGATAGATAATCAGAGAATGAAGACAAAGAATTTATCTATTAAATAGAACTACACATTGATCTTGCCAAAAGCCGAGAAGCGATTCTTCTTGGTGTTTTAGTTCTCTGGGGCACTCTGGGATGCTCTCTGGGGTACTCTGGGATTCTCTCTGGTGCACTCTGGGATGCTACCTTTATCTCATTTTCATTCTTTGTCTTCATTCTCTGATTATCTATCTATTATTTTTAGATCCTTTATTTCTTATTTTTAATTTTATTCTTCATTATAAAGTTGCGAAGCATCCTTATCTATCTCGTGAGATTCTTTTTTTTTAAAAGTTTATCTCCAGATTAATTTTAAACTCTTATCTTCTAGATCTCTAAATTATCTATTGAATAGAACTACACATTGATCTTGCCTATAAGGCGGCCTATAATGATAATTAATAAATAATTAATTTAGAGATCTAAAAGACAAGAGTTTAAAATTAATCTGGAGATAAACTTTAAAAAAAAAATTTCACGAGATAGATAAGGATGCTTCGCAACTTTATAATGAAGAATAAAATTAAAAATAAGAAATAAAGGATCTAAAAATAATAGATAGATAATCAGAGGATGGAGACAAATAATGAAAATGAGATAAAGATAGCATCCCAGAGTGCACCAGAGAGAATCCCAGAGTACCTCAGAGAGTATCCCAGAGTGCCCCAGAGAACTAAAACACCAAGAAGAATCGCTTCTCGGCTTTTGGCAACATCAATGTGTAGTTCGTGCGGTGAGTGGGCGCTGCTTGTGTGGAGTGAGGGGCTGCAGCCGCGGCTGACCTTCCCACCAGGCGTGGCAGCGGCAGTGGAAGGCGTCTCCGCGCTCCAGGCACTCGCCGCGGCCCTCGCACGGGTTGTCGGCGCACGGCCGCTGCTTGCGGTCGCAGGTGGCGCCCGTGAAGCCGGGCTGGCAGTGGCAGGCGTACCCCGTCTCCGTCAGCCGGCACTGCCCGTGCAGGCAGGGCTCCAGCTCGCACAGCGTCAGCGCGCAGAACATGCCTGCGCACCACGTAAACACACTCAGGCAAACAGGCCAGCACGTACATTTACACGACCTCTGTGTACGAAACAGAGAATGAGGCAAGAAAATGGAGGGATGGGTGGGAATCCGTGACTTCCAGCTGTACAGGGCACTGTGGTATTGCAATGACGAACGTTCAAAATTTGTGGCGCAACTGAAGTCGGGTCCGGATTTACTGCTTCTCGTGAGCAGTTAAAAAAAAAATGGTTCAAATGGTGTGGGTTGGGTTGGGCTGGGTTGTTTGGGGAAGGAGACGAGACAGCGAGGTCATCGGTCTCATAGGATTAGGGAAGGATGGGGAAGGAAGTCGGTCGTGCCCTTTCAGAGGAACCATCCCGGCATTTGCCTGGAGTGATTTAGGGAAAACACGGAAAATCTAAATCCGGATGGCCGGACGCGGGCTTGAACCGTCGTCCTCCCGAACGCGAGCCCAGTGTCTAATCACTGCGCCACCTCCCTCGGCCGTCCGGTGTAGCCAAGCGTTGCTGCTACGGTCGCAGGTTCGAATCCTGCCTCGGGCATGGATGTGTGTGATGTCCTTACGTTAGTTAGGTTTAATTAGTTCTAAGTTCTAGGGGACTGATGACCTCAGACGTTTAGTCCCTTAGTACTCAGAGCCATTTGAGCCTTCTGGGGTCATCAGTCGCCTAGAACTTAAAACTACTTAAACCTAACTATCCTAATGACATCACACACATCCACGCCCGCGGCAGGATTCGAACTTGCGACCGTAACGGTCGCGCGGTTCCAGACTGTAGTGCCTAGAACCGCTCGGTCACACTGGCCGGCCATGAGCAGTTACCTTGGCCGCTTTCGTCATCCCTACAAGGTCCCTGGCCGACTCAAGTAACCAACTTATCACATGCTCCAATACAGCATCCATTAACCCCCTAATCTCATATTATTGATTCTCATAGGAGTTCGGACAATATTAGAACACCCGCACTGAAACAAACGTCTAGGAGCCGCTGCACTATAACAGAAACGTATACAGGGTGGTCCAGTGATCGTGACCGGGCCAAATATCTCACGAAATAAGCGTTAATCGAAAAAACTACAAAGAACGAAACTTGTCTAGCTTGAAGGGCGAAACCAGATGCCGCTATGGTTGGCCCGCTAGATGGCGCTGCCGTAGGTCAAACGGATATCAACTGCGTTCTTTTAAATAGGAACCCCCACTTTCTTTTTTTACATATTCGTGTAGTACATAAGAGATATGAAAGTTTTAATTGGACCACTTTTTCGCTTTCTGATAGAGGGCGCTATAATAGTTACAAACGTAAAAGTACGTGGTATCACGTAATATTCCGCCAGTGCGGACGGTATTTGCTTCGTGATACATTACCCGTGTTAAAATGGACCGTTTAACAATTGCGGAAAAGGTCGATATCGTGTTGATGTATGTCTATTGTGATCAAAATGTCCAACGGGCGTGTGCTATGTATGCTGCTCGGTATCCTGGACGACATCATCCACGTGTCGGGACCAGTCGCCGGATAGTTACGTTATTTAAGGAAACAGGAAGCGTTCAGCCACATGTGAAACGCATACATAGCAACCATTTCCCTCGCAGAGCTCACTGATCCAGAAGAACTGATTATATGCATTCAAGTTAAAAATGTTTAATGCAGGAAGATCAGTGTGTGCTGAGTACGGATATCTTACGCGTTTTGTGCCCAATGTCTCTTAAATATTTGAAAACAAAGTCATATTTCAATCAACAAGACATACTGATAAATAATTTTTAATCACAACTGGTTTCAGTCTTCAGATATTGCTCAGGTGACCTGAAGTTGTTTACAACAGCTTACATACCAATATAAAAATTGTGGTGTGAAATAATTTAATAGATAACACACATCTTTTTATATTGTTCTGAGCTTCATTCAATTTTGATTTGAACAGTTTGTTCTCATGGTAATGATTTCCTTAATTCTTTTGGCTATCTTTATTTTAAAATAATATTTGTAACTATGTACTTAATTCCTCTATGTTTATTAAATAATTCTTAAAGATTGGTTCATTCTCTAATAATTCTGTCTAGTTTTGTTTTTATCATTTGTATTTATTCATATGTTGATTTAAATATAATTAGATATAAATGTGTATTGATTATTTTTCTTTTAGTCTGATTTAGTTTTTGTATTTGTTGTTTAATGCTTACTGCTACAGTTTGTATTTATTTATATCCTTATCAAACCATTTTTTTGTGTTTATGATTCTGATTTTAATGATCATCTTCTATTGTTGATGTCCAAGATTGAGTTTATTATCTTTTATGGAGAGATTTGTTCCTGTTTTACTTTTAATTTTAGGTTGAGATTATCAACATGAACGCATTCAGGCTGATGTTTGTTAATTTTTTGTACTTCTGTTGCTAGTTTACCTTCAATGTTAGTATTATTTAATGTTTATGACTTTGCTAATGATCTTTATTTTCCTTCATTGTTTGACTTTGGTTCATATTGTTTTATGCTTTATGTTTTTATAATTCTGGCATTTTAAGTTAATATTATAATGTTTTTGTTTGAATGATTTTACTGCCATTTGACTGTATAATTTCATTTTATATTACTATCATGATTTTGGCCTTAAGACATGATCAAGTACAGCACTGAAAAAAAATTTGTACAAATGTGTAGAAAGTGAGAAGGATCAGAATCTAATATAAGTTTTCCACTCCAATGTTAGGTTAAAAATAATCGAAATAATACTACTTACCTATTGGATATAATTACAATTGTTTAAGTGAAGTCATCAAGATCTATTGAATTGGGTGTTCCAGCATGTAGGTAAATACTAAATCACGGAAATGTATGGCAGACAAGTAAGAAACATATTTTCCAGCCATAAAACAATTAAGCCTTAGCATGAACATCAATACAGTAGATACATCAGCAGTGGAAATGATCTGGAAATATACTATCGAAGTTATTGGTTGATTGGTAGGGCGAAAATATGACAGCATGCCGAAAGGAGTGACCTACATCATAAACTGGTTTAAATAAGAAACACCCATACGTCAGTACAGCGTAGAACAATTATAATTATGACAGAACACACCTGTCTAATCTTGTTATAAAGTGGGTCCATGTGTTACACAGAAATATGGTACAGAAAATTACGGAAGTTTGCCATTCAGACATTATATGTCATAACCAATATATTGTAGAAGAGATAGAATGCATGAAATATAAGGTGTTAAATGTACAATTCATGTAAAAATCGGATGTTTGTAAATGTGGAATGAGGTGTGTGTGTGTGTGTGTTTGTGTGTGTGTGTGTTATAGGATTATAAAAGAGAAGTAGTAATTACACAAGGTGGAACTAATGGATAAGCACAAAACTCTATTCAGGATTAAAAATTAGCACCAGCTAAGGGAAGCGTGGGGTAGGGAAGTGGGGAGGGGGACAGAAAGGTGAAGGAGGTAACATAAGACTATATCAAGCGTGCTTGTTTCTAAACAAATATATACCAAGTGCCATGTGACAGAGTCGCAGTGTATACACCAATCTCTTTGGTTATATAGTACAGTTGCTGAAGGTATAAAATCAGTCAAACGTTATGACAGGCCTGTGGCCCAAAAATATGAAAAGATTAACAATGTTTTTGGTTCATTTTTGGCTTTCTAAGGCTCATGTAGAAGCTTCCATTCCTGGCAGAACGATTTTTGCTGGTTTTTATTAAAGTTAAATGGGTATGGTGCATTTGTTGTAATAAAGGTTAGTTCTAGTTTAGGTTTGAAGTTGATTTACTTCCGGTTGTCGCGAGGTGTTACTGTAAGGGCTGGACATGGCTGTGAGCCGTGTACCTGTGTAGTGGCTGGTACACTGGCAGGAGTGGCGGTTGCCACTGCTGAGGCAGCGGCCTCCATTGAGGCAGGGGCTGGGGTTGCACGACTCCACGCTGCCGTCCTCAGAACCTCGCAGCAGCTTCAGCTTGTAGTTGGCGTCTGCAACAAATAGGTCATCCGAGCTATACTGTTAACAGCTTCTGTACGCTGTTTGCAGTAGTCTACACTGTTTATATGTTAGGAGGGAAACAGAAAATTTCTTGCTCATCCCAATGCTTGCTTGTGTGTGTGTGTGTGTGAAAGAAAGAGAGAGAGAGAGAGAGAGAGAGAGAGAGAGAGAGAGAGAGAGAGAGAAATTCCAATCATCAACTTTCTCCTCCGAATGCGAAAATATTTTGTTGACACCGATCTACATAGGGAGGAACGATCACCACGATAAAATAAAGGCCGGCCGGTGTGGCCTTGCGGTTCTAGGCGCTTCAGTCTGGAACCGCGTGACCGCTACGGTCGCAGGTTCGAATCCTGCCTCGGGCATGGGTGTGTGTGATGTCCTTAGGTTAGTTCGGTTTAAGTAGTTCTAAGTTATAGGGAACTGATGACCACAGATGTTAAGTCCCATAGTGCTCAGAGCCATTTTTTTTGATAAAATAAGGGAAATCAGAGCTCGCACGGAAAGATATAGGTGTTCATTCTTTCCGCGCACTATAGGAGATTGGAATAATAGAGAATTGTGGAGGTGGTTCGATGAACCCTCTGCCAGGTACTTAAATGCGATTTGCAGAGTATTCATGTAGATGTAGATGAGAGAGAGAGAGAGAGAGAGAGAGAGAGAGAGAGAGAGAGAGAGAGAAAGGAGAGAGATTGAATTTGGCAAGGTTATCAGTGCCATTATCAAAATAATTAGAAAGGAATGTCGTTAAAAAGTCTAAAACATTGAAAGGAGGTAAGGACATTCTTGCTTAATGTAGCACGCTCTCTCCTCTAATGCCTGTGACGATCATCCGCATATTCACACAATCATACAACCTTTAAAATTCTGTTAATTTGGTGAAATATTCTAAACTTTCCTTATAATTTATGGAAGTTAGGAGAGTAAAGCTAAAACAGCAATAAAGACATGCGGCCAGCTGATCGAATACAGTAAACATGGGTCGGCCAGCCTCTATGATAACATATTAAACACTACTCCCTAACATACTCTGAGAAAAAAAAAATTCAACACAGAGTGATGCAATTATCTGAATGGGACAGAGTTCGGTAGATGTGATGTATGCGTGCAGACAAATAAATGATAACAGTTTATCGAAAATCGGAGGATTCGTTGCAGAGAAAGAACTGCACAAATTGAGCACGTCTGTAACACGTTGATCCACCTCTGAGCCTATTGCAAGCTGTTGTATTGCTCCACAGCTATTGAGGGAGTTGTTGGATGTTCTCCTGAGCGATATCGTGACTAATTCTGTCGAAATGGGGCGTTAGCTCCTGCCCATAATGTTCCATACAGTCTCAATTGGGGAGAAATCAGGCGACATTGGTGCCCAAGATGGGTTTGGATAGTACGAAGAGAAGCAGTAGAAATTCACCGTGTGTGGGCAGCTACAATCTGAAATGTAAATCCAGAAAGACTTGACTCTAGGGGCAAAGAAACGTGCCGCTGTGCTGTTAGGGTGCCGCGGATAACGATTACAGGAAGAGAAATGGCACGCCTGAGCATCATCCCTGGCTGTCGGGGCCATATGACTGGTGATAGTCAGGCTGGTATCCCGTCTCTGTCTAGGGTGTCTCCAGACACGTCTTCGGCCTGGAATCTCACTGACTGAGTAGAATTCTCTTGCTTGACGAATTCCACATCTAATTGAACCCGATGATTAGCAAAGACGTTTTAGTAAGATAATGCCCGCCCTCACACAGCGAGGTTTCTACTACTTGTCTTCGAGATTGTCAAACCTTACCTTGGCCAGCAAATTCGCGGGCTCTCTCTCCATTTGAGAACGTTTGGATCATTGTAGTCAGGGCCCTCCAGCCACCTCGGGATTATGACGTTTCTAACAAACAAGTTAGATAGAAATTGGCACGATATTCCTCACTAGGACATACAACAACTTAATCAAAAAAAAAAAAAAAAAAATGGTTCAAATGGCTCTGAGCACTATGGAACTTAACATCTGAGGTCATCAGTCCCCCAGAACTTAGAACTACTTATACCTAACTAACCTAAGGACATCACACACATCCATGCCCGAGACAGGATTCGGTTCCAGACTGAAGCGCCTAGAACCGCTCGGCCACTCCGGGCGGCAACAACTTTATCGATTAATGGGAAGCCGAATAACTGCTTGCGTAAGGGCCAGGGGTGGACCAACATGTTATTTATCAATTTGTGAAGCTCTTTCTCTTGAATAACTTATACCATTTTTCTGAAATTTTAATCATACGTTTGTTCGTTCTTGTACATGTACATCACATCCATCGATTTACGTCCCATTCGGAAAATTCCTTCGTAGTGCGTCGTGTTCTTGGCTTCGAGTCGGACGTTTCACTAAACATTAAAAGTCGAACCTCATTAATCTGATTGTGAGGTAAAATAGACACCAAATATGGAAGTAAATTAATCCCTGCCCTCTTGTCTGAAGATAAAACACAGTAAACTACAATGTAGTGCACTGTGATCAGTACATCAACAGCACGACATACTGGAACGTTCTTTCGCTGGAGCAAGAAGCCATGGGTCATAAGGTTGTGTTCTGAATTAAGATCAGAGAGAAGGACCTCATCTCATCTGTGTAGTCGGAAGAAGGTACGCCGTGGCCACATTGCTGACCATACTAGTCACAACCTATTGTCTGACAATCAGAGGTACTGTCCTTTTTACTTCCAAGGCATTATAAAAATCCAGAAATCGCGTTGGTAAAATGTAGTAGACCTATCGCGGGGAAATTTCATCTCATCTTTTCGAAGGGGAACAAAGCTGCGACAATCCATGCACAGTTAGCGGGCAGTTTACGGTAACAGTACACCATAGTTTGACACAGTGATTAGGTGAAGTAGACGCTTCAATTTTGGTCAAACAAGTCTGAAACACGAATAACGAAGTAGCAAGCTATCTCTCTGTGAAGAACTGGGAATCATAAGGGAAGTGGAGGTCCTGGTACTCAACCATAAGCGTATCACAATCGAGGGGACAGTGGATCGGTTTTCAGCGTGCTAGCAGAACATGCTCATAAAGGGCAGACAGTCGCAGGAACATACTAGGAACATACTACCAAAATCTTCTGACAAGGTTACATTACTCATGACGAAGCGTCGCAGGAAGCTATCCATGGTGATATTAAACTTCCGGGCAGGTTAAAACTGTGTGCCGGACCGAGGCCTGAACTGGGAACCTTCACCTTGTGCGGGCAGTAGCTCTAGCAACTGAGATACCCCAGCAAGACGCATGATCCATCCTCAAAGTAATACTTCGATCAGCACCTCATCTCCTATCCTCCAAACTCCACGAAAGTTCTCCTGCGATGCTTGTTGGATTAGCAAAGCACTTGCCCGCGAAAGGAATAGGTCCCGAGGTCGAGCCTCGGTGCGGCATGCGGTTTTAATCTACCAGGAAGTTTCAGATCAGTGCACATTCCACTGCAGAGTGGTGGTATTGCTGCTCCACGACGTCCAAGCTCATTGCGCTTCTTTGGATTGTCTCATCCCTCGTATTCTCCTGGCATGGCACGGAGTAACGTCTTCCTATTTCCTCGATCGAAGAAACCATTGCGTTGCAGGCATTTTCAGTGTGGCGACTATGTGTTTCCGAGATGGAGTGTTTGCTGAACGGCCGAAATGCAGTCTTATAAAAACAAGACCTCTACCAGGGCATTCGTCGTTGGAGAAAATGTGTCGCATTGAAGAGTGAGTAAGCAGAGTAAGGCAAACACCATCACCAAATGTCATGGTAACAATTAGATTTTTTTCGTAGTGCTGATTAAATCTTTAACCACCCCTCGTAACATACTGACAGGGATGTTTCATAATTAAACAGGTCGTCGTTAAGGGTCCTCACTTGTTACAGGAATGAAGGGCTGAAGTCAGGAGGCTTTGAAGGTACCGAAGCCAATTACTGATGCCAAGCACGAACGGTCACTATTTGCACGTAACTTTTGTTCCGAAACTCACCATATTACCCGACCATTCTCTCGCAGAGTCTTTTTTCTCTTCACAGCGGGCACTGCAGCACTTTCTTCTTCCACACTTATTCTTTTTCAGTCGCTTACTTCACTATTTCCTTGATGGGGCCACTTTAATGGGCGTACGTTCATAGATACATGTATAGCATAGCAGACCTGTATGATGCAGTCCTGAAACAATCGGTTTTCGGTAGTATCGGTTTTTTCCCACGCTAGTTTAACCTGACTGTTAAAACCGCTTGGAACAACCGGTTTCTGGAATAACCGATTTTTGGTAGTCTATTCCTATTATTTCCTGTAGTAAATCTAGAAATCGGACAAAGTTCGAAAAATTTTGACTTACTCATTTTCAAGATACATATAATCCAAATATTTAATTAAATAGTCTGTCTACGGTTCGCTGTTTTTCTCCAGAAGTGATACGTGTTCGAATACTACAAAAAATCACCAGTACTCTCTTGCTGATTCCAGTTGCTTAAAATATTGCTCAGAGCTCATTTTGTAATCAGGAGTCATACCAACAATCTGTATATTGAGCAAGCAGTAAAGGAAACAAAAGAAAAATTGGGAGTAGCAAATTCCATGGAGAAGAAATAAAGACTTTGAGGTCCGCCGATGACATTGTAATTCTGTCAGAGACAGAAAAGGAATTGGAAGAGCAGTTGAACGGAAAGGAGGATATAAGATGAACATTAACAAAAGCAAAACGAGGATAGTGGAATGCAGTCGAATTAAATCGGGTGGTGCTGCGGGAATTAGATTAGGAAATGAGACGCTTAAATTAGTAAATGAGTTTTGCATTTGGGGAGCAAAATAACTGATGATGGTCGAAGTAGAGAGGATATAAAATGTAGACTGGCAATGGAAAGGAAAGCGTTTCTGAAGAAGAGAAATTTGTTAACATCGATTATAGATTTAAGTGTCAGGAAGTCTTTTCTGAAAGTATTTGTATGGGGTGTAGCCATGTATGGAAGTGAAACGTGGAGGATAAACAGTTTGGACAAGAAGAGAATAGAAGCTTTCGAAATATGGTGCTACAGAAGAATGCTGAAGATTAGATGGGTAGATCACATAACTAATGAGGAGGTATTGAACAGAAATGGAGAGACGACAAATTTGTGGCACAACTTGGCTAGAAGAAGGGATCGGTTGGTAGGACATATTCTGAGGCATCAAGGGATCACCAATTTAGTATCGGAGGGCAGCGTGGAGGGTAAAAATCGTAGAGGGAGACCAAGAGATGAATACACTAAACAGTTTCAGAAGGATGTAGGTTGCAGAAGGTACCGGGAGATGAAGAAGCTTGCAAAGGATAGAGTAGCATGGAGAGCTGCATCAAGCCAGTCTCTGGACTGAAGACCACAACAACAACAACCGCATTGGGCATTACACAGAGTGAGTGCTAAAGGGTGAAAACTGAGATTTAAGAATATTTTTCTTGTTAATTTGTTTGTTTTCAAGCACTACAAGCAGATAAAGGTATATCATGTAGACAAAGGCAACATATCAGGTACTTTCTGTTTGTACTGTATACTATGACTGAATTGTTGTTAGGTTTTAAATTTGTTACTGTTACCATAACTTCCTTCCCCTTTTATTATTTCATAGAAATAGTATATTAATCTTTAATGTTTTAAAGCAAATGAAGCATTGTATTTCATTTCTACGTCGCTTCATAAAAGTATTTCCAGACTAGGGTTGGTGCCATTCTGCAATACATCAGATGTCCAGCGACAACAGCGAGAAAATAGACCTAGTGTGGACAAGTCTTGGAACACTGAACGTACACACGTACGTTAAATCAAAGCACACTGCAACAGGGATATTATTGTCTCAGCAATGCTGTATCAGTTCTTAAGCCACATGTTCGTTGCTCGTTTCTCTCGGCATTGTTACTTAAATAACACTGATTTCTTTCCCCATTTTCTATAACAACGCGCGGTTTCAAACTATTGCAAATTATATAAATAAAAATTACTTCTTATTCAAAAGGGGTTTATTTAAAAACGAAAAAAAGTTAGTAGTGCTGCTATCGCTGAAATGTAGGACGGTCACTCCAAAAGAAATGCATACTATTTTTGTAAAAATACAGTTTTCATCCTGCATGTGTGACAGTTTTACAGTGTGTAGATACATCCTTCCCGCTTGTTTTCAAACTTAGTTCAACCTGTTCCCGTAGTGGCGCCGTCTCAGCATTTCTTCAAGATGGCTGCTACACTTGACGTTCGTCAGAAGCAACGTGCTGTCATAGAATTCCTGTGCTGTGAAAACGAGGCAGTGGGAAACATCCACAAGAGGTTGAAAAAGGTGTATGGAGATGCTGCTGTCGATCGCAGTACAGTTAGTCGGTGGGCAAGCAGGTTACGTATAAAAGCGGCTACGGCAATATTGAGGATTGTCCTCGCAGCGGCAGACCTCGTACTGCACACACTCCAGACAATGTGCAGAGAGTTAAGGAATTAGTGACTGCTGACAACTGCATCACAGTGAACGAATTGTCACGCTACGTTAGGATAGGGGAAGGAAGTGTTTGCAGAATACTGAAAGTGTTGCATTAAAAAGGGGTTGTGACAGGTTGGTTCCCAGGATGTTGACAGTAGCTCACAAAGAAACAAGAAAAACAGTATGCAGCGAACTTTTGGAACAGTACGAGAATGGTGGAGATGAATTTCTTGGAAGAATTGTGACAAGCGATGAAACACGGCTCCATCATTTTTCACCATAGACGAAGAGGCAGTCAGTGGAGTGGCATCATACAAATTCACCCAAGGAAAAAAAAAAAAAATTCAAAACCACACCTTCTGCTGGAAAAGTTATTGCTACGGTGTTTTTCGATTCCGAAAGGGCCGCGCGGGATTAGCCGAGCGGTTTGAGGCGCTGCAGACATGGACTGTGCGGCTGGTCCCGGCGGAAGTTCGAGTCCTCCCTCGGGCATGGGTGTGTGTGTTTGTCCTTAGGATAATTTAGGTTAAGTAGTGTGTAAGCTTAGGGACTGATGACCTTAGCAGTTAAGTCCCATAAGATTTCACACACATTTGAACATTTTTGATTCCGAAGGGCTCTTGCTTGTGGACATCATGCCAAGTGGAACCACCATAAATTCTGATGCATATGTGACGACACTGAAGAAACTTCAAGCTCGACTGAGTCGTATCCGACCACATCGGTAAAAGCAGGATCTTTTGCTGTTGCACGACAATGCATGGCCACATGTCAGTCAAAAGACCATGGGAGCGATCACAAAACTCGGATGGACAACACTGAAACACCCGCCTTACAGTCCTAGCCTGGCTCCATGTGACTGTCATCTCTTTTGGAAACTGAAAGACTCTCTTCGTGGAGCAGGGTTCGAAGATGATGACTCCCTTGTGCACGCTGCCAAAGAGAGGAAACGTTAGCGACAGCCCCCGTTCATTTGCACAAGCCCCGCCCATTTTTTGTTTTACCCCGGTTGTTCATACCAGCAGTGTTGTGCTGTTAGTACTTCTTAGCAGTTTGTGTAATACTGTCAAAATGACACATAGATATGCACTCTCAATAAAGTTATCATACACAAGGACTCTAATCTTGACTGTTGTGGCCAACTGCTGTCAAACTTGATATCTAACAGACATTAAAGTACGATAACATGTGTTGGAATGACACTGACGAAATTATGTACATATGTTTAACAATAGGCTGTTCTAAAGCTCTCAAACACTGAAGAAGAACTCAAAGTAATCTCGTGTCTGCTATAAGCATGCAGTCATTATGTGGTGTCACCGCCAGACGCCACACTTACTAGGTGGTAGCCTTTAAATCGGCCGCGGTCCGCTAGTATACGTCGGACCCGCGTGTCGCCACTATCAGTGATTGCAGACCGAGCGCCGCCACACGGGAGGTCTAGAGAGACTTCCTAGCACTCGCCCCAGTTGTACAGCCGACTTTGCTAGCGATGGTTCACTGACAAATTACGTTCTCATTTGCCGAGACGATAGTTAGCATAGCCTTCAGCTACGTCATTTGCTACTACCTAGCAAGGCGTCATTATCATTTGCTATTTATCTTGTGATGCATGTACCGTCAGACCGATGTTCACCAATTATGGATTAAAGTTAAGTATTCCAACAGCTATGTACCTTTTTTGCTAGTCTCAATTCCTTGTCATTTTCCAGACCTCACGCCATCCTGCGTGAGCTTAAACGCGTGCCTTTCGGCTACCTCGTAGTGGCTTGGCTGTCTCGCCAAGTCACAACATATAAGAGCTCACAAGTAAAAATTCACCCATTACACAGGCAAATATTTATGAAGAATGTCACTGTATAAATATCTGACTCCTTGCATTACGCATTTCTACATTATCCCACTCTTATGTTCTTTAGTCTTAATGAGGTAATCAGAAACAAACCAAGACATCGACTTTGCCTTGTTTATGCATAACATTGACTTTAGACAATCAAGATAATGGACAGCATCCTTGGCGATACTACCAATTAATATTTCCCAACAGAATTTCTTACACTACGCGAGGTGACGGAAATTTGCGATCACTGCAGTTAACAAATATCAGATGTTTTGATACAGTGCAGATGAAAGCTCATGGAATAAAAAAGACAGTGTGGATACCATTTTTATTTTCCATTCTTATTGATGATTTTTCAACTAGCATATTCAATTAACATATTTCTAATTGTTTTCACAATGGTACCGGAAAAACTGTATTTCATACCCACTACTGATTTTCTCCCTTGTTATGACTGGCATATCTGTGATACGAACAACTTTGATGTTGGAACATGCGGCAGACCATGGGCGGAGCTTAGGATATGGATTGGTGTGGAGCGGGGGGGAGGGGTGGTGGGGGGTGATTGGGCGGGACTTGTGCACTGTCCGCCGGGGTTGTCGCTAACGTTACGTACCAAACAGTGGCTCCAACAGGTTGGTCCAGAATATTAACGTGCGGGTATACAGGCGCTGGTTCCAAGATGGCGTAAGGCAGTTGAGAGGAATGGAAATTACGTGGAGAAATGAAAATATCGTTCCTAAAGAATGTATCTACGCACTGTCAAACTTTCAAACATGTAGAATAAAAGATGGATTTAAAAAAAATAGTGTGCATTTCTTTTGGAGTGACCCTCGTATTTCGGGTTTTTACTCGGTTATTAGTAAAAAATTAAAAAATACCTGCTATGAGCGAGACCAAACAGATACTGCAAGATATCGGTTACTGAGAACTAACATACAGGTAGGTTTTCCCTGCCCCTGAGGTGCAGCAGGAGATGAGGCAGCAGACAGAGTACTGACCGGGCTGCACGCGGACCGTGGCGTTGAGGGTGACGCCCGCGTCCGCCCCTCGCTGGCGGACGGTGAGCGTGTTGAGGTAGGAGGCGATGGCCAGCGGCGGCACGTTCTGCGCCTCGCACAGCAGCCACGCCGTGCCGTTGCTGTCTGCGTAGCTGTCCCGCACCTGCGACACGCAAACACTCTCACACCTAGCCGACAATCTATACAGTAGAGAGCAGAACGCCTCAGTCACCATAAGTAACTTACCATATAAATATGAGGGGCGTTCAGTGAGTAATGCAACACATCCTTTTCTCGGCCAGTCTCGGTTGAAAATATGCGCAATCAATTGTTGGACATCGTGGAATATAGAATGACATTTTCACTCTACAGCAGAGTGTGCACTGATATGAAACTTCCTGGCAGATTAAAACTGTGTGCCGGACCGAGACTCGAACTCGGGACCTTTGCCTTTCGCGGGCAAGCGCTCTACCGACTGACCTACCCAAGCACGACTCACGCCCCGTCCTCACAGCTTTAATTCCGCCAGTACCTCGTCTCCTTCCTTCTAAACTTCACAGAAGCTTCGCAGGAGAGCTTCTGTGGTTTGGAAGGAAGGAGACGAGGTACTGGCGGAATTAAAGGTGCGATGACAGGGCGTGAGTCGTGCTTGGGTAAATCAGTCGGTAGAGCGCTTGCCCGCGAAAGGCAAAGGTACCGAATTCGAGTCTCGGTCCGGCACACAGTTTTAATCTGCCAGGAAGTTTCGTCCTGGAATATGTCTGCTTCAGACTCTATAGTTTCACAAATTTCCGATGGGTGGCGGCGCTATGCGTAGCCTTCAAAATGGAGTCTGTAATGGAGGTGCGTTCCAAGCAGAGAGCTGTCACTCAGTTACTTTCGGAGGAAAACCAGAGTATCGGAGGTATGTCTACGGAGGCGGGTGCCAGGTTGAGATTCACTGGGAGAGTCCTTAGAAAATGTAGTCCACCAACAAAGGAGGTGGCTTACAAAACACTAGTTCGACCTATACTCGAGTATTGCTCATCAGTGTGGGATCCGTACCAGGTCGGGTTGACAGAGGAGTTAGAGAGGATCCAAAGAAGAGCGGCGCCTTTCGTCACAGGGTCATTTGGTAAGCGTGATAGCGTTACGGAGATGTTTAGCAGACACAGCAAGGGAGGGGCTCTGCATCGCGGTGTAGCTTGCTCGCCAGGTTTCGAGAGGGTGCGTTTCTGGATGAGGTATCGAATATATTGCTTCCCCCTACTTATACCTCCCGAGGAGATCACGAATGTAAAATTAGAGAGATTCGAGCGCGCACGGAGGCTTTCCGGCAGTCGTTCTTTCCGCGAACCATACGCGACTGGAACAGGAAAGGGAGGTAATGACAGTGGCACGTAAAGTGCCCTCCGCCACACACCGTTGGGTGGCTTGCAGAGTATGAATTTAGATGTAGACCTGCCAGTGATCAAAAGCACGGTTAGTTTTTGGGCGAGACATCCGTCATCACCGAAACGAAGTCCCCCAAACCTGGAACGTGCTGTGAGGTAACGGGCGAGCTGTGGCGCCCTGAAAATATTCTAAGTTCGGAGTAGGCGTGGCCGCGCTGGGCCTCTCGGCGGGCCGCGTGCTGCCGAACGTTAGCCGGGGTCCAGGCCGACCACGTGGCTGGGAATTCCTTGGTGACGCTATGCTGATGAAAAAAACTTGTATGGCGAGAGTGCCAAAGATGGCGGACTTTGTTAAACCACCATGGCAGACATTTCACAATTCGTATAGAAATTAATAGTTGCCAGATGATACCTCAAAAAGATACATGTACATTACCATTATTTGCATAACCACATTTTCAATATCTTTATTAGTTAAAAGTTTAGTATCTGTCAATAAATTATACAAGTAACACCCAGAAACGAATTTCCAAAATGTAAACGATTCATCCGATTTTCTCGATCGACGTGTCTTTAGAAAGCTATTAGTGTAAACCTAAATTGGTATAAATTACAGGCATGTAACCTGAATAGTACATGAGTTATTGCAGGTCAAAGTGGCTTATTACTATTGATCGCATCAGGGCATAAGTGCTCCACAGTTACACGAAAAAACGGCAGCAGCATGGGCCGCGCGGGATTAGCCGAGCGGTCTTAGGCGCTACAGTCATGGACTGTGCGGCTGGTCCCGACGGAGGTTCGAGTCCTCCCTCGAGCATGGGTGTGTGTGTTTGTCCTTAGGGTAATTTAGGTTAAGTAGTGTGTAAGCTTAGGGACTGATGACCTTAGCAGTTAAGTCCCATAAGATTTCACACGCATTTGAACAGATTTGGTAGCAGCATGCTTATAGATATATTTATTCGTCTATGTCTTTGTTTATATACTATTCATGAAGAAATTGGTCAAACATTTACTGTGTTTTAGAAAGCACAGATACATTACGCTACTGCTTTACTTCTGTTCCTTTAGCACTCCGTCTTCAGGCCACAAGTGGCTCATCGGGACCATCCGACCGCCGTGTCATCGTCAGAAGAGGATACGGATAGGAGGGGCGTGTGGTCAGCTATCCTCAGTTGGCATCACGAGGCTGAGTGCACCCCGAAAAATGGGAACAGCGCATGGCGGACCGGATGGTCACCCATCCAAGTGCCGGCCACACCCGACAGCGCTTAACTTCGGTGATCTGACGGGAACCGGTGTATCCACTGCGGCAAGGCCGTTGCCTCTATTCCTTTGATATATGTTTATTTAATTTGTTTGTGTATTTAATAATGTATGTTAGAGCGGGCTTATGGTCCAGCCGTAGCAATATTTATTTAATTTCCAGTTATTTAAATGTAAATCCAGTATTTGGAACGTGTTTCATTATGTTTGTGAGTGTACGTTGGCTTGGAGACAGGGTGGGAGCGCTCTAGCCAGTCATAGCGATCGTTCCAAAAAGGACACATGGGAGGACGTATGGAGGTGGGGGAGGAGCACCGTTCGGGAGAGGACAGTGCAGTGCGACGGACAGTCGTACAGGACACGGAGAGTCCTGGAAAGTACGCCGCGACTGACGCACAGTCGCAGGAGAGACTTTGAGAGTGTGGAGCGGTTTGCGTGTGGTCGCGGGAGATAGAAATCCTTCGGAGTGCCAGCTTGTGCACTTGTTCCCGTGGCTTCTACAGTGAAGACGTAGTATGCGCTTATAAGTGAATATCTTGCGAGCTATGTTGTTGTTCATAACTAATTACGTGAGGTAGTAATCTATTGTTTCCCTGTTATTCAACTCGTATTTAATTGCTGGACCATCGACACCAATAAGTGTTTTACAGTAATAAAGGGCATTCTTGAAGGTACTTCTGCTATTGTACCCATCATTTAGAGTCATTAAAATAGTACCTGCAGAATTTATTTAATTGCAATCTTTCATTTATAAATTTCTATACAACATTCAAAATTCGCAATTGCCGAGTGATAGGAACCTTCGACCATCCATTCATGTGTCTATTCACATTGTTTAGAGTCAGCAGTATTTAGCTTTTAATGTTGCAATTACATATCCCAGCCCCTAGACAATGAAACCAGCCAAAACTTTTAATATTTCAACTTTGAGTCAGAGGGTACTTAGCTGAGGGGCATCACCACACCATCACATCATCTATTATTTCAAAGCCTGCATTGCGGACACTCTCATTGGAGGTGATGGATGGATCACAATCAAATACCACGCTACACAACTGGACGGCTCTGTTGGTAGTGTTGACACACTAGTGTACCACTTAGGGTACTCAACAGCGTGTGTCCGCTGGGTTGCTCGCCGCCTAAAAGAAGACCATAAAGAGCAACGAAGGACCATCTGTGCGGGACCGCTTGCGCATTACGAGGCTACGGTGGTTTGTCTAACATAGTTACAGGCAATGAAACATGGCTTTATCACCTCGAACGGAAAACAAAACAGCAATCCATGAAGTGGCCGTATCCTCTGCCAGTAAAGTCATGGCAATGGTCTTCTAGGACTATGAGGGCGTTCAAATGGTTCAAACGGCCCTGAGCACTATGGGACTTAACATCTGAGGTCATCAGTCCCCTAGACTTTGAACTACTTAAACCTAACCAACCTAAGGACATCTGGTCTAGCGGTTCTGGCGCTGCAGCCCGGAACCGCGGGACTGCTGCGGTCGCAGGTTCGAATCCTGCCTCGGACATGGGTGTGTGTGATGTCCTTAGGTTAGTTAGGTTTAAGTAGTTCGAAGTTCTAGGGGACTGATGACCTCAGATGTTAAGTCACTTAGTGCTCAGAGTCATTTTTGAACCATTTCTCCCACTTGCTTAGTAGCTTGTTGGTCCAACGGAATACAGCAGCGACTCTGAGTGGCATGAATTTGACAGTGTTTCGAAGGTTTTTGGAGATAAGTGGCACAAGACATCTATGTATGGGTCACGCAATTTCCATAAATTACGGATCGGCGGTTTCTGGACGTGGAGCTGGTGCCCAATAGGGTCCCAAATGTGTCCTGTCAGTTTCAGATCAGGTGAATTTTATGGCCAAGAGATCAAGTTCATAGTTATCCTCCTCAGACCACTTAAGCAAGTTCTGGATTTGTGACACCCACAATTATCCTGCTGGAAGATTCTATTACAGTCAGGGAATACATGAAGCAAAAAGAGATTCACGTCGTCCGAAATAATGTTCGTATAGTCCACATCTGTCATGATACAGTCAATAACATCAGCTACCGTGGTAGACCATGTCAATGTGCCCCATGACACAATATTGCCTTTTCCGATTGCGTCCGTCGCCATGCGGATTTTTCTAGTAGTGTTTCACCAGGGTGATGACGTACCGAGACACGCCCGCCAGTCTAATGTAACAAGAAACGCAATTTGTCCAACTAGACGATACTTTCCCACTGATACAGAGTCACATTTCCATAATCCCATGCTCAGAGTAATCGTAAGTAACGATGTCGTTCGCTCAACATGGGAACACATACGGATCAGCTGCTGTGGAGTGCCATGTTCAACAATGTGAGCGAGACAATGTGCTCTGAAACAGTTGTGTCTGCACCAGTCTCGTACTCTGTCGTCAGATCTGCCTCCCTTCTCAGCGTTCTTTGATGAGGCGTGGACGTCTAACACTTTTTTAACTAATCAAGGTTTCGTAGCTCTTCAAAAACTCTCGATAGATGCCGACACAATAGCATGCAATCAGCCAGCCAGTTTCAACATTTCCGGGATGCTCGCTCTCAGGTGCAGGCCCGTATCAATCTGCCCTTTTTCACAGTTGCTTATGTCAGTTGATTTTCTCCATTTGCGTTTGCGAAGAATCATTCGCCGTTCGTCTGTATTCCACTCATGGTGTTTCAGCTACCCCTACGTATAAATTTTATGCAACCCGCAACACCTTCAAAGATTTTCACATTCCTCTGCTCGCTATGCACAAACTATTACTCTTAGACAAAAAAATGAACTGGACCATTTGTACCACATTTAAAATAGTTAAATTTTAAACTGGTGTACGTTTTCTTTGGAGGCCACAGTTTTCAACTTATTTCAGAAAAACTTGTTTAGCCGCGCGGGGTAGCCACACGGTCTGGGCGCCTTGCCACGGTTTGCGCGGCTCCACCCGTCGGAGGTTCGAGTCCTACGTCAGGCGTGGGTGTGTGAGTTGTCCTTGGGTGTAAGTTAGTTTAAGTCAGAGTAAGTAGTGTGTAAGCCTAGGGACCGATGACCTCAGCAGTTTCGTCCTATAGTCAGAGGGAGCAATGTCTGGAGAATACGGCGGGTGAGGTAGGACTTCCCATTTTAACATTTTCAAGTACATTTTGACCTCTTTTGCAACATGGGGTCGAGAGTTGGTGTGGTGCAAAATCACTTTATCGTGCCTCTCGCTGTATTGCGGCCGTTTGTCTTTTAATGCTCTGCTCAAACGCATTAATTGCGTTAGATAACGAGCAACTGTGATTGTTTCACTTGGTTTTAACACCTCATAGTACACGACGCCGAGCTGATCCCACCAAATGCAGAGCATGATCTTGGAGCCGTGAATATTCGGTTTGGCCTTCGGCGTGGATGCATGGCCGGGATATCCCCATGATTTTTTGCGTTTGGGGTTATCGGAATGAACCCATTTTTCGTCCCCGGTCACAGTGCGATGCAGAAATCCCTTCCGTTTTTGCCTCTGAAGAATCTGTTCTCAACACACAAATGCCGTTCAACGTCTCTTGGTTTTAGCTCACGGGACCCAAGTTCCTTCTTTCTGAATCATGCCCATAGCCTTGAGACGTTTTGAAATGTCTTCCTTGTCACTCCCACTAATCGTGCCAATTCTTCTTATGTTTGATGGGGGCCTTCACTCAGCAATTTCTCTGCATCTTCGAAAACATTCTCTCTTCCACCACTACGTCGGTCTACGACGTTAAAATCACCGTTCTTGAAGCGTTAAACCACTCACGACAAGTTCTTTCACTAATAGCGGCCTTACCATACGTGAATGAGAGCATTCGATGAGATTCAGCCGCTGTTTTCTTAATATTGAAACAAAACAGTAATACCTCCCGCAAATGACGAGAATTAGGCTCGTAAACTGGCATTTTCAATCAAGAACAACTTTATGATGCAGACACAAATCGACTAATATTTGAATGAGGTTATGTTGACCGACGTCCAAGCTAATTGCCTGACGTCTGCGATCTGATTCTTTCGACCGCTACTTACCGTTGTCGCCACCTATTGGCAAACGGCGGAAGCAAAGTTCTACACCCTTTATTTTTGAAGTACAGTCAAGTTATAAATTTCAGGCTGTTTATGAAGGACAGTAATAATTATTAGAACTGCTACCGTATATGTCATGAGTAACTTAGTATCTATGCAAAACGAAATGCCCGGAAACTTACTAATAAGTTAAATTCTGCTAGTAATTGGTGTTTTAATAGTCTCTAGGGAAGTATCTGGGAAACAGTATAGTTATTAAATGAACTTGTAGAAATATACTTGTGATAAACAATTAAAACTTAGTGTCTGTTATAGTTTCCGTGTAGCAGGCAATATGTATACCAGCTAATAAATAAGTAAATAAACAAATGTCACATCAACAGTGTGAAGCGTTCACAAGTATACGGTAGTATCTTCTTCGTTTCTCTTAATAAGCTGCTGCACGTGGACCGCAAGTAACTGCCCTTTCTTCCCTGATGATTCATTTATACTCTATAACGGCAGTGTCCAAATTTGGGCTATTAAGGAATGCACCACAAAGAAAAAACTCAAAACGAACTCCTCTGCCAGTGAGAAACTTCTGCAAATCCGCGGATTTTTTTGGGGGGGGGGGGGGCGGTTAGGGAGTCAGTTTAGCACCATGAAATTTGCAGGACAAGTTGCCGTGCTTTAGTTATCCAGTAAAAACGGGATCCGAGGTTCGATGCCTCCAGGCTGTCAATTGAATCCTGCGAACATGGCAGGTCGATACCAAGTTGCGTCTCGCTCCACTTATTGCACCATTCCTGTCCCTGAGGCCATTGCACACGTGGATCACCTAAGCAGCGTACGTGGTCTTCAGACACGGCCGCTTCTGCTATAGTGGGCACGAAGACACCTTGGGCTTAGGCGAGTTTTAATGAGATACATCCGTCTTGGTGCAGCCATCCTCACCTTGGATGTACTCCTGAGTCCCTGGACCATTGAACGAACTCTCAACGCCTGAGTGAAAGAACGGCTACGGGATTGACGTTCCTCCATGAGCGACGGACAGTGAGAGTGGCCCATAGGCCATGATTACAGTGACCATACCACATCTTAAATCAGACAGATCACGCAGCATTTTGAGGCGTAGATACACACTTTTTACATGGTAAATACCAGTAATATTAGTAATGTAATGCAAGTATAATAAGGTACGATTTCATATCGTATATACACTATCTGTTCAAAAATATCCAGACTCCTACTAGCGGACATAAATTACGCTGTGTCTAGTCTTCACCTGTATGACGGCTTGAGCTCTACTGGGGACACTTCCAGTGAGGTGTATTAATGTCTGTGTAGGAATGGCAGCATATTCTTCCTCAAGAGCCGAAATCGGAGATGGTAGCGATGTTGAATGCTGACATCTTGACTGAAATCGACGTTCTACCTCAGGCCAAAGGTGTACCACTGGGTTCACATCAGAACTATGGGCAGGCCAGTCCATTTCAGGAATGTTATTCTCCTCAAGCAGCTTCGTCACAAGTACTGTTTTATGACAGGAGGCATTGTCATGCTGATAAAGTAACCACCTCTGTATTGTTCCTATACTGTACACAGTACAGATACTGTAGAATGCGTTCACACCGTTCTGCATTAAATGTTTGCTGAAAGTCAATGAAGAGACCACACCCTATCTGCAGAAAACACGCCCATATCGTAACACCTGATGACGTTTCAGTCACATATCCCGTTTTCTACGACTATTACGCAGCTACGTCGTGACTTAGATAGTTCAAATGGCTCTAAGCACTATGGGACTTAACATCTGAGGTCATCAGTCCCCTATACTTAGAACTACTTAAACCTAACCTAAAGACATCACACACATCCATGCCCGAAGCAGGATTCGAACCTGCGACCGTAGCAGCAGCGCGGTTCCGGAGTGAAACGCCTAGAACCGCTCGGCCACAGCGGCCGTCCAGTCCGGAGCCGCGCTGTTGCTACGGTCGCAGGTTCGAATCCTGCCTCGGGCATGGGTGTATGTGATGTCCTTCGGTTAGTTAGGTTTAAGTAGTTCTAAGTTCTAGGGGACTGATGACCACAGCAGTTGAGTCCCATAGTGCTCAGAGCCATTTGAGCCATTTTGAACCACAGCGGCCGCCTGTGACTTGGAGCAGTGTGTCTGCGAAAACAGGCCTGCAAACGCCGTGGCCGGTTATTTTCGGCTGGAAGCGTTCCTATAGCCTCTTTTGTTCGCAGAAAGACCGTCGCTGCATCTCATTAACTCGGGCGGGGCGAATAGGCAGTTAGCAGAACTTGGGCAAAGAGCCAATATGTGGCTATTCAAAGCCAGGCTGACTCCTGCAAACCCCACTCCCACCGACTCCCTACTCGGGGACAGTGTATGCCATGGCCACCCTACAGCCCTCCAGAGAATGATTGAGAGCAACATTCCTTCTTTTCTGCATGAATTCAAAAGGGAGATGCCAAGGCACCAACTTGCTAGCATGGGAGAATCGGTGGCGTTCGCTCTAAAAATTTGGTTCAGCCAATAGTATTGCATTGCTCTGGATAGAGGTCTTTGTGCAGTGCTATTGCCGAACGCCTAATTCGTGTTAAAATGTGCTTTTTGTACGCAAAAGGAGGGAAGTTGCGTGTGCTGTCCCTTGCTCCTTCACAGATTTAGCAACAACGGTCGCCCATAACGATGGCAACAGCATCCCCTCTACAGTATGTAGAGTTTTTGAGAACAGAGGGCTGAGGGTCGTGAACATGGATACTGAGCACTTTGCCACGGACCGTCGTTTATCTCCAACCACCGTTTGGAGCTGATGGCCCATATTAGGTTTTTAAGTGGATGTAAGTTACACAATTGCGGTAGCGATCCATGTCTTGTGCAGCTCGTTACTTGCTGACTTTGACACACAACTTGTGTTGCTTATTTTGATTACATTTGAGGCTCTTTGCTCTAACGTTGTCCTCCATTACACGAGGTGCCAAGATAAGCAGATCTTGTGTGCTAGCTCCATACAGTTTTCCACAGTTTTTTCGTAGACCCCTCTGTGTTAGCATCATTTTGCAATCTGGTTTTAACAACGTAGAAATTTTCTGTGTGTTAATTTAATTGTGCCTCATGTCAATCATTAGAGCAAATAAATTACCATCGTTTTGAGTCGTGACTTAGATTTGAAGACCTTTCAACTTGTTCTGGTTAGACTAGCCTTTAAAAATAAATATAACGGGGCTATGTTTCAAATTAGTTCACTACAGTGCGTTTGAGTTGCTCTAGTGCACAGTGGCCCACTACAAGTATAACTTTTTTATTATTCCGTCAAAGCTGGGAGCATAGAATTCGGCTGGCCGGGGTGGCCGAGCGGTTTTAGGCGCTTCAGTCTGGAGCCGCCCGATCGCTACGGCCGCAGGTTCGAATCCTGCCTCGGGCATGGTTGTGTGTGATGTCCTTAGGTTAGTTAGGTTTAAGTAGTTCTAAGTTCTAGGGGACTGATGACCTCAGAAGTTAAGTTCCATAGTGGTTCAAATGGCTCTGAGCACTATGGGACTCAACTTTTGAGGTCATTAGTCCCCTAGAACTTAGAACTAGTTAAACCTAACTAACCTAAGGACACCACACACATCCATGCCCGAGGCAGGATTCGAACCTGCGACCGTAGCGGTCTCGCGGTTCCTGACTGCAGCGCCTAGAACCGCACGGCCACTTCGGCCGGCTAAGTCCCATAGTGCTCAGAGCCATTTGAACCATAGAATTCGCTCGCCTTATCTGTAAGATTTAATTTTTGCAGGTATTATTTTGTCAAAGCAACGAGGATTTATTTGCTCATCTTATTCGTATATCAGTACTCTACTCCGTTCATCATAAGGACAAACCTGAAGTAAACAAACACAATAGCGATGATTGGTCATACGTCGTAGCACACGTACACTGGCGTTGATGCGCTCTTTTAAGTAGGTCCTACTTATGTATTAGATTTATTATTACTAAGTTACGTTAAATGAAACTTTAAGATATTCAGATATGTTAACAGCAATCAACGTCTTACTTAATCACGCTTTAGCTATATACTTTTTACCACAAAAATCCTGTACAGTCACAGCCTCTGCACTGTTGTGATCTGATTGTCGCGCTGTTAATACGCAGTACGAAAATGACTGAGTCTGCTTCCTGTCCGAAGTGATACACGCGTGTAGAACATGGATAAAAGGTGCCAATAAACAGGCTGTTCTTAACGCTTTCCGTAAATTTACAGAGATATTCGGCTATGAAGATCTCCAAGTGACTGTATTAGCTACAGAAATACGAGGTAGATACGTAGTGAAATCGGTAGCGTAGTGGATTGATAAATAACTGCAATTCATGGTATGCTGGTCCAAATAACATCTGAGTCATTTTTCTCTTCTCGTTCAATCTGAAATACCTACATCTCGTTATGTAAAATTCATCATCATTTTTATGAATAATGCAAGTCTTCTTGTATATAATTACATGCGGCACGCGAAATTCCTGTTTCCATTTCAAACATAAATTCTTAATCATCGATATTTTATGAAATACTGTTAATAAAAGTTGCTCAAATTAAGAAAACACAACAATTTACTTTCTTAAAGCAAAAATGAAAAACCAAATATTCTTTATTTGGACTATGTCCATTGTTTTATACCACAGATGTAGGTAAGTGTAGTAGAAACATGAAAATCATTTTCGCAGCATCGAACACACAGTACAAATGCTGCATTTCTTTGTTTGCTAGTTCACCATTACAGTACCCAACAGAACTGATCTAGAGCCAAGACAAGGGATTTTTTCCGGAGAAATGACAAGACTGTTTAGCTGCCAGACGTACTGGAACTGAAGCACACAGCTCTTTCACCTGTCACTGTCGAACGCTGGCGGGATGTAGAACGGCTCGTCATAAAAGAAGAGGAGAAAATTGGCTTCGTGGATGCCGTTGTTTATCGTCTCGTTATCAAAGTAGCAGATGACGGTTCCAGAACGGAAATGTGTATCTCGGATTCGGATAGGGAAGGAGCTAAGAGAATACCAGACGACTGTCTGTAATTAATACCTTCATGGCTTCAGTATTCAACCGGTGAAATGCCTGCAGTATGCTTTTGCACCACACATAGCTCGCTCAGAAAAATTACCCTGTGTTAAGGGTAGGAATTTTCATCACTCTTCTTCGTAATTAGAATACTATGATAGGTGAGAACGTGAGCATTTTATGCTTTCCGTCTGGTCACCTAAGAAACGCGCGATAGTGCTGGAGTTTAGTCGAATATTATTTCATGCTCTTTAAAAATTAAATGACATTCGAAGCTATATTCTTTCTTTGCTCGTCTCGTTTTACGTCTGAACTGAAATTGCTTACTTCATTGCAGGTTAGTTAGACCACTGGTAGACCAGTGCTGTCTAAGTTTAATGCACCGGTAAAGCTGTTGTCCCGCATTACCTCTCAGCCTATGTGCGTGTAACACAGCATAAAACGTATCCTTATGACTGTATTGGAACTGCGGACCTAGAAACGACGGAGAGGCTCCGTTCCCGCCGTAGCCCTCAGTGGTTCACAACCCCACAACAGGCTACAGCAGTCCACTCACCCCACCGACGTCCCTCACCGAACCCAGGGTTACTGTGCGGTTCGACCCCCAGTGGATCTCCCCCCCCCCCCCCCTAACGTCTCTTACCAGACGAGTGTAACCCCAATGTTTGCGTGGTAGAGTAATTATGGTGTACACGTATGTGGAGAAAGTGTTTGCGCAGCAGTCGCCGACATAATGTAACTGAGGCGGAATAAGGGGAACCAGCCCGCATCTACCGAGGCACATGGAAAACCGCCTTAAAAACCATCCACAGACTGGCCGGAACACCGGACCTCGACACCAATACGTCGGGCAGATTCGTGCCGGGGACCGGTACGCCTGCGGCTGGTCCCGGCGGAGGTTCAAGTCCTCCCTCGGGCATGGATGCGTGTGTTTGCCCTTAGGATAATTTAGGTTAAGTAGTGTGTAAGCTTAGAGACTGATGACCTTAGCAGTTAAGTCCCATAAGATTTCACACACATTTCTGAAGACTGATACCGGCAATGTAAGCCACGCGGAATGCCCAGGTTTTTGTGTATTTTTATTTTAAGTTATCTACGGTGTCTGTTTATTTTAATGACATTTACTTTACTTACAGAAACTACTGTACATGTGACAACTTAACTTGCTTTTTTTTGGCACTGCCAGCATTTGGGCAATTTCTTGCCGAGCATTATTTTGTTTTAAATAATCTTCACGCGTGTGCCGCCGGATGACGTTGTGCAAATCCCACAATATTTCTTCGGAGCAACTGTCCGACATCATCAGGTGGTTGAACCTCGCTGGTGGCTAGGTACGACTGACAAGATCCGCATGTCGACGCCGCTGTATATAGAGCACGCGCGTGAAGATTGCGCAGGCGCGGAAAACACGCATGCGCAAAAATTTGCAGATAGATGGCGCCAGACTCAAACGCCCTCTGCCGGGAGACGCAGAGCGGCCGTTCTGCGTGTGCGCTGACGCTGTGTTTACTAACATGCTGCCAAAGTTATGACGGGTCTATTGTCGAAAGCTCTTTGCTTTCTCGTCGTGATTTAACAGCAGCCAATGCAGGGTTACAGGCTGTACTCAATTGAAATCCCGCATCCCTGTTGATAAGGTTATCAGTTGTACGGATATGTATTGCTTCCTTCATGACGCAATCCCAGGAAGAGGATGCTGGGGATAAAACTTCCGTCTTCTCATAAATCATGTGATGTCCTGTGTTCAGACAGTGTTTTGCAATTGCCGACTTATCCGGTTGGCGTAGGCGTGTATGACTCTGATGTTCATTGCAACGTTCTTGTACTGTCCGACATGTCTGACCTATTTATGCCGCCTCACACTGACAAGGAATCTTGTACACACCACGTTTCCTCAGACCGAGATCATCCTTAACCGAACCTAACAGGTTCCTCAGTTTTTCAGATGGTCAGAACACACACTTGGTGTCATATTTTTCAAGGACTCTTCCGATTCTTGACGACATGGCACCAAAGTACGGCAAGAAGGCCAAGGTGGTGGGTGTCTTCGTATCTTCATTCTGTTCCATAGATTGAACTCGCTTGGGCCTGAATGCATAACGTATCTGTCTCTCAGAATAACCGTTTTGACGGAAGACTGTCTTCAAATGTTGCATCTCACTCGGCAGAGTCAGATACCAAACGCGCTCTATGAACTAGCGTGCGTAATGCACTACCGCATTGTGCTAGATGATGGCAGCTTGTGCCCTGCAAATATAGATCTGTATGCGTTGGCTTGCGATATACGTTGTGTCCCAAGGTTCCATCTGCTTTCCTTCGTACCAAAACATCAAGAAAAGGTAGAGTGCCATCTTTTTCCACTTGCATAGTGAAGTTAATATTGGGATGGAGCGAATTTAGATGTTGAAGAAACGTAGGTAGAATATCCAGTCCATGTGGCCACACCACAAACGTATCGTCAACATACTGCAGAAAACAAGAGGGTTTGAGAGTGGCTGACTGTAGTGCTTTATCTTCAAAGTCCTACACGCCTACGCCAACCGGAGAAGTCGGCAATTGCAGAACACTGTCTGAACACAGGACATCGCATGATTTATGAAAAGACGGAAGTTTTATCCCCAGCATCCTCTTTCTGGGATTGCGTCATTAAGGAGGCAATACATATCCGTACAGCTGATAACCTTATCAACAGGGATGCGGGATTTCAATTGAGTACAGCCTGGAACCCTGCATTGGCTGCTGTTAAATCACGACGAGAAAGCGAAGAGCTTTCGACAATAGACCCGTCATAACTTTGGCAGCATGTTAGTAAACACAGCGTCAGCGCACGCGCAGAACGGCCGCTCTACGTCTCCCGGCAGAGGGCGTTTGAGTCTGACGCCATCTATCTGTAAATTTTTGCGCATGTGTGGTTCCCGCGCCTGCGCAATCTTCACGCGCGTGCTCTATATACAGCGGCGTCGACATGCGGATCTTGTCAGTCGTACCTAGCCACCAGCGAGGTTCAACCACCTGATGATGTCGGACAGTTGCTCCGAAGAAATAGTGTGGGATTTGCACAACGTCATCCGGCGGCACACCCGTGAAGATTATTTACAACATATCCGCCGGGAAAGCCTGAAGAGTCACATCATTTTGTTTGTTTAACATTTTTTGATGGTGATCTTAATGATCCCATAAACACCTGTGGGATCTGTACTTTTCTATCAACGAAACTACGCCTTCACCCAATCGCTCCGTCACCACGCAATATCAAAATAAACAACACCAGCAACACGTTGCGCACGAAAAATAGAACATTGTGGCAAAGCGAATGCGCTGTGTATATCTTCGAAGTTAGCGCCGAAGCGGAGAGACGCTAACTTTCTTTTATTGTTCGCTCTAAAACTGACACCTAGCTGATCACAAGGGAACGCTTGCGAATGCGACCCACACAAGGCCAAACACCACTCGCCAGTTGTTTACACCAGAGAGAATTCTCGTTCGCTTTTGCGTGTTCGCTTGTGTTAGCTTCGGTGTAAAGGGAGCTTAACATGAGTACACTGAGATGACAAAAGTCATGGTATAGCCATATGCATATATAGAGATGTCGGAAGGTATAAAACGACAGTGCATATGCGAGTTGTCATTGGTGCTCAGGTGATTCATGCGAAAAAGTCCGACGTCATTATGGCCGCACGACGGGGAATATCGGACTTTGAACTAGACGCATGGGAAATTCCATTTCGCAAATCGTTATGGAATTCGGTATTCCGAGATCGATAGTTTCAAGGCCGTGCCGAGAATACTAAACTTCAGGCATTACCTCTCACCAGGGACAACTCAGTGACCGACGGCCTCTACCTAACGACCGAGAGCAGCGGCGTTTGCGTAGAGTTGTCAGCACTAACAGACAAGCAGCACTGCATGAAATAACCGCAGAAAGCAGCGAGGGACATAAGAAGAACGTATCAGTTAGGACAGCGCGGTGAAATTTGGTGTTAATGGTCTGTGGCAGCAGACGACCGACTGGAGCGTCTTCGAGTGTGGGGCAAACACCACGGACCAAAATTGTGAACAAGGATCTGTGCTAGCTGGTGGTACCTCCATAATGGTGTGGGCTGTGTTTACATAGCATGGACTGGGTTCTCTGGCCCAACCGAACCGATCATTGACTGGAAATGGATTTGTTCAGCTACTTGGATAACATTTGCAACCATTCAGAGACTTCACGTTTCCGAACAATGATGTCATGTCAGTGGGCCACAATTTTTAGCGATTGGTTTGAAGAACATTGTCTACAATTCGGGAGTGATTTGGCCACACAGATAGCTCGGTATGAATCCCACTGAACATGTATGGGATATAATAGAGAGGTCAGTTCACGCTCGAACTCCTGAGCCGGAAACACTTTTATGATTATAAACGGCTGTAGAGGCTCAATATTTCTGCAGAGGATTTCCAACGATTTGTTGAGTCCGTCCCACGTCATGCTGCTGCAGTATGCGGGGCACTAGGACGTTCGAAGGAGGTATCCCAAGATGTTTGTCAGGTAAGGGCAAGTACAGTAAGGTACGATCTGTTCTCGGATGTAGTTAATTGGCAGACTGGGGAAATTGTAACCTTTTTGCGTGTGGAAGTCGAAGTAACTGGGAAGTGCTTACCTCGAGTATCCCTGCACCGTCGGGACACGAGGGGGTGGCGGCGTCGGCGGTGCCGGAGGCGGGGGGCGCGGCGTCGGCGGCGGGGGTGGGCGCGAGAGCGAGCGCGACGTGGTGCAGCTCGAGCAGGATGGTGTGCGCGGGCGGCGCCACCAGCAGCGTGGCCAGGTCGACGTGCGGGGGCGGCGGCCGCGGCCAGTTGAGGTGCAGCAGAGAGCCCACCGCGCCGCTCGCCAGCCGCAGCACGCGACGCTCCAGCGCCGCGCCCACTGCCAGCCACAGGTGTAGTGAACGTCACGTGATACTAGTTTTACACAAGCTCTGACCAGTACAGGTGTCTGTATCGTCCAATAGGTGAATAGAAATAATAAAAAAATATCTGTATCTCAATAAATTCTCTGTAGGCCACTGTACACTGTGTGGTGGGCAGTACATCATACCTGTATTGTTTTCTGGCATATATCATTCTCGCATATTTTGTACTAGCTGAGTAACCGAAATTGCCTGGGTATGTAATTATTCCAATTCTATGAGGTGCATTCAAGTTCTAAGGCCTCCAATTTTTTTTCTCTGGACTGGAAAGAGATAGAAACATGCGCATTGTTTTAATATGAGGCCGCGTTCATTGTCAATACGTCCCAGAGATGGCAGCACCGTACGGCAGATGGAATTTTACCGCCAGCGGCGAGAATGAGAACTGTTTTAAATACTTGAAATGGCGACGTTTTCCTTACTTGAACAGCGTGCAATCATTCGTTTTCTGAATTTGCGTGGTGTGAAACCAATTGAAATTCATCGACAGTTGAAGGAGACATGTGGTGATGGAGTTATGGATGTGTCGAAAGTGCGTTCGTGGGTGCGACAGTTTAATGAAGGCAGAACATCGTGTGACAACAAACCAAAACAACCTCAGGCTCGCAGAAGCCGCTCTGACGACATGATCGAGAAAGTGGAGAGAATTGTTTTGGGGGATCGCCGAATGACTGTTTGAACAGATCGCCTCCAGAGTTGGCATTTCTGTGGGTTCTGTGCACACAATCCTGCATGACGACCTGAAAATGCGAAAAGTGTCATCCAGGTGGGTGCCACGAATGCTGACGGACGACCACATGGCTGCCTGTGTGGCATGTTGCCAAGCAATGTTGACGCACAACGACAGCATGAATGGGACTTTCTTTTCGTCGGTTGTGACAATGGATGAGACGTGGATGCCGTTTTTAAATCCAGAAAAAAAAATTTCGGGTAACCGCCAGTGCTGAAAAAATGATGGTGTCCATGTTCTGGGACAGCGAGGGCGTAATCCTTAACCATTGCGTTCCAAAGGGCACTACGGTAACAGGTGCATCCTACGAAAATGTTTTGAAGAACAAATTCCTTCCTGCACTGCAACAAAAACGTCCGGGAAGGGCTGCACGTGTGCTGTTTCACCAAGACAACGCACCCGCACATCGAGCTAACGTTACGCAACAGTTTCTTCGTGATAACAACTTTGAAGTGATTCCTCATGCTCCGTACTCACCTGACCTGGCTCCTAGTGACTTTTGGCTTTTTTCAACAATGAAAGACACTCTCCGTGGCCGCACATTCACCAGCCGTGCTGCTATTGCCTCAGCGATTTTCCAGTGGTCAAAACAGACTCCTAAAGAAGCCTTCGCCGCTGCCCTGTAATCATGGCGTCAGCGTTGTGAAAAATGAGTACGTCTGCAGGGCGATTACGTCGAGAAGTAAGGCCAGTTTCATCGATTTTGGGTGAGTAGTTAATTAGAAAAAAAATCGGAGGCCTTAGAACTTGAATGCACCTCGTATTAGCTCATCTCCTCCTTCCTCCTCCCTTTGTCCATCTCCTCCAACCCCTCTTTCTGCCCACATCTTCCATCCCACCACTCTCTGACCATATCCTCTTCTTCCTCTCTCCATCTCCTACCCTGTCTATGTGATCTTGCCCCCATTCCTGTCCATCTGCTCCTTCCCCCTCTGACCTCCTCCTCCCCCATCTAATTCCATCTCCTCCTTCACTCTCTCTCTCTCTCTCCCCATCTCCTCCTCTTCCCTCTCTCTGTCCACCTTGTAATCCCCACTCTCTCTGTCCATCTGCTCCTGCCCCATCTGTCCATTTGCTCCTTCCCCCTATATCCATCTCTTCCACCTCTCCCTTTCAGTCCTCGTCCTGCCCCTCTATCTCTTTGTTTCTCCCTTTATCTCCTCCTGCCCCCTCTCCCTGTCTGATCTCCTCCGCTCCCTCCTCCTGTCCAACTCCTCCAGCTCTCCTCTCTCTCTCTCTCTCTCTCTATCCCCTCCTCCTTTTCTCTGTTTTTTTCCTCTACTGTCTCTCTGCCTGTCTCGTCCTCCACCATTCTCTGCCAGTCTCCTCCTCTTCCTTCATCTATCTCCTCCTGCCCCCTCCGTCCACTTCCCCCTGGCCCCTCGCTATCTCCAGCTCCTCTTCACTCATATCTTTGTCGATATCCTCCTTCCCTAGCTCTGTACACCTCTTTCTTCCCTTTCTCTCTCCAATTTATAATCCAGTCCCCAGTAGAAGGTTGCTGGCTCTTACCCCACAGTATCTCTTAACATACAGTAATACGTGTACCTCGTTTGCTTGTAATCCATCCAGGTGCTTGGGAGGAGCTTTTTAGCCACAGCTATGGCGGAGTGCACACGTCACTGATGTTTCATATATATTAAATATATTTCACACATATTTGTTCACATATTTCACCGGCATCTGTAATGAATCTTGTTCTCCAGTTTCGATTTGACGTAGAACAGTCTCCACGACGTCATACACTCCTGGAAATTGAAATAAGAACACCGTGAATTCATTGTCCCAGGAAGGGGAAACTTTATTGACACATTCCTGGGGTCAGATACATCACATGATCACACTGACAGAACCACAGCCACATAGACACAGGCAACAGAGCATGCACAATGTCGGCACTAGTACAGTGTATATCCACCTTTCGCAGCAATGTAGGCTGCTATTTTCCCATGGAGACGATCGTAGAGATGCTGGATGTAGTCCTGTGGAACGGCTTGCCATGCCATTTCCACCTGGCGCCTCAGTTGGACCAGCGTTCGTGCTGGACGTGCAGACCGCGTGAGACGACGCTTCATCCAGTCCCAAACATGCTCAATGGGGGACAGATCCGGAGATCTTGCTGGCCAGGGTAGTTGACTTACACCTTCTAGAGCACGTTGGGTGGCACGGGATACATGCGGACGTGCATTGTCCTGTTGGAACTGCAAGTTCCCTTGCCGGTCTAGGAATGGTAGAACGATGGGATCGATGACGGTTTGGATGTACCGTGCACTATTCAGTGTCCCCTCGACGAACACCAGTGGTGTACGGTCAGTGTAGGAGATCGCTCCCCACACCATGATGCCGGGTGTTGGCCCTGTGTGCCTCGGTCGTATGCAGTCCTGATTGTGGCGCTCACATGCACGGCGCCAAACACGCATACGACCATCATTGGCACCAAGGCAGAAGCGACTCTCATCGCTGAAGACGACACGTCTCAATTCGTCCCTCCTTTCACGCCTGTCGCGACACCACTGGAGGCGGGCTGCACGATGTTGGGGCGTGAGCGGAAGACGGCCTAACGGTGTGCGGGACCGTAGCCCAGCTTCATGAGAACGGTTGCGAATGGTCCTCGCCGATACCCCAGGAGCAACAGTGTCCCTAATTTGCTGGGAAGTGGCGGTGCGGTCCCCTACGGCACTGCGTAGGATCCTACGGTCTTGGCGTGCATCCGTGCGTCGCTGCGGTCCGGTCCCAGGTCGACGGGCACGTGCACCTTCCGCCGACCACTGGCGACAACATCGATGTACTGTGGAGACCTCACGCCCCACGTGTTGAGCAATTCGGAAGTACGTCCACCCGGCCTCCCGCATGCCCACTATACGCCCTCGCTCAAAGTCCGTCAACTGCACATACGGTTCACGTCCACGCTGTCGCGGCATGCTACCAGTGTTAAAGACTGCGATGGAGCTCCGTATGCCACGGCAAACTGGCTGACACTGACGGCGGCGGTGCACAAATGCTGCGCAGCTAGCGCCATTCGACGGCCAACACCGCGGTTCCTGGTGTGTCCGCTGTGCCGTGCGTGTGATCATTGCTTGTACAGCCCTCTCGCAGTGTCCGGAGCAAGTATGGTGGGTCTGACACACCGGTGTCAATGTGTTCTTTTTTCCATTTCCAGGAGTGTATCTCCTGAACAATGTGTCGTGCCATGATAGAATTTCGTGGCTACATTCCGTGGTAAATTTTTATACTGTCTGCGAAATTAGAGTTAGCAGTAAAGACATAATAAATTTAAAGGTCATGCATGGTACTGCAGGTTTTCACGCATCTCAGTATTTGTGACGTCATATCTCCGGAATTGTGTGTCTTATACAGATATAACTTTGCCGGTAGATTTCGTGGTATATTTTTATACTGTCTACGAAATGTGTTGCCAATAGAATAAGCAGTAAAGGTGTAATAAACTTAAGTGACATGCAAGATGCTGCAGCTTTTCACGCAACGCAGTGTTTATGACGTTATATCTCCGGAAATATGTGTTGTACAATAATATAATTAGGCACGTACGTTCAGTGGTACATGCGAATACTGTCTGCAAAATACGTTGTGAATACAGTTAGTGGTAAAGAAGTAATAATATATCATGCCTAATGCAACAATTTCACTGTGTGAACGACGAAAATGTACTAAAAGATAAACCTTTTTTCGTTTCATCGTTTCGTAGAAGTTGTCGGGGTGAAAAAGTTTCGAAAGGATTTTGAAATTATATTTCCAGTTTGTTGCAAGTCATTAAGTGCTCTCACTGTTAAGAAACTGGATGAATAAAATCTGAGAATTCGTACGTCGTGAGTTACAGTGCCTTTTCACCTCTAACCCCGCACCTTAACTGGTAGGTGGTTCCCACCCCTACAGCGATTCCATCCAGACAGTGAGCGATACGTCAAGCAACTTTCATTGAAATCGGTCCAGTGATTTAGGAGCAGACGTTGCCCGTACATACATATACACAATACCCATTTTTATAATATGCATGGATATGCCTTTTTAGACGCTATAATTTCTCTAATCTTTTTCTCAAGATTGCGAGACATACATGTTTTCCTGTCTGTCTTCACCACCTCAAATAATGTTCTCTCCAAATATATATAAATAAAATAAAAAATATATCAAGTAATTATTGTTTCGCTATTAAAGAGACATTAAGCAATATGACTGCCTTTCTTGTAACCTCGCTCGTTACGAAGACATGGACACCACTAAGCCTTTTTTAAGCAGGATTCTGTATTTTTTTTTTATTTGGTAGTCCACTTCATCGCCTCAATACTTGTCCACAACTTCATCACTGTGCTCCATTTACGCAAACTTGACGTTATTGAAAACTTAACACAAAACTGAATTTGACTTTCCTATACTAGCAGACGATACAAGTACCAGGGCTAACATAACTTGCTGGAGCTGATCGTAAATAAATGAAATGCAAGGAAAATGCACACCAAACGTACAGTCAACCATCCCCAGTCTTCATTCCATGTTACTAAGACTGTTCAGGCAGTGCAACACAGCGCCTGAAAATTATTTAATTGGCAGATAAGGTCTTAAGCAGCAGCACACCATCTGCGAGAGCCACAGAGGGCGGCTAGTGCAGAGACACACGGGTACCTGTCCTGTAGACGGCGCTGAAGCCGGCGCCAGAGGGCCGGTCGGCGGTGCGCAGCCGCACCTGGAGGCGCTCGCCCACGGAGAGGAAGACGCCGTCGGTGAGGTGCGTGGGAGACTGGAACGGCTGGAAGGCCGCCTGCCCGCCGCCCAGGTCCACCTCCAGCAGCGCCTCGCCGGCGCCGATCGAGAACTCCGAGAACTCCAACCATACGCGTCTTCCCGCTGCACAAACGTTAACAGAGACAACCTACAGAACAAGGATGAACCTCCTAGTGTGCACTGGGGATTAATTTTTGGTGAGCAGTAAACTGGGATGTCGAGAAGGGATAACTGAGCCGTACGTGGCTCACGTTCTCACCATGATGTACAGGGTGATTAAAAAAGAATACAACTTTAAAAATGTGTATTTAATGAAAGAAACATAATATAACCTTCTGTTATAAATCATTACAAAGAGTATTTAAAAAGGTTTTTTTTCACTCAAAAACAAATTCAGAGATGTTCAATATGGCCCCCTCCAGACACTCGAGCAATATCAACCCGATACTCCAACTCGTTCCACACTCTCTGTAGCATATCAGGCGTAACAGTTTGGATAGCCGCTGTTATTTCTCGTTTCAAATCATCAATGGTGGCTGGGAGAGGTGGCCGAAACACCATATCCTTAACATACCCCCATAAGAAAAAATCGCAGGGGGTAAGATCAGGGCTTCTTGGAGGCCAGTGATGAACTGCTCTGTCACGGGCTGCCTGGCGGCCGATCCATCGCCTCGGGTAGTTGACGTTCAGGTAGTTACGGACAGATAAGTGCCAATGTGGTGGCGCTCCATCCTGCTGAAATATGAATTGTTGTGCTTCTTGTTCGAGCTGAGGGAACAGCCAACTCTCTAACATCTCCAGATACTGTAGTCCAGTTACAGTAGCACCTTCGAAGAAAAAGGGACCAAAAACTTTATTGGCTGAAATGGCACAGAAAACGTTCACCTTAGGCGAGTCACGTTCATACTAAGTTGTTTCCCGCGGATTCTCAGTGCCCCATATACAGACAATGTGACGGTTGACTTTCCCGTTACTGTGGAAAGTTGCTTCATCACTAAACACAATTTTTGAAACGAAAGATTCATCTGTTTCCATTTGAGCAAGCATAAAATCACAGAAATCGATTCTTTTAATCTTATCAGCTGCAGACAGGGCTTGAACCAATTTCAGACGATAAAGTTTCATAACTAACCTTTTCGTAGGATTCTCCATACAGTTGCTTGTGGAATTTGCAGCTCTCTGCTAGCTCTGCGAGTCGATTTTCCTGGGCTGCGAACAAATGCTTGCTGGATGCGTGCTACATTTTCATCACTCGTTCTCGGCCGTCCAGAACTTTTCCCTTTGCACAAACACCCATTCTCTGTAAACTGTTTATACCAACGTTTAATACACCACCTATCAGGAGGTTTAACACCATACTTCGTTCGAAATGCACGCTGAACAACTGTCGTCGATTCACTATTGCCGTACTCAATAACACAAAAAGCTTTCTGTCGAGCGGTCGCCATCTTAGCATCAACTGACGCTGACGCCTAGTCAACAGCGCCTCAAGCGAACAAATGTACAACTAAATGAAACTTTATAGCTCCCTTAATTCGCCGACAGATAGTGCTTAGCTCTGCCTTTTGTCGTTGCAGAGTTTTCAATTCTTAAAGTTGTGGTATTCTTTTCGAATCACCCTGTATTTTACACCCTGTTTTTAACGTACTTCCACCTCACTACGTTAATTTAAATTACTAATTTCACTGAGTAGCTGCTTTGCCTGAGCGTGACCGGCGCTAGCAGCGCCTATCGATATATCCGCTCTCGTAGTATCTTTGCTCCACTACTATTACTTCCCGGTTGTTGTCTGTCGTAAGGCAGTTCGGGTCTGCCAGTCAGTTGGGAGTTGCAATGCGGCACTAGTGCAGTCGGGTTGGAGTAGCAGTGAAGTCTGCGTCGACGTGGCTCGCATGACCATTGCCGCCACGTATCACTTGAGCCGGGCCACGGTCTTGGTGGATCGTCGGTCGGTCGTCCTACCGGAAGAAGCGTTTTGGCTCGCCGATCGTTCATGACTCGGCTATGTGTGTGTGCATCGACTCCCGATTTGTCTTCGTGCGTGCTTATTTACTGTTGGGTATCGTTCAGGTCTTCGTGCAAGTGTTTGTCAGGTTGTGTGTGTAGTTGGCGTTATTTCCACTGACAACTATTTTAGATGTTGTCGGCATTCTGAGAGGAGTCGGTCGGTTGCTGCGGACCAGGGAAGTTATCTCCGCGCGGTGCAGTCGGCTGGATCTGCTGGCGGTCCCTGCGCTGTGTCGGAGCGTGTGTGGAGCTGTCCGATCGCTACGAGCTTCGTGGCTCACCGACCCAGGACGTCAAAGTTGAGTTGTGTTTTAAGTATCCAAGCCACGTCCATTTATGTTGTGTGGTTCGTTTCGGTGGTTCGCTGTTGGGGAGATTTTCCTGTGAGCAACACCGAGTGTTTGTTGCTGAAATTTAGCAGCCATGCGGTGGAATTAACTATATTGGATGACTACAATTCAAGTGTACCAGCGGTATTTTCTGCCTTGTGGCCGTTAGTGTTTCGGTTACCTGCCCCGGCCACTAACGTAATTTCAGGGCAGCGTCCTTTCCTCACCTGTTGTCGCTGTCCAACGTGGTGTGTAGTTTTGACAGCTTAATACATATTTCATTGTGGATAATGATGTTCGTAACATTTTGTGTTTGAGTTCTCATGTACCGATTGGTGGCAAGCAAGTCGTTTTGTCGGTCGGTCCGTGGCTGTCCCTTTGTTGGGTTTCCGACGTATCAAGTGTAGTTGGGCTCACCACCTGTCTCACTTAAGTGAACAAGGGCAGATCGACCCCGTGGAGGCTACTGAGTACTGTTGTCTTACTGTTTTTCTCACCAGTGTTTAATTGTCTATTTATAATCTATCATAGCCAATGATAAAAGAAAATTCTTGGTTTTACTGTTTTTATGTAAGTTTGAATTCCGGCAAGCGGATATTTGCTCAAAGGTTACTGCCATTGTGTTGTCTTTTCTTTTAGTCCGATTTCAGCAGCTTAAGTCTTAAGACCTATGGTTATATATTTTTTAAAATTTTGGAAAATTAATTGTGAGCCTTCAGCCTTGGAACCTTATTCTTAAAATTACCTTTCCAGCTTAAACATTTCGGCCTTCTGCCTTTGAAAGGTTATGGTACTTTGTTTTAAAATCTTGAAAATTTTATTGTGGGCCTTCAGCCGTTTGTATTGCATCTTGTTTATGTTTGTCTATCCACCCTTGAATTGAGGCTTTCAACCTACCTGCCACACACACCTATAATTTTATTTGCAATTTTAACTGCATTTTATCTCGTTGCCTTTTAAGATTTCTGTTTGGAGGCCTTCAGCCATGAAAGATGGGGAGTTTGAAACTCGTAAAAGTTCAGCTATGTGCTGCTTCGGTTGTAAATGTGTTATTAAATTACAATAAAGTACAATTTTAAGGTGAAACTGACCCCAACCTTATTTGGCCCTTTCCACAATCTTAATCACCTGTTCTGCCCAGTGGGTTTAGGGGGCGTATCAAACTGTTAGACGTAACATTTACCAAACGCAAGTACAGTAGCGAGGACCAGAAAGTTGGTGTTTGGGCTTGGTAAGACGTAAAAACAGTGTGCACTTAACGCTGGTAAGGTGTTAGAGATCTCGAAGTTTTCCAGTAGAAAATCCAAATAATTGACACTGGTGACGTGTGAGAGCCAAGTGCTTCGAGGTACTTACGTGGCTCCAGTGTAGTCGTCAACGTGGGAAAGCGCGAAGCTGTGACAGCTGTCTGCAACAAGGCCCTTACCTAGTACCAATAGGGCGGTACTCGAGTCGAGATAGGGAAGCAGCAAGTGCTGGGGCTGGTGTATAACGACAGTTTGCACAGAAGCTCTTATCTGATGCCACTGTGGCTGTGGGGCCAGCAGGAAGCACTATTTGTTGTGTTACTGAGATGTCGCGACAGATTCTGCAGAGGCACTTAACTGTAGCCACTGAGAATGGTAGCATAGTTAAAATATGTCAGCGGGAATTTCTGGGGTTGGTGTGCGACAGCAATTTACACACGAGCACTTATCTGGCGCAAGTAACTGTTATATTTCCACTAGAATGTGCCATGATTTATCTGCTGAGAAGTGATAGTATTTTGCACTCTTGCATATTAACTGTCGCCATTGGTGGTGGCAGCGCAATAGTGGCGCGAGTGCAAGAACTAATGGAGCTTGTGTGTAACAGTGCGCCACTATGGTGGTAGCGCCAGTAGGAAGTTGTGACAATCTTGAGCAGACACTTAAGCTCACCCTCAAAAGATCAAACTGGTCGCTTTGAAGCGCTGTAGATGATGAGAAATGCTCCCAGATGGTCAAAAAATGGTTTAAATGGCTCTGAGCACTATGCGACTTAACTGCTGAGGTCATCAGTCGCCTAGAACTTACAAGGGAACCTCCCCATCGCACCCCCCTCAGATTTAGTTATGAGTTGGCACAGTGGATAGGCCTTGATAAACTGAACACAGATGAATTGAGAAAACAGGAAGAAGTTGTGTGTAACTGTGAAAAAATAAGCAAAATATACAAACTGAGTAGTTCATGGGCGACATAGGCAACATCATGGACACTGTCAACTCAGGAGCGCCGTGGTCTCATGGTAGCGTGAGCAGCTGCAGAAGGAGAGGTCCTTGGTTCAAGTCTTCCCTCAAGTGAAAATTTTACTTTCTTTATTTTTGCATAGTTATTATCTGTCCGTTCGTTCATTGACGTCTCTGTTCAGTGTAATAAGTTTAGTGTCTGTGTTTTGCGACCGCATCGCAAAACCGTGCGATTAGTAGACGAAAGGACGCTCCTCTCCAATGGGAACCGACAAGATTTGATCGCAAGGTCATAGGTCAACCGATTCTTCCACAGGAAAACACATCTGATATATTCTATACGACACTGGTGACGGCATGTGCGTCACATGACAGGAATATGTTGTCGACCCACCTAACTTGTACACTTGGCGAATGGGTAAAAAGATTCTTCTACCCTGCCCGATTTAGGTTTTCTTGTGAATGTGATAATCACTCCCAAAAAGTGATGAAAACATAAGAGTTTGTCACATAAACTGAAAATAAAAAATTAAACTTTTCACTCGATGGATGATTTGAACGAAGGGCCTTTCGTTCCGCAGCTGATCACGTTACCACGAGACCACGGCGCTCCTGCGTTTCCAGTGTCCTTGATGTTGCCTATCTTGCCATGAACTACTCAGTTTGTATATTTTGCTTATTTTTTCACAGTTCCACACAACTTCTTCCTGTTTTCTCAGTTGATCTGTGTTCAGTTTATCAAGGCCTATCCACTGTGCCAACTTATAACTAAATCTGAGAGGGGTGCGATGGGGAGGTTCCCTTGTTAGAACTAATTAAACCCAACAAACCTAAGGACATCACACACATCCATGCCCGAGGCAGGATTCGAACCTGCGACCGTAGCGGTCACGCGGTTCCAGATTGAAGCGCCTTTAACCGCACGGCCCCACCGGCCGGCCCCAGATGGTCATCTGACACTCCACTGCTGACGTAAATTATAGATGTAAAATGACGTGTGTGTGTGTGTGTGTGTGTGTGTGTGTGTTTGTGTGTGTGTGTGTGTGTGTGTCAGTAAGCTGTATGAAATCAACGTAGTAGGATGTGACCACATGAAAACTTACACAATGGCAGATGTGAGCTATAGTATTTAAATTTGGACATGACCATGCGGTGAAAGAAATTGCCCAATTTGTATGGTATACCAATGCTGACTGTCCATCGTATCCAGAAAAAAGAATGTACCACCTGCAGGAGTGTAACATGGCGTAAGAACTGCGGTAGTAAAGAGATCGGTACTGTCAGGGACCAGAGATGCCTTGTCAATGACAATCGGTTTCAGACATGACCGAAGTAGCTGCTTCTAGTAATGGCAGGTCCAGCTGAATCAGTTTTACTTTACGAAAGGATCTGCAAAAGAATGTACGTTTGGAGTCGGATACCTCACAAAAGGACATTTTTCACAGTGGCACATAAAGATCTCAGTCTTCAGTGGACCAAAAAACACGAAACTCGACGGTTGATGACTGCTGGGTAGTCTGGTGCTACGAGCAACGATCTTGCCACTATTTAAGTGATGCAAGGCGTCGAGTATATTGATGACCTAATGAAGCGTTCAGTCTGTGATGTGCAGAGGATGTGACTCAGGCCTTTGATGTTTCTATGATGTTTTGGAGGTGTTTGCTATTCCATGACATGGGCCCAATCATTCAAGTTGCCACAAATAACAACCAGGGTATTTATTTCGACAATACTGATGATTAAGTGTTACGCTTTCTTCTACATCTTGATGATTAGTATGCTGTGGACACTTTCATCTTCCAAGATGACCTCAGCTTACAGGGCTACACATATACGTTCATGGCTTGATGAACAATTAGGCCCTGAATGGTTATCTGAAACTTCATGTCTCAATCACACGAACTTAATCGCATATACAATGTCTGGGACTACTTGGAACAGCAGGTGAACCATCCTCACTACTTGGTAGCTCAGTCGGGTCTAATTGTCAATAGGCATCAGCTGGATAAGGGATACTTGAAGAAACTTGTGGGCTCTCGTCCGTCCTCACTGAGCTGTGAAGATTATTAAGACTGCATTACACCTTATTAGCGTGAATCCCGGGGAGGTCTAACTTTTTGTTCAGTGTGCTTTCCTGGTACCAGTATGGTGATAGTGCAGTGAGGTATGTCAGCCAGAAGATTCGGTAGTTGATCTGGTGCAGAGTAATAGCCGTGTGGGTGGATGTACTTACCTGAAGCCTGTATGCTGGTGGTGCAACCAGGAAGTGTAGGTAGTTGTCACCTGCGAGGTGTGACACTGTATTTCCCACTTACCTGCCTAGCGGTAGCACAGTAGGGGAGCACCACCAGGAACTGCAGATTGTTTGGGCTGTAGGGATGTGAGGCTATATTGTCCATTTACTTGGTACCAGTTCAGTGACAGTGCAGTCGATGTGTGACAGCAGGAAATGCAGCTAGCTGGGACCTACAATGTGTGACACTATGTTGCCTACTTACCTGGCGACAGTATGCTGGTAGTGTAGTCGAGGTGCACCAATGGAAAGTGCAGGTAGTTGGGGATGATGCGGTGTAACACCGTGTTGTCCACATACCTGGTGTCGGTATAGTGGTAGGGCAGTCAAGATACACTAGCAGGAAGTGTGGGTAGTTGCGGCTGGCATGAGGGAACACTATATTGCCCATTTACTTGTTGCCAGTATGTTGGTAATGCAGTGAATGTGCACCAGCAGTGTGATTATAATGATATTTGGTAGCTGTGCAGTTATCAGCAGACATAAAAATTCCCAATCTTTTCACTGTCCAGTCTTTCCACTTTCCCAAATGATGATGGAATGATAAGGACAACACAAACACCCAGTCCCCCGTTGGAGATAACTCCGACCTGACCGGGAATCGAACTGAGGACCTCATGATCCAGATGCAGCAATGCTAACCAGCAGGAAGTGCAGATAGTTGGCCCTGGTGATGTGCGGCACTATATTGCCCTGTTACCTGGCAACAGTGTGAAGGAAGCGCAAATGGTTCAAATGGCTCTGAGCACTATGGGATTCAACTTCTGAGGTCATTAGTCCCCTAGAACTTAGAACTAGTTAAACCTAAGTAACCTAAGGACATCACAAACATCCATGCCCGAGGCAGGATTCGAACCTGCGACCGTAGTGGTCTTGCGGTTCCAGACTGCAGCGCCTTTAACCGCACGGTCACTTCGGCCGGCTAAGGAAGCGCATTGAAGAGCACCAGCATGATTGGGTTGGGTTGATTTGGGGGAGGAGACCAAACAGCGAGGTTATGTCTCATCAGATTAGGGGAGGATGGGGAAGGAAGTCGGATGTGCCTTTCAAAGGAAGCATAGCGGCATTTGCCTGAAGCGATTCGGGGCAATCCGGAAAACCTAACTCAGGATGGCCGGACGCGGGATTGAACGCCGTCAGGAAGCGTGGGTATTAGTTCAGATTGCTGGAGCTGGCGCGATGTGGCACTACATTGTTCATTTACCTGTCGCCAGTACAGGGGTTGCGCAGTCCAGGTATGCCAGCAGGAAGTACAGGTGGTTAGCGCTGACGTGTTGCTACACTACATTGCTCACAAACGTGGCACCACTACGACGGTAAGGCAGCCAACGCACACCAGCAGGAAGTACAAGAAGTTACACAATATTGCCTACTTATGTGGCGCTAGTATGGTATCTCAGTTGACGTGTGCCAACAGGAAGTGCGAGTTGTTGGAACAAACGTGGTGTGCCACTGTATTGCTCACATACCTGGCGCCAGTATGACGGTAGCAGAGCGTAGATGTGCCAGTAGGAAATGCACGTAGTTGGGGTCTGCGAGGCGTGACGCTATATTCCGCACATACAAGTGGCGTTTGAAAATCCGTGCAAAGTCCGAAAGACGGCACCACCAGCGCGTATAGAGGTCATGTTTAGTTAGTAGCATCTTTGGAAAGAACGCACACCAAGTTTCACCCATATTGGTCTATTTCTTTGTGTTTGACATTCATGTGAATCAAGGAAGTCTAGTGATTGTCAAAAAATTAACGAAAAAGAATTTCGTGTGGTGATTAAACTTTACTTTATGAAAGGCAAAACGCCTCAGGAGACTAAAGAGAAGCTTGATAAACATTACGGTGACTCTGCACCTTCGATTAGAACAGTTTATAAGTGGTTTCAAAATTTTCGGAGTGGCCATATGGGCACAAGTGATGCTGAACGTTCTGGACGCTCTGTGAAGGTTACGACTCCAGAAATCATTGATAAAATCCATGATATGGTGATGGATGACAGAAGAGTTCAGGTGCGTGAGATTGGTAGTGCTGTGGGCATCTCGAATGAACGGGTACATAATATTTTGCATAAACATTTGGACATGAGAAAGCTATCCGCAAGATGGGTTCCGCGATTGCTCACGCTTGACCAAAAACGGAATCGTGTTAAATGTTGCAGGGATGGTTTGCAGCTGTTCAGGAAGAATCCACAGGACTTTAAGCGTCGTTTCGTCACTGTGGATGAAACATGGATACATTACTATACTCCTGAGACCAAACAAAAATCTAAATAATGGGTTACCAAGGGAGAATCTGCACCAAAAAAAAGGCGAAGACCATTCCTTCGGCCGGAAATGTTATGACAACTGTCTTTTGGTATTCGCAAGGGATAGTCCTCATCGACTATCTGGAAAAGGGTAAAACTATTACAGGTGAATATGATTCATCGTTATTGGACCGTTTGAAAACCGAGCTGCAAGAAAAACGCCGGTGATTGGACCGCAAAAATGTCATTTTCCATCACGACAATGCACCAGCACACACCTCAGCAGTTGTGGTCGCAAAATTAGTGGAAATAGGATTCCAACTCGTTTCACATCCCTCCTATTCCCCAGACTTGGCTCACTCGGACTGTTAGCTATTCCCCAATTTGAAGAAATGGCTGGTGGGACAAAGATTTTATTCAAACGAGGAGGTGATTGCAGCAGCTAATAGCTGTTTTGCTGACTTGGACAATTCTTATTATTCGGGAGGGATCAACAAATTAGAACAGCGTTGGACGAAGTCTAAAAGGAGACTATTTCGAAAAGTAAATAAGGTTTACCCCAAACGCGTAAGTAGTTTTTATTTTGCACGGACTTTTCAACCGCCCCTCGTACCTGGCACCAGTGTAGTGGTAGCGCAGTCGAGGTGGACCTGCTGGAAGTGCAGGTGACTGGGGCAGTGGGTTGTGCCACACGTACCTGGCGCCAGTATGGTGGTAGCGCAGTCGAGATGCGCCAGCAGGAAGTGCGGGTAGTTGGGGCTGGTGAGGCGGCCCTCGCGCGCGGTCAGCGTCTGCAAGGGGCAGCCCGACACGTCGACCGCCTGCCACGACGCCGAGAACCCTCCTCCGGACACCGAGTAGTCCGAGTGAAAGTGCAGCAGCGCCTCGTTGCTCTCCGACACGAAGTTCAGTCTGCGAGAGACAACAGCTTCATCATACACTGAAAAGGCTTTACCAGATTTACGTAGCTGCCTTCTGTAAACGTCTTTCTGTTTTACAAGCACAAATTGTCTTTCTATATTTCCGAGCTGGGAAGACTTAACTTCACATTGCTGCTGAATACTGGTAAAAGTCTAGAATAGCAAGTAAAAATTGGAAGTGTATGGATACATATAGTTAACAAAACAAACGTAACACAAATTAATGTGTGTAGTAGGTTAATCAGTGTAAGTAAGAAAGTATGAATTTCTTTGAAGTTTCTTTTTCATATACAACATAACATCCCATTGCAGACTATTTACATGTACGTAACAAGAAACCAGTGTTATATTTGTTCATATGGACACATACACGCCCATCTCTAGCCCTTATGTTAGTAGCATTTCGACAATTACTGTCAAATATTATATTAAATGTAACTGAGACGAGACAGATTTTGATTTTCAATCGACAGCTCAAGAAAATGTTATCTTGTTGCAGGAAATTAAATATAATCAACTCAGTTTCCATTTGACAATTTTATAGAACTTTAAAAATCCAGCAGCCCTTTCTTGTTGTGGTAAAAGCCGCTTTTCATTTCCTACCATTTTTTTCGCAACAGCGTAAAATATCAGGCATTCTCCATTTATTTAAATCTAATTTACGTTTCCCTTACTGTTAACGTACGTCTCCAAGAAACAATGCTGCTCCTGTTATACTGCATTACTAAGAATTAAGGGGACCACACCGTGGTTCAGGTCCAAAAAAATCGATTTTCGGTTTTCATCATATGTCGATAGATTAAGGTTTTATTTAAGTACTCTGAAAAGGATTTTGCTGAAAAATTTTTTTTTCGAGCATTTAAAGAGCATTTTCCTACCACTTGTGTTTATGTGCCACGCCCACTTTTCTGTTACCCACTGCCTTCTCTAAGCCATATGAAGATGCCATTATTACCAAAATAGAATGTGTAGGCCATGTTCAAAAACGTTTGGGTTCAAGGCTGGGAAAACACTGTTGATATGACAGGAAAAAAATTAGAAGATGGAAAATTGTTGACCGGACAGGGTCAGTTAACTAAAACTGAAATAGAATACTTGCAGGTATCCTATGGGCAGGAAATAAGGAGAAACAAAGAAAGGCTGGAGGCAATGAAGAGAGATGTTTGGGCCATATTCTTCCATAAGTCCTCTACTGATCATAAGCCATGTCATGGATTGTGTCCATCAGGAGAAAATTCGTGGTGCAAATACATAGGCCTCAGACAACTGGAGAATCTTATTCTCACCAGCATTCTCTTCCTGCTACCGTTATTGCAGCAATTAAACCTATTTTCAGAGATTTTGCTCATCCGGACCTTCTAAGGAAATGTCTGCATGGGCAGACACAGAACCCAAATCAATGTTTCAACAGCATAATTTGGAACCGCCTTCCTGAAACTGTATTTGTAGGCATGCATACAATGAAACTAGGAGCTCATGATGCTGTTATTACATTAAATTGTGGTAATATTGGAAAGTGTTGGGTTCTGAAAAAGCTAGGAATTAATCCTGGTGAAAATATGATCACTGGGCTGCAACATTACGATAAAATGAGGATAGCCGATCCAGACAAGTCTGCATCTAATATCGCCAAGAAAGGAAGGATAACATCCAGGAAGGTGAAAAAGAAGCTGTAAGACCTACTAGAGGCCAAAGAAGGGCCATCACATGCAGCAGAACAGTTTTAATTAACTGTGAGTGACAAATTTCAAAACTTTTTTCTTTCAAGTCAATTTCCCACAAACTAAAGTTTTCAGTACAAATACCCCATTATATCAGAAAATATCATAGATAAATGAACGAAATTTTCAGATACACTGCATAACATAAAAAGCCACCTCTGGTACTACATTCATTAATATTCCCCCATTAGGAAGTTCACAAAAAATATTTTCTGCATAAAAAAATTAATATTTTTTGTTGATAAATTTGAAAAAGTATTTCTTTAAAAAACTATGAAATGGATATAGTAGATTTTAGTACAGTTGACTCTATTAGCATCATGTAACATACAGTAAAAATATTAAGGTCCTGCATCAAATAGTTTTTTTCAGAAATGAGTCAAATACATGCGTAAATTAACATGGGTTAGATTCACCCGCCGCGTAATTCACTAACACATTTCTCTGTTGCTAAAATTTTCTTGATTTCTTCGTGTATTATGGTTCTTTTCTATTTTTTATGAGTTATGCTAGCCGTTTATAGACACACTGATGGTAATTCGGTAGCTTCAGAAGTAATGCAATACAGAAGCGAATTGTTAAGAACAGAGAAACTGGTGCAGGGGTAGGCGTGATAGTGTTTTAAAATCCAAGTATAACTGAGGAAATGCTCAAGCTTATGCCATCTGTAATGAACTCAATATCGGTGGGATGTTAAACTCCATCCCACCTTCTTACCTTCCAACTTACTAGAACTAAGGAAAATGCAAGATTAGGAAAGATGAGAGAATGGAAATGAGCAGAGGCAGAGATGTGAAAGACAGAAGGCTGAGAAGGAAAGTGTTAATGGGATTAGAAAGTAATGTAATTGTAGATAATTATGAGCTTTCGTTATAACCAAAAATGAAAGGGAAGAATGGAAGGGAGACTAGGATTGAGCGTCCTGTCGAATGCGAGGTAATTAAGGATGAAGTACCGGGTGTAATTACAGTGCAATTACTCACAGAGGTCCAGGGTAGGCTGCAATTATCTGATGGCAGTGAAAATTGATAGATATGCTAATGAGTTAAGGCGGAAGCGGTTTACGCTGGAAAAAAGTTCCAATTTTGGTAACCAGGTGCAAATCTCGCGCTGTGCAGAATCTCGTCGAGGTCCCCGGTGCTCATATTGAACAAACTGTGTAAGCGGCAGTTTATAATAATATCAAAATTATGCCTTTCTCACTTGTTTGACCTTTTCTACCCACGTCCCACGCCTAATCCATTACATACGGAAACATGTCTATACTTCTTTCTTGCATTCACACCGCCAGATTTGCACCAGGTGGCCAAAGCTGCAATTAATTTTTTCCAGTATAAATTAATTCCACTTTAACACATTAGAATATTTACCAAGATTCGCTGCCATACGACAATTGCAACGCATGCTGGACCTCTGTGAGTAGCTGCCACCCAGTACAAGCTCGTATTTGAGGAGAAATCATTCGTTTTCAAACGACCATTACGGCATTAGTCTTAAGAAATTAGAGAAAACCAAGAACAATCTAAATTTGGATGGCTGGATGCGTATTTGAACCGCCATCCTCCTGAATATGAGTTCACTGTCTTAATCATTGGTTCACCGCGTTCTATCCAGTACAAGAAGTGAAATAATAAATTTAATCCGCAGCAGACAAGACTGCGTGTTCAAATGGCTCTGAGCACTATGGGACTTAACTACTGAGGTCATCAGTCCCCTAGAACTTAGAACTACTTAAACCTAACTAACCTAAGGACATCACACACATCCATGCCCGAGGTAGGATTCGAACCTGCGACCGTAGCGGTCATGCGGTTCCAAACTGACGCGCTTAGAACCGCACGGCCACACCGGCCGGCAAGACTGCGTGTAATGGGAGGACAACACATTGTTGCAGAAATGAAAATACTCTTCAATAAAAAAGTTCTTGGGTCACAAAGCAGACGGATATCGTCACTGTCTTTGTGGAACAATTTCGCTACATTACCAATAAGAGCAACATCAAGTTCAGGATATGGAGCCAGTTTCGTCCCACAGCACTCGCTCCATCTCGGGTGTCGAAATAGAAACGCTGATGGAGGACATCACCTGTGACGACGTCAAGGATGCGATAGCAAAGGGTCGCTGGTGTGGATGGTCTCCCTGTGGAATTTTACCGGCCTTTCCAAGATTTCATGGCTCCAAGGCTGACCACAATGTTCGAAGAACTGCTGACGACAGCCGCCACGGTTCCGCCGCCATCATTATCCCACAGGCCATCGTAGGGGAGTACAGTTGCGCATCACCGCCCCCTAACCTTACTCAGTGCCGACTACAAGATATTTGCACGTTTTACGGCGACTCGATGCCGTCGGATCCTTCTGAGTATAGTATCCACGGAACAGACGATTCCAGGTGGACCCACAATGCCCAGACGGCCGCTGGTGAACGTGAAGGTGAAATTGCTCTAATGGGCTGTGTGCAATATCCATGCACCACTGGTAGCCGTAACTTTGATAGCACTTTTGATTGGGTGTAACATGGCTAAATCTTTGCTGTCATGGATCGGATGTGCCTTTCGGTCACCTTCACTGGTACCCTACGACGTCTCTATGCCAGTTCACTGCTCCCTTGTCCAGACTAATAATCATATCGCATGACCGGTACTGATCCGCTGGCTGTTACGTAACGGATATTGACCATCAATGCTTCTCTACAATCTCGCCCTGGAACCACTTATTGGCCGTCTCAGAACGCACTTGTCAGGATCCACACTGCAGCAATACACGTTCCACTCTCATGCCTATGCAGGTAACCTGTTTCTGTGGTATACTCACAGGAAGAGGTCACACACATACTTGATCTGATCTCCACGTATGGTGACGTGGCAGGCAATGCTTTGAGTGCTGCCAAATCTACAACGATGTCAACTGGCCTCGGACTCACTCGATAAAAACTGGCTCCTCTACCTTGCGTCCAGAGCTTTCGATACCTTGGAATCGTCTTTACTTCCATCACCCATCGGACCCTCCAGGCTAGCTGGATGACCTTTCGCCAAGATCGCCTCCACTGCCTTGATGCACTGTAGTGTGTGGAATATCTGAACGTTCATGTAGTTTCCAGCTGGTGCACATAGACCACGACCTTCCGATGTCGCCGGCGGTTGGTTGCAACATACAGGCTGCATTGAGCTACTTCATGACGGCTTGTAACATTTTTAAGTTAAAATATAACACACTCACACTCCTCTGGAAAGCCAGGGGACTTAGACTCACCAAGGCGGTCTTGTATCGGAGAACCATGAACAAACAGTGATCGGACACAGGGAATTCACTCACGTAAAGAGTCTCAGGCATTTACACACCAGTCTCCATCTGTCTGCCGGTCTCCGTACGATATGTTGTGCCTCTATTTGAACGCTTGTCTGTCTTTTGTAGACCTGAGCTACGTACATACTGGTCTCCCATGTACGATGCACTCCACACTCTGTCCATGTCTTGTCTGAAGGATTTCTACATTCAACTGCTGCGTGGTGTACCTTGCAACAACGTTGAGATCAAGTATCCATTAACAAGGTGGTGTGGCGTAACTTTGAACAGCCATACCTCACGACATTAGTCTGAGCGACACGGTATTAAGTCGCATGTGGAAAATTCCCCACCAACCAGCATTTACATGCGATTAGTTTGGTGTGAAACTCTTTTATGCTCCACATGTCACTCAGTGGACGATGAAGTTTATAGCCTGGCCTGAGCTGGTTTTCGTGAAGTCTGGACGCTGGGGCAGCAAATGGTCGCCTGTTACCTCCACGCCCCTCCATCCATGGTAGAACAGTATGCTTTCATTAGCCCTGGAGGACGTGTGTTTGCCTGCTGCGATAGCCTGGGTCAAACGATGGACGGTCTCTTACCTTTATGGAGATGGGGACAAATCCCTCCTACAGAATGAACATGTGATGACTGAACGACACCCACGCTACATCGCCTATTTCGCCTATTACCTCCGCGGGGTTTTCCGCGATCCCCGCTCAGCTGGAACGTTTCTGGCGCGGTTAGCTCGACTGCTCTCGAGGTGTACTACTAGCAACCCCTCACCACACTTCAAAACCCGTAGCAGGCGCAGCGCCTGATGCCGTACAGTCCTTGTTTTCCATTCCCTTCTCCCCTACCTACCACTGCTGTGTCACACGGTGAAATTTCATGGTTGTAATTATATCCTCCCTTGACTGTCCCTCTTGTTGACTTCCGGTTGGTTGGTTGGGTGGTGTTGGGGATGTCGTGGCCAGGTCTCATGTGTTCGACCCCTGCCCAGTCCATCTCCCGCTCTGCCATCGAGATGGAGGCGGCCTACACGTAATCATCTCCCGTCACCCTATCTTCCGTCTGCTTACGACGAACGGCCAATTTTCCCAATTTGCATTTTCTGACTATCTGCTCATTTGGTGTATTGTCTCTTTGGGAACATAGTTTATATTTCCCTCATATGTTCCACTAAAACAATAAAAATAAATAGATAAGTAAAACTAGAGTGCTGGGAAAAAAAGAACATACTAGGTCAACATGAGCTCACACGTTGTCATACGAGATATAGAACTCACTAAAAAATAAAAATAAATCAATAAAATAAAAAAGTCGAAAAAAGAAGAAAGTAGTAAAGCGCCAGACTAAAAGAAAAATCACTTCGTCTTCAGGCCACAAGTGGCCCATCGGGACCATCTGACCGCCATGTCATCCTCAGATGAGGATGTGGATAGGAGGGGCGTGTGGTCAGCACACCGCGCTCCCGATCATTATGATGGTTTTCTTTGACGCTACTATTCGGTCGCGTAGCTCCTCAGTTGGCATCACGAGGCTGAGTGCACCCCGAAAAATGGCAACAGCGCATGGCGGCCCGGATAGCCACCCATCCAAGTGCCGGCCACGCCCGACAGCGCTTAAAGAGCGCCAGACTACAAATCCAAAAACCTTAGGCTCGATTCTCGGTCAATACTAGGATTTTTCTGTGTCAATTATTACTTCTTTCACCTCTGGTAATGGTTTTCGATGCGAAAAATGCCGATTTGCTCCGTGGTTCGGAATCCACGTTAAACTGTTGGTCTCCTATAACTGGATGGGTAAGTGAGCTGAACAGAGATTGACATTCACCCGTTCAGGTTTATTCGGCTCAGCTCAGATAGCCGCGATCTCTTTTTTTTTTGCGAGAAAATTTTTATTTCTAGATACAACAGGGACTCCCCTGGCAGAGACATCGCGTATATTATGCGCGCATTTAAAAATCAACTTATGATTCGTCCATAAATCAACAAAAATGTGTTCAAAAATGTTCAAAACCAACAGGGATGCGTCTCAAAATCGTAGGAATAATCGACAGACCAACGTGCGCCGGATGCTAGGAGCTTTGTGAAACAAGACTTTTTTCATCAGGAATATAAATTCCCCCCCCCCCCCCCCACCCCCACCCCCTCCCTGAAAATGCCGTGCTGGGCAGATACCCCGGTTTGCCACTTCCGATTAACCAGAAAAAATTGATGATTTACTGTCGCGTGTGGCACACGCACCTACAGAAAACTAAGGTTTCTTTCGATCATGTACTGTAAATAACGTGAACAATGATGAGGCAGAGGAACTTCCTTGATGTGACTGTCACAATGTAATATAACTTATTAGTCTCAGTTACTTGTAATGTATGTATAAATGTGTAAAAAATATAAATACCAGTCACTGTATAAGAGTAGTTCGAAATAAATCGTCACAAATTTGTATTTCATGTTTTAAATTATTAATTCTTAATTAAACTTGCTCTAAAATTAATACCATGTAGCATAAAGAGAGTTGAGTATATCATTAAATGCTTTGCAAAAATTATGGAAGTGTTTGAAGTACAAAGAAGGTTTCTATTTTGTATTAAACATTTTTAGATTTCCAAGAAACTTTAAAATTGCAGTATCTCCAAACTAGTTTCGTGTGGCTTATGACCATATCTCTCTAACCCCTTCATATTTTACTATATACTACTCAGGTGACACCCTGTGATTAGCTCACGTTCGATGGTAGTAATCTCTCCGGACGGGCCCATTCTGTCTCCTTTTATATGGCGGATCCACTTCTCGTGACGTATAGTGGTCAATTCTGCATTACGTAGTAATGTCCGGAGTCTTTTGATCAGACAGTATGAAACGTCCCCTTAGAAAAATTTATGAATGATTATGCTGGTAAACCCCTTACGTTATTTGATTTTCTAACAGCTGAGCAAAACTGAACATACTCAGACATTTCGCTCTTTACCTGTTCTGATCAACACTAAACTGACACACAATATTTTTTAAGCAACGCAATCTGACTTTCAATAATCCCTACAAAAGAATGGCCCTGACTAATAATAACCTATACCTTTGATGAATCACTTACCTCACAAAAATCTTCGTTACTCGAACTACTGCAATACAGCGAGCGCCACTACTGCCAGCTAAATAAAAGATTCAAACTACTGAAGGCACTAACTACTGATAGGCATAGTTAGCAAATGAAAGATTTTGATAGAGAACAAACAATGGATTTACCTTAATAGTGTTCAAAAGTCATAATATATATAGCAGTTCATTACATCCAGTCTTACAAATTTACTGTCTCTGATGGACACACGTCCAGATCATCCGCTCTCAAAACTCCGCCATTTCTCTCCCCACATCCACCACTGCTGGCGGCTCCCCTCCAACTGCGCAACGCTACGCGCTGTTAACAGCCAACTGCCCAACACTACAATAGCAAATTCCAACAATGCAAACCAGCCACAGACTCCACACAGCACAGTCAGTGATTTTCATATAGAGCGCTACATGGCGTTACCAACATAAAAACCTAAACAGCCTACTTACAAGCAGCATGTACAGTTACGATCAAGATGAAACGAAATTACGAGGGGCTTTCAACAAGTAATGCAACGTTTTTTTCGGAAAGGATATTGGTTTTATTTCTTACTCTTTTGGCTTCAAAATACTATTTTTCAACACAATCTCCGTTCTATGCGACGGCCTTACGCTACGTTACCATGGTAGCATTTACAAGCCGACGTCGGAACCAACGTCTTGCTGCATCAACAATGTCCTCATCAGCCACTTACTGCTTCCGACGGAGTGCATCCCTCATCGATCCGAACAGATGACAGTCGGAAGATGCAAGATCTGTGCTGTAGGGTGGAGAACAGTCCAGTGGAGTTTTGTGAACTCCTCTCGGGTGCGCATTCTTGTCTGAGGCCTTGCGTTGACATGGAGAAGGAGAAGTTCGTTTGCCTTTTTGTGACGACAAAGACGTTGAAGTCGTTTCTTCAATATTCTGAGGGTAGCCCTATACACTTCCGAGTTCACCGTTACACCATAAGGGAGGTTCTTATACAGAGTAATCCCCTTTTAGGGTCCCAGACGAACGGAGCAAAGAGGACATCAAAAGCAGACTCGCTATGGCAAAAAAGGCGTTTCTGGCGAAGAGAAGTCTACTAATATCAAATACTGGCCTTAATTTGAGGAAGAAATTTGTGAGGATGTACGTCTGGAGTACAGCATTGTATGGTAGTGAAACATGGACTGTGGGAAAACCGGAACAGAAGAGAATCGAAGCATTTGAGATGTGGTGCTATAGACGGATGTTGAAAATTAGGTGGAGTGATAAGGTAAGGAATGAGGAGGTTCTACGCAGAATCGGAGAGGAAAGGAATATGTGGAAAACACTGATAAGGAGAAGGGACAGGATGATAGGGCATCTGCTAAGACATGAGGGAATGACTTCCATGGTACTAGAGGGAGCTGTAGAGGGCAAAAACTGTAGAGGAAGACAGAGATTGGAATACGTCGAGCAAATAATTGAGGACGTAGGTTGCAAGTGCTACTCTGAGATGAAGAGGTTAGCACAGGAAAGGAATTCGTGGCGGGCCGCATCAAACCAGTCAGTAGACTGACGACCAAAAAAAAAAGGGTCCCAGAAGACCGTCACATTTTTACCGGATGAGTGTGCAGCTTTGAACTTTACCTTCGGAGGAGAGATGGTGTGGCACCACTCCATGGACTGCCGTTTTGTTTCTGGTTTGATGTGATGAACCCGTGTACCATAGCCTCTTACAATGTTCGACAAAAAATTGTCACGGTCAGCCTAGTAGCCGGCCACTGTGACCGAGCGGTTCTAGGCGGTTCAGTCTGGAACCGCGCTGCTCCTACGGTCGCAGGTTCGAATGCTGCCTCGGGCATGGATGTGTGTGATGTCCTTAGGTTTAAGTAGTTCTAAGTCTAGGGCACTGATGATCTCAGATGTTAAGTCTCATAGTGCTTAGAGCCATTTGAACCATCAGCCTAGTGATGCGCATATATTTCCGCACAGATGGTCATTACTCTTTATGGTATTCTGTTAGGCGGTAAGGAACCCAAAGGGCACACAGCTTTGAGTACCCCAACAGGTGGATAAATATATCAGCACTATCAACAGAAACGTCCAGCTGAGGTGCGAGATGTTTGGTTGTGATCCTTAGATCGTCTCGAATGAGAGTGTCCGCACGTCCCAATCTATCGAGAGTCACAGCTGTGTGCAGATGTCCATCCGACAGGTTTGCGCGACCTTGTTGCTGTGATGACAAACACTCGCCCAACGACTCATAGTGCTTTTATTCAATATCAGGACTCCGTAGGCATTCTTCAAGCGGCTATTAACATCTGCGATGCTCTCTTTTTTCCGCCAAAAACAGGAAGCCATTTGGAAGGCTACCTATAGCGCCGCCTCCTATCTGAGCTTCATGAAACTATAGGGAGAGAAGCGGGAATATTCCACCATGTCCCACATCAAATTGCGCATTTTTCCAACCAAAATCGACCAAGAAAAAGTATTTGTTGCAGTACCTGTTGAACGCCCCTCGTATGAAAGAACGTCGTGGACAGATTCCAGTGCACTGGCCGCCACACAGCACAGGGAAACGTGAGACGGAACGCTTGAAACTCATTCGCCAGGCGCCTGCTGCAGACTTTCTTTGCAGCCGCGGTAGTGGGGAACACGTTCGGCGCGCCCTCATCAGCGCGGCTGGTGCAAGATTAACGCGGTTGCAGATGAGTGCTGGGAGGCGGCCGTATCAAAGATGCAGCGCGCCCGGCACCTGTGGCCGCAGCAGCAGCCGCCGACGGCGTCCCTGCATTATTCACACGCAGGAGGCGCGCCCTTCCTCGCCTCGGCTCGCCTCCACTTCCGCAGAGTCATCACCGTCTCATCCCTGTCACTGATACTACCTTCCATCTTCTGGGTACCCGGCACTCACACACAAGCTGATTACGACCTAGTCTTTGAACGGCAGTAGCAGACAATATTTGCAGTGTCGATGCCCTCTACGGAAATTACTAGATGGTAATCAAAATTTCCGGAAATATATGAATAAAAATCACAACGTCGTACCTAAATCTTACCATTCATCGTGAATACACCGATACAGACGTTTCTGGCACTTTTGTAATGCTGGATGTCTTTCTTTGTTAGGGTGTTTAGTACCCACTAGGGTTACACTTGAATCTCTTCCACTGTATCAAATTTACGCCCTTTCAACTTTATTTTCATCTTGGGGAAGAGGAAGGAGACACTCGGGGATAAGTCTAGTTGAGTACGGCAGGTGGGAAACAACTGTCATCTCGATTCATTAAATTTGTGGACTCGTCGCATAAACTCCATTTCTTCTAATATTTGTTTTAATATTCTGGCCATGGGTGAACAGGCAGAACATAGCTACAGTACACCACCGTACCTGTTTCGCTGTCGGCTAACACTCATTTCACAAGACTTCCTGCAAACGACACCAATATCGACAATCTATGCGGCAGGCACCATATTCGTTTTGGTATAATTAGATGTTTTTTTATAATAATACTATGCTGTTTCAACGCAATGGCGCATTGAACCACGTCACCCTTATCATTAAACGTGTCAACAGTAGAAGCCTTCCAGAGATGCTATGATAACCGAGACATGAGACAAAAATCGGACGATATAGTTGCAGCGGTACGAATAGTGTTGTGGTTACTGGAAGTAAAGGATGCAGGTTCGCATCCTGTTACATGTTAATTTTTTTTCATCGTAGCATTGTAAACACATTCTGGGACTTTCCATGAATGTAATACAAGTATGTTCTGCAACATGCGATAATATTTAAGATTTTCATATGGTTAGAGAACGAAGGGTAAAATAAATACTTGGTTTTTTATTTCCGAATATATGACGATTTCCGAGTGTGTTGTTAGGCAGGAACCCAAGAGGACAGCTTTAATCGCTACCATTCAAACGAACAGCAATAAAATTCGTATTCTTCCTCGTCATAAATACTCTACAGGTAACACTCATTTCAATAGCTTCCTCCAAACCAAACGCAGACGAAAGTCGATAGCAGTTCCTGTAGTTGTTGATATTAGATGTGACGTCAAAAAATCGTCAAGTTTGCAGGAATTCCTGTGAAATGAATGTTACGCTTCGTCGGTTTAAACCACAGAAACGCAGTCGCCATACAAGTTGATCGGCGGAAAAGAGTATGCAGCAATTGACACTGTGGCTATAAGGTCGATCTTTGCTGAGATATCGATGTCTCATTATTAGTTGCAGTGTAACGATGTCTTTGTGAATTTATTAAATAAAGTGTCACATTCCAAGATATTTCCAGGTTGGAAACGCTACGTTTATTAATTAAACATTAGATTATGTTCAGTTTTCGTTCCAGTGACCCAAAACATTAAATGATTCTGGTGGGTGTGGAACATGTCACACCATTTGAGATATATAATACCTGATCATATAAACCCTGATAATTTGTCAAAAGATTGTCTAAATAGGTGAATAAAATGCGGTAAACAAGAACAGCTAATATTTACAGAATTAATATGCTATCAGAATGAAACATTGTTATGCACTATTAATAACTTTATCATACACAAAATTCGTAATGTTGACTGTTGTGACCAAGTGCTGTCAAAACTGAAATCTACTTTTACTTGATCTTGCTTAACAGTCTCTGTTAAGATATTCATCTATAGAGCAGATGGAGTTGCCTATCAAAAGTCTTTCAAACTCTGTTTAAGCCGCACTTCATCTGAAACCAAGTTTTTAATGGTTGCTGCCAATTTATTGAAAATGTGTGTTACTGAATATTGGACCCCTTTTTGGACCAAGGTAAGTGATTTTGGGTCTTTATGTAGATTGTTCTTATTCATAGTATTGATACTACGTATTGAGCTGTTGGTTGGAAATAGAGATATATTACTTGCAACGAATTTCATTAAGGAATAAATATACTGAGAAGCAGTGGTTAAAATACAAAGTTTCTTGAACAGGTTTCTACATGATGTTCTTGAATTTAAACCACAAATGATTCTTATCACACGCTTTTTCAACCTGAAACCTTTTGCTCGGTTTGATGAGTTAGCACAGAATATGGTCCCATACGACATAGTAGCATGAAAGTAAGCAAAGTATGCAAGTTTTTTGTATTTACATCTCCTACATCTGACATCATTCTCACTTGTTTAGGCGCTTAAGCAATTCTATAGTATACTCTTCCCAACTGAATTTATTATCGAGTTGTAACCCCAGAAATTTAACACTATCAACCTCTTCGATCTGCATGTCTTCATATGTTATACACAAGCTGGAAGGAAATATCCTACAGATTCTGAGCTGCGTATAGAGGGTCTTCTCAAAGTTTAATGACAGTAAATTAGCTGTAAACCATTTATTAATGTCAGCGAAAATTTGATTAGCAGTTATTTCCAAATCAGTACTTGACTTGCTATTTACTGCAATGTTTGCATCTTCTGCAAACAAAACAAACTTAGCACCTGGCAATGTTACAGACGAGAGGTCATTAATGGCTGTTAGCACTATGGGACTTAACAGCTGAGGTCATCAGTCCCCTAGAATTTACAACTACTTAAACCTAACTAACCTAAGGACATCACACACATCCATGCCAGAGGCAAGATTTGAACCTGCGACCATAGTGGTCTCTCGGTTCCAGACTGACGTGCATAGAACTGCACGGCCACACCGGCCGGCAGAGGTCATTAATGTATACAAGAAAAAGCAATGGACCCAAGATGGAACCTTGAGGGACACCACATGTAGTTAATTCCCAATCGGATGAAGACTGCTTACTGCACAGGTATTTCGCAATGACACCCTTTGTTTCCTGTTAGATGGCTAAGACTCAAACCACTTTTCAGCATTGCCAGCGACACCATAATATTCTAATTTATGTAAGAGAATGCTGTGGTTCACACAGTCAAAGGCTTTTGACAGGTCACAGAAAATGCCAGTAGCCTCAAATTTATTATCGAATGAATTAAGTACATTCTCACTGGAAGTGTAAATAGCTTTCTCTATATCAGAACCCTTAAGAAATCCAAACTGTGAGTTGGACAATATATTATTTGCAGTCAGATTCTTAAGTAGATGCTTGAACACAACCTTTTCAAATATTTTTGAGAATGCAGACAAAAGTGAAATTTGTCTATAGTTTGATGATATCTCTTTATCCCCCTTCTAGTAAAGAGGCTGAACTTCAGCACACTTTAGCCCATCTGGAAATGTCCCGCTGATAAAAGATTGATTACACAAATAATTAAAATAGAACTCAACTTGCATAAGCACTCTTTGATTAATTTCGATAACGTGTTATCATACCCACTGGAATACTTATATTTTAATGCTTTTATGATGGATGCTACTTCTTCTGCTACTTCTTCACTAAACGAATTTCAACTGCTTTTTTCACCACCGAGTTCCAAAAAGATGAAGTCTACGGAAAAATTCCGACATTTTCACGCAATGCATCGAGACCAGTTACTCTGTGTGGTATGAAAATGCAATTCTAGTGTCGACTTAATCTTTATAGCACTAGATGGTGAAAGTAGCAGTTGAAATTCGCTTGGTGAATACTTTACTTAATAAACGTAGCGGTTCCAACGTGGAAAAATCATGGAATCTGACGCTTTCTTTAACTAACTTGCAAAGACGTCGCCACAGTGCAGCTAATAATGACACATCGATATCACAGTATTGATCCACCGGCTAGCCACAGATTCAGTTGGTGCATATAGTTTGCCACCGCTCAGCGTGTCTGGTGCTTGTGTTTCTGTGGTTTAAAACGACAGATCAAGTACTAAAGTGTACTGTATCTTTAACCTGTTAGTTCAGTCTGAAGACGGCCACATCGTATACGGCCGAAATATTAGAATAGATTATGCGACTCTGCTCCCGAAATGCAATGGATCAATCGTTACCCTGCGAAAACATCAAGATGCACAACTTTCATTTTCCTTTTTATCAAAAATTCCTCAATAATGTAGGCCGTACGCGGGCATGCGTTAACATTGTGGAGTATCCACTGTTCATTCACATTATTAAATTACTTTTCACTCCGTTTGTTCACATGACTTCTGATGACAGTTCCTCTTGTAACGGGACATCCTCCTCTAGCATTACTTTTCTTCAACAGTAGTTGTCAATACCATTGTTATTTTTCGAATTTTGGACAGGTCAGTATTATCTCAGTTGCTTTTCTGAAAACTTTCGTATAATTTTATACACAGTATGTTATGTTTCAAACTAAAATTTATGAAAATCAATTACTTTATAAAATGTTTTAGTCTCAATGTTACAATCGATATGTACTAGTTCTGAATGTACAGTTAATTTTTTTTAGAAACATTTGAAATTACGAACTATTGGCACACTTAAAATTTCTGTTATTAATTACGCAATACTGTACTGGTTACTACGTTTATTTCTCGATTCATTTATGAAATGATAATCAAAATTAATAATCTAACAGAAACTAATAGAAATTCATTTGTCAAGAGAAATTGCAAACCATTTGGAGTATAGTTATTTTCGCTGAGTGAGACAATAGTACGCATGCCTCAGATGTGATCGGACATTTTTTTGTATTTTGTGCAAACAATGTAATTGCGACTTGGTTAATGTGAAAAATCAAAAGACTGTATAATGTACTAAAATGTGACAAAATATATTAACGCAACAACAAAAATTCTGCAACAAGAATTTTCAAATTTATTTACATCAATCCAACAGTGAGGACCTAAATTGTGATATTTTCAGCTTCAAGAATCAGACCCCTAGACAAGAAGAACTGGAACCAACTCTACACGAAAAGCTAAGAAAATTAGAAAGTTTATTGTAATCTTTGCTCCTCTCAGATTTTTCATAAAAAACTTTGCTTATTGTGGACAATAGCTGCAAGTAGGAAGGAGGGGGTAGATTACACTCTTCTAAGTATATACCTAGGTATCGTATTACCGTTGCATGTTTTAAGGATGTGAATGTCAATCGTTATAGAGTTCGCCATTACTTATTCCGCACTATTAACGGTACTTCCTATAGATGGGAGTAAACACAAACGCAAACCCGTCAGGAATAGTCAAGTTGTGTGCCCAGCAAGGAACATTTGTTCCCATCACACCATGTCTACGTTCTTTGTTAGTATCGAAATGATGAGTTTCGTGATGAGATGTCGTTATTCACTGTATAATGTCTGATACATTATTCAGTACTGTCCTTCAAGTTCTGAAATAACCATCACCTCTCTTAAATTTAAATTATATACTGTCTTATAACTAAACGCCTAGCTAATACCTGTTGTTATCGATTGTTATAGTAATTCCATGTCTTAAAGTAAATTATAGACAGTGCGTAAGACCTGATACTTCCGAGACTCATTTGATAATCGGCACTCGGACGATGCCTGACTCCTTTCGCTGCTAATGATACAATTCCACTACAGTGCACATACGACAGGCAATTAAGGCAGTCACAGAACCATTATTCAGTCGAAATTTCTTCTAGGACAACAAATGTTTATTGTGTTGCATGTTACGCCATATTTAGAACACTGCACTCTTCATATGATGCGCACTGGCTTGCAACCCTCCTTTATCCTTTCGGACGCGTCAGTCACGATCTTATTTCTACAGATCTACAGAATTCACTGTCCAGTATAAAGTAACTGCACATCCACCAGTGAAAGGGTAGGTGTCTCATATCGAGTCAAGAAACGTGGTGGTTCAAATGGTTCAAATGGCTCTGAGCACTATGGGACTTAACTTCTAAGGTCATCAGTCCCCTAGAACTTAGAACTACTTAAACCTAACTAACCTAAGGACATCACACACATCCATGCCCGAGGCAGGATTCGAACCTGCGACCATAGCGGTCACGCGGTTCCAGACTGTAGCGTCTTTAACCGCTTGGCCACACCGGCCGGCAAACGTGGTGGAAAATACACTCCTGGAAATTGAAATAAGAACACCGTGAATTCATTGTCCCAGGAAGGGGAAACTTTATTGACACATTCCTGGGGTCAGATACATCACATGATCACACTGACAGAACCACAGGCACATAGACACAGGCAACAGAGCATGCACAATGTCGGCACTAGTACAGTGTATATCCACCTTTCGCAGCAATGCAGGCTGCTATTCTCCCATGGAGACGATCGTAGAGATGCTGGATGTAGTCCTGTGGAACGGCTTGCCATGCCATTTCCACCTGGCGCCTCAGTTGGACCAGCGTTCGTGCTGGACGTGCAGACCGCGTGAGACGACGCTTCATCCAGTCCCAAACATGCTCAATGGGGGACAGATCCGGAGATCTTGCTGGCCAGGGTAGTTGACTTACACCTTCTAGAGCACGTTGGGTGACACGGGATACATGCGGACGTGCATTGTCCTGTTGGAACAGCAAGTTCCCTTGCCGGTCTAGGAATGGTAGAACGATGGGTTCGATGACGGTTTGGATGTACCGTGCACTATTCAGTGTCCCCTCGACGATCACCAGTGGTGTACGGCCAGTGTAGGAGATCGCTCCCCACACCATGATGCCGGGTGTTGGCCCTGTGTGCCTCAGTCGTATGCAGTCCTGATTGTGGCGCTCACCTGCACGGCGCCAAACACGCATACGACCATCATTGGCACCAAGGCAGAAGCGACTCTCATCGCTGAAGACGACACGTCTCCATTCGTCCCTCCATTCAACCCTGTCGCGACACCACTGGAGGCGGGCTGCACGATGTTGGGGCGTGAGCGGAAGACGGCCTAACGGTGTGCGGGACCGTAGCCCAGCTTCATGGAGACGGTTGCGAATGGTCCTCGCCGATACCCCAGGAGCAACAGTGTCCCTAATTTGCTGGGAAGTGGCGGTGCGGTCCCCTACGGCACTGCGTAGGATCCTACGGTCTTGGCGTGCATCCGTGCGTCGCTGCGATCCGGTCCCAGGTCGACGGGCACGTGCACCTTCCGCCGACCACTGGCGACAACATCGATGTACTGTGGAGACCTCACGCCCCACGTGTTGAGCAATTCGGCGGTACGTCCACCCGGCCTCCCGCATGCCCACTATACGCCCTCGCTCAAAGTCCGTCAACTGCACATACGGTTCACGTCCACGCTGTCGCGGCATGCTACCAGTGTTAAAGACTGCGATGGAGCTCCGTATGCTACGGCAAACTGGCTGACACTGACGGCGGCGGTGCACAAATGCTGCGCAGCTAGCGCCATTCGACGGCCAACACCGCGGTTCCTGGTGTGTCCGCTGTGCCGTGCGTGTGATCATTGCTTGTACAGCCCTCTCGCAGTGTCCGGAGCAAGTATGGTGGGTCTGACACACCGGTGTCAATGTGTTCTTTTTTCCATTTCCAGGAGTGTAGAAGTGGAAATACCTGATTTCCAGCTTTGACTGTCGGCTGGTAAACCAAAGACCAATAATAATAATAATAATAATAATAACAATAACAACTGAAGTACTGATATAGGCTGCACATGAACAATCAATTGGAACTAACGTAATCAAAGTCAGAATCGAGAAAGCGGCAAAAGACTCAAAGTTTAGGGTCTGCAAAAGAGCTGACGATACAAGTGACCATGTCACCAGACCGATTACAAGCAGATGCACAATGTCGTGCCATGAAAGAGCCACTGGAACTTATGCTATAATTACCGTCTGCCAAGGACTAGGAAATGCTGGCAACACAAGCCAGAAAAAGTTTTCTGGAACGAACTTGCCAAATTACTGTGGGATTCCGACTTTAGACAGGTCGAATGCTGGAACAAAGTACACAAGACTTCAAAACTGTGGTGAAGCAAGCATGACACTGCCATTCCAGGTGATAGCAGAATCGACGAGAAACAAGTTGAAAACCTATCAGATACGAGGACTCGAAAGTCAAACTACAGCGATTCGACGTGAACCAGTGAAAACGGCACCAGCGGTTCTCGACACAACGGGAAGAATGCGAAAAGATCATGCTGGACACTTGAAAACCATTGGCAATGATGAAAGTATCACTGAGCCAACTACGAAAATCAGCTTTACTAGGATCTGTGCGAATTACGCTCTGAAACATCACGCTTGGAAGCAGTCCGACTACTGATGAAATACGAACTCAGTGATGTACACTGAAGAGGCAAAGAAACTAGTACACCTGCTAAATATCGTGTAGGGACGCCGCAAGATCGCAGAAGTGCCACAAAACGACGTGACATGAACTCGAATAATGTCTGAAGTGGTGCTGAGGGATTAACACCATTAATTCTGCAGGGCTGCCCATAAATCCGTAAGAGTACGAGGAAGTGGAGATCTCTTCTGAACAGCACGTTGCAAGGCATCCGAGATATGCTCAATTATGTTGATGTGTAGGCAGTTTGATGGCCAGCGGAAGTGTTTAAACTCAGAAGAGTGTTCCTAGAGCCACTCTGTAGCAATTCTAGACGTGTGGGATGTCGCATTGTCCTGCTGGAATTGCCTAAGTCTATCGGAATGCAGTATGGACATGGATGGATGCAGGTGATCACACAGTATACTTACGTATGTGTCACCTGCCAGAGTCGTATCTAGACGTATCAGGTGTTGCATATCACTCCAACTGCATACGCACCACACCATTACACAGCCTCCACCAGCTTGAACAATCCCCTTCCACCAGCTTGAACAATACCCTCCTGACATGCAGGATCCGTGGATTCATGAGGTTGTCTGCATACCTGTAAACGTCCATCCGCTCGATACAATTTGAAACGCTCCGAAAGCCCATATCGCTGATGTTTCGTTGAATGGTTCGCACGCTGAGAATTGTTGATGGCCCAGCAGTGAAATCTGTAACAATTTGGGGAAGGGTTGCACTTCTGTCACGTTGAACGATTCCCTTCAGTCGTCGTTGGTCCTGTTCTTGCAGGATCTTTTTCCGGCCGCACTGATGTCGGCGATTTGATATTTTACCATTCCTGATATTCACGGTACACTAGTGAAATGGTCGTACGGGAAAGTCCCCACTTCATCACTACCTCGGAGATGCTGTGTCCCGTCGCTCGTGCGCTGACTGTAACACCATGTTCAAATTCACTTAAATCTTGATAACCTGCCACTGTAGCAGCAGTAATCGATCTAATAACTGTGCCAGAAACTTGTTGTCTTATATAGGTGTTGCCGACCGCAGCGCCATATTTTGCCTGTTTACATATCTCTGTATTTGAATACCGATGCCTGTGCCAGTTTCTTTGGCGCTTCAGTGTGTTTTCCTCACTGCAGTTGCTGAAAAATGGAATCATAAAGTCGGGTTCACACCCGAAATTAAATTTTTTCCTAAGGGTGTCGGAAAACATTATAAAGCAAGTAATGTTATGGTCGAGCGTGTAATGTAATTAGGCTTCTCGGCTAGGTGTTCAGCAGCTTGTGCCTTGTCGCCGTTTCCTTATTGGCTTTTCTTACGGCAGAACGCAAACTTAGAGCGCCGCTTCATTGCAGTTCCAGCCCCGTACTCTGGTATTTTCTCGAATGATGGCTGTAGGTCCTAAAGGTTGTTGCGTCATCGATACAGGATATGCAACATGCAACGCCATCTGTGAGACGAAATTGACAACATAAACTTGTTGACAGAAATAAAACTAATTAAGGCTGCATTTACATGTTCCGCTAACAGACGGTGTTACTTCATTACTTGAGATAAGCTCGTAACAGTATTCTGCAAAATCGGGATCAAACTGAGTCTTGTAGGGATGTTGGGACGCGAAGAAAGCTGCCACATGTACTTCCTGTAAATTTTCTATGCTGGTCTGCCAATCGTTGTTTTTGCCAGAATGTTGTCTTTGTAGCCAGCAGTTCATGTGAGGAGAGATGAACAATGATCGGAGCGAATTAAGGGCTTTATTGTGGGTGATCAAACAGTTTGCATGGAAAACGCCGTAGGAGCGTCATCATTGCCCCTGCAGAATACGGCTGAAATTGTTGTGAAGAAAGAAACGCTTGACATTCATGTTATGTGTGGTGCACAGCTACAGGCAGAGATGAACAATGGAGGGAGCCAAGTAAGGGCTGTATTGTGGGTGATCAAACACTTCCCATGGAAAATACTGCAGGAGCGTCTTCATTGTCCCTGCAGAATACGGCTGAAATTGTTGTGAAGAAAGAAACGCATGACATTCATGTTATGTGGGCTGCATAGCTACAGGCGAAATCTCTCACAGAATCCACATACTTGGTGGAAGACAACGTTATTTTACGCTTTTCTATGCGATCACTTTGCTCTGGGGATCTGTTTGAGGCGCCGTGTTTTACCTGTGCAGGTCGGCGTCGTCGTGTCGGCCGCAACGGACGACGCGCGAATCCGGCGCGCGCTCGGCGTCGGCGTCGTCGTCGCCGGTGGCGGGCTGCGGCAGCAGGGAGCGCAGCTCGATGTAGTCGTAGAGGCAGTCCTGCTGCGGCTCCAGGTCGAGGCGCGTGAAGCGCAGCACGAGCCGCGAGCCCGCGGGGCCCGCCAGCCGCACCCAATAGTCCAGGTTGGGCCCGTAGCCGCCCGGGAAGTTGGGCGACGTGAGGAAGCCCTCCGTGCCGTTCACCGTCCGGTTCAGCTGCACGCCGCCCTCCGTCACTGCCGGCCCACACAATTCGTCACTACTTGGCGCTCGCAGGGGCAAAAAATCAGTCTACAACCAGAGGGTTAGCTTTGTTCAAATGGCAAACAAAACAGTTTCCACGTCAGTCACTCGATCATTTTGCTACTACGCATTCCCATGGTTCATACCATCATCTTCAGGTGGAGAATTATTTATTTACATGGCTGGTGTTGGGGAAGAGTTCAAATGGTTCAAATGGCTCTGAGCACTATGGGACTCAACTTCTGAGGTCATTAGTCCCCTAGAACTTAGACCTAGTTAAACCTAACTAACCTAAGGACATCACAAACATCCATGCCCGAGGCAGGATTCGAACCTGCGACCGTAGCGGTCTTGCGGTTCCAGACTGCAGCGCCTTTAACCGCACGGCCACTTCGGCCGGCGTTGGGGAAGAGTACAGACATCTTTTCACAGTCGCATACCAAGGGCAGTGTAGATTACTTTGCATATATATATATATATATATATATATATATATATATATATATATATATATATATATATATACTGCCCTTGGTCTGCGACTGTGAAAAGATGTCTGTACTCTTCCCCAACACCAGCCATGTAAATAAATAATTCTTCACCTGAAGATGATGGTATGAACCATGGGAAAGCGTAGTAGCAAAATGATCGAGTGACTGACGTGGAAACTGTTTTGTTTGCCATTTGAACAAAGCTAACCCTCTGGTTGTAGACTGATTTTTTATATATAAGTTCAAATGGCCTCACGTGAATCTTGAATTCTGATGATGGGGCTCCCGCTCTGAAATAAATATCGGGAATAAAAACCTAAAATACCGAAACACAGACAGACGAAGGATTTTTATTAATAAAATATGTATGTTTTACAATATCTGTTTCCCATGCTAATCCACAATTATTTCTTTAAAAATAGAATTTTAGTGTGTTGTTTGTATTTCTTTTTTTATTACAGAAACGCAGGGAGGAAGGATGTCAAGTGTCATTAATCCAGAAACATTTGCTAGAAGGGAAAACCGGGGTTAGACGGCATAAGGGTCTAGTTTGCAGCACAGAGCTTCTGTTGACTGCCACCGTGGTGCTACAGAGCTGCCATTGCGCTTCAGTTTGCTTGGAAACTTCACAGAGGAAGGACCCCGTTTCATCGTTTCTCGGACTGGTGAGGAAATTTTTAGTCGTAATTTTTTTCTTTTCTGCATCGGATTGTGGCGCTGCTGATGGCGGTTTTCAAAAGAGTGATTGACTATGGTTGCATAAATGTATCATAATCTTTTGTTTCTGATGTATGGGATTACGTGGTATTGTTTTGGTTTTTCATATCCCTTTGGGGCTGATTGGTTCAAATGGCTCTAAGCACTATGGGACTTAACATCTGAGGTCATCAGTCCCCTAGAACTTAGAACTACTTGAACTTAATTAACCTAAGGACGACATCACATACATCCATGCCCGGGGCAGGATTCGAACCTGCGACCATAGCGGTCGCGCAGTTCCAGACTGAAGCGCCTAGAACCGCTCGGCCACATCGGCAGGCCGTATTTTGCTAATGATAAAAGCTGTTTACTTAGAAAAGGTACTTTTCTAAATAAACAGCTATCCCCAAAGAGTGCACTTGCTATTTTTTTTTCCTTTGGTGTTACTTAAGGGAGAGAGTTTAAGCATCTAGTCCCCGCATGATCTAGGAACTGAAGGTGAACGTTCAACGAGAAATCAACGTAACTGACAACAGCGATTTGCCTTGGACAATGATAAACCAAGCACACAAGTGCATCGACACCCCACATGGACATTCTGCACATCATTTGTAATAATAATGTTAGTAAGTGTCACATTTAAATTCACATCATTCATAAAATTTCATACCAGCATAATCTCTATATTCTTTGGTGACTATGTTATGGGTTAGGTTTTATGCTCTCCACTTTGGATTTAGAAACGTATGGTTTCATTTCCTTCTATCTCAAAGCATGGAATGTAGTCCGTCTTCAGGCCACAAGTGGCCCATCGGGACCATGCGACCGTCGTGTCATGCTCAGCTGATGATGCGGAATGAAGGGGCGTGCAGTCAGCACACCGCTCTCCCGGTCGTTATGATGGTTTTCTTTGACCGGAGCAACTACTTTTCGGTAGAGTATCTCCTCAAGTGGCATCATGAGGCTGAGTGCCCCCAAAAAATGGTAACAGCGCATGGCGGCCCACATGGTCACCCACCCAAGTGCCGGCCACGCCCGACAGCACTTAACTTCGGTGATCTGACGGAAACCGGTCAAAGCATGGAATGTCTGAATATAAGAGGTGTACGAGAAAAGTAATGAGATTGATTTTTTATCCACCAAAGCTTTTAGTTTTTTCAAACATCAATATTGTCCACTACAAAGTAGTTCCCTTTGGCAGTTGAGTCGTCATCCCCAGTCTTGGTAGCACCACTGAAACGGTTGAGTTGGTAGAGTTAACAAATAGGCCACATTGTGTTGACTTTTCTCCAGAGTCCCAAAATGAAGTTCTTTTAAGACTTTTGAAATTTAGGGAAATGAAAAAAGGCACATGGACTCAGATCAGGTGAATAGGGGGGGGGGGGGGGCTGTGAACAACAGAAAAACAGCAATGCCTTCTGAGGTCAAAAATTTCGTGATGGAAGTGGCCGTGTAATGTGGGGCGTTGTCATGATTCAGCATCCATTTTTCTCCGATGTCCAGTCTCACTCGATTCCCCCTTTTCCTGGGCCTTTCAAGGATATCTTTGTAAAACACTTAGTTCAAGGTTTATCCTGGAGGAACAAATTCTTTATTAACTATACCCCCACTGTCAAGAAAGCTAATCAGCAATGTTTTGCTCTTTGATTTGCTCATTCGAGCTTTTTTCGGCCGAGGAGATGTCTCAGTGTGCCACTCCTTTGTCGGTTTGTCTCACGATCGTACACAAAAATCCAGGATTCATTACTTGTGATCACACCACTGAACCAATGGTGGTCATTGGCAGTCCTCTCAACATCAACGCACGCGTTTCTTCCAGTGTCCTTCTCCTCAGCTGTGAGGTTTTTCGGCACCATTTCGGCACAAACCTTTCGCAAGTGCACAACTTCGCTCAAAATTTGATGTAAGGGGAAAGTGTTCAGGTTTAACAGCTCACCCGTCATCCGTATTGTTAAACGTTGGCCTGATCTCACAAGAGCACGCACACGTTCCCTAAATTCCGCTGTTCCTTTTTTGTAAAACACAACAAAAACACAACTTCACTGATGGCGCTCTCAAAAATCACGTGACGAGTGTAAGGAGCTAAAACTCGGACTGAGCATCTGGAAGGGATGAACACACCGCTCTACACAAGTAGAACCACACAGTGTTGTCAGATCACTCGCATTGTTGCCAGTCTCATTACTTTACTCATACACCTCGTAAACTATGCAGATGCAGATCGTACACAAAAACAGTTTGTGTCACGAATAAGTATTCTAAATATGCATATCGGCTTTTTGGGCGTCTTCTGTTGTCTGATGCTCGTATTGTTAAATACTGGACTTCCAAGCGAGGAGTATTTTCCTAGATTGCAGCAACTGATACGATTGAGCACGGATGACGCCAGTTAGGGAAACCTGAAGAAAAGAAGTGCAGAACCTTCGCTCATTTTGTGAAACTCTGCTTTGAGCTGCGAGAATTTCTGTTAACAACCAATTAACAGACTGTTTATAGAAGTTAAATGTATTTTCAGTCAGTCGATCACCTTCTTATGGACACACTACAGCGAGACTGTTTCTGTGAAATGGATTACTGTGCGTCTAGGATTACGGGCTATAGTACCTGGAATTGGCAATCTTACCACAATAATAAAGTAATCGACATACTGGAAACAAGTGCATTTTCCAGAAATAAGGGTTGTGGATCACTCATTATGTCCAGTTCTTTCTTTTTACTCGTATCTACCTGGAAAATTGGAATATTTCCAGAATCGACATACTGGAAACAAGTGCATTTTCCAGAAATAAGGGTTGTGGATCACTCATTATGTCCAGTTCTTTCTTTTTATTCGTATCTACCTGGAAAATTGGAATATTTCCAGAATCGACATACTGGAAACAAGTGCATTTTCCAGAAATAAGGATTGTGGATCACTCATTATGTCCAGTTCTTTCTTTTTATTCGTATCTACCTGGAAAATTGGAATATTTCCAGAACCGTTCAAAGACATTGTCATCCGTTATCATCCATAGCAAACGTAACAGAGCCCACTCTACGATATATACAGTACGTATATTCTGCCCTCCCCCTTTTATTTATCCATCCGATGTGTTTGCTGCCGCCCGCCAAGAAATCCTCTCCCGTGCCAGCTTTTCTCTACGTCGTCAATTATTTGCTGGATGTATTCCAAACTCTCTTCCTCTCTAGTACCATGGAAGCTATTCCCTGATGCCTTAACACTGGTGTCTTAACAAATGTCGTGTCATCCTGTTCCTCCTTTTTGTCAGTGTTTTCCATATATTCCTTTCCTCTCCGATTCTGTGGAGAACCTCCTCATTACTTACTTTATCAGTCCACCTGATTTTCAACATTCTTCTTTAGCACCACATATCAAATGTTTCGATTGTGTTCCGGTTTTCACACAGTCCATGCTTCGCTACCATGCAAAGCTGAACTCCAAATGTACATTCCCGGAAATTTTTTCTTCTAGTTAAGGCCTGTGTTTGATACTAGTAGACTTCTCTTGGACAGGAATGACATTTTTGCCTGTGCTAGCCTCATTTCTGCTACTTCTCATTACTTTCAACACATCTTGTAACTTTTCATCACTTTCACTGTCATTAGGTACTGTATTGTTATCATTGATATCCTTTCATCTGGGATTTTAAGCCCACTCATGACCCTATCTTTTATTTCCATCATTGCTTCTTGGATATGTAATTTGAAAAGGAGGGCGAAAGATTACATCTCTGTCTTACACTCTTTTTAATTCAAGTACTTCGCTCTTTGTGCTCCAGTCTTTTGTTCTCTCATAGTCTTTCCCTATAGCTTATCCTTAGTTTTCTCAGAATCTCGACCATCTTGCACTATTTCACATTGTCGAACTCTTTTTTCCAGGTCGACTGATCCTATGAACGTGCCTTGATTATCTTTAGTCTTTCTACCATTATCGACCGCAACGTCAGAACTGCCTCTCTGGTGTCTTTACCTTTCCTAAAGCTAAACTGATCGTCATTTAACATATCGTCAATTTTATTTCCCATTCTTCTCTGTATATTGTTCTTGTCAATAACTTGGATGCATGAGTTGTTAAGCTGGTGGTGCGATAATCCTCGCACTTGTCGGCTCTTGCTATCTTCGGAGTTGTGTGGACGATGTTTTTTCGGAAGTCTGATGGTATATTGCCAGTCTCACAGATTCTACACAGCAATATGAATTGTCGTTTTGTTGTCACTTCCCCCCATGATTTTAGAAATTCAGATGGAATGTTATCTATGCATTCTGCCTTATTTAATCTTATTTCGTCCAAAGTTTTTTTTTTTTTTTTTTTTTTTTTTTTTTTTTTTTTTTTTTTTTAAATTCTGACTCTAGTACTGGACCCCCTATCTCCTCGATGTGGACATCTGTTTATTCTTCTATCACATCATCAGGCAAGTCCTCCCCTCAAAGAGTGCATCAATGTACTTTTTCCACGTATCCTTTCTCTCCTTTGCGTGTAACAGTGGAATTCCCATTAGACCCTTAATGTTGCAGTCGTCTCTTTTAATTTCACGGAAGGTTCTTTTGACTTTCTATATGCTGAATCAGTCCTTCTGCCAATCATTTTCTTTTCGATTTCTTCGCATTTTTTCACGTAGCCATTTCGCCTTAGCTTACCTGCACTTTCTGTTTATTTCATTCCTAAATTACAAGTATTTCTGTATTCCTGACTTTCCCTGAAAATTTTTACATTTCCCTTTTTCTTCGACCATCTGAAGTATTTCTTCTTCTATGCAAGGTTTCTTTACAGCTACTTTCCTTGTACCTATTTTTTTTCTCTCAAATCCTGTGATTGCCTTTATTAGAGATGTCCATTCCTATTCATTTGTACTGCCTACTGGGCTATTCAATATTTCAGTATCTATAGCCACTCTTCATTCCCTAGTACTTCCATATCCCACTTTTTTGCCCATTGTTTCTTCCTGACTAGTCTCTCAAACTTCAGCCTACTCTTCACCGTTACTAATCTGTGATCTGAGTCTGTTTCTGCTCCTGGGTACATTTACAATCCAATATCTGATCTCGGTGTCTGTGCCTGATGGTGATGTAATCTAACAGGATTCTTCCCGTATCTTCCATCCTTTTCCCTTGTTATACCAGTAATAATAACAGAGTTATCAAAATCAGTTTCATTTCTACTGCTAGTATTTTAGATCTGGAAGAGAAGTACCCAACGGAGTCTCAGTTTATGAAATTTGGTAAGTTGTTGGGAGAAAATGAGTATCTATAATTTGGGAATTCTCTTTTTTGAAGTTCAAATTAATTACAATCTTAAGCGGGAGCTAATGATTTCATATCCAAATAAGGGAACACGTGCCGGCGAATGAAGACGTAAAACGTTGCACAGTTACTGCATTGTCTCAACTCCTTTTATGCAAGTATCGCGGAGTTTCAGCCTAGCCACTACTCTTCCTCTTTCTCCGCTCCCCTCTCCCCCCCTCCCCCCCCCCCCCCACCTTGAGCATCATGGTTTATGGATTGGACGTATTGTAGACGGTACCTATCGTCCATCATAAGCATGCACTTCTATCACCGGTTACATAGTAGAGTCCCCATTCCCATATGAAATTGATATATTTGTATCATTTTGACATTTTGTACAATGAATCAATCTAAAAGAATTGTATTTGTTACCAGTTAGCTAGTTATTATGGTCCTATCGTCAGCTGTGTGTGATGTGAAGTTCAGTACATTAGTTTGGCGTCATGGAAAAAATACATGCTATTTCGTGTAACTACTTCTACGACTTGCATTTTTGCCTTATAGTTCTTACGAACGCTAAATCTCTAAAATAGATACGTGCATCAAATCTGTAATTGTATTGAATACTCCCTCGAAGAAAACTGAAAATAATAATTAAAACTCTAAAAGACTATTGCATTAACCCATGTTTCAATTGCCATCCAACTTTTTCTTTTTTATGCAAGAAATATCAATCGGTTGCAACAACATTTCTGCAATGCCATATAACTGGGATAAAACTCATTGGTTAAGATGTTTGATATATTTCATTAACAGCCCCTCCATTGATATTTTTCCTCATGAGAAAAATGAATGTCAAATTTACAACGTGAACTTCTTCGCTGCATCATGTGCTTCTGCCTGTGCTGATTTCAAGCCCACATCGAGCTTTAGATATCGAACTCCAGCTATGATTGGAGCAGCTACGGCCACTCATGAGAGTAATTAACTGATTTCCTCATTAGCTGAAAGGCATATACATTCAATACACGTAATATTCGTACTGAAAACTAATGATGCTTTTAGCTTTCTAAAGTAGCAAACGTTCACGCCCTCATTCCACTTTACCGCTCTCTCTCTCTCTCTCTCTCTCTCTCTCTCTCTCTCTCTCTCTCTCTCTCTCCACTCACTCGAACACTCGAATTAGAAATTATTTACAACATCCATCGTCCAAATACGGTAATTACTTCAGGGACTACGTCACTTTGAGCAAATAATTTTCTTCCTTCATCTTTAGTATCTTACATACGTAGTTTGCATAATGCCCCGATCTACAGTCAGTTACTAAATACAGGGAGCCGAAGTACGATTCAACCATATTCAGATTAGAACCGACAGGTTCAAAATAATTATTGACATACATCGAAATTAATCTGCTGACTGAGACACACTTGACATCAGCTGTATTAGGTACAGATCTATTACTCAATAGTGACATACGAAACTGTGCTGGATCGGGACTTGAACCCGGGTTTCCCTCTTATCGCGAGTGGTCACCTTAACAGCTTCGGCTATCCGTGCACGCTTCCTGGATTGGCACAAACTTCCATATGTCACATTGGATACATACTATTACTGTACTCCACTAAATCCATCACTTAGATTCCCGCAACAAGGAGAATGAGACCACGAGGAATTGAGACCAGTATTGTTATTGTCGTTTGTCCACCTATGCTTGTGATACATACATGCATGTCTGAAAGAACTTTTATCAGATGTGTAAGCTGCTTGAAGGCGATTCAGTGAGTCGTTTGCTACGATGCGCCATCTTGTTGGAAAGAAGCTGTACTCATTTCCACTATCTGTTAATTACTCATAAAATTCTTCGAAATTTGTCATGAAAACTTGTGTATTGACAGTCCAGTCAAAAATTATTGGCTCCTCTATACCACTACCGGAAACGGCACACCAATCACCAATTTTCTCATCATGAAGTGGACGCTAGAACGTCTCGCGACGATTTCCTCCATTCCAATATCTGATGATCCGCCGATTAACATGGCCCGATAAATGAGACAATGCCTCGTCTGACAAGAAATACTTTGAGTCTGCCTGTCCAGCAGTAATGTTTTCGAGAAGCCAGTTACAGTAATCAGTACGTTTCAGTTTTCCTGGCTCCTTCAGTTCAATTTCAATTCATGAAGAATTTTATGACAAGATTTGTATTTAGGAGGGTTGTCCAGAAAGTAATTTCCGATCGGTCGCGAAATGGAAACCAGTGCGAAAATCCGGTAAAGCTTTGCACAGATGTGATGGACAGTGTCTCTAGTATGCCTGGCCATCGTGTTGCGCCGCTCTTTTCAGTTTTGAGTGAACAGTGAGCGCGTAAAGATGCGTAGGGAATAGCGTCTCCCGCCAAGTGTGAGGGCCTGCTTAGAGATTTCGCCTGCGTCACGCAGCCCACATAACACAACTGTCGAGCAGTTCCTTCTCCATGCAAATTCTCGGCCGCACACTGCAGGGGCAATGAAGACGCTCGTGCAGCGTTTCCGATTAGAAGTATAGTCCGTAATTGGCTCCCTCTGAGTCCCATCTCTGCTCACAAGAATCGCTGCCTATGAAGACAAAACTTTTCCACAGGCAGCGAGCTGCAGAAAGCACAGGCAGCTGCTTTCTATGACGAGGATATTGGAGAGTTGATACAACACTACGACAAAACTCGAAGTTGGAGTTGCGACTATGTAGAGAAGTAGGTGGAAGGTGTACCTAACTGTTGCAAATAAAATGTTTCTGGTTTTCACTGTGGTTTCCATTTCGCGACCGATGGGAACTTATATTAAAAAACTAAAAACCCGCCTCGATTGCGAAAAAAGTACCTGGTGTTAAGTGTTAACCCAGGTTTCGGCGTAGATAACTACACCTTCTTCAGAACAACAATAAAACCCACAAATGCCTAAGAAGACCCTTGCCAATGATTAAAAGAACACCATAGCTATACATTTACAAACGAAAAAGAAAAGAAAAACACAAACAATACATAAGTACAAAGTCAAAACCACTACTTAACTTAATTGTGTACGCTCCACCTCACACCGGCCTATATTCTATGGACCATGACCCGTCATAAACTACAGCTACAAACGGTCGCGACCGTTGGAATAAAGGCTGTGTCCGTGTGATGCAGTGGTTAACACAACCGCCTAGTTAGGCTCGAATTCCGGTCAGGTACAAATTTTTACACGTCGCCGCTGATTCCTCGAAGTCCCGATGCAGCTGTCATCAATAGTTCCTTCCTTTTCCTTTCCTTTGTCCACCCTCCATCCTCAGTTTAGGTAAGAATTATATTTAACAGCAAATTGATGGGATATTGATTTTTTTGGACTGGCAATAATTCTCTTTACATGATCGGTAAAGGCCTGTGGAGCCGTAAAGGAAGCTTGCCTATTTCGTTTTGCATTTGAAAGCGAACCTGTCCTACGCCATCTTTTAACTAAATCATGTGTACTATTCATCGCAGGGATATGGCATTCGGAAATTTTATCAACGAACACTTTATGCTTTTCTTCAAACAACTGAGAACGAAGTGAGGCCTCAACTACAGCTAACTTCTTGAGGACTAAATAAGCTAATTTACACAAGCACAACAGCATTCACAATAATGCACTGTAGTGGAACGTAGCCGTACACTAACAAGTAACTATCCGTCAAAAGGCAGCAACAAACAGCAGTGACACATATACTTCCTAGTTACGCTAGCTGTGTGTTTGTCTTTCATAAACAGTGTTGGGTAGAGGTTTCACTACTCTGTAGTTCAACGGAGACGACCGATTTTATTTAATTGACAATGCGCCTCTCCATCCGTCTCGTCTCTATGAGTCAGAAAAATTACAAATGAAAGAACACAATTAAAATTTTCTTACGTAGGTTATGAATAAACGTCTGTCGAAAGTATTTTGTTTTCTTTTTTTTCTAGTTTTTGAAGGAGATAACACAACCTTCAGGGCTTTCAAGATTCACTTGAGTCATTTCGTTATTACCTGGCCAAGCAGTCAAACCTAAAAATTGCGAGAATCTACTTCACAGGTGATCCATTTCAGTGCTTTCATAATTCAGTTTGTAGGCGAACATGTGCAAAGAAAACAAAAGAACCTTGGGGAACTGCGCCAACGGGCAAATAGCGAAGCATATTCTTGCAATATACAGGTCAGATTGGTTCATCAGGTCGTCACGAAAAGCCTAACGTGAATCTTGAATCTGATGATGGGGCTCCGTTCTGAAATAAATATCGGGAATAAAAACCTAAAATACTGAAACACAGACAGACGAAGGGTTTTTGTTAATGAAATATGTATATTTCACAATATCTGTTTCCCATGCTAATCAACAATTATTTCTTTAAAAATAGAATTTTACTTTGTTGTTTGTATTTATTTTTTCATTACAGAAACGTAGGGAGAAGGATGTCGGTGTCATTAATCCAGAAATACATGCTAGAGGGGAAAACCAGGGTTAGACGACCTAGTTTGCAGCACACAGCTTCTGTTGACTGCCACCGTGGTGTTACAGCGCTGCGGTTATGCTTCAGTTTGTTTGGAAACTTCACAGAGCAAGGACCCCGTTTCATCGTTTTTCGGACTGGACAAATTTTTTAGTCGTAATTTTTTTCTTTTGTACATCGGATTGAGGCGCTCCTGATGGCGGTTTTCGAAAGAGTGAATGACTATGGTTGCATGAATGTTATCATAATCTTTTGTTTCTGATATATGGCATTGTGTGGTACTGATTTTGTTTTTCATATCGATTTGGGGCTAATTGGCATAGTTAGTTATAGGATCAGTTGGCGTAGCTATACCAACAGGTCACGTCGAAAAAGGCCAACAAGGAATGCCCCAGATTCTCAAGGGCCTCCTGATAGCCTGAATACATTTAAATCGCTTTGGTTTGGTGAACTATCATGCCCGTCAGTAGCCTGGAAAGTTTGTCGAAACTGATGCCAACGAGAGTCTCGTTTCCACCATGGTCGAAAAGTGGAAAATTGGAGATAGATAGACAGACGAGGATTATTCAATTTGGTACGAACAATGTAAAATTGAGCAAAAAAATTTAAACCATTTGTTCAAATACGCGAGCGCCCTACTCCTACATTCACGATTGATTCAAAACAATGAACTAATTTGAAGTTAAAATCTTCTGGGTTATTAGGCCGCGTCATGTTTCTTCTAAAATGTTCGAGGTTTCGGCCCCCCTGCTGGGATCTTCCTCAGGATCTTTTGGTGTCCACTACTGCTAGAGCAGCAGTAGTGGACACCGAAAGATCCTGAGGAAGATCCCAGCAGAGGGGTCGAAACGTCGAACATTTTAGAAGAAGCATGACGCGGCCTAATAAAACGTCAAACATTTTAGAAGAAACATGACGCGGCCTAATAACCCAGAAGATTTTAACTTCAGTGACAACGGCCACGAAAGCCTGCAGACTTAAATGAGCTAACTTTTTTGAATAACTACAGGTAGCTATAACAGTTAGCAGAACTTATTGTCCTTGAATAATCCATTGTTTGCTCATAAATTTAAGTTCATGGTACTGTTTATACATTCGAGCAGAATTTACTTTTGTTCACGCATTATTTCTTCAAGAGGAATTTGTGTTTTGAAGAATTTATTCTTCGAAAAGGAAGTTACTCCGTTTTGATTAAAGAAAAATTTATTCCTCGCATATTACTGTTTTCTGGCTAAGTATCTCTATTCAAATCAGATTGCGCCAACTAGCCTCTAGGGATTTGCCAACTAACCCTGAATAGATGTAAACTTTTATAAAATGTGAAGCTTCCTGGCAGATTAAAACTGTGTGCCCGACCGAGACTCGAGCTCGGGTCCTTTTGCCTTTCGCGGGAAAGTGCTCTACCAACTGAGCTACCGAAGCACGACTCACGCCCGGTACTCACAGCTTTACTTCTGCCAGTATTTCGTCTCCTACCTTCCAAACTTTACAGAAGCTCTCCTGCGAACCTCGGTCTGCTAGTCTCGGTCGGGCACACAGTTTTAATCTGCCAGGAAATTTCATATCAGCGCACACTCCGCTGCAGAGTGAAAATCTCATTCTTTTTATAAAATGTATTTTTGGGGTTACCTAAACATTATTTAATTAATGGGTCGTGCATGATTCTGCAGTCACAATGTCAAGCTACCTGCCGCATTTATTACAATCTCTCCAAGCATTGCGCAGAAAATAGAAAAATCGAAAACCCAAAATATGTGCCAACTAGCCAACGTCTCCCCTATGACCATACACGCGCTTCCAAAAGATTATTTGAGCAAAGCTCTTCGTTTGAAGGTAAGTTATGGTGGATACTTTCCTCATTGAGAGGTCTACTTGAATTAGATTTCAATGGCCGTATTCGAATACAACGATTAGGTGCACTGACGAAATGAAAAACCGAACATCAAGAACGAGTTGTGCGACAGACATGAAAGTTGGTAGGCATGTTTCTACACCTGAAAGATGGTGTCTATTAAATTTGGCAAAAGTAGCGTAAGAGTGGCGCTAGTAGCGCAACTGTGAGGGAACAAATCAGGTTTGCCTTAAATACACGGCGTAACGGTGGTGAGGGTTAGTTGCCTTTGAGACTGGACGTGGTGAGTTGATGTTAGTCAAGAATGCCTTTACGGCAACAAAGATGTCATTATCAATACCTCACTGAGTTTGAACGAGAATATGTAATAGGGCTATGAGAAACTGGATGTTTGTTCTGGAATACTCCAGAAACACTTGACAGGAACGTAGCCACTATAAGTGATTGCTGGTACCGGTGATAAGGAGAATGTACCGCGGCAAGGAGACCGGGCTCCGGGAGACAACGTGGCACTATCGAGAAGGAAGACCACCGTCTTCGGCGAATGGCCCTGCCACATCGTACTGCATCTGCAGCAGCAATTTGAGCAGCAGATGGTGCCAGAGTGGCACAATGAATTGTTACAAATCGGTTACTTCAAGGGCACCTCCGAGCTAGATGCCCTGTAGTGTGCATTCCACTGACCCCAAATCACCGCCATCTGCGACTCCAGTGGGGTCAAGCAAGAGCTCATTGGAGGGCAGGGTGGTCTGTTATATTTCCTGATGAAAGCTGATTCTGCCTCGGTGCCAGTGATGGCTGTGTGTTGGTTAGGAGTAGTCCAATTGACGTCCCGCAACCAAACCCTCTGCGTGCTAGGCACACTTCATCTGCAGTGCGATTTAGTATGACACCAGGAGCACCCTTGTGGTTATCCCACACACCTTAACCGTAAATTTGTACGTCAATCTGGTGATTCCACCTGTTGTGCAGATATTCATGAACAGCATTCCAGGAGGTGTTTCCCAACAGGATTTGCCCGTCCACATAACTTTGTTGCAAGCCAACGTGCTCTATAGAGTGTGGACATGTTGCCTTGGGCTGCTCGATTACCAGATCTGTCTCAAATCGAGTTCATATGGAATATCATCGGACGACAACGCCAGCTTCATGCACAAACAGCATTAACCGTCCCTGTATTGGCCGACGAAGCGCAACAAACATGGAACTCCATCTCACAAACTGATGCCCGACACCTGAATAACACAATGCATGCACGTTTGCATACTTACATTCAACAGTCTGACGATTACACCCGTTATTAAGGTACCAGAGTTTCGTATTTGCAATGGCTCATCTCACGCTTATGTTAACGTGTACCCAGTATGTTGTCCTCGATGGTGAGTGTTCATTGGAGGTGAGGGCATTATCTGGAGAGCCCCAGGGAAGTGTGGTAGGTCCGCTGTTTTTTTCTATCTACATAAATGATATTTTGGATAGGGTGGATAGCAATGTGGGGCTGTTTGCTGATGATGCTGTGGTGTTCGGGAAGGTGTCGTCGTTGAGTGACTAGGAGGATACAAGATGACTTGGGCAGGATTTGTGTTTGGTGTAAAGAATGGCAGCTACCCCTAAATATAGATAAATGTAAATTAATGCAGATGAATAGGAAAAAGAAACCTCTAATGTTTGAATACTCCATTAGTAGTATGGCGCTTGACACAGTCATGTCGATTAAATATTTGGGCGTAACATTGCAGAGCGATATGAAGTGGGACAAGCATGTAATGGCAGTTGTGGGGAAGGCGGATAGTCGTCTTCGGTTTATTGGTAGAATTTTGGGAAGATGTGGTTCATCTGTAAAGCAGACCGTTTATAAAACACTAATACGACCTATTCTTGAGTACTGCTCGAGCGTTTGGGATCCCTATCAGGTCGGATTGAGTGAGGACATAGAAGCAATTCAGAGGCGGACTGCTAGATTTGCTACTGGTAGGTTTGATCATCACGCGAGTGTTACGGAAATGCTTCAGGAACTCGGGTGGGAGTCTCTAGAGCAAAGGAGGCGTTCTTTTCGTGAATCGCTATTGAGGAAATTTAGAGAACCAACATTTGAGGCTGACTGCAGTACAATTTTACTGCCGCCAACTTACATTTCGCGGAAAGACCACAAAGATAAGATAAGAGAGATTAGGGTTCGTACTGAGGCATATAGGCAGTCATTTTTCCCTCGTTGTGTTTGGGAGTGGAACAGGGATGGTAGTTGTGGTACGAAGTACCCTCCGCCACGGACCGTATGGTAGATTGCGGAGTATGTATGTGGATGTGGATGTGATTTTGTAATGTTAATCGTTTAAATATGTCACCTAGACAAATGTATTCCAAAAATTTCATTGCTGTTGTTGTTGTGGTGGTCTTTAGTCCTGAGACTGGTTTGATGCAACTCTCCACGCTACTCTATCCTGTGCAAGCTTCTTCGTCTCCCAGTACGTACTGCAGCCTACATCCCTCTGAATCTGCTTAGTGTATTCATCTCTTGGTCTCTCTCTACGATTTTTACCCTCCACGCTGCCCTCCAATACTAAATTGGTGATCCCTTGACGCCTCAGAACATGTCCTACCAACCGATCCCTACTTCTAGTCAAGTTGTGCCACAAACTTCTACCCAATCCTATTCAATACTTCCTCATTAGTTATGTGATCTATCCATCTAATCTTCAGCATTCTTCTGTAGCACCACATTTCAAAAGCTTCTATTCTCTTCTTGTCCAAACTATTTATCGTCCATGTTTCACTTCCAGACATGGCTACACTCCATACAAATACTTTCAAAAATGACTTCCTAACACTTAAATCTATACTCGATGTTAACAAATTTCTTCACAAACGCTTTCCTTGCCATTGCCAATCTACATTTTATATCCTCTCTACTTCGACCGTCATCAGTTATTTTGCTCAACAAATAGCAAAACTCCTTTACTACTTTGAGTGTCTCATTTCCTAATCTAATTCCCTCAGCATCACCCGACTTAATTCGACTACATTCCATTATCCTCGTTTTGCTTTTGTTAATGTTCATCTTATATCCTCCTTTCAAGACATTATCCATTACTTTCAACTGCTCTTCCAAGTCCTTTGCTGTCTCTGACAGAATTACAATGTCATCAGCCAACCTCAAAGTTTTTATTTCTTCTCCATGGATTTTAATAGCTACTCAGAATTTTTCTTTTGTTTCCTTTACTGCTTGCTCAATATACAGATTGAATAACATCGGGGAGAGACTACAACCCTGTCTCACTCCCTTCCCAACCACTGCTTCCCTTTCATGTCCCTCGACTCTTATAACTGCCATCTGGTTTCTGTACAAATTGTAAATAGCCTTTCGCTCCCTGTATTTTACCCTGCCACCTGCAGAATTTGAGAGAGAGTATTCCAGTCAACATTGCCAAAAGCTTTCTCTAAGTCTACAAATGCTAGAAATTTCATTATTCTGAATTAATTGTATTTTGGTGTTGTGATTTTTTGCCGTCGTGTATTTTGTTGCAAAATGTGAAACATAGCCATTAATAATTACTGGGAGAGCTTTGCTGCGAACCTGCCTGCAGGCGAAGACACATTTCATTCGAGTATGCGACTCGTCAAACGCTGTGCTAGACAGAGCGTTCGTGATCTGCGACCATTCTGCGTAATGCGTGGTCGTTTCGTTACACATGTACTTCATCAGACACGCTCTCTACAGGACAGTTATCGATTTCGAGAGAAATTGCAGGCTAGCAGTTGGGAGTGTGTTGGTTGTTATTAGCGTGCGGTCGTTGTACCTCGGGGTTGCTGGAGGTCAGCGAATGGCACGGCGCATGCGCAGTCTCTCGGCAGCGGCGTGGACTCACGGGCTGGGGGAGCGGGCGCGTGCTCACCTTGGTTGCTCCTCTTGCAGACGTAGCCGCCCACGGCGGAGCACCGCTGCCGCTGCCAGTAGAGGCCGCTGGGCACCTGCGGGTTGGGCGAGCTCACCCACTGCAGACCCAGGCACGCGCCCGACTGCGGCGTGTGTTCTTGGTCCCGCAGCCAGCCTGCCCCAACCAGACCAGACATTCACAATATATACAGGGTGTTACAAAAAGGTACGGCCAAACTTTCAGGAAACATTCCTCACACACAAATAAAGAAAAGATGTTATGTGGACATGTGTCTGGAAACGCTTACTTTCCATGTTAGAGCTCATTTTATTACTCTTCAAATAACATTAATCATGGAATGGAAACAGACAGCAACAGAACGTACCAGCGTGACTACAAACACTTTGTTACAGGAAATGTTCAAAATGTCCTCCGTTAGCGTGGATACATGCATCCACCCCCAGTCGCATGGAATCCCTGATGCGCCGATGCAGCCCTGGAGAATGGCGTATTGTATCACAGCCGTCCACAATACGAGCACGAAGAGTCCCTACATTTGGTACCGGGGTTGTGTAGACAAGAGCTTTCAAATGCCCCCATAAATGAAAGTCAAGAGGGTTGAGGTCAGGAGAGCGCGGAGGCCATGGAGTTGGTCCGCCTCTACCAATCCATCGGTCACCGAATCTGTTGTTGAGAAGCGTACGAACTCTTCGGCTGAAATGTGCAGGAGCTCCATCGCGCATGAACCACTTGTTGTGTCGTACTTGTAAAGGCACATGTTCTAGCAGCACAGGTAGAGTATCCCGTATGAAATCATGATAACGTGCTCCATTGAGCGTAGGTGGACGAAACTAAAACGAGCTCTAACATGGATATTAAGCGTTTTCGGACACGTGTCCACATACCATCTTTTCTTTATTTGTGTGTGAGGAATGTTTCCTGAAAGTTTGGCCGTACCTTTTTGTAACACCCTGTATATTCACTTATGAAATTTGTTATTAACAATCCGAACGAATTCAAAAGTAATAACAGTGTACATGGCTACAACACTAGGAGAAAGGATGATCTTCACTACTCAAGGTCAAATCTAACTTTGGCTCAGAAGGGGGTAAATTATGCTGCCACAAATGTCTTTGGCCACTTACCTAATAGCATCAAAAGTCTGACAGATAGCCATATAGAATTTAAAAGCAAATTTAAAGAATTTCTGAATGGCAACTCCTTCTACTCATTAGTTAATTTTTTGGATATAGTAAGTGGGTAATTTCCCCACCCCCACCCAAAAAATAAATAAATAAAAAACATTAAGTCTCATGTAATATTTTGTGTAATGTAATATCTGTATAGACACATTTTATTAACCTGACACGTTCCACGTTATTACGAAGTATCGTATTCATGATCTATGGAACAAGTACTAATCTAATCTAATCTAATCAGCAGCAGCACCACAAGACCTGACCACACTACACTACAACTCTACCCTTCACATCTAGATGTACTGTAAGACAAAAAAAAAACTGTGTTGTACCACAAAGGAGATGTACGAATTGACATTAATACAGGTTTTGACGCAAAATGAATAGTTGTATACTCTGGCGGCCGATGAATGAAAGTGCTCAATGGCACAGCAGAATTGCTGAGGATAGTAAACAGGTGACATACCGATACCAGGCCATAACGTGTTTGCAAATTTCATTCCGTATACTCACAAGGGGAGGTCGTGATGTTCGGGTCACGGATTTACATCGAACTTCGTACACTTTTAGTATTCCATAAGGACAACGTAGAGTGCAAGTAGTAAGGCGTACTACTTAGGCGATTTCGAGAAAATCAGAAGAGAAATTTTAAACGTCAGTGATATACCGGTGCGTTGCGCCCCTAAGTACGACATGGTGCCAGTTATGCTGTTAGCGTTCAAGCTCCGTAATCGGGGGATCGCTGAATCGAAACCCTCTCATCCTTTATTGTAAATTTATATTTTTCCAACACTAGTGATATTATTTCGCTCATGTTATATTTCAAAGGTAATATAATAAGGAGACAGCTGTATCTGCATAAACGTAATTGAATTTTCAATATTTTTTGCTGTTTACTAATGTTTATTATTACAATAAATATCATGCTACTTTTATTTCTATAGGCAATATAAAAACTTTATCAAGAGCCTTCACACGTCTTCGTATTTGACTGACAACGAACGAGAAACTGCTTCTCATGAAGATGCTATCAAAATACATTCAATCGTACTTCGCCAGTTTTCGGCAGGATATTTACGAAAATGTCTCGTTACACGTGGTTTGCAGCCAAATTGTCGGAAGACTGAGAAATTTTCCAAAACGCCAATGAGTTTTGTTTTTTCTTGGAAACTCTGAAGATTCAATGTGCTTTCGGGAAGACTGCATTTACTAGATGCCGTAGATGTAGTAGTTTTTATTCAACTCTCCTCAACCCCTCAGTATTCCTAGTAGATGTAGTTGTTTTTATTTAGCTCTACTCAACCCCTCGCTCTAATACAATCGTAGTGGTCATCTTTATTTATGTCTTTTTTAAAGTCATCAGTCTTCTGATTGCTCCGATGCGGTCCGCCAAGAATTCCTCTCTTGTTCCAACGTCTTCATCTCAGAGGAGTACTTGCGGCCTACGTCCTCAATTACCTGTTGGATGTATTCCAATCTCCGTACTCCATTACAATTTATACCATTTACAGCTTCCTCTAAGACCATGGAAATTATTCTCTAATGTCATTACACGTGTCTCCCCTACGTCCTCAAATATTTGTTGGATTTAGTCCAATCTCCGTCTTCTCCTACAGTTTTTACCCTCTACAGCTCTCTCTAAGAGCAAGGAAGTTATTCTCTGCTGTCATTACACATACCCTATCATCCTGTATGATCTTCCTGTCAGTGTCTTCCATGTTTTCTGGTATCGGAATGAAGAGGCAAAGAAACTGGTACACCTGCCTAATATCGAGTACACAGAAGTGCCGCAACACGTAGTAGGATGGACTCGAGTAATGTCTGAATTAGTGATGGAGGGAACTGACACCACGAATCCTGCAGTGCTGTCCATAAATCCGTAAAATTGGAGATCTCTTCTGAACAGCACGTTGCAAGTGTAAGGCATCCCAGATATGCTCAATAATGTTCATATCTGGCGAGATTGATGGCCATCGGAAGTATTTAAAGTCAGAAGTGTGTTCCTGGAGCCACTCTGTAGCAATTCTGGACATGTGGAGTGATGTCGCATTGTTCTGCTGGAATTTCCCAAGTCCATCGGAATGCACAATGGACATAAATGGATGTTGGTGATCGGGCAGGATGCTTACGTACGTGTCACCCGTCAGAGTCGTATCTAGACGTATCAGGGATCCCATATCACTCTAACTGCACACGCCCCGCACCATTACAGAGCCTCCACCAGCTTGAACAGTCCCCTACAGACATGCAGGGTCCATGGATTCATGAGGTTGTCTCCACACCCATGCACATCCATGTGCTCGATACAATTTGAACCAGTCTCCTCTGACCAGGCAATATGTGTCCAGTCATCAACAGTCCAATGTCGGTATTGATGGACTCAGGCGAGGCGTAAAGCGTTGTGTCGTGCAGTTATCGAGGGTACACGAGTGGGCCTTCGGCTCCGAAAGCCCATGCCGGTGATGCTTCGTTGAATGGTTCTCACGCTGACACTTGTCGATGGCCCAACATTGAAGTCTGCAGCAATTTGCGGAAGGGTTACACTTTTGTCACGTTGAACGATTCTCTTCAGTCGTCGAGAGTCCCGTTGTTGCAGGATCTTCTTCCGGCCGCAGCGACGCCGGAGATTTGATGTTTTACCGGATTCCTGATATTCACGGTCCACTCGTGGAATGTTCGAACTGGAAAATCCCCACTTCATCGCTAACTTGATGAGGCTGTGTCCGATCGCTCGTGAGCCGACTATAACATCGCGTTCAAACTCACTTAAATCTTGATAAACTTGCATTGTAGCGGCAGTAACCGATCTAGCAACTTCGCCAGACACTTGTTGTCTTATACAGGCGTTGCTGACCGCAGCGCCGTATTCTTCCTGTTTACGTATCTCTGTATTTGAATACGCATGCTTATACCAGTTTCTTTGGTGCTTCAGTGTATTTGTTTCTTCGCGGATTCTACGGAGAACATAATCATTGCCTACCTCATCGTTCCATTTAACTTTCAATATCTTCTATAGCACCGCATCACTATCATTTCTATTCACTTCTTTCGCGGTTGTCCTACAGTCCATGGTCCACTTGTATATACAACTGTGCTCCAAACGTGCATTCTACAAAGTTTCATCATCAGATTAAGGCCTATGTTTGATACTAGCAGCCGGCCGAAGTGGCCGTGCGGTTAAAGGCGCTGCAGTCTGGAACCGCAAGACCGCTACGGTCGCAGGTTCGAATCCTGCCTCGGGCGTGGATGTTTGTGGTGTCCTTAGGTTAGTTAGGTTTAACTAGTTCTACGTTCTAGGGGACTAATGACCTCAGCAGTTGAGTCCCATAGTGCTCAGAGCCATTTGACCCATTTTTTGATACTAGCAGACTTCTCTTGGCCTGCAGAGTCCTCTTTTACTGTCCTAGTCAGCATTTTGTGTCTTGCTTCGTTCGTCATGTGTTACTTTGCTTCCAAGGCAGCAGAATTCTGTAACATTGTCTACTTCATGATCACAAATTTTGACATTAAGTTTATCGTTAATGTCATTTCTGTTACTCTTCATAACTTTCATCTTTCTTCGAGTCCTGATATTTATTTTCTTTCGCTCTGAATCTGTATGTCGCTCGTGAACATTTATTTTGTTTTCGTTATTGCTTCTTCGATGCATAGATTGAATAGTCGGGGTTAAAGACTATAGCCTTGTCCTAGATTCTTTTTACCCGAGCACTTCGTTCTTGATCTTCCATTCGTTTGTACATATTGTATATTATCTTTTATTATCTATAACTTACTCCTCTTTGAATTTGTAGCATCTTGTGCATTTTACATTGTCGACCGCTTATTCTAGATCGAGAATTCCTTTGAATGTGTCTTAATTTTTTCCGAGTCTTACTTCCTTTATCAATTGCAAAGTAATTGGTGCCCTTACGTTTCCGAAATATAAGCTGATTATCAATTTTCTTATGTAATCTTCTGTATATTGTCATTGTAAGCAAATTGGCTGCATGGGCCGTTAAGCTAATTGTGTGATACGCCTCGCTCTTATTTGCTCTTGCTATATTCGGGAATTTGTGGATGATATTTTTCCGGACATATGACGGTATGTCTCCATACTCAGAAATTCTACACACTACCTAGAATAGTATCTTGGTTCCCGTATCTCCCAATGATTTCAAAAATTCCTATCTAAAGCTATCGATCCCATCTGCCTTATTTGATCGCAAGTCTTCCAAAACTGTATTAAACTCTAATATTGGATCCCCCGTGCTCTTCCATTTCTCTCTCAATCGTGTCATCTGAACAAGTCATTCACTTCACAGAAGTCTTCAATGTACTCTTTTCATCTGAAATTCCCATCGCACTCTTAGTGTTGACATCCTCGCTTTCAATTTCACCAAAGGTTATTTTAACTGTCCTACATGTTGTATCAGCCCTTCAGACAACCACTTCTTTTTCGATTACTTCATTTTTTTCCGCAGCCAATTCGCCTCGACTTTGGTGCACTTTATGTTTATTTCATTCCTAAGTGTCGTATATTTCTTCAGTCCTGAGTTTATCTGAACGCTTTGTACTTCATTCATTCGTCTATCATTTGAAGTACGCGTATGCCTTCTGTTACCCATTACGAAAGATATATGTTGGACGAAGGAATTTGCTTCGTCCAAAATGAATCTTTTACTCTGTAGCGGAGAGTGCTCTCTTTTGAAACTTCCTGGCAGATTAAAACGTCGCATCAGGGCGAGACCCGAACCTGGAGCCTTGACCCTGGGGGGCAATGCTCTTACTAACCGAGATACCCAGACACGACTCACAGCTTCAGTTCGGTCAGTACCTCTCCCATTAGTCCGCAGCTCGTCGTCTAGGGGCTCTGGATCACGGGATCCCAGTTTCGGTTTCCGGCGGGTCGGCGATTTTCTCCGTCCAGAATCTGGGTGTTTGAGTTTCCACGATGTTGAGCACCATACAAACAACATCATCATCATCACCTCTCCCCTTCCGGGTTCGAGTTCCGGCCTGCAACACAGATTCAAGCTGCCAGGAAGTTTTAATATATTTCTTGACTAGAACTGGAACGCGGATTCTCGGAATTTTGAGAGTACATTTTCCACGGTCCACAACGTCTCTCTCGTGCCGTCTCCCGATAGAGGTGCATTTCTGTGACGTTCTAGGCCTACATAAAGAAACTGGACGAACCACAGTGTTTTTTCTAAATTCCTGCATCTCTTTCATTAATCCAACTCTATAAAGATCGCAGAACGATGAACGAATACCGGTTGAACGATCATTTACTTAGCGTATTAGTTTGGACATATTTTCCATAGGACTAGATTTACGAGGTGGTATCCAAAAGTTCCCGGAATTTAAAATTTGCGCTCAAATTGTTACGAGAACACAGAAATACCGTTCCGTGTCTCCTCACACATCCCTCTTGAATCAGTACTGTAACTGACGACGAGTGGAATGGCCTGATGTTGAACGGCCTGGGTACGTGAGCTCAGGCATGCTCCTTGTGGAGGTTGGGGCTTACGACGTCTGACCACCACAAAGGAGGATTGCCGTACTGTACAATAAGGACATCAACATCAACTTCCTCCCCTTCAAAGTACTCCCCCTCAGATAAAATACACTTGTGTGAGCGTTTTTTACAATCTTGGAAGCACTTCTTGAACTCATTTTTCGGTATGGTGTTCAACTTCTTCAGAGATTCTGTTTTGATCAGGTAGTGTCAAACGGCGTCCTTTCATGGTTTCCTTCAGCCTCAGGAATATAGTCGCATGGGGCAATGTTCGGAGAATACGGTGGCTGAGGCAACATAACTGTTTTCTTTTGCCAAAAAAAATTGCGAACAACCATTTGAGGTGTGAGCGGGAGCATTATCGATATGCAATTATCACGAGTGCTTTTCCACAATTCAGGTCCTTCTCTTTGGACTGCTTTACGCAAACGGTGCATATCTCCAGCTAGTAGTCCTTACTGACCGTGCGACCATAAGGCAGGAACTCATGTTACACTATCCCACCGTAATCGAAGAAAACAGAAGAATTTTCACCTATGATCGAACTCCTCATACTTTCGGTCTTAGCTTGCCAGGCAGTTTCCATTGGGATGGTTGGGCCTTTGTTTTAACGTCATACCCGTATACCCAGGTTTCATCAGCTGTTAAAACATTCTTTAGAAGTTCTAGATCGTTGTCGACTTCATTCAGCAATTTCTGAGCGATGACTCTACGACGTCGTTTTTGGTCGAAATTCCACAGTTTCGGAACAAACTTTACTGCTACACGTTTCACGTCCAAAGAATCAGAAAATAATTGCTTGGAATGAGTCGAAGGATATGCCCACATTATCACAAATCTTCCTGATGGTGATTCGGCGATCTTCCACAACCATTTTATTTACTTCTTCATCATTTTCGACAGTAATTTATGTGCTAGGGCGTCAAGGGCGGTCGTCATCTTCAGTCTTCTCGACTCTCTTTGAAACGTTTATACCACTCGTAAGCTCTTGTCTTATTCATAGTATAGTATTGTATTGTGTGCTGACCGGGGGCCTAGAAACCACGGAGAGGCTCCGTCCCCGCCACAGCCGCAGTGGTCCACAACCCCACGACGACTAACGCAGTCTACTTCACTCCTCCGCCGCCCCACATCGAACTACTCTTTCAGGGTTATTGTGCGGTTCGTTCCCCGGTGGACCCCTTCCCCCCCCCCCCCCTATGTTTGCGTGGTAGAGTAATGGTGGTGTACGCGTACGTGGAGAACTCGTATGCGCAGCAATCCCCGACGTAATGTAGCTGCGGCGGAATACTTTGAAGGGGAACCAGCCCGCATTCGCCGATGCACATGGAAAACCGCCTAAAAACCATCGACTGACTGGCTGGCTCACCGGACCCTGACACAAGTCCGTCGGGCGGATTCCTGCCGCGGACCAGGTGCTCCTTCCCAGTTCGGAAAGCCGTGCGTGAGATCGCACGGCTAACCGGGCTGGTAGTCAACATTTAGAGTGGGGTGCTGCACTTTATGACATTTTCAAATCAAAATGCAAATTATTTTATCCATATTTTTCGTAAGTGTTTTTACTTTCGCCTAGCACTCGCCGAGCGGTTCTAGGCGCTACAGTCTGGAACCGCGCGACCGCGACGGTCGCAGGTTCGAATCCTGCCTCGGGCATGGATGTGTGTGATGTCCTTAGGTTAGTTAGGTTTAAGTAGTTCTTAGTTCTGATGACCTCAGAAGTTAAGTCCCATAGTGCTCAGAGCCATTTGAGCCATTTTCAACGGTCAACAAGAAACTAAATGTTGAAAACAGCTGAAAATGCAAACATTCATCAGGAACATGTGTATCAACAAAGTAAAAGAGTTTTTAAAATCGGATGTATGAAGTCCTCAAAACTAAAAATTTCTGGTTAGTTTTTGATCGTGTCGCGTATGACGTATCATATACACTGTCTGCATGATGTTGAAGTACTCTCACAGCCTTCGAGATTCTCATGTACAATATGTCAACTCTGTCCCTGTGTCTATATCCGGGATATCACTGACCAGTTACAACAGTTTTGGGCTTGCTTGCCTCAAGAGAAGGAATAACGGCTGTATGACACCCTTTTCCAACCGAATCAGTGCTTTCATCTAGACCAGAGTGGGCAGTGTCATATTGATAAATGGTCGGTCAGCATCTTTGTGAATTTGGCTCGATTTTGTAATCACGGAATTAACATCACATACCCTCGCAACTCGTGAAGTTTCATTTCATTTCTTCATCTCACTTTTTTTGCAGACTCTGGGATGTATAGGATGACGTTGGAGAAAGAGCTTTTGTAGCGGTGTTGGGGTCTTCACTACGTCATGCAGCCTATGTACTATAAGAAGCTAATGTGGACTCACGTTCAGTTAAAGCAGAACATCTTGAACGACTAGAGATAGAACAATCATATTCACCGGACATGTACATTAGCGTGTTATGCAGAAAGTGAGGCACCTCGATCCAGCACGTGTCCTGCTGCCTAGTAGGCAGAGGGTCTGCCATGGATCCTGATAAACTGCTCCATTCGTGGTGGCATCGACGCATATAAGGCGCGAATGGCATCCTGTCGTCCAAGCTGCATTCATCTGGTTCCAAAGTTCATGTGTAGCAGTCGGCATCGAGTCACAGCGCTGCAGTTGTCGTTTCTCTCTATCGCGCACATTTTCGATTGGCGACAAGTCTGGTGATCTGGCGGGCAGGGGCGAAAAGCTGAGATCCCGTGACACCAAGAAGGGACGTGTTAGTTGTAACCGCTCTTTCGAGAGTGGGTGTTCAGAAACGAATATTAAATTCAGTACGAAATGACCCAAGAGCCAAAAAACGGTAGTTGTATTTCGAAGTAATAGTTAGATAAAATTTTACAAAGAGTAGATATTTGAAATAGAGTAACGCAAAGTAGTACAAAGGGAATCCAAGGAAGATATAACAGAGCTGCGTCTTGTTTCGAATATAATATACAAACAAAATGCGCAGCATTGTTAGCTCTCTTGAGTCTTTGTTCTCAATGGTGCATGTTCGCAGTCTTCCGTGGTAGTCGGAAGTTATGGATTGTAAGCCCTTATGAAATATCATTCTGATAACTGGATTAGACAGTGGAGTGATGGATAATATATTATTTTGATAGTCCGCAGCTGGTGGTCGTGCGGTAGCGTTCTCGCTTCCCACGCCCGGGTTCCCGGGTTCGATTCCCGGCGGGGTCAGGGATTTTCTCTGCCTCGTGATGACTGGGTGTTGTGTGACGTCCTTAGGTTAGTTAGGTTTAAGTAGTTCTAAGTTCTAGGGGACTGATGACCATAGATGTTAAGTCCCATAGTGCTCAGAGCCATTTTTATTATTTTGATATATTGGGAGAGAAAATAGTTGGACCTTATCATTCTAATATCTTTGCCGATCGTTGTCAAGGCGATTCTGCTAATAAACGAGACGTGAGATATAGTGCCCGTTAAAAGACTAAATCTGTGCTGAACAGATATTGAAAGAACTCGAACTTATAATTAATTTCGTGTTATGAGAACTAAGAAGCTTAGACAATGTAAAGCCAGAGACATATTTATGATTTATCAGATATTAATGGTAAAGGACAGTTTCATGGGAAATCATATCTTTGGTGATAGGAACGCGAAGGAATGTGGTACGGACTGACTGTTATTATACCGAAACGATACACACTAGGATCAACTTCTCCTCCACTGATTCCCCAATGCCATCTCTCATTAATTTAAGAAGTGAATTGTGTCAATAAAACAGAATATATACGAGACATTCTCCGTGTTTTCTAAATGCCAAAAATCAGCTAGTACATAGACAATTATATCTGTGAATATTCAAGGTTATTGAGAACTGATCAACTTGTTATAGATAATAGGATTTAACGAAGGCATATTGACTACGAAGGTAACTAAATCAAATTATTTGGGAAACAAAAATTAGAAAAAATAGACTGGAACCCGATTGCCATGTTATTCCCGAGCAGTAAATAAAATCAAAAAATGGTTCAAATGGCTCTAAGCACTATGGGACTCAACTTCTGAGGTCATTAGTCCCCTAGAACTTAGAACTAGTTAAACCTAACTAACCTAAGGACATCACACACATCCATGCCCGAGGCAGGATTCGAACCTGCGACCGTAGCGGTCTCGTGGTTCCAGACTGCAGCGCCTAGAACCGCACGGCCACTTCGGCCGCCAATAAAATCACTGTCTTTGGATCCGTCGTGGCTGAAAGTGCATGAAATATCTCTGGAAATAGAAAACGAGATCAATTTTCAACTGCTAGTTCACACAATTAGATTCACAACGTGATTCAGAGATGCTTTATGCCCGACGCACACGGCAGGGAATGGCTCTTAACTAGTCGAGACAATATATACACAAGCTTTTGAGATCAGCTCCGCTGCCGGTGGGAAATGGTGAAGCGATATCTGTGCAGTCGCCACGACGGTGGGTGTGTAGGGCATATCGTGCAGCAAGATGTGGTCCTGGATTGTCTGGTTGAAAAGTGGCGTCTGGGATATTGTGCAAAATGGGTATGGCTACGGATCGCAGGATGTCATTCACATAGGTCACACGGGTCACAGAGCCTTGGACACGCAGCAACTGTGATTTGTGGTTGTACTCAATAGCACGCTTCGCCATAAGACCTCGAGTTGGTGTTATATGTCTTATGCGAATACAGTCACCTGTTATGCCGCTCCCCCTGTCTGAGACAAACTAAAATGCGGCCATCATTTTCAAACAAACAGAACCTATCTGATACCATTCCTGTCCCCAGTGACGTTGTTCCGTACACCATTGCCGTCTAGTGCTTTTCTACACATTAGTCAACGGTAGGGGGAGAAGTGGACGAGGTGCACGTAACGATCCCGCAATAAACGGCGACGGATGTCACTCCCGATAGTGTACAATGTTACTAAAATGTAGACTTTTACGGCCGGAAATGTCACGTCCATTACAATTATCCGGGCTGTTATGCCGTGATCGGTTGATGAATTCTGCGTTAATTCCCAACGTTTCGTCCCCGTCTGCGGGGGACATCTTCAAGGGGGTTTGTAGCTCGATGGAGAGTCCAACACACACACTGGCTCGCTACTGACTGCCGCTAAATTCCGTGCCCGCGCGCTCCTGCGTCGAGGCGTGACGTCACGTGTTTTGAAAACGTCAGTGAAGTGGCCGCTGTCCGCTGCCGTCGATCGCCGTTGCCATCAGCCAGTAGTGGACGGGTGGTACACATCTACTTGAACACCGGCATCCATATACCGTTTAGTTTCACGCCGCCCTCCTTTCGATTGAAATAATTAGGGTGTTTGGCGATTTCGAATGCCTCTCTGTATAGCCTTTCGTAATATCCGCTTGTGGCCGCTAGTACTTGCGTCTCCTCGGAATGAATATGGTGGTTACCTGGCTGGAAAGCATGATCCGCAACAGCTGACCGTTCCGTTTCTCCTCTTCTACAATTGCCCTTGTGCTCTTCCAAACGTTTTGAAACAGTTATTTTGGTGGTACCCACATAAACATCTCCACAGCTGCATGGGATCCTATGCACTTCAGCTTTTTCTAATGGTTTACGAGCGTCCTTGGCAGGCTTAAGGTATTCCTGTATCTTCCTGGTGGGCTTGTAAATTACGGTAATATTCCGCTTCGTCAAGATCCTCCCTATTCTTTACGTTACATTTTTAACAAACGGTAGGAGAACCTTAGATTTTGCAGTAGCCTGTACGTCAGTATGATTTCTGCGTGGCTGCCTCAACGCACGTTTTATTTCGGCGGACGAATATCCGTTCTTCATTAGTCCATTGTGGAGATGTTCCCTCTCAGCGTCGAGCAACTCGTTGGGAATTGACACAGAATTCATCAACCGACCACGGCATAACAGCCCGGATAATTATAATGGACAGTGTACAATGTGTTCTACTGTTGCACCAGAAACGAAGAAGACGTACATCTGTCCTCGAATGCCATTCGGTTGAGGCGTCGATCTTCTTGGAGGGCGGAGGGGGAGTGGTGCCTGGGTGGTGAGACCTGACCCATCTCGTCGTGTAGTACGGCCTTCCGTGAACCATTCTGCACACACACATTGCACTGCCGAAATGCTTCGAGCCACACGACCAGCAGTTTCCAGGACGGATGCATCACTTTCCGTCGTGCCAATAACGTGCAGTCCTTCAAACCCACTGATTTGACGATACGGTTCGCGCATATGTCCGCGAGGCATCCTGCACGATTGCTCAAGTCACACTGATCCGTTGCCTTCGGTTAATACACTACTGGCCATTAAAATTGCTACACCAAGAAGAAATGCAGATGATATACGGAAATTCATTGGACAGATATACACTCCTGGAAATTGAAATAAGAACACCGTGAATTCATTGTCCCAGGAAGGGGAAACTTTATTGACACATTCCTGGGGTCAGATACATCACATGATCACACTGACAGAACCACAGGCACATACACACAGGCAACAGAGCATGCACAATGTCGGCACTAGTACAGTGTATATCCACCTTTCGCAGCAATGCAGGCTGCTATTCTCCCATGGAGACGATCGTAGAGATGCTGGATGTAGTCCTGTGGAACGGCTTGCCATGCCATTTCCACCTGGCGCCTCAGTTGGACCAGCGTTCGTGCTGGACGTGCAGACCGCGTGAGACGACGCTTCATCCAGTCCCAAACATGCTCAATGGGGGACAGATCCGGAGCTCTTGCTGGCCAGGGTAGTTGACTTACACCTTCTAGAGCACGTTGGGTGGCACGGGATACATGCGGACGTGCATTGTCCTGTTGGAACAGCAAGTTCCCTTGCCGGTCTAGGAATGGTAGAACGATGGGTTCGATGACGGTTTGGATGTACCGTGCACTATTCAGTGCCCCCTCGACGATCACCAGTGGTGTACGGCCAGTGTAGGAGATCGCTCCCCACACCATGATGCCGGGTGTTGGCCCTGTGTGCCTCGGTCGTATGCAGTCCTGATTGTGGCGCTCACCTGCACGGCGCCAAACACGCATACGACCATCATTGGCACCAAGGCAGAAGCGACTCTCATCGCTGAAGACGACACGTCTCCATTCGTCCCTCCATTCACGCCTGTCGCGACACCACTGGAGGCGGGCTGCACGATGTTGGGGCGTGAGCGGAAGACGGCCTAACGGGGTGCGGGACCGTAGCCCAGCTTCATGGAGACGGTTGCGAATGGTCCTCGCCGATACCCCAGGAGCAACAGTGTCCCTAATTTGCTGGTAAGTGGCGGTGCGGTCCCCTACGGCACTGCGTAGGATCCTACGGTCTTGGCGTGCATCTGTGCGTCGCTGCGGTCCGGTCCCAGGTCGACGGGCACGTGCACCTTCCGCCGACCACTGGCGACAACATCGATGTACTGTGGAGACCTCACGCCCCACGTGTTGAGCAATTCGGCGGTACGTCCACCCGGCCTCCCGCATGCCCACTATACGCCCTCGCTCAAAGTCCGTCAACTGCACATACGGTTCACGTCCACGCTGTCGCGGCATGCTACCAGTATTAAAGACTGCGATGGAGCTCCGTATGCCACGGCAAACTGGCTGACACTGACGGCGGCGGTGCACAAATGCTGCGCAGCTAGCGCCATTCGACGGCCAACACCGCGGTTCCTGGTGTGTCCGCTGTGCCGTGCGTGTGATCATTGCTTGTACAGCCCTCTCGCAGTGTCCGGAGCAAGTATGGTGGGTCTGACACACCGGTGTCAATGTGTTCTTTTTTCCATTTCCAGGAGTGTATTATACTAGAACTGAGATGTGATTACATTTTCACGCAGTTTGGGTGCATAGATCCTAAGAAATCAGTACCCAGAACAACCACCTCTGGCCGTAATAACGGCTGGGCATTGAGTCAAGCAGAGCTTGGATGGCGTATACACGTACAGCTGCCCATGCAGCTTGAACACGATACCACACTTCATCAAGAGTAGTGACTGGCGTATTGTGACGAGCCAGTTGCTCGGCCACCATTGACCAGACGTTTACAGTTGGTGAGAGATCTGGAGAATGTGCTGGCCAGGGCAGCAGTCGAACATTTTCTGTATCCAGAAAGGTCCGTACAGCACCTGCAGCATGCAGTCGTGCATTATCCTGCTGAAATGAAGGGTTTCGCAGGCATCGAATGAAGGGTAGAGTCAAGTGTCATAACACAACTGAAATATAACGTCCACTGTTCAAAGTGCCGTCAATGCGAACAAGAGGTGACCTAGACGTGTAACCAATGGCACCCCATACCATCACGCCGGGTGATACGCCAGTATGGCGATGACGAATACACGCATCCAATGTGCGTTCACCGCGATGTCACCAAACATGGATGCGACCAACATGATGCTGTAAACAGAACCTGGATACATCCGAAAAAATGACGTTTTTCCATTCGTGCTCCCAGGTTCGTCGTTGAGTACAACATCGCAGGCGCTCCTGTGATGCAGCGTTGGTGGTTCAAATAGTTCTGAGCACTATGGGACGTAACATATGAGGTCATCAGTCCCCTAGACTTAGAACTATTTAAACCTAACTAACCTAAGGACATCACACACAACCATGCCCGAGGCAGGATTCGAACCTGCGACCGTAGCAGTAGCGCAGTTCCGGACTGAAGCGCCTAGAACCGCACAGCCACAACGGCCGGCTGATGCAGCGTCAAGGGTAACCGTAGCCGTGGTCTCCGAGCTGCTAGTCTATGCTGCTGTAAACGTCGTCGAACTGTTCGTGAAGATGGTTATTGTCTTGCAAACGTCCCCATCTGTTGACTCAGGGATCGAGACGTGGCTCCACGATCCATTACAGCCATGCGGATGAGATGCCTGTCATATCGACTGCTAGTGATACGAGGCCGGTGGGATCCAGCACGGTGTTTCGTATTACCCTCCTCAACCCACCGATTCCATATTCTGCTGACAGTCATTGAATCTCGACCAACGCTAGCAGCAATGTCGCGATACGGTAAACCGCAATGGCCATAGGCTACAATCCGACCTTTTTCGAAGTCGGAAACATGATGGTGCCCATTTCTCTTGCTTACACGAGGCATCACAACAACGTTTCACCAGGCAGCGCCGGTCAACTTCTGTTTGTGTATGAGAAATCGGTTGGAAACTTTCCTCATGTCAGCACGTTGTAGGTGTCGCCACCGGCGCCAACCTTGTGTGAATGCTCTGAAAAGCTAATCATTTGCATATCACAGCAGCTTGTTCCTGTCGGTTAAATTTCGCGTCTGTAGCACTTCATCTTCGTGGTGTAGCAATTTTAATGGCCAGTAGTGTAGCAACAACGAGAGCAACAGGCATATTTTGCCGGTAGGTGGTGTTGCGCCGCGATATCGATGTTGACCTTGAAGCCGCGGGCCGACGCAATTCAAATGCTAATCATTTCTGCACAACACAGCAATGTACATGTCCTGTGAATATGAACGTCCTGTCTGTAGTCGTTCAAGGTGTTCTGTTTTTTCCTGATCACGATGCGCGGTGGGCGCCCTGCATCTGTTGAAGTGACAGCAGATGATGTGTACTGACCGGAGTAGGAGATGGGCGTGCCGTCGGCCCATGCCCAGATCCATGCGCCGCGCCCCCTGGAGGGGTTGGTGGCAGGGACGGCGCGCCCTCCCAGCCAGTACACGGCGGCCGTGCTGTACTCCGGCGAGTTGCGGATGCTCGCAGTCACGAAGCTCTGCTCCTCAGGGCTGCCGATGCTCGCCAGCTCCGCCTGCAAACACCACACGTGCCCCTCAACGCAGATACAGCTCCCCATCAAGGTCTTAGCTAGTATTTGTAAACACGAAACTAAGACAATATTTGCGAAGTACACTGCACGAAACAATTAAAGGGCAATCTTTCTGAAACCCCTTAATTTTCCCCCATTCTACATCAACATCTACATCTACATAGACATTCCGCAAGCCACCGTATGGTGCACGGCGGACGATACCCCATACCAATACTGGTCCTCTCCTTTCTTGTTATACTCGCAAACAGAGCAAGGGAAAAACAACTGTCGACATTGGTAGTCCTTACGTGCAACATATTTTCGCGGCAGTAGAACCGTTCGGCAGTCAGCTTCAAATGCCGGTTCTCTAAATTTAATCAACAGTGTTTCTGGAAAATTGTACTGAAATGCAGGAGGATTTGCAACGAATTGACGCATGGTGCAGGGAATGGCAATTGAATCTCAATGTGTCGTATCGGCCGCCGCACAGCAGCCGTCAACTCGGCGAGGCGTGCTACAACACGCGCGGCACACAGCGAGTACCACTGGCGCCGCACACGATGTCAACAACTGGCGCAAGTGAACGCGTCGTCGCGGGGTTAGCGGCAGCGTACACACCACTATCGATACGGATTACCCTGGCGGCGCTGCCCTTGCCACCAGAGTGAGCAACCGTATAAGGGCGCCATCTATCAACACTCTGATTGACCGGACCTGCGGATTTAAGCGAGCTCCCGGAGGCCGTTTAACCAGTTCAATCTTCGCCGATGACTGTGTTACTACCCGGCTGTTGGATTCACGACGACCGAACCGTACTGTGGCCTCCCTGGCTGGAAACTTGCGACGCGTCGGTATCGACTGATTGACAGTGGTTTGGATTTTTATTCTCTACTAGTGACTCTGATTTTTCCTTGGCGCTACAGCCAGAGAAGTGTTGTGTAGTCGAACTTAAGTTTTGTTTTGAGTGACGGAAGGTAAAATAGATTTGGTTATCACGGAATATTTATTGTGTTATAGTGCGGACATAACACAATGTACACAAGTGTAATGTGCTGTGAATAGATAGAAAGAAAAACCCTTTATCATTTAGCTACAATATAGCAGGTCAGCAAATGGAAGCAGTTAATTCCATAAATTATCTGGGAGTAGGCATTAGGAGTGATCTAAAATTGAATGACCATATAAAATTAATCGTCGGTAAAGCAGGTGCCAAACTGAGATTCATTGAAAGCATCCTAAGGAAATACAGTCCGAAAACAAAGAAGGTAGGTTACAGTAGCCTTCTTCGCCCACTGCTTGAATACTGATTGGGTTGATAGAAGAGATAGAGAAGATCCAACGGAGAGGAGCGCGCTTCGTTACAGGAGGTGATAGATAGACTACGTTAGAAAGCGTTACGGAGGTGATAGATAGACTACAGTGGAAGATTCTGCAGGAGAGACGCTCAGCAGCTCGGTACAGGCTTTTGTTGAAGTTTCGTGAACATACGTTCACCGAAGAGTCAAGCAGTATATTGCTCCCTCCTACGTTTATCTCGCGAAGAGACCGTGAGGATAAAATCAGAGAGATTAGAGCCCACACAGAGGCATACCGACAACCTTTCTTTCCACGAACAATACGGGACTGGAATAGAAGGGACAACCGATAGAGGTACCCAAGGTACCCTCCGCCACACAAAATCAGGTGACTTGTGGAGTGTAGATGTAGATGTAGAAAGAACGTCACCTTCCCCCTAGGATTCCCATTTGAGTTCCCGAAGCATCTCCGTAACGCTTACGTGTTGTCCGAACCTACCGGTAACAAATCTAGAAGCTCGCCTCTGAATTGCTTCGATGTCTTTCCTTAATCCGACCTGGTACGTACCTAAAACACTCTAGCACCAACGTCCTATATGAGGTCTTTTTTACACGTCAACCTCTCTTTCCTAAAATTCTCCCAATAAATCCATCATTTGGCTTCCCTACGACAGTTCTCACATGCTGATTCCATTTCATATCGTTTTGCAACGCTGCGCTCAGATATTTAACGACGACTGCGTCAAGCAGGGCACTAGTAACGCAGTAGCCGAACGTTACAAGTTTGTTCTTTCTACTCATACGCATGCGATGCAGAAGTGTGAAATTTGGCTCAAAGTTGCCTAAAACCTCCTTCTATAATGATTCGAAAGCGTTTTCCTCTAAACGGTGATCGGAAATTCCCGTTACAGGACATGTAGAGCGAGTCAGTACATAATACACACATCAAAAAGGTTTTGCATCACCCCAGTTCCCAAAACTCCTACAGATAGACGTTGACTGTTGATATTGTACCACAGACAGAGTCCCTCTGACTGTTAAAAGATGTCACTCAAACCGTCCAAACATGTAAACAACCATGAATGAGCAGCGCCTATTAGACAGAGGGGGTCCGACAGCCGATCAGTTCCAGTCATTCCACCAGAAAGGAGGTACACGGCTCGTGTTGTCTGTAGTTCAATCATGCCATGACGGTACATACCGCGTATCAATCGCGTCCGAATTATTACTTTCTGCCAGGAAGGGCTCCCAACAAGGGAAATGTCCAGGCGTCTTGGAGTGAACCAAAGCGATGTTGTTCGGGCATGGTGTAGACACAGAGGAAGGGCTTCAACTGCAGCGGATGACTACTACCTATGGATTATGGCTCGGAAGAACCCTGACAGCAACGCCACCATGTTGAATAATACTTTTCGTGCAGCCACAGGCCGTCGTGTTAAGACTCAAACTGCGTGCAGTGGGCTGCATGATGCGCAACTTCACTCCCAACGTCGGCGGCGAGGTCGATCTTTGCAACCACGACACGAAGCAGCGCGGTACAGATGGACCCAGCCAACATGCCGGATGGGCCGCTGAGCATTGGCATCACTTTCTCTTCACCGATGAGTGTCGCATATGCCTTCAACCAGACAATCATCGGAGACGTGTTTGGAGGCAACTCGGTCAGGCTGAATGCCTTACAAGGTGAAGGCCTCAGACACGGCCAACCGATTCAGCTCAAATTTGACAGGTCGCTTGTGTACAACCTAAAACGAAGAACTCACAGACATTTTGGGTCAACACCCCCGCAATTCTGAGAAAATCGCCCCTAAAGGTTATGACTAGCAATCGACTCAAAATTGGCGGGATCGATAGATAATTGTAAATAGAGCATTTTTCATCATTAGGTATACGGGAGTGGACTGCCAAGGGGGACGTTACCATGAGAAAAAGATTGAATAATCAACGAAAGGATAACGTTCTACGAGTCGGGGCGTGGAATGTCAGAAGCTTGAACGTGGTAGGGAAACTAGAAAATCTGAAAAGGGAAATGCAAAGGCTCAATCTAGATTTAGTAGGGGTCAGTGAAGTAAAGTGGAAGTAAGACAAGGATTTCTGGTCATATGAGTATCGGATAATATCAACAGCAGCAGAAAATGGTATAACAGGTGTAGGATTCGTTATGAATAGGAAGGTAGGGCAGAGGGTGTGTTACTGTGAACAGTTCAGTGACCGGGTTGTTCTAATCAGAATCGACAGCAGACCGACAATGATAGTTCAGGTATACATGCCGACGTCGCAAGCTCAAGATGCACAGATAGAGAAAGTGTATGAGGATACTGAAAGGGTAATGCAGTATGTAAAGGGGGACGAAAATCTAATAGTCATGGGCGACTGGAATGCAGTTGTAGGGGAAGGAGTAGAAGAAAAGGTTACAGGAGAATATGGGCTTGGGACAAGGAATGAAAGAGGAGAAAGACTAATTGAGTTCTGTAACAAGTTTCAGCTAGTAATAGCGAATATCCTGTTCAAGAATCACAAGAGGAGGAGCTATACTTGGAAAAGGCCGGGAGATACGGGGAGATTTCAATTAGATTACATCATGGTCAGACAGAGATTCCGAAATCAGATACTGGATTGTAAGGCGTACCCAGGAGCAGATATAGATTCAGATCACAATATAGTAGTGATGAAGAGTAGGCTGAAGTTCAAGACATTAGTCAGGAAGAATCAATACGCAAAGAAGTGGGATACGGAAGTACTAAGGAATGACGAGATATGTTTGAAGTTCTCTAACGCTATAGATACAGCAATAAGGAATAGCGCAGTAGGCAGTACAGTTGAAGAGGAATGGACATCTCTAAAAAGGGCCATCACAGAAGTTGGGAAGGAAAACACAGGTACAAAGAAGGTAGCTGCGAAGAAACCATGGGTAACAGAAGAAATACTTCAGTTGATTGATGAAAGGAGGAAGTACAAACATGTTCCGGGAAAATCAGGAATGCAGAAGTACAAGTCGCTGATGAATGAAATAAATAGGAACTGCAGGGAAGCTAAGAAGAAATGGCTGCAGGAAAAATGTGAAGACATCGAAAAAGATATGATTGTCGGAAGGACAGACTCAGCATACAGGAAAGTCAAAACAACCTTGGGTGACATTAAAAGCAACGGTAGTAACATTAAGGGTGCAACGGGAATTCCACTGTTAAATGCAGAGAGCAGATAGGTGGAAAGAATACATTGAAAGCCTCTATGAGGGTGAAGATGTGTCTGATGTGATAGAAGAAGAAACGGCAGTCGATTTAGAAGAGATAGGGGATCCAGTATTAGAATCGGAATTTAAAAGAGCGTTGGAGGACTTACGGTCAAATAAGGCAGAAGGGATAGATTCCATCAGAATTTCTAAAATCATTGGGGGAAGTGGCAACAAAACGACTATTCACGTTGGTGTGTAGAATATATGAGTCTGGCGATATACCATCTGACTTTCGGAAAAGCATCATCCACACAATTCCGAAGACGGCAAGAGCTGACAAGTGCGAGAATTATCGCACAATCAGCTTAACAGCTCATGCATCGAAGCTGCTTACAAGAATAATATACAGAAGAATGGAAGAGAAAATTGAGAATGCGCTAGGTGACGATCAGTTTGGCTTTAGGAAAAGTAAAGGGACGAGAGAGGCAATTCTGACGTTACGGCTAATAATGGAAGCAAGGCTAAAGAAAAATCAAGACACTTTCATAGGATTTGTCGACCTGGAAAAAGCGTTCGACAATATAAAATGGTGCAAGCTGTTCGAGATTTTGAAAAAAGTAGGGGAAGCTATAGGGAGAGACGGGTCATATACAATATGTACAACAACCAAGAGGGAATAATAAGAGTGGACGATCAAGAACGAAGTGCTCGTATTAAGAAGGATGTAAGACAAGGCTGTAGCCTTTCGCCCCTACTCTTTAATTTGTACATCGAGGAAGCAATGATGGATATAAAAGAAAGGTTCGGGAGTGGAATTAAAATACAAGGTGAAAGGATATCAATGATACGATTCGCTGATGACATTGCTATCCTGAGTGATAGTGAAGGAGAATTAAATGATCTGCTGAACGGAATGAACAGTCTTATGAGTACACAGTATGGTTTGAGAGTAAATCGGAGAAAGACGAAGGTAGTAGAAATGAGAACAGCGAGAAACTTAACATCAGGATTGATGGTCACGAAGTCAATGAAGTTAAGGAATTCTGCTACTTAGGCAGTAAAATAACCAATGACGGACGGAGCAAGGAGGACATCAAAAGCAGACTCGCTATGGCAAAAAAGGCATTTCTGGCCAAGAGAAGTCTACTAATATCAAATACCAGCCTTAATTTGAGGAAGAAATTTCTGAGGATGTACGTCTGGAGAACAGCATTGTATGGTAGTGAAACATGGACTGTGGGAAAACCGGAATAGAAGAGAATCGAAGCATTTGAGATGTGGTGCTATATACGAATGTTAAAAATTAGGTGGACTGATAAGGTAAGGAATGAGGAGGTTCTACGCAGAATCGGAGAGGAAAGGAATATGTGGAAAACACTGATAAGGAGAAGGGACAGGATGATAGGACATCTGCTAAGACATGAGGGAATGACTTCCATGGTACTAGAGGGAGCTGTAGAGGGCAAAAACTGTAGAGGAAGACAGAGATTGGAATACGTCAAGCAAATAATTGAGGACGTAGGTTGCAAGTGCTACTCTGAGATGAAGAGGTTAGCACAAGAGAGGAATTCGTGGCGGGCCGCATCAAACCAGTCACTGAACTGATGAAAAAAAAAATGTATAGGGGCCGAAATTGCATACTTATGCAGAAATCGAAGTAAGAAACTTTTACAACTGCCGCTTCGGTACCCACATGGTAAACGCTTTTTGCCGACAGCACCAATAGCGCAACGGCCAAGGTAACTGGTTGGGACTCAGAGAACCCGTGTTCAAATCTAGAAGAAACCTAGCGGATGTTGTTCTTTTAGTTTGTATTTTTCCATATGTCAATTAATACGGATAGGAGGGTTAGTGAGGTACGTATTATTATCATTCCTTATTGATTTACTTACCTTATTAACCTTCCTATCCCTATCAATTGAAATATGGAAAAATACAAACGAAAAGAATAACATCCACTACGTTCCTTTGAGATTCGAACCCGGGTTTTCCGATTCCCAGCCAATTATCTTGGTCATTGTGCTATCGGCGCTGTCGGTGAAAGGCGTTTACCGTGTGGGTACAGAAGCGGCAGTTGTAAAAGTTTCTTTCAATTATCTATCGATCCCTCCAATGTTGAGTCGATTGCTCGTCATAACATTTAAGGGTGATTTTCTCAAAATTGCGGGGGTGTTGATGCAAAATATCTGAGAGTCCTTCATTTTAGGTTGTACACAAGCGACCTGCCAAATTTGAGCCGAATCGGTTGGCCGTGTCTGAGGCTTTCCCTTTGTTAGACACATTGTCCAGCGAATGCAACAAGGTGGAGGTTCCCTGCTGTTTTGGAGTGGCATTATCTGGGGCCGACGTACGCCGCTGGTGGTCATGGAAGGCGCCGTAACGGCAGTACGATACGTGAATGCCATCCTCCGACACCGGTAATGCAACCATGTCGGCAGCATGTTTGCGAGGCATTCGTCTTAATGTACGACAATTCGCATCCCATCGTCCACATCTTGTGAATGACTTCCTTCAGGATAACGACAGCGCTCGACTAGAGTGGCCAGCATGTTCTCCAGACATGAACCCTATCGCACATGCCTGGGATAGATTGAAAAGCGCTTTTTATGGACGACGTGACCCACCAACCACTCTGCGGGATCTACGCCGAATCGCCGTTGAGGAATGGGACAATCTGGACCAACAGTGCCTTGATGAACTTGTGGATAGTATGCCACGACGAGTACAGGCATGAATCAATGCAAGAGGACGTGTTACTGGGTATTAGAGGTACCGGAGTGTACAGCAATGTGGACTACCACCTCTGAAGGTCTTGCTGTATGATGTACAAAATGCAATGTGTGGTTTTCATGAGCAATAGAAAGGGTGGAAATGATGTTTATGTTGATCTCTATTCCAATTTTCTGTACAGGATCCGGAACTCTCGGAACCGAGGTGATGCAAAACGTTTTTTGATGTAAAGTATTCTGAGTAGGAACCCACGTGCGGTTCGTACCGGGTCCGTTCGACGACGGTTTCAGTTCAGATGTGTAAGGCGTCCACGTCTGCTGAGGGAAAGAGAAAAGTCTCAGAGTTGACTTTTCTGGTATGCGCTTGGGTAGACAGGATGATGTGCGATACGTCAGATGGTCACCTGACGTCGCTCAACGTCCGCCTTGCTACGAGACCTGTTAATTCCTGTGCGTCTTCGATGCAATGAATGTGGTTCGGTACAATTTTTCGGAATACACAGACATGCTCGTTGTGTACCGCGAAGCTCGAGGCAACGAAATAGCTGCCTAGTCGTCTGCATCACGAACATCTGGTGCAACGTAGCACGCCATCGCACAAACGTTTTGTGCAAGTTATACAGCGGCTCCGAAAAACATATCTCCATGGTGAGGAAACAGGACTGTGGTGCTCCACGGCAACGCCGCACGCCCGAATCTAAAGAAGCATAGCACTGAAGAGAACCCGTCAACGAGTATTCGAACAATTGCGGGTGCAGTGGGTGTTAGTCACATTATCGTCTGGGGCGTTCAGCGTGAGCTACAGTTACATCCGTACCACTTACAAAAGGTTTCACGCTATTCGTCCAGTCGATTCTCCACAACGCGTTGCCTACTGCACGTTGTTCCTGCACCGCTGCATCGACACATCCTTGCCTCCACGACGATTTCTGTTCACAGATGACTGTCAGTTCACTACGGACTCTGTTCTAAATTTGCGAAACAGCCGTGTCTAGGCAGACGAAAACTCTCGTGCCCCACACTTTAAGGGATTTCAGCACCGGTTTGATATTGACGTGTGGACGGTCATACCTCCTTCCACTCAAGCTTACTGGTCCTCCGTAGTTGATCTTCCTGCGAAATGTATTGAACCCGCTCTTGGAAGCTGTGCCACTGAAAGTACGTCAAGAAATTGGTTTCAGCGTGATGGAGCACGATCTCACTTCTCACGTGCGTTTCGGAGACACCTCAAGACGGATAGTTGAGGTGGTCCAAACGCGTGACCCCCGCGATCGCCGGGTATAACTTCTAATGACTATTTCTTATGGAGTCGTATGCAAAGGTTAATTGACCAAACTTCTGTAGAGACACAGGAAGATGTGCTGGCAGGAGTTCTCGCCGCTGCACTAGAAACTGAGGAGATACTATGTAGGATATAGTGTGTGTACCAGAACGTGCTTCGTAGGTACGACGTCTCTAACAACATTGGCGGTTGTCACATCGTGCTGCTGTTGTAATGCATCATTACTGTTCTGTACGTACAGTATACTGGATTCTTTTTTATTTCGGAATAATACAAACAAGTAATGCTTAAATGTTAATATAAAAATATACTTAAGTGATAAATGGGTGTTTCGTTATGTTTCCTTTAGAATTGTTATCTAATAACTGTAGGCCCTACTGCGTCATACCGAATTTAATTCATCCAGCAGAAGTGGATAAGTAACACATCTGAATTGAAACTGTCGTAGAACGGAAACGACATGTTTCCGGACATGTGCTCCTGTTGAAACTATCATGTACTCACTCCCCTCTAAACATCCTTGAAGTTTGTAATGAGAATTTCCGAACACCCTGTATAACGTCGCTATCTGTCTCGGCGGCGCTTCAAAAAGTAAAGTGTCCATGCATGCGAAAAAAAGTGCAGGGCTCAGTAGTTCATGCTACGTGTAAGATGTGTTACTAGTGCCACATTCGCACCAAATTTCACCAAAATTCTCCCCACCACCACCATAACACGAAGGGAAGGCTCCCGTCACATCATCCTCTTACCCACACATAAACCCTTCTCTTGACACCTCTGTGATGCAGGTCAGAACAGAGACGTCCAGCGTTGAAATCATGCAGATTTCTTATAGGTGGCTGAAGAAAACATTTCAGACTCACTGCCGCTCAGAATCGACTCGAGGGGTGGCGTAAATGGCATCAACGGAATCGTCCTTTGCCTTGGGGGCGTTAGTTTAAACTCATTTCACGGTCGAAAACGAATTTTGAGTTGCGACGTGTAACACAACGATGTTCTTGATGACCTGGTACAGATAGTACAACCACCAGCGACCATTCAAAACAGTTAAACGAAATCCACGATTACAAAGGAAGATTTTAGGTATCTTTGAACCATATTTAACTCTTCTGCTTCATAATGGGGGAAAATGACAGGTTTTCAAAAATTACCCTTCAATTATTTTGCGTTATGTATTATACGAGGTGGAATCCAAAATTTTCGGGACTGGTGCTGCCATCTGGAAAGGAGGAGTAGAAGATCTTTGCACCGCTAGCTGGTGAGAGCTGCATATCTGATGAGTCAGTGTGCGGAGTGGCATTCAGCAGGACGTGTTGCATGTCCACAGTGATTTCCGTAATACTCTGGTGTGTGGCGATTTTACCATGGATCCGCGAACAGAACAGAACGTGTGTATCTGTGCGAATCTCGGCAAAGGGCTACGGAGACCCTTGCAATGATTCAGAAAGTGTTTGGGGGACAGAGCATGAGCCTTACGTGTGTGTTTGAGTAGCATGTTCGGTTCGGGGCCGGCCGTACAGACGTCGAAGGTGATGCTCACACTGGAAGGCCCGTTACCCTCACAACGCCAGACATAGTTTCCAAACTTCAACAAGTGGTTCTTGCGGATCGACGTCGAACCATTCAAGACCTTGCGGATGAAGTGGCTATTGGTTATGGGACATGTCAACGAATGTTGACTGATGAATTGGATATGCATCGTGTCGCCGCAAAATTTTGCCAAGGATCTTGACTGCCGATCAGAAGACACAGCGTGTTGAAGTGTACACGGACCTTCGTCAGACCGCATCTGATGATCCGACCTCCTTGTCAAGGGCTATCACCGGCAGCCTGAGCTGGATTTACGGTTATGACCCAAAGCAACAATCGTCCCAGTGGAAGAGCCTGGGCTCTCCAAGACCCAAAAAAAGCGAGACAGGTGAAGAGCAAAGTGAAGAGCATGATGATCGTTTTCTTTGATATCAAGGGAATTGTACACAATGAATTCATCCCACCCAACCAAACAGTGAATTCCTCGTACTACTGTGACGTTTAGCGACTACCTCGTGATAACGTGCTGCAGCGACGGCCCGAATTTTGGCGTCAAGGGAACTGGCTGCTGCATCACGACAACGCGCCCTGTCACACGTCCTTCCTCACCAGTGCCTTTTTGGCGAAAATCAACATGGCGGTTGTACCCTACCCACCGTACTCACCAGATATGGCACCTTGCGACTTCGCGCTATTCCCAAAACTGAAGCTCAAGTTCAAAGGCCGTCTATTCGACACTGTGGAGAGACGGTGATAAATAACCTCATAGAACAGGACTTCCAGAAAACGTTTCACCAGTGGCAGAAGCGCTGGGACCGGTGTGTACCTTCGGATGGGAACTTCTTCGAGGGTGCTGGTGACCAGTAGTCCAAAGGTACGAGGGCAGTTCAATAAGTAATGCAACACATTTTTTTCTGAAACAGGGGTTGTTTTATTCAGCATTGAAATACACCAGGTTATTCCCCAATCTTTTAGCTACACAACACTATTTTTCAACGTAATCTCCAATCAATGCTACGGCCTTACGCCACCTTGAAATGAGGGCCTGTATGCCTGCACGGTACCATTCCACTGGTCGATGTCGGAGCCAACGTCGTACTGCATCAATAACTTCTTCATCATCCGCGTAGTGCCTCCCACGGATTGCGTCCTTCATTGGGCCAAACATATGGAAATCCGACGGTGCGAGATCGGGGCTGTAGGGTGCATGAGGAAGAACAGTCCACTGAAGTTTTGTGAGCTCCTCTCGGGTGCGAAGACTTGTGTGAGGTCTTGCGTTGTCATGAAGAAGGAGAAGTTCGTTCAGATTTTTGTGCCTACGAACACGCTGAAGTCGTTTCTTCAATTTCTGAAGAGTAGCACAATACACTTCAGAGTTGATCGTTTGACCATGGGGAAGGACATCGAACAGAATAACCCCTTCAGCGTCCCAGAAGACTGTAACCATGACTTTACCGGCTGAGGGTATGGCTTTAAACTTTTTTTTGGTAGGGGAGTGGGTGTGGCGCCACTCCATTGATTGCCGTTTTGTTTCAGGTTCGAAGTGATGAACCCATGTTTCATCGCCTGTAACAATCTTTGACAAGAAATTGTCACCCTCAGCCACATGACGAGCAAGCAATTCCGCACAGATGGTTCTCCTATGCTCTTTATGGTGTTCGGTTAGACAACGAGGGACCCAGCAGGAACAAACCTTTGAATATCCCAACTGGTGAACAATTGTGACAGCACTACCAACAGAGATGTCAAGTTGAGCACTGAGTTGTTTGATGGTGATCCGTCGATCATCTCGAACGCGTGTGTTCGCACGCTTCACCATTGCAGGAGTCACAGCTGTGCACGGCCGGCCCGCACGCGGGAGATCAGACAGTCTTGCTTGACCTTGCGACGATCATGACACACGCTTTGCCCAACGACTCACCGCGCTTTTGTCCACTGCCAGATCACCGTAGACATTCTGCAAGCGCCTATGAATATCTGAGATGCCCTGGGTTTCCGCCAAAAGAAACTCGATCACTGCCCGTTGTTTGCAACGCACATCCGTTACAGACGCCATTTTAACAGCTCCGTACAGCGCTGCCACCTGTCGGAAGTCAATGAAACTATACGAGACGAAGCGGGAATGTTTGGAAATATTCCACAAGAAATTTCCGGTTTTTTCAACCAAAATTGGCCGAGAAAAAAAATATGTTGCATTACTTATTGAACTGCCCTCGTAAGTTTTTCAACAGATGGCAGCACCAGTCCCAAAAATTTTGTATAACACCTCGTATCTGAAGGAAGAACGGATAAAATGCAAGGAGTGACAAGTTGTCTGTAACTTGAACAGAAACCAGATGCGGTTTTAAGGCTCGAAGGACGTGAAAGGAAACATGTTGTAGAGATGGCAGTGAGTCAGAGTCGTAGCCTAACGCATGTTACGCAGTCTGTACATTGGGCAACTAGATAAGGAAACCAAGGAAATATTTGGAAAGGGGTTTAATGTTAAGGGAGAACGAATAAAAGCTTTGAAGTTTGCCGAAATTACAGTTCAGTGATACATGGCAAAAGAAATGGGAGGCCATTGAATAGAATAGATAGTGTCTTGGAAAGAGGCTACAAGATGAGTATATTGATAAAAGTCAAACAATGGTAATGGAATGTAGTAAAATTAAATTAGGCGGTGCTGAGCATAGACATTTTCTTCTTTTTCTTCTTCTTCTTCTTCTTCTTCTGTTTCTGCTGTTCGATGTTTGGAACTGAACCAGTTCATCTTCAGTTTCCAAAGTCATTGCATTCTGAATCTTCCTACGTCTCCTTCGACTATTGGATGTTAAGGCATGGCCTGACGTGGAATTCTCTTTACACTCTCTCTTTGTATTTGATGTTACCATGAAGTATTATTTTCTTCACTCTTTTCATTAATGTAACAAAAATCTAGTTGATTCCATCCTCATTTATTATATGATCTTATGTGGTAAAACTTTTCGTTTATGCTGGTTGCAGTTTATTTTTATCAGGTTTTTAGGGGACCACGAATCATTTCTGTATAGCAATACAGATGTAGCCACAGTTTTATAAACTTTTAAATCTGCTTTAAAATGTTTTATTTATGATTCAGTATATACACTGATATTTTTTAATCTTATTTCCTATATTCTCGTTCCTAACATCACATAAAAAATTTAAGTTGTAGACTTGCTCAAATGGTACATTAACTGTTATCATTTTTGTGCAGATGGGGTATTTAACATGAAGGATATATAATGGTTACATTCCTTTCCCTCTACATGTTGTTGTCTATACACTACTTTCAGTAGCTCATCTTCAGTTCCTTCCAGAATTGTTACATCATGTGCATCCAAAACGATATTAACATATTCATTTCAATTTGTGTGTTTACCTAGATTTACTTCCTGTATCCAAATCTTGATAAAATAATTTATGTATCTATTAAATAAGGTTGGTTATAGGTTACAGTCTTTCTTAGGTCCATTAATGGTAGTGAGACAAGTAGGTTGGAAATCACAAACCACAAGTTTTAGATCAGTTTTAGTATTTTGGAAGATGATGGCTGAAGTACAGAAGACATCAAATGCGGATCAGAAACAGTAAGAAAAGATTTTATGAAAAAGAAGAATCTGTCAACAATTAATAGAAATTTAAGTGTTAAGAAGTATTCTCTGAAAGCATTTGTTAGAAGTTTAACCTTGTACGGAAGTACAGACAAGAAGAGAATGGAAGCTTCTGAAATGTTGTGTTACAAAATAATTGTGGTGTCACCGCCAGACACCACACTTGCTAGGTGGTAGCTTAAATCGGCCGCGGTCCATTTAGTACATGTCGGACCCGCGTGTCGCCACTGTGTGATCACAGACCTAGCGCCACCACAAGGCAGGTCTCGATATACGATAGAGCACTCGCCCCAGTTGTACGGACGACATTGCTAGCGACAATACGGACGAAGCCTTTCTCTCATTTGCCGAGAGACAGTTAGAATAGCCTTCTGCTAAGTCCATGGCTACGACCTAGCAAGGCGCAGTTATCCATATCTGGAGAGAGTCTCACTTGTATTACCAAGAACAATGTACAACAAGACAGTAAAGTTAAGTATATGAGAAGCACCGTTCTTTTCTTTATAGCTTTCATCACCTATACTGTTTCAGACTTGACGCCAGTCGGCGTGTGTGTATGCGTGCCTTTCTTTCGGCTACTTCAGTGTGGCGTAACAGTCTTGTTACGTCACAACAGATTGGCGACGAGGCAACGGAAAGGGTTTTGTTCTTTCTAATTGCTTACATTTCTTTGTGTCATGGCTTCGCCACAATATCCAGATGTACTGTCCGAATTTTATCGCTTGCAGAATCAGCAGACGCAGGTGTTATTGGATGCCCTTGGACAGCTCGTCCAGGGTATACGTGCCATTCAAACCGATGCGGCACCCGCCGTTTCACCGCTCCCGCAGCCACACCATGTCGTTGCACCGCCGTTTCGCAGTTTTAACGCGGCGCACGAATCGTGGCCAGAATGGTCCCGCCAGTTCGCCTTTCATCTAGCCGCCTACAGAATTCAAGGTAATGAGCGGCAGCCGTTTTTGCTTTCTTGTGTCGGTGTGTCCACCTACCGTGTGATAGTGAAATTGTTTCCCCGACGCGACGTAGCAGCTCTGTCCTACGAAGAAATTTTGTCTGCTTTAGATGCCTATTTCAAAGAAACAGTTAATGTAGTTGCAAAACGGTATACGTTTTTTCGTACAAAACGTACGGCCGGTCAATCTAATAGGGAGTGGGTAACAACATTGCAAGGACTTACTAGGGACTGTGCCTTTGACTGTGACTGTGGCCTTTCTTATTCAGATACAATGGTACGTGATGCAATTGCACAGAACATTTCTGATGTTCGCATACGGGAGCAAATTTTGAAACTAGTAAATCCCTCCCTTCAACAAGTGATAGACATATTGGATAGACAAGACACACTTGACTGTGATCAGAAATCTTTTGAAACTTCGCCAGCCGTGTGTAACATTAACCAGCCTGCCGGGCGAGCTGCGCGGCCCGGTAACTTGCCCTCGCGCACGTCGAAGCAGCTGCCGCCGCGCTCTAAGCCACGTGTGCCGCGCCAGCACACAAATGCAGTGAAATCATGCCCGCGGTGTGCTACTCGACATTCGCGTGAACATTGCCCGTCACGCCAAGCTATTTGCTTTTTCTGCAATAGGAAAGGACATGTTCAAAGTGTTTGCCAGAAAAAGCTCAGATCAGACAATCACACAGTGGCGACGCGCCGCCGCAGCCGCAGCCGCCGCCGCCGCCGCCGCCGCCGCCGCCGCCTGTTCTCCCGCTGGCGCCGCCCGCATTCGACGCTTCGCTGCAGCCGCCAAGCGCCTCCCTGGGTCACGCGCCGCCGATCGCTTCCCGTGACCAGCCGTCCTCCGCCATGGACCTCTTGCCCACTCCGGACCACATGGCGTCATCGCGCGTCGGGTACCCCGACGCAATGGAGGTCGACCCTTCGGCCCCTCCTGTCTCTTTACGGGCGCATACACTGCATGTTGACGTGCACCCTGGACTAGGTTTTCAGGCGCTTCCTAGATCCCCTCGGACCGAATGGCTGGGTGCGGGTGGCACAGCCTTGCCTGTTGTTAGGCTCCCCACCTCATCGCATACGTCAACATGGGGTCCTCCCCACGGCGGGCGGAAGCCTTATCACACGACCGTTCGCCGATTTGCGGGGGAGGAATGTGGTGTCACCGCCAGACACCACACTTGCTAGGTGGTAGCTTAAATCGGCCGCGGTCCATTTAGTACATGTCGGACCCGCGTGTCGCCACTGTGTGATCGCAGACCTAGCGCCACCACAAGGCAGGTCTCGATATACGATAGAGCACTCGCCCCAGTTGTACGGACGACATTGCTAGCGACAATACGGACGAAGCCTTTCTCTCATTTGCCGAGAGACAGTTAGAATAGCCTTCTGCTAAGTCCATGGCTACGACATAGCAAGGCGCAGTTATTCATATCTGGAGAGAGTCTCACTTGTATTACCAAGAACAATGTACAACAAGACAGTAAAGTTAAGTATATGAGAAGCTCCGTTCTTTTCTTTATAGCTTTCATCACCTATACTGTTTCAGACTTGACGCCAGTCGGCGTGTGTGTACGCGTGCCTTTCTTTCGGCTACTTCAGTGTGGCGTAACAGTCTTGTGACGTCACAACAATAATAACTAATGATGAGGCAATAAATCGAGTTGGCGAGAAAAGAGCAATATGACACAACTTGACTATAATCAGGGATCAGTTGGTAGGACACATCCTGAGGTATCAGGGAATAGTTTGGTAGTGGAGGGAACTGTGTGTGTGTGTGTGTGTGTGTGTGTGTGAGGGTGGAGGGAATAGACAGCATGTATGTGATGTCCAGACAGAGGACTTCGATGTTCACACACACACACACACGCAATACTTCCAGGATCTTCGAAACCTTCTGATCAATTTCATTCAAATTTGACACATGAATAGCAGTGTTCACGAATATCAGCACTAGGAAGTTCATAACCTCCTAACTCCTACACAACTAGAGTTGCTTGTTGGTTCACCTCTGTTATATAAGCTGCCCTATATGACAGGCATGTTGTGTGGCAATAGTATCAGCATACCTTAGCGACCTGCTTTTGCAGGGAAGCCTGCATATCAGGTGCAAGAAACGTTTCTGCAGTCCTCAACACATAGGCTGCCCTGCCCAACAGGTGTGTTGTAAGATAAACACTGGGCTGCTTTGTGTATCTGTTTTGCAGGGGTTACATCTGCGGATGGGCACAGCATGGAGAAGTTTGAGAAAGATATGGTGTAGGGATGGACAGAGAGAGAAGGTAGTGGGGGACGACAGACACAGACACACACACACGCACACGCACACGCACAGAGAGAGAGAGAGAGAGAGAGAGAGAGAGAGAGAGAGAGAGAGAGAGAGAGAGAGAGAGAGAGAGGTGTAGGGTAGGATGGACAGAGAGAGGGGGAGGAGGGAGGAGGGATGGGCAGAGAGAAGGATGAGCAGATATGTGCAGTATGTCTGTGGGACAAGTAAAATTGAAGCCACGAGGAAAAGATAAGCAAATAAATGAATGAAAGTCCACATATGCTGAGTATCAGGCTAATCCAGGTCGAAATGGATGCCCCAAATGTTAGAACGGTGTGTCCATTTTTTCTGTTACTCACCAACCTGTGACTTCAGCGTTTCAGTGCGACAGGGTCTGTGCGTGGACGCTTACGTTGCGAACAGTTGTGTGACACTCACCTTCCTGTCCTGGCAGGTCTGCCTGGCTGTCTGCCACGAGACCTGCGGGTAGCTGACGAACAGGTAGCACGAGCTGTTGAACACCTGCAGCCGCTCGTCTGCGCACTCTACCGCGGCTGCAACAGCAAACAAGCAAACAGACTCACTGACAATTAGTGGAAAAACTGAAGTGGCACACGTCACTCACAGCGGCAACTCAGATAATTCGTGCTTCCCATTTAGTAGTGCTTTAACATCCAGATTCATGACACACAAATTTTATCCGTATTATCAACGAAGTTTAAAGCCTCATTGAATTTGGGTTACATCGAAATCTGTATCCTAAATATGGCCTGAATTGAAATACCTTCTAATGTACACTACTGGTCATTAAAATTGCTTTACCAAGAACAAATGCAGATGATAAACGGGTATTCATTGGACAAATATACTATACTAGAACTGACATGTTATTACATTTTCACGCAATTTGGGTGCATAGATCCTGAGAAACCAGTACCCAGAACAACCACCTCTGCCCGTAATAACGGCCTTGATACGCCTGGGCATTAAGTCAATCAGAGCTTGGATGGCGTGTACAGGTACAGCTGCCAATGCAGCTTCAACACCATACCACACTTCATGAAGAGTAGTGACTGGCGTATTGCGTCGAACCAGTTGCTCGACCACCATTGACCAGACGTTTTCAATTGGTGAGAGATGTGGAGAATGTGCTGGCCAGGGCAGTAGTCGAACATTTTCTGTATCCAGAAAGGCCCGTACAGGACCTGCAACATGCGGTCGTGCATTGTACTGCTGAAATGTAGGGTTTCGCAGGGATCTAATGAAGGGTAGAGCCACAGGTCGTAACGCATCTAAAATGTAACGTCCACTGTTCAAAGTGCCGTCAATGCGAGCAAGAGGTGACCGAGACGTGTAACCAATGTCACCCCATACCATCACGCCGGGTGATACGCCAGTGTGGCGATGACGAATACATGCATCCAATCTGCTTTTACCGCGATGTCGCCAAACACGGATGCGATCATCATGATGCTGTAAACAGAACCTGGATTCATCCGAAAAAATAACGATTTGCCATTTGTGCACTCAGGTTCGTCGTTGAGTACACCATCGCTGGCGCTCCTGTCTGTGATGCGGCATCAAGGTTAATCGCAGCATGTCTCCGAGCTGATAGTCCATGCTGCTGCAAACGTCGTCAAAATGTTCGTGCAGATGGTTGTTGTCTTGCAAATGTCGCGATACGATAAACCGCAATCGCGATAGGCTACAATCCGACCTTTATCAAAGTCGGAAACGTGATGGTACGCATTTCTTTCCTTACACGGGGCATCACAACAACGTTTCACCAGGCAACGCCGGTCAACCGCTGTTTGTGTATGAGAAATCTGTTGGAAACTTTCCTCATGTCAGCACGTTGTAGGTGTCGCCACCGGCGCAAACCTTGTGTGAATGCTCTGAAAAACTAATCATTTGCACATCACAGCATCTTCTTACGGTCGGTTAAATTTCGCGTCTGTAGCACGTCATCTTCGTGGTGTAGCAATTTTAATGGCCAGTAGGGTATATTAAATTTAGACTGACGAACTCATGTATTATCTCTATCTGACTGCGCTGTTACGGAAATATGACAAAAGAACAGAAGTAACTTACTTTGCATGAAGTACTAATAGTGGGCATAAGTAAATAGTTAACAGAATTGCGTGCAGCTGCTAAACTGAGGTAAACATTCACGTGAATATTGTCTTAGCAATTGGGTTTGTACCTACGTTCTATGTATAGGGTACGCTTGGCTCAGTCTGTTAGCATAACATTCCTGTTCTGAAACCTGAAAATGTAAGGCGTAAAGTATCAATCACGCTTTATTTTAAGTAATGAACAGCCCGCTCCCTTAGCAACTGCAGCGACTGATTTAGCTTCACTTCTCTTAAATCATGCAGAAAAAGATGAAGCGTTTTGCTCAATCCAATTACTCAAATACATAATAATGTTCGCAGTGATAATTCGGAAAAATTACTGGCTTTGCTGAAGACAAAATTCACATCGCACGGAATAACTTGAGAGCATATTACGCGGAATTGCTTGTTGCTGACTGCGAAGTATAACTTGGCCGGAAAGACATCAGAATTTGAAACTAACAATAAGAGATCACAAGTGAGTATTAAAATGTTTGAGTAGGAAAATGTATAATTGCATTTAAAGTATGATAAAATGGTTCAAATGGCTCTGAGCACTATGGGACTTAACCTCTGAGGTCATAAGTCCCCTAGAACTTAGAACTACTTAAACCTAACTAACCTAAGGACATCACACACATCCATGCCCGAGGCAGGATTCGAATCCGCGACCGTAGTGGTCACGCGGTTCCAGACTGAAGCGCCTAGAACCATTCGGCCACCCTGGCCGGCAAAGTATGATTAAGTCAAGGCACACACACAGCATACGTGTACGTAGCACGGGGTACAAACAACCACAACACCTGAAGCGTTACAACAAAAGAAGATCTGTACATGTCAGAAAATACTGAAACAAGTTCATTCAATGATAATGTGACAACTTTAAGTGCTCTGATATTCGAGTGACTTAACGGAAACAATTCTGTACCGTTCTTTGCTATTCACCCACTTTACAAAACTACGAGCGCATCATATCGACATTGAAATCACTCACTAAAGTTCTGAAAATACTGCGAATATCACCACTCCAAGTCTTGCAGTACGAACCAGAAAAATGACACACAGTAATTTTAATACGTCTGCGAGTTAACAGCAGACTCTGACTTCAACTGTAATCAAATCTTATACACGTATAAAGAATTTTACCACACCTGCCTATCTCAAGACGCAGCGCCCAACTAAACTGGACACCACACAACTCTCTGTTTGTCATTTCAAACACACCTTTCTCTACCCGGACACGTGCGGCGCTTGTTTCTCACTGGCTCGCGGATATCGGAACCTCAAAGAGTTTGCTCCTGCCATTTGCTGAACGTATCAAAGAAAATTGTGCTTCCAGAGACCGATAGCGCGGTACAGAATATATCTTTGAAGACCATCTAAAAGCAAGCGAAATAAATTCTTTATTTAAAGTTCTGAATGTGAAAGACAACTTTTAAAATAAAGGAACCTTCAAGCAAGCAAAGAAAAATGAATTTCATTGAAGCGTACAGTAGAAAAGTTCGTAATTATTTCGAATTATGACAGGCGTGGAAAATACACTGACTGGCCAACTGTTGTGTGAGAGCAGTGAATATCAACATTGTCAGTCGGCTGCTGAATGCTATTCAGTGCATTTCTCTCCGTACAGTCGAGGCAGAAATGGGTTCCTGACGCCACACATCCAAATCGGCGGCGATCTGACTCACAGAAGACCATCGATCACCCCTTGTGGTTTTATAGAGCTGACGTGGCGTCCGTTTGCCAAACACTTGTAATGCTGTGCGGCATTTCACTCGTGTGGAAACATTGTCTCTCCCCTGCTGAAGATGCACTCTAGACGCTGTTTACGGTAGAAGCCCGAATTATTATGTAATCTACGATATGCTATGAGCCATGTGTCTTGCACCGATTATCAACCCACATTCAAAATCGGTTAAGTCGTGACATGTTGCCATTCTTGTGCTGGCACATATTGATACCTCTCCACAGGCGTCCTGATGTTGGCAACGGAATTGTAAGTACCTGTCAGACGCCGATCGCGGTCGTGCAGGGTCTGGCGGAGCCAATGGTGTGCGCCCACTGAGCCACGTTTGTAGTGGCTCCATACCCTCTGTACCACGAACGCCCTCCGCCACTGCGATATAAGAAGGCCAGCGGCAGACACACAGCCCCTCCCAGGTTCTATAAAGCCCTCCAAATCCTCGCACTCCGCCTCCACCTACCGTCCCCCATGTGCATCCTCTACGACCTCATCCTCTTCCCCCATCTTCTCCTTTTCCTTGAACACATCTGCACCATGTATATTGTCCGCCGCCTCGATCCCCCTCACCCCCTGGTGTCTCCCTTCCTCTCTACCCCAGTCCATTGCTGTGACTTTACCACTGTGTCCAACCCTCTCTCCATCTCCACACCCTCCACCTCATTTCGCAACGCAACTTCTAGCATCTACCCCTCCTGGATGATGAGCTTCGCCCACGTGTCTACCCTTCCTACCAACTCTAACCCCACCTTCCTCCTGCCTCCTCCTCAGGGCTCCCTCTACTCCCCCTCCATTTTCCTGAGTGGCTTTCCCCTCCTACGACCCCTCCCTCTCCCGTGCTCCCCTTGAGTCTCTCTGCACTCCCTCCTGCCTTGTCTTCCCTCTTCATTTCCCACCACACCTGTCTCCTGCCTCTTGGTGCACCTGCTGACACCCCTACTCTTTATATTCCGGCCCCTCTGCTGCTCCCCTCCTTTTCCATCCTCTCAGGCCTCTCCCTCGGCATGTCCCACCTGGCAGTTTTATTCTTCATCGCGTGTGCTCCAAGTGGGTTTAAAGTGTGTTGTTCTGGAGTGTTTTTAATACTGTGTCCAACTTTTGACCTGCGCATGTGACTTCAGTGTCTTTTTTGTGCTCTACGAATCGCCAACTGCGTTTTTTAACTTTCTGTCGACTTTTTTAATTGTCCCCCCATGAACATCTCCATGTCAGTGTATTTTTACATCCATTATCTCCACTTACTCTGTTTTATGTCCCCCCTTTTTATCGTCTTTATATGTAACATTTTCTTCTTGTATTAGCTGTCATGTCACTCGGCTGAAGAGTGGCGGAGTGGAGAAGAAAAAAGAGAACCACACAGCCCACTCACACTCGGAGCCACTTAGCTTCTTGACGTCACATGGACGCCACCTAGTCATGGCTCCGACACTATCGGTGTGCTTTAGTTCAGAAAAGCCTGATCCTTGTTGCTGTTGTAGGAGCTGGTCTCTATTTATTGCCACAGTATTTATAATGAGTCTTTGTACACTAGGGGAAACACGAGTTAATTCATGTTAACTGAATCTTCCGTCAGTTCTTGGTAGAACAACATTATAATAAATGAAAAACGCTAGTTTGCTTTTGTTCTACAGTATTACTTTTATTCCAGAATGAGATTTTCACTCTGCAGCGGAGTGTGCGCTGATATGAAACTTCCTGGCAGATTAAAACTGTGTGCCTGACCAAGACTCGAACTCGGGACCTTTGCCTTTCGTGGGCAAGTGCTCTACCATCTGAGCTACCAAAGCATGACTCACGCCCAGTCCTCACAGTTTTATTTCTGCCAGTATCTCGTCTCCTACCTTGCAAAGTTTCATATCAGTTCACACTCCGCTGCAGAGTGAAAATCTCATTCTGGAAACATCCCCCAGGCTGTGGCTAAGCCATGTCTCCGCAATATCCTTTCTTTCAGGAATGCTAGTTCTGCAAGGTTCGCAGGAGAGCTTCTGCAAAATTTGGAAGGTAGGAGACGAGTTACTGGCAGAAATAAAGCTGTGAGGACCGGGCGTGAGTCGTGCTTCGGTAGCTCAGATGGTAGAGCACTTGCCCGCAAAAGGCAAAGGTCCCGAGATCGAGTCTCGGTCGGGCACACAGTTTTAATCTGCCAGGAAGTTTCATTACTTTTATTGTGTTAACCGGTTTTTGGCTTACAGTGCCATCTGCAGACATTTACTGACTATTGTTGCCAAAGAAGTTACAGTGTTTGTAAGCGGTATTGGAAAAGAAGTTGCATATCTAAATTGAAGCAGAAACGTACAGTAAATAACATCTTTGACAGTGAGGTACTAATGCTATGTAAAAAGTAAAAAGTTGTATAAAATAAATAAATAAATACAAATAGAGTAAACAGGAAAAAACCTTAACGCAAAACTGTAACAGCAAGCCTACATACCAGTTTACATTAATAAATAAAACCAATAAAATAAAACAAAATTAGTAGCCTTGAACTAGTGCTTTTAACTTTGCATTACTACCACACTCTTTAAGTCGTTATTTACTGTACCGGATCCCCCGTCAGAGGTTCGAGTCGTCCCTCGGGCATGTGTGTGTTGTCCTAGTGTAAGTTAATTTAAGTTAGATTTAGTAGTGTGAAAGACTAGGAAACGATGACTTCAGCAGTCTGGTCCCATAAGATCCCACCACAATTTCCAATTTTCATTTACTGTACGTTTCTGTTTCAATCTAGATTTGTAACTTCTTTTCCAATACCGTTTACAAACATTGTAACTTATTTGGCAACAATAGTTAGTAAATATGATGATAGTAATTTCTCTCGAAAGAACAGGTACCATTGATGACCGTGCAGCTTCTCTAGAATAAATGATAATTAATTGGCACCCTCTGCTGCCGACAGGTGTTGTTGATATACCTCGAACTCTTACGGGCGTCGTCACCTTGGTATGCGCGAGTAATGAATGGATGGGCAAATATCTTTTAGCAACATTACGTATGTAGATTATGGACAGTTGTGAATGTGGGTTTCACGGGAAGCGTGCACGGGATAAGTCCCTGCAGTAGCACTATTCATCTGTGTCCTCGGTGGCTCAGATGGATAGAACGTCTGCCATGTAAGCAGGAGATCAGGGTTCGAGTCCCGCTCGGGGCACACATTTTCAGCTGTCCCCATCGAGGTATATCAACAACACCTGTCGGCAGCTGAGGGTTTCAATTAATTATCAAATAGTCAGTATATGTATGAAGATGGCCCTGTAAGCCGAAAACTGGTCAACACAATAAAATTAATACTGTAGAACAAAAGCCAACTACCGATTATCATTTATTACAAGTTAATTCAATATTCTGTCTGCTGTGTTATCTTGTTTGCTAATCATTTCTGCTCCTGTCCGTCATTCTTGCGACGATAGTTGCCACATAACTCCGTAGGCCACCTCTCCTTACTGTTGTGTACGAAGTCGTAGACAACAATTCTCACTACTCACTTGTCTGTAACAGCCTGCTCAGATATTGTGGCTACACTCTCATCATTCGCCGGGGTGTTGTAACGTGCCAAAATTTACGCGGCGTTTGTCACCGGAAAACGAAACATCTGTCGCCCAACCTTATTCACCGATCAAGCATTAGGCGGTAACAACAAAAACATGAATTAAAGGTTCTTGTAATTTCTTTGAGACTCTTTGATGTAAATTATTGTACAAAATTGTTGTAGATGAAGGCAGAGAGAAAGATCCCGCGAGCTGTTTGTGTGGAGGGTATCCAGCTATGGTGTAACTTGTTGGTGGCAAAGAGTACAGGGGTTGTGCAAAAATGTGGGAATACCGCGAAAAATGGATGCCTGAGCATGAATGCTAATGTCAACCAAGCCTGCAGGTTGCGATGTCGCATTTGACAGCGAAAGACACCTGTGCAATGCTCTCGATACGTTGCAAGAGTGAGTCGTGGTAAGTACAGTGTTTTGTGTGTGCACTACGTCGCAGCTGAATAAATTCGTACGTGGGCTAATTGTTGGTTTTCGTACAGTCTTCCTTAACCAAAGGAGGCGAAATGCTTGGTGTTTCAAGAGGCGCCGCATGTAAGACCCATACGGCATACAGGGAAAGCAGAAAAACATCATCCGCTAAGTCACAACGTTTTGGAAAGTGTGCGTTGAGCGTTGGTGACAGACCTCTCTGAAGAGGACTGTGACGAAAAATGAGAGCACGACAGCTGCAAAAGTCACTGCAGAATTGAAAGTTGCACTCGCGAACCGTGTCAGGAACGATACAACACGAATGAATCTCAATAAGCAGGGAATTGCAGGATGGGCTGGAACTGCAAAAGCGCTCACCAATTATGCAAATGCCCATAGCAAGAAAATATGATGCCGAAGTCATAAAATCTGGACTTTGGAACAATGGAAGAAAGTCATTTGGTCTAATAGTTTCACATATCTTCCAACTTGTGGCAGAGTTTACTTCCCAAGAGTGAAACATAGCGTGGGTTCGGTGGTGATTTAGACAACTGTATCGTAGGAATCTACGGGCCCCTTGGTTGCCCTGCAACGCCGCGTTATTGCTCAGGATTGCGTGACCACTTTGGCTTATCAGTTTCGTTCCTTAGTACAACGTTTGTTCCCCAACGGTGATTCTGTGTTCCAGACGACAGGGCCCTCGTTAACACAGCTCACAGCTCGCATCGTCCCTGACTGATTTTGGGACCACGAGGATGTATTGTCACCTCTCCCCTCGCCAGCTCGGTCACCCGACTTCAGTAATATCGAGGCTTTGTGGTCTACTTTGGAGAGAAGAGTGCGTCATGCCTAGCTGTTTCCATCGTCGTTTGCTGAAATTGTCTGTGTTTTGCAGGAAGAATGATGTAAGATTCCCTTTAAAACCATACAGGAACTGTAGTTGTCCATTCCTAGAGGACTGGAAGCTCTTATGGGTGCGAACAGGTTTCCTATGAGGCATGTTACTGTTGATATTTTTATCCAAACCCTGTATACAACGAGCCACAGCCGACCGCTGAAACATGCTTTGACGGTCATCGGACACAATGAATTGTTTGCTAAAAAGCACATTTTTTATAACAATTTGAACGTAATTTTGTTGGTGTGTGTAGAATAATATTTGGAATGGTATAAGTTCCGATTAGTTACGGCGTGTAGTAGTGGTCCTGCGCAGAATCATTTCGAGTGAGAGTGGTTGCTGTTTCATCGTATGATGGATATTTTGAGTTGCTTTAACTAATAGTGTGACACACAAGATCAGATTTGTTGTTGCAGCAGGCACAATGTCATTGCTACCGGAAGGTTTGAGCCGTTAGCAAGGCATATTTACCCTTAACATAACGAGATTGTTTTAATGAATTCCAATTTTCATTCTGTTATTGAGCAGGACATCGTGCAGTGCTATTAGACACTTTATGGAAGCAGAATCGAATACCATACCACGTCTATAACAAACATTGGGAAATAGGGTTAGTTAGTCGCCAACGTCATGAAGAATATAATAATTCCAATTCCAAAGAAAGCAGGCGTTGACAGATGTGAAAATTACCGAACTATCAGTTTAATAAGCCACGGCTGATAATTACTAACTCGAATTCTTTACAGACGAATGGAAAAACTGGTAGAAGCCGACCTCGGGGAAGATCAGTTGGAATTCCGTAGAAATGTTGGAGCACATGAAGTAATACTGACCCTATGACTTATCTAAGAAAATAGATTAAGGAAAGGCAAACCTACGTTTTTAGCATTTGTAGACTTAGAGAAAGCTTTTGACAATGTTGACTGAAAAACTCTTTCAAATCCTGATGGTAGGGGGGGGGGGGGGGGTAAAATACAGGCAGCGAAAGGCTATTTACAATTTGTACAGAAACCAGATGGCAGTTATAAGAGTCGAGGGGCATGAAAGGGAAGCAGTAGTTGGGAAGGGAGTGAGACAGGGTTGTAGCCTATCCCCGATGTTAGTCAATCTGTATATTGAACAAGCACTAAAGGAAACGAAGGGAAAATTCGGAGTAGGAATTAAAATCCATGGAGAAGAAATAAAAACTTTGAGGTTGGCTGATGACAATGTAATTCCGTCAGAGACAGCTAAGGACCTGGAAGAGCAGCTGAACGAAATGGTCAGTGTCTTGAAAGGAGGATATAAGATGAACATCAACAAAAGCAAAAAGAGGATAATGGAATGTAGTCGAATTAAATCCGGTGATGCTGAGGGTATTAGAATAGGAAATGAGACGCTTGAAGTAGTAAATGAGTTTTGCTATCTGGGAGCAAAATAACTGATGATGGTCGAAGTAGAGAGGATATAAAATGTAGGCTGGCAATGACAAGGAAAGCGTTTCTGAAGAAGAGAAATTTGTTAACATCGAGAATAGATTTAAATGTCAGGAAGTCGTTTCTGAAAATATTTGTATGGAGTGCTGCCATGTATGGGCGTGAAACATGGACGATTAATAGTTTAGACAAGAAGAGAATAGAAGCTTTCGAAATGTGGTGCTACAGAAGAATGCTGGAGATTAGATGGGTAGATCACATAACTATTGAGTAGGTATTGAATAGAATTAGGGAGAAGAGAAATTTGTGGTACACCTTGACTAAAAGAAGAGATCGGTTGGTAGGACATGTTATGAGGCATCAAGGGATCACCAATTTAGTATTGGAGGGCAGTGCGGAGGGTAAAAATCGTAGAGGGGGACCAAGAGATGAATACACCAAGCAGATTCAGAAGGAAGTAGGTTGCAGTAGGTACTGGGAGATGAAGGAGCTTGCACAGGATAGAGTAGCTTGGTGAGCTGTATCAAACCAGTCTCAGGACTGAAGACCACAACAACAATAAGTCGCCAACGCCTGAAGTTGTACATATTTGCATTAATGTAGTACTGGTAGGGATCAAGCAGCGATGGCACATAATATTTTTAAGAGCAGAGGCTCAGTTATGTCTCATTACACTGGAGCCCGATTTCGGCATGTATACTTGATATTCTTTGAAAATAAAACTATTCGACTTTAAAGTGTTAAATAGCATAAATTGTGACCTTCTCATTCAGTATTAGTTAATGTATTAGTAAGCACTTATGGTCCTAGAGGAAACGGTAAAGTCAAATTAATATCAATAGAGTTCAAATATAAATTATTATTGTTGCATGATCAAAGCTTAAAGGAAGAGAGAAAAAAGTAGATAGAAATATGTCGGGTTTTTATGTACGGTAGATTATGGACAGGCGCTAATACTATTTGAATAACTCGCAGCCAGTTTCTTACTTAACTTTAATCTATAATGATAAAAATACGTAGAGGAAAGGAAACAGTTTCGAAAAGTACATAAGAAAAAAAAATTAAAGAATATAATTGCACGATCTGTGAACGATATCCATTTGCCGTTGACCATTCTCTGATGAATAGTATTTCGTAATTATCTACAGCTTTGCTACTATAATTGGCGAGTGATAAAAGACAGGTCAAATGATCATATTTCAAAAACTCTAAAACTTTGAGACAGAAGTTAATATTTAATTAAGATTTTGGCACAATATTTTATCGTTCGAAAGGGTAAGACATACATAATCGCTATTTAAGCATTTATATATGGACCAAAGCAGAGATTCTAGTTGTTTACGTTGTATTAAAATTTCAGTGCGCGATCTCTATGCGTCTATCCCTTGCGTACGTTTGCTTTATTCCAACTGCGAAAGAGCATAGTTAAGCCAAAGGGAGGTACGTCAATTTCCATTCTTGATCTTGTAGCCATTATAAACCAGCGACGTGATTGTAGTTACCGAATGGTAAGTTCCTCTGTTCAAAATGTTCAAATGCGTGTGAAATCTTATGGGACTTAACTGCTAAGGTCATCAGTCCCTAGGCTTACACACTACTTAGGTTAGCACACTGGACTCGCATTCGGGAGGACGACGGTTCAATCCCACGTCTGGCCATCCTGATTTAGGTTTTCCGTGATTTCCCTAAATCGCTATAGGCAAATGCCGGGATGGTTCCTTTGAAAGGGCACGGCCGACTTCCTTCCGCGTCCTTCCCTAATCCGATGAGACCGATGACCTCGCTGTTTGGTCTCTTCCCCCAAACAATCCAATCCAATCCTACACACTACTTAACCTAAATTACCCTAAGGACAAACACACAGACCCATGCCCGAGGGAAGACTCGAACCTCCGCTGGGACCAGCAGCACAATCCATGACTCCAGGGCCTGAGACCCCTCGGCTAATTCCGTGCGGCTAAGTTCCTTCGTCGCTCACTTTAGATTATCAGCATATAGGGCATTGGATGCTTATATGCTGTTTCGGGGGTCCATTACCAATTTGCACCACGGCAAACCAGCATCACAATACAATCTAGCTCTAACATTCGGGCGTCACACACGAAACATCTCCAAATCGGACAAATATATCCTGTTACTTTCGGCTTTTAACGATAACCAACTGATCATAAAATATCACCTCATTTAAATTCGTAAGCGTCCAGGGCCGGTGTCGCTCCGGATAAAATGTTTCTGGGGACTGGGTAGTGTCATTGTAAACTATTAAGAAACTAGATTTCCAACGTTTTAACCGACTTGCTGAGGTCCTCTTCAGGGCTGTTCACTGTTCGCAGCGAACTGCCCTCAAGAGGACCGCAGCAAGTCGGTCGAAACGTCGGAAATTTAGTTGTTTTGGTAGTTCACAATGGCTCAGTCTAGTTCCCAAAATTATTTTATCCAAAATCACCCGATCTGGTTCGACTACACTTTGCCTTGCATGTTTTACTGTGAATTGCGTCTTATTATTGGTAGTTTGACAGGAGCTGCTTGTTGGTAGTACTTTATTTTACCGGACTAGTGTCGGGCGTTGCCAATTATCTACGGAATTGTTCTATAAAAGAGACACATGTTTCCTACAGTACGTTACTTACGGTGTATGTAGTAGTGTGTTAGGAGTATGAGAGTTTTCAGTGTATTTTAATGTGACCTGTCTTGTGTGTAATGATCTCTAGCATATGTCAGTCAAAATGTTTTGTAATATTCATGTTATAATAAGGTTACATAAGTTATACTTTCTATAGGTAATCTGCATAAGGAATTTTTTACCAAAATGTACGCAGTTACCATTGGCAATTGCTGTGCGTGTAAATATTATTTTTAATATACATCATACACTATATTGTACACATAAAGCTACTTCTTATTTGTATTCTCTCTGTTAGCTGAACTAAAAAATGTGTTCCCATTTTGTTGTCATTAAGGACCACTACCGAAATTTTCGACAATCTTTTTTAAGCCCGGTCTGTTCGTTTAAAATAATGTCAGGGTATTTAGTTATATATGTTGAAGTTTCTGCTTCTTCCAAAATATTTAGTAAGCTGCCTTTATCAGGAATCTGTAGCACAGAGTATCATTGTTCATGTCACAGACTGTGTGGTTTTGTTCTCTGAAGTGTCCATAAACGAAGACATTTTCATGTCAGATAGGTTCAGATGTTTTTAACTCTTGTTGTGAAATTTCTTCCAGTTTGTTCCATGTAAGTTGTCTCACGATTATGACATTTTAGCTTATAAACACCTGAACGTGAGAATTTACAGGATTGATCTATGTTACGACAAATTTGCGGTCGCAATGTGTTGTGTGTACTGGAGCCTATTTTTGGGTTGCTTTTTCAAATGCAAGTCTGATTTAGCAGAAATTTTTTTTCCAGTATAATATCACAGTGAACTGTTTGTTTTTGCTATAATTTGTCCTTTTAAGGTAATGTAGTCTCTTGTTTTCACGTGTGTCTAGTTTTCTGGTACAAGCTCTGACAACTATGAAAATTTTCATTGGTCGCTTAAGTCTGGATGTATACATCGTAGATTTCAGACTTTAAGGTCTATGGAACCATAATGTTCAATCTGATACATTAATTTATTTGAAGAACAGGAAAAGAAATAGACATCTTCGACTCACTATGGAATAGCCTACATAAAAATATTATGTTAAAACTCGAACATAAATATTACAGTAGATCTTTCTAGATCTTGAAATCACAAGGAATGGACCAATGCATGGACTGAATATCTACCGTAGACAGACAACTACAGACTGTGTAATACACAATAGCTCTTGTCATTCAAAAGCACACAAAGAAGCATACTCTCGAACCTATGCAAAGAGCCCAACAAGTATCCATTGACTAAAGAAAACATAGCATCTGTATTAAAAACTCTAAGAAGAACAGTAAAAAATGATTTCAACTCTCCCATTGTTGACAAAATTTGTAACAGAAAACTACACACACATAAAAATAAAACAAAATACAACATTACGTTAAAAGGACGAATTATAGCAAACGTACACAGCTCACCGTTACAATAGACTGGGGAAAAATTCCACATAAAATCAAACTTGCACATCAGAAAAGCAACCTAAAAATAGGCTTCAGATCACTGAACACATTGATATCACAAATTTGTCGTAACATAGAACAGTCCTGTTATTTTGCACGTTCAGGTGTTTCTAAGTTAAAATGCGATGTCTGTTAGAAAATTTCCGTGGGACAAAATTGAGGAAATTTCAAAGCACTACTTATAAAACCATGTGAACCTAGCTGGTATTCTTTTCAAGCACTAAACATCCTGTTCAACTGATCCCAAAGTTCTTTTCAGTCCCGTACGGAACTGCAATGCTATCGATACACTTTAAAGTTATTAATTATTTTTCTATGGGCACTAAATTCCTTTCTAAATGTCTCTTTAATTGGTTTTAGTACTTGATCGTGGCACAGGCTGAATAACCTGGGGATGCTTTACAACCCTGTCCCAGTTCCTTCGGTATCACAGTTTTATTTTAAATTTCTGT